>NW_028327171.1:118433299-119064780 GCF_987537825.1 Furipterus horrens
TCTGTGCCATATTTCTTTGTTTACTCAATTTGGCAGCCTCCTTGTGTTTGTTTCTGTGTATTAGGTTGAGCTGCTTTGACTCCTTGTCTGGGCCCGCTTATTATATTGTAAGGGGTGGAGCCTTAGGTATTAGTGTGAGGCAACCTGTTTCATCACTTACTGGAACTGTATGTTGGAGAGGGGTTAGAAATGGAACCCCTTTTCCAACCACTTCAGCTACTCCAGCATGCTACTGGTGCCCTCTAGCTGTTGGTGGTTCCCAGAGTGGGTAGGGTTGCATACATTCTAGGACTGTGGGGCCCTCTTAAGGAACCCTCCTGGGAGATAGACAGTTTATTCTGCTCCTCTAACTTCCACTTGTTTTCACAAACAGAAATTATGAGGCTTTATTTTCCTGGTGCTAGAACTCTGGGCTGCATAGTCTGGCCTGGGGCTGGGATTGCTCCCCAGGAATCCCTCTCAGCTTTTATTGTGAATGTAGGACCACCTGTTCCACCAGATGCCACCACTGCCTTGCCACAACTGCCTCACCACCACACTGTGTCCTCTCTGCCCTGGCACCCTGTCTCCATCCTGGCTCCCCAGCTCTGCCCCTCCTTCCCATCTGAATGAATAGTTCTTCTTTAAATCCTTGGTTGTCAGACTTCCATACAGTGCAGTTTTCTGGCAGTTCTGGTTGTTTTCTGTTTTGAGATTAGTTATGATCCTTCTTATGGTCATGTTGGAGGCAAAGCGTGTCTACCAACATTTCCATCTTTGGACACATCCATTCTAATTATATCAATAATAACTGAAATTTTTCAGATAGACCTCATTGTATATTGTTTTTATTTCCTTATTAAGTTAATAACTTTTACCTTTTCACTTAAAGGAAGAACTTTAAGGCTTCTCCTCAAATATCTGAATTTCCAGCATCACTTCTTTTGTACTTTGGGGTCATCGTCATCATCGGCAGCCATCCGTCTCGAGAGACGATGGCGTAGCTCCTTGAGAGTCTATCTGCACCGCCAAGAATGGCTGTGCAGTCCGACTCGGGAGTGACAATCCCTGCCGCACTTGTTACAGGTGAAGGCAGATGGCTGTTGTTGCTGCTGTTGATGCTGCTTCCGCCTCGATCTTTTCTGGACCGCCTCCTCGTTGTGCGCAGCCTCTGCGCATGATGTACCTTGCCTGACCGCAAGCCTCCAGGCTAGGCGGTCGTCTGCTTGAACTTCCCATGTGTTGAGATTGATGGAGCATTGTGTCATGTCCTTTTTGCAGATGTCTTTGAACCGCAGTTTTGGGCGCCCTGTCATCCTCTGGCCTTCTGCTAGCTCGCCGTAGAGGAGGTCTTTGGGAATACGGCCTGCATCCATTCTTTTGACATGGCCAAGCCACCTGGGGCGTCTCTCACTAAGAACTGCATGCAAACTGCTCATATTGGCTCGCTTCAGCACCTCGGTGTTGGGGACCTTATCGTGCCAGGCGACATGCAGGACGCGTCGCAGGCACCTCATGTGGAAGCTGTTGAGTTTCCTTTCGTGCCTTGCGTAGGTGGCCCACGTCTCGCTGCCATAGAGGAGAGTGCTGAGTACACAGGCTTGGTAGATGCACAGTCTGGTTTTCTCAGTGAGGCTGGAATTGTTCCACGCTCGCCGGTTCAGTTTGGCCATAACTGTGGCTGCCCTGGCGATTCTCCGATTGACGTCCAAGTCGACTGACAGAGAGCTCGAGATGGTGGACCTGAGGTAAGTGAAGTCGTTGACAGCCTCCAGGGTGTATCCGTCGATGGTGATGCATGGGGGAGTCCCCGTGCCTTGAGCCATAACTTTCGTCTTCGTCAGGCTGATGGCTAGTCCGAACTCCTTGCATGCGTGGGAAAGGCAAGTGACTAACTGCTGGAGTCCCTCTTCGGAGTGTGATGTCAAGGCTGCGTCGTCGGCGAAGAGCATCTCACGGATGAGCACCTCTTTGACTTTGGTCTTGGCTCGTAGACGGGCCAGGTTGTAGAGCTTGCCATCGGATCTGGTGTGAATGAAGACACCCTCGCTGCAGTCCTTAAAGGCGTATTGGAGGAGCATGGAGAAGAAGATTCCGAACAGCGTAGGCGCGAGGACGCAGCCCTGCTTTACTCCGCTGCTGACTGGGAAGGCCTCAGAGGTTGCGCCGTTGTAGGACACCGTGCTGTGCATGTTGTCGTGAAAGGACATGACCACAGCAAGCAGATGTGGTGGACAGCCAATCTTCCATAGCAAGCTGAAGAGTCCGCTTCGACTGACCAGATCAAACGCCTTCGTGAGGTCGATAAAGGCGAGGTAGAGTGGTTTATGCTGCTCGTGACACTTCTCCTGCAGCTGGCGTAGGGAGAAGATCATGTCCACTGTTGATCGGCCAGCTCTGAAGCCACACTGGGACTCTGGGTAGACGCGAGAAGCAAGGGTCTGCAGGCGGGCAAGAGTGACCCGGGCGAATACTTTGCCGACGACGCTGAGGAGAGAGATGCCCCGGTAGTTGTTGCAGTCGCTGCGGTCTCCTTTGTTCTTGTACATGGTGATAATGTTGGCGTCTCTCATATCCTGGGGGATGTAACCCTCCTTCCAGCAGAGACAGAGTAGATGGTGGAGCGGCTGTAGCAGGACTGGTTTCCCGCTCTTTAGGATTTCTGGAGGGATTCCGTCGCTTCCTGGTGCTTTCCCGCAAGCGAGGCGGTCGATGGCTTTGCCGAGCTCTGCCGCAGTAGGTGGAGTGTCTAGCTCCTCCATGACTGGTAGGTCTGGGATGGCGTTAAGAGCAGTGTCTGTTATGGTGTTCCTCGTTGCGTACAGCTTGAGGTAGTGCTCGGTCCACCGCCGCATTTGCTGTTCCTGGTCAGTGATGGCCTCACCTGTCTTGGACTTAAGGGGGGCGATCTTGGAGGGGATTGGGCCTGTTGCCTTCTTGATTCCCTCATACATTCCTCGTGCGTTGCCTATATCGGCGGCTTCCTGGATGCTTCTGCACAGGTTTAGCCAGTAGGTGTTGGCACAGTGGCGGGCGGTGTTTTACCCTGGCTGGTTTGGCTCAGTGGATTGAGCATCGGCCTGCGAGCTAAGTGTCGCTGGTTCGATCTTCCAGTCAGGGCACATCAGAGAAGGAAAACTCTGATTCCAAAAAACCTCCGTTGCCTTGCGGCATACCTCTTCAGGGGAAAGGCTAAGGGAGTAAACCCCAACAGAAAATCTGGAGCCGGAGTCCCTAAGGCGGTTTGACGTTGTAGTCAACACCGGCAACTCCTGCGGTGCACCTGAAGCCAAGCTGTATTGACTCTGTCTTTCCCCTTGGATCCTTCATCTGTGAAGAGAGGGGGGGGGGTCGGCTGCATGGGCAACAGCTGGCCCTCCATATCACCCTGCCCAGGCTTTGTAGCTTCACTGGAGAGGACACTCCAGCGTCATCGCAAGATGTCGACTCAACACGGGAGGAGACAGATACCGGTTATAAGCTCATCCGATTGGCGAAGGAAACGAGCGCCAGGGGTCTCCTCTGACGGTGGGAGAGGTCATCGCACCTCACTGGACAGCTACCGCCCGCCTCAAGCTGGGCAGCCCCCAGTCGATTAGGTGCCGTCTCGCCATGGCTCGCCTGCCCCACTGGGTGTGTGGGGATCAGAGAGGTGTCTCTCGAAAAGTGGGCCACAAAACACTCACACCAGGCAATTCCAAGCAAAAAATAAGAAAGAAGCCTCCAGCTCTTTGCCTCGCTAGCTGGAACATCAGGACCATGTGTCCCGGACTTACTGCAGACCTTCCGTGGATCAATAGTGCCAGGAAAACCGCCGTCATCGACAGGAAACTGGCACGACTAAACATTGACATTGCGGCTCTACAGGAGACCCGGTTGGCCGACAACGGAACTATCAGAGAAACCAACTACACCTTCTACTGGCAAGGGAAGTCTCCGGACCAACCAAGACAGCACGGTGTTGGGTTCGCTGTGAAGAACACGCTTGTTAACTCCATAGAGCCACCCACAGGAGGCACAGAGAGATTACTTACCCTCCGATTGTCAACAACTTTCGGCCCAGTCAGCATTCTTAGCGCGTATGCCCCAACCCTCTGCGCCACCACCAAAGAGAAAGAACAGTTCTACCATGCACTGGACGAAGCGTTATCCAAGATCCCCAGAAGTAACGCTCTTTATCTCCTTGGAGACTTCAACGCAAGAGTACGAGCCAACCACATGGCCTGGCCCACCTGCCTTGGAAACTTTGGGAGAGGAAAGATCAATGAGAATGGTCAGCGACTGCTTGAGCTTTCGTGTCACCACGGCCTGTGCGTGACAAACACATTCTTCAAGTGCAAAGAGATCCACCAGGTGTCATGGAGGCACCCCCGCTCCCGCCATTGGCACCAGCTTGACCTCGTCATCACCAGAAGAACGGATATTGGCAGCACCCTCCTCACCCGCAGCTACCACAGTGCAGACTGCGACACGGACCATGCCCTCGTGGTAAGCAAGGTGTGCATAACGTCGAAGAGGTTGCACCACTCCAAGATGAAGGGTCACCCACGCATCAACACCAGTTGTGCCAGCAACCCAGTTACAACTCCGCCATTATTGCTTACGGGAAGAAAGAGCGGAAGAACGCTGACTGGTACGAGGCTCACTGGGCAGAAATGGAACCCGTGATCGAGGCTAAGAGGAAGGCCCTACTGGCTTACAAGGCCACGCCCACTCCCAGTACACTTCAAGCTCTACGGGCTGCCAGGAACAAAGTCCAGAAGACCGCCCGCCACTTTGGGGTCATCACTAATTAAATAAGGGCAATGCAAACACAAGCAGTGAGATATCATGACAGTTGACATGATAACTCAAATAGCCACTAAGTGACTGAAGAGCAGGGTGTTTATAAGCATGGATACACTGGACAATGAGATGATTTACATACTGGGAAGGATGGAACAGGACAGTACAACATTTCAACAATACATGATTTAAAACTTATGATTTTTTAATGTTAAGTTTTCCACTTAACATTGGACAGAAATCTCCTGAACCTGGGTTGCCTGAAGGTAGGGCTCTGTATCTTTCCAGGTTAGTTCCTAGATTCCTTATATACACATTCTGTTTATTTATAAGCTACATTATTAGTCAGAGTCAGCATTTACAGAAACAATGTCAAAAGAATGGTAGAGTAGCTTACACTCCCCCACTGTTATAATTCCCACCATTACAATGAGAGACAACATAAACTGGTTGAATCTTTTCCCAAGACAGTTATATTTTTTTCTCTGTTGGTACCCCACATTTCTGGAAAATAATCTAGATGAGTAAAATGGATATTGTTACTAAGAAACCAGCTTATTTTCCCTTAAAATTTGTTAGCAAGATATCAAGATTAAACATCGACTGATGAATTTTATATACAGAAGGCAGGATAGGAGGTGGACTTGTAGTCTAAAACTTGTGTGTATGACTTTGAGTTTTTTAATTAGTGAGGATATGACCTAGAGTAAATGACTTTTCTTTTGTCATCATAATTCTGTTTACATGCAATAATAATGTCAACAACCTCCTCATTTCAGAGATGCTGGGAGAGTAAATAAAATATCAAATGCTGAGAATACAACAAATGATAAAGAATTGGTGACTATGGTTATTGTTGCTAATGAATAAACTAGTCAAAGTCTACATTTATCATTGTGGCTACTCATGAGATCCTGTTTAATTAGGTAGAGAACAAGCTTTGAAGGCCTGGACATGGTCCAGAATAAACACCTCATTTTACTTTAGGCAACCCTGTTTCAGAGAAATGATTGTTCCAGTTGAGGGCCCGATTGTCTCCTTCTTCATGTCCTCCCCACCTTTACCTGAGACTGTCACATTCCTGGTTCCTGGGTATTTCTGATCCTCTGTAATTGTATTTTCACTTGGCATTTCTAGTAACTCTGTAACAGCTTCCAAATTTTTAAATGTCTAATTTCTAGTCAAAGCACTACAGTTTACTCAAGATGACAGCTTCACCCCTGCATATGCTTTCTTTCAGGATTTATAGGAGGTGTTTTTATTTCATTGCTGCCTTTTTATCCTAATCATGGCCAGCTGTAAACTAATTAACCTCTCCAAGTGTTTCCCAGGAGGTCAGAGTGCTTGGCAGCCAGACAACAGCAGCCGTGCAGCTGGGAGTAAATGATAACAAAGCATATTGATTCACCATGCCTACTGCCCAGGGGATAATTTCCTAGAAGTCTTCTTGCTAGCAGAGATAACAAAAGCAATCAAGAGCAAGTCTTTTGTAATTGTAAACACATTACATTTTCATCTTGTTTCATTTTGTTTCTCAGTCTAGGGTCTAACCAGTTCAATTACAAATTAATAAAATAATTAATAAATAAACAAATAAATGGGTATATGTGGGTGAGCATAAGAATGCAGAACCATGGTGTAAAATCAAGTAATCAACTAAGGCTATATGTTTTTGTTGTCCACCATATTGCAAGGTCTTTGCTGGGTCCTGGGTGCTTGGCATTGAGAGTGGTTAAAAAGAAGTAAAGAGTGGGCTGCAACACTCAAGAAGATGAAATCTAACTGATAAAGTGGAGAACAATTCCACTATTTCTGTTTTTAATCTCTTTCTCTGTCCCCCAAAAGATAATTAAGTCTCTGATAAAATCTGAAAATATACCTCAAATTATATACAGTAACATTAATATAAGAAAAAAATAGTTACTTCTAATTGTATTAAGTGATTTTCTAAGAACTTCAAAGATACATTGTAATTTTACTGAATTTGTAGCAAATATTGCTGAACTTATACTATATATCACTGTGTCTACAGCTATACCAATCTACTATTAAAAGCTGTTTTTAGTTAAAATAGGGCATAATGGATGAAAATAACTTGAAAGAATAGCAAAAGAATGAGAAAACATTTTTAGAGCAAAAACAAGTACTGTGAAAAACAACTGAATTTCCATTTGTCAAAGGATTTAATAAAGAGCAAATTTTCTACATTAAATTTCTAGAATTACTAAATATTTTAAATGTAAAAAATTCATTTGTGCCTCAATATAAGCGTGAAATCAGATATTATTTTTTACTGTGAATTACATTGAAAGAATTAAAATGAAAATAACACTTTTCAGTGACCCAGATGTTAAAGCTAAGGGCATAATCTTTATGAAAATAGACATTCTGACTAATGATCTCCTGTTACTGTATTTTCCATAAATAGAGAGGAATCAGTCAGCCACAGGAGCTGCTCTGTTGACATGACTCTATAATACTGCCCCACCAGTTTATATCCAGTCTAGTTTAATTTCAACCATACTGTGTGACTCATAGTATTTTACAAGGCTTAGCTGAACATGAAAAGAGAATAATGTTCAATCCTTGAGCTACTCAAAACTGCAGAGACAATAGACCATGATACAAATATCTGGGAGAAAATATTTGCAAATCTTATATCTGATAAGGGAGTAGTATTCAGAATATAGACAGGATCCCTAAAATTCAACAGTAAAACAAAGAAATAACCATATTCAAATATAGGCAAAGGACTTGGACAGATATGTCTTTAAAAATAACATATATGACTCAAAAAGTTGGAGGCATGAGAGGGAAGATGCCGGAAGAGTGAGGGGAGGCTGCACTCTCACGCTCCCGAGACCCGTCTGTAGTATGGACTAATTGCAGACAGAACATGTCAGTTAGCAGCTGAACACTGGCAGGAGTTGAGCCTTGGCACTGCAGGATTAGAGAAAAACCATCTGGGAAAAACCTGTTTAGTGAGGATAGCAGAAGAAAAATGGATGAAACGGGGTTCCTGACTGGGGTGGCTACCTGAGCTGCAGCTGGAAGGACACAAAGGCTTTTTGGCAACCACAGGCTTCCCCAGAGGGGAGTCAGGAGGAAAGCAGATCTCTGCCCACTGGCAGAGACGAGACGTGACCAGGTGGCATTGGCGCTGGAAGACGGGAGACAGCGTGCTGCTGAGCAAGTGAAATCGTAATTTTTCCTTAGTATTTTTCTCTTGTGATCTGCGGAGAGGGGTAGAAAGTTTGGGGGTGATAGGACATTCTTGAGGAGCGCAGGCACAGAATTGTGCTTGCCCACTCCCCAACCCTCCCCTTGGGTCTCGTGGGCACAGATAGGGAAGTGCCCTCATTCACTGGCCCAGGTGCGAAAGGGTCAAGCGTCCAGGTGCCCCTCGGACACACCCCAACACACATAAGATCAGTGTCCTAACAGGCGCAGGGAGGGCCCACTGGACACACAGAAGACTGTGCGCAGTCGCCCCTGGCCAGGTCCAGTGGGCGCCAGGCCAGAGCACAAAGCACTTGCTCAGGCTCTGTTCATGTCCGCCCAGGCTGGTGCCAGAAAGGTGGGTGGCTGCAGCATGGGAACAGCGAGCAGCAGCTACTCATAGACACTCACTTCTACTAAGCACAAGTGTCCGGGGCCCCACCCTAAGAGGCAAAAGACCAACTCCCGGAGCTCGGTGCAGCAGGCCTGAGTCAAGCTCTAGGGCCTCCTTAAGCACTCACAAGCGTGTGTGCAAGGGCACCTTGGCTAGCTCCAACAAGCACCAAAGAAACGTGCCATGAGGGGCACACCACTGATGCAAGGAACAGGAACCTCTGCCCTGCCTCGCTAGACCAGCTGTGGACACAGAAAAACAAGACAACATGCAAAGGCTGAACTGACATCCTCACAAAAGAATTCAAGACAAAGTGGATAAAGTGACTCTCAATCAACTAGCCAGAAGGAAGATCCTAACAAAGAGCATCTGAAATATAATCAGACAGCGTAAACAAATGACATAAAGGGTACCCCAAGAACATCAGGCTCAGGAGATCAAAGAGACTGCACCACTGAAACCCCCAGATCTCCAATAAAGAATCTAATACCACAAAGGTGGGAAGGCAAAGCAGACAAATCCAAATAGCAAAAACAAACAAGAAGAATCCAACATGGTAAGACACAGAAACAACCTCTCAATGAAAAGAAAAGAGGAATCCCCAGATAGAGAGGCAGATGGAATAAACATAGCCCAAATGTCAGACATGGAATTCAAACATTGGTGGTGAAGAAGCTCAATATACTCGACAACCTTAAAAAAATAAATGACAACCTCCAAGGAAGTTACCAACAGCTCCAAGAAAAATACAGGGACCTGGCAGAGAACTACACCAACATAAAAAAAGACATAGAAACCATCAAGAAGAACCAGGAAGAAATGAAGAATGCAACCTTTGAACTGAAAAACACAGTAGAATCAGTCAAAAGCAGACTAAACGAAACAGAGGATCAGATTAGTGAGTTAGAAGAAAACGTAGAAAAAATTTCTCAGACGATACAGCAAAATGAAAAAAGATTGAAAAGTATGAAGAAGAGTAAGGGAATTACAGGATAACATAAGGAAGAACAATATAAGAGTAATTGGAATCAAAGAGGGATCAGAAGAACAAGGAATAAATAAACTGATAGGAGAAATAGTGACAGAAAAATTTCCCAGCCTGATGAGAGAAAAAGTCATGCAAGTCCAGGAAGCACAGAGAGTTCCAATAAGGAGGAACACCCAAAAACCCACTCCAAGGCACATCATAGTTAAAATGGCAACATTCCAAGACAAAGAGAGAATCCTAAAAGCAGCAAGAGAAAAACAGCAAATAACTTACAAGGGAGCTCCAATAAGGCTATCGACCGATTTCTCAAAAGAAACAGTACAAGCCAGAAGGGAACGGTCAAAAATATTTCAAGCAATGAAAAACAAAGGCCTACCACCAAGACTACTCTACCCAGCAAGGCTCTCATTCAAAATAGAAGGTGAAATAAGGAGTTTCTCAGACAAAGGAAGACTAAAAGAATACATCTCCACCAAGCCAGCATGGAAAGAGATGCTAAAGGGAATAATCTAAGAAAAAGGAAGAGAAAAAAACAAAAAGGAGTAGAGGAACAGAGGTACAAGGGGAAATGAATAAAGATTTGTCAATAATAACCTTAAATGTAAATGGATCAAATGCTCCAACTAAAAGACATAGGATAACGAAATGGATAAGAAAACAGGACCCACATATTTGCTGTCTACAAGAAACACACCTCAAAACAAAAGATTTACATAGACTGAAAGTAAAGGGATATAAAAAAATATTCCAAGCAAACGGACCTGAAAAAAAAGCTGTGGTAGCAGTTCTCATATAAGACAAAACAGATTTCAAAGCAAGGGCAATAAAAAGAGACAAAGAAGGACATTTCATAATACTTAAAAGAACAATCCATCAAGAATATATAACACTGATAAACATATATGCACCCAACATAGGAGCATCCAAACACATAAAGCAAATACTAGAAGACCACAAGAAGGATATCAGCAACAACACACTCATAGTAGGGGATTTCAACACACCATTATCAACAATAGACAGATCATCGAAGCAAAGAAACACCAAGGATATACGGGCATTGAACAACACACTACACCACATGGACTTAACTGATATATATAGAACTTTTTACCCCAAAGAAGAAAAATATACATTCTTTTCAAAGGCACATGGAACATTTTCAAAGATAGACCACATAATAGGACACAAAACAAGCCTCAACACATTCAAGAAAATTGAAATCATATCAAGCATCTTTTCAGACCACAATGCCTTGAAACAAAAAATCAACCTCAGAGAAAAAAATCAAAGACACCCAAACTCATGGAGAATGAATAACATGCTATTAAATAATGAATGGGTTAACAATGACATCAAAGAAGAAATCAAGAAATTTCTAGAAACGAATAATAATGAACACACAACAGCCCAAAACCTATGGGACACAGCAAAAGCAGTCCTAAGAGGAAAGTTCATAGCAATACAGGCATAGCTGAAAAGGATAGAGGAATCTCAGATAAAAAATATAACCCTAAAGCTACAAGAACTAGAACAACAACAAACAAAGCCTAGGGCAAGAGGAAGGAAGGAAATCATCAAGATCAGAGCAGAATTAAATGACATAGAGACTAAACAAACAATCCAAAAGATCAACAAAACTAGGAGCTGGTTCTTCAAAAAATAAACAAAATCGACAAGCCTCTAGCCAGGCTAACCAAGAAAAAAAGAGAGAAAACCCAAATAAACAAAATCAGAAATGAAAGAGGAGAAACCACGACTGATACCACAGAAATACAAACAATTTTAAGAAATTACTTCAAACAACTGTATGGCAAGAAATTTGAGAACCTAGAAGAAATTGACAAATTTCTAGAAACATATAAGCTTCCAAAACTGAATCAAGAAGAAATAGTTCCATTTACACAATGGAATACTATGTAGCAGAAAGAAAGAAGGAACTCCTGCCATTTGCAACAACATGGATGGAACTAGAGAGAATTATGCTTAATGAAATAAGCCAGGCAAAGAAAGAAAAATGCCATATGATATCACCTAATACAGGAAACTAAAGAACAACACAAACAAAAGAACTAAATAGAACAAGGAGCAGAATAACAGTCAATAAGGGGAAGGGGAAAGGAGAAAAGGGGGATAAGTAAGGGAAGGGTTTAGTCAAAGAATGTGTATAAATGACTCATGGACATGGACAACGGGGAGGGATATGATTGTGGGAGAAGGGGTGGGCTGGGTTGGGGGCAGAAATGGGGAAAAATGGGACAACTGTAAATATAAATAAAAAATAAATAAACAAATAAATAAATAAACCACCAACAAAAAATATGTTGGTGAGAATTTAATGAAATCAGAACTCTTGTGCACTTCTCATGGGAATGGGAAATTATACAGTGTCACAGAACCAAGGCTGGTTCTTCTTGCTCATCAATTAAAAGATATGCAAGGTAAACTAGAAATCTCTGGCATTCCTTTATTGCAAATATTACAGTATTCACATGTGCCTTCTGCTGTGGGCATGTGCTGAACCACCAGGTGGCTGCCAACTGCACTCCCGTTGCTTTTTGCATGAACCTCATCACTCACTGCACAGAACGTGCCGCTCACTGCTCAACCCTCCCCGTCACTTTCTGCTGCCACCATGCTCCCATGGGGGTTCCTGCCCCTTATAAATTATGCATAGACAAAGCTGGCTACTAGCCAAAATATTACATCAATGCTTACATACTTATGAGTGCGCTGTGCATGCCGATCCAATTATTATCTCTAAGCAGTCCATGCCTGGGCAACCAGGTCAAAAGAGCCTAACAGACTTTATTGTCCTCACACTCCACCCCTTCAGGCTTCCTCACCTTACAATCTACATGAAATCAATCTTCCATGAGGTTCCCTTGGTGAACAGGAGTGAGCCCTGTACCCTTAAACCACAACAGCATTAAAGGCTACAACAGTGTAACTATGCACCCATTCCACTAAGGTGTTAATTTCCACCCAAAGGGTGAAAATACAAAGCAGTTACTGAAACCAACATTGGCAAGTCCCTCCCTTCAGGCAATATACATACAAGTCTTTGATTCATTGACAACACAGTGGCAGGTAGAGGGGGCCTCCTGGGGTACATATACCATGCCTTCCATGCTTCAACTGGGGGCTCTGCATCTACCTGCAGTAGGAGGGGGAAAGTCATAGTAGGCCACAGAGAAATTACAAAGAAACCATGGAGGAGTGTGTCATGGCCAGCTGACCCTAGATAAGTTACTCATAACACTGGAGGCCATTGTATGATTACCCATGGCACTATCTGAAAGTCTTTCTCTACTCCCTGCCCCTGAAAGGCAATAAGTGTCAGCCAACACAAGTGGAGAGCCTTCATCTCCCAAGGCTAGGCCATAATAGCCATCTGGCCTTGCTCCAGGGCCTCTGGTGCAGGCAACAAGATGTTCCCTTTTCTTCCTATGCCTAGCTTCAGAAAGATGTCATTGGTCTGCACCTGTGGCTGGATAGGAGCAGTGGTCTGGTGCAGCACTGCTTCCACTGAGCCTGGCCCTCCCCTCCAGCTCTTCTTGTTCAGAGTCTGGAGAACAGTCCATAGGGATTTGTCCAGTCCCTCAAAGTGGGAGAGGCAGCTGTGACCCATAGGCCTTGCTTCAGCATGCTGTTATACCATACAATAATCCCTGAAGCTTGGGGGTGATAGGTCACATGAAATTTCCAGACTCTCTGTATGTCACGGGTCCACTATTGCACCTGGGTCCCAGTGAAATACATTCCCTGATCACTTTCAATCATCAGGGGCCACCCATAAGCAGCACACAAGCATTCAAGTGCAGCAAGTATGGCTTTCTGGTCTAGTTGGCATGCTGGGTATGTAGCCAGCAATTCGGTGGCCATGTCCATATATGTGATTTAATACTTATATCCTTCTGAACTGGGAAAGGGTTCAATCACATCAGTTTGCCACTGAGTTAGTGGTACTCGTCCTTGTACTACTTGTCCAGAAGTTCCTGTAGACCTCCAGAGATGCTCTCAGGAAAAGATAACACAAGCTTCCTGCACTTCGGCTAATGTGACAGACAGTCCCCATGATTTCACAGTTGACCACATAGTCTATTGCCCAGAATGCAAAAGGCATCGGTGCAATCATTGGGCAACTTCCCTCCCTGATGGGCTGCTAGGCGCTATTTCTAGCCATGCACTTTGACTAGAGTGTCGACTTCATCATTTCCAGGGGAAGCTAGGACTTCATGCCCAGTTATATGATACGCAGTGACATGTTTCTGGTGACCTTGTTCTCATACAGATTGTCACAAGGCCTGTCCCCAAAAAAGCCTGTGTATAACCATCCATTTGTTAGCATGCCATGTGGAGATCCACAGTCAGGCCTCAGTACACTGCCCAACTATCTGTACAAACAGTCAAAAGTGGTGCCTTGTTAGCAATCACAAGCCACACAGCTCTCCATTCTGCCCATTGGCTGCTCTGGCCAAATCTAGTGTCAAACCAGATAGAGTCTATCTCTGGCTGGATTGCCACAATAGTCCACATGGCAGATTGGCCTCTGCTAGACCCATCTGTGTACCAAGCATCTGCAGAGACAGGTGCCTTTCTTTCATGGAAAGGACAGGATTTTATTTCTTCCCTGTGACAGGAGCAGTAGCCCTTTCAGCTACACAGGTAACAGGGCATAATACCTCCTGCAATTCAGCTTGCAAAGGGCTAGTGGAAAGAGTGCTCCTCTCCTGCAGATAAGTATCCCACTTAGCAAGTGTGGGAGTATGAGCTGTCCCATTTTGTGGCTTATCCATCCTATGACAGGATAGGTGGTCTTCACCGTTACAGGGGCAGTTCCAGTTATAGCCTCAGTGGCTCTCAGAGCAGTATACACTGCCACTTCGTTAAGGAGTACCAGACTTCAGCTCCTTTCCACAATTGGGACTGAAACCCTAAGGACTGCCACAGCCATTCAGAATACTGCCAGAGTCCCCATCCAAAGCCCTCCTGTGTCACATTCACATCCAGTTCACAGGGCTTATTAGTATCTACAGTATGCAAAGCTTGAGTGCACTTAATAATGCATTTTGCCTCCTGAAACACTTGTGCAGTTGGGGTCCAGTTCTACTTTGCCCATTTCCTTACTAGTGCATATAGGGAACCAACTGCTTGAGCTGGGTGTGGTACCATCTAGTACCAAAGAAATGCTTGGAGTTTCTTCACTGTGGTGGGGGCAGGGTATGCCTGAGTTTTATCTCTCACTGCAACAGGGATAACTTTTGTCTTACCCAACCAGACAACCCCCAAGAATTTGACAGATAATCTAGGCTTTGTAGTTTGGCCTCATTGAGTGACCAGCCACATTTCTTCAGATGTGACAGCACTTGTGGTACTGCTTTCTCTAGTTCTGCAAGAGAATCACTGGTTAACAGAATGTCATCAATATAGTGGAAAAGGCGCACTTCAGTAGGCAATTCCTATTTGGCCAGATCCTCTGCTATGAGCCTATGACAAATAGTCGGGATATGCAAATACCCTGTGGAAGCACCTTAAAAATCCATTTCCAGCTTTCCCAGGTAAAGGCAAAGTGATCTTGGCTCTCTGGAGAAATATTAACGGAGAAGAAAGCATTTGCCAAGTCAGCTACAAAATGATAAGTTCCCAACTCATTAGTTAACTGGTCCATCATTTCTTTCACTGAGGGGACCATTGCATGTATCAGAGGAATAACTTTATTCAGCTCCCGATACACCACAGTTATTCTCCATGTGCCATCCGGCTTGCACACAGGCCATACAGGGGAATTATAGGGACTGTGGGACGATCTGACGATTACCACCTTCTCCAGCTTCCCTATAGTGCCTGTGGTTTCCTCATGCCCTCTGGGAAACCAATACTGTTTGGTCACTGCACCTGCCTGGAGGCTGGCAGCTCTACTGGGGGTTGTTCAGCATTCCCCATTACTACTGTTTTTACTACACACACAAGCAAATGGAACTTGCCTATAGTGGTCTTGACACATTTACCCTTCTTAAGATAGACTCTTAAGAAGCTACACCATCGTCTCTCGAGACGGACGGCTGCCGACGATATCTATGCCCAGAATGTTCTCAGAGATGGGAGACACATAAACAGTGTACTCAAGCGGGGTAAGGTGCTCAATGTCTAGTGAAAGTTGCACAGCCTTCACTTTCATGCTGCGCCCCCCATATCCATCTATATGGGCCTCAGGCCCTGGGAACTTCTCAGGATTCCCATATAGGAGGGTGCAGTCTGCTCCCATATCTTCTAGGGCTAGAACCCTATGGACATTTGCAGGGGACCAGTGGATTGCCACTTCCACATATGGTCTTTGGTCCCCTTCTTCCCCCTCTGAATGAGGCTCTCGGCCTCCCCTCTATTAAAATTTCCAAAGGATACTACTCTTCTCTCAGAAGTGGCCAGCATTGCCAAATGGTCCTTCAGATGTATGGTGCAAATCTCTCCAGAGATAACCTCAGACTGCTTCCCATTCTTGTTCTTCCGAAGGCACTGGAAACATTGATCAGCCCGTAATTGCTTCCAAAATTCCAAGAGATAAGCATTCGGTTTCCAGTCAACTTTGCCACTGTCTACTCTGGCTCCTAGGAAATCTGCCCACATCTGTTCATGGGTCACCTGGATCGACCTGCTTTCACCCGAAGGGAGGGACTGCAGCACAGCTCAGATCCCCTTTTGGGCTTGTCAGCAGTCTGCCTCTCCCAAGCTCGTTACCATTGTAGTGACATAATTAATGCGTTGCCTGACATATGGAGACAGAATTGCTATAAGCAACCCAATAGAAGCTGCTGGGGCATTCTGCAATACAGGGTCCTTCATTCTGGTGGTGAACAACTCATCATCTGGGCCACAGGTATTCATATTAAACATGGCCTGGCTTATGCCCAACTCCCACAATACCTGCACAAGATCTGCATAGGACTGCCAGCTACTTACAATGTTCGGCATGTCTCCTGCATCAGCCCACACTATCCAGGCTGTGGTCGTCACCCAGTATGAAAGAGAATGGGATCCTTGCCTCAGCCCACAGTAGCAGCAGTTTTGCAGCCACTGGTGCAGGGAAGTATTCATTGAGATAGACGCCAGTTTCTCCACCTCATTATCAGTGCACATAATGCTATTTACCCCTTCGTCCCATAAATGGAGGAGCCATGCAGCTAGTTGTTTCCCAGACTTCTGGTAGAACTACTTTCTTTTTTTTTTTTTTTTTTTCATAGTTTAATAAGTTATTTTATTGATTATATTGTTACAACAGTTCCAATTTTCTCCCCCCTGTTCCCATCCACCCAGCACCCCCCTCCCCCAGCAATCCCCCCCAAGTCCATACCCCTGGTTCATAAAAATTAACTATCCCCCCCCTCTCAAATATTAGGACCCTTTGTAATCTTGTAAAGGACAATGGGCGAAGGTCTCAAGCTCCTCTAGCTGCTTCAAGCTGGACATGGTCGTCGTCCTACCTACCCTTGGGTCCAGAAAACCCTAATAAGAGTGGGGGTGTGGAGGGGAGGGTGGCCTTCCCACATGGGGAAGGATCGTGCAGACTCCAGGTCAGTTGGCTGTCTCCGGTCAACGGCGTGCTTGGTTTAACAGGCTGGTGTCCTTGTTGTGTTCTGGGGGCAACAGATTTGGCGAAAAGGGTTAAAAGACATCATTCAATCCATAACTACTAGAAGACAGAAGGCAGGGATTAATTTTTCAATGTTCCATATTAGGGAAAGAAAAAAAAAAAAAAGGCTTCTTTGTAAGAAGGTGTGCTAGGCACATCTCGCCTGTCCAAAACCCTTTTGCCCATTATACTTAGTTTGGGCTGAGGTAAATAGAACTACTTTCTGAGATCGACTAGTTCAGCCTGAGTGTATGGATGATAAGTAGTGAAATTCCAGGTTGCTGGGATTTCATTTTCCCCACTACAACCCCTGAAGAGGTGACCATTATAATTGAGGAGGAGGAGTACCAGACCATTGCTCAAGTCATGTCACCTTCAAGTGCGCAAATTCAAGCCTCCAAAACATCACTCCAATCCCAGGAGCTCTGAAACATGTCGTCTTCCTGGGCCACCTTTTCCACTGATGTCCTGGTCCTAGCTCCAGCTCGCAGGACTGCAAGGAAAATTCAATCAATCAAAGCTGCTGCAACCCCTAGGGCTTAGCTCCGCTAGGCTCTTGTCTACCTCTCACAGGGCTTTCTCTACCATTTTGGGAGTGCTACTGACCTCAGACCAGTCCTGTGGGGCAGCCCAAGCTGCAAGGAGACCTGCCATTGAGTGCCATGAATTGGTGGTGGGCCACCCCTCTACGCCTCCTGCGGGTGAGAATTCCATACTGCATTGCTCTGGATCCTGCTGCCTATGCCAGTTGTCACGGAACCAAGGCAGATTCTTCTTGTCCAGCAATTGGAAGAATATGCGATGTAAAGTTGGAATCTCTGGCATTTCTTTATTGTAGATATTACAACATTCACACATGCCCTCTGCTGAGGGAGTGCGCTGAACCACCAGCCAGCCGCCAACCATGCTCTTGCCACTCACCATGCAAACCTCACTGCTCACCATGCAACTCTCACTGCATGTCGCTGCTGCAGTGCTCCCATGGTGGTTCCTGCCCCTTATATATTATGCATAGACAAAGCTGGCTACTAGCCAAAATATGACATCAATGCTTATATAACTATGAGTGCGCTGTGCATGCGAATCTAATTATTATCTCTAAGCAGCCCATGCCTGGGCATCTGGAATGAGGGAGCATGACAGACTCTGTTGTCCTCACAGTACAGCTCCTGTGGAAAACAGTATGTCAGTTCCTCAACTTATTAAAATATGACTCAATACATTAAAAAGCCTTAAAAAATGTTACAGAAAACTATTAGAAACAATAAACAAACACAGTGAAATTTCAGGATACAAAAATAAATGTATAAAAATACACTGCATTTCTCTATACTAACAATAAAATTTCAGGAAAAGAAATAAAAAATAAATTGCAATTGCGATCAAAAGAAGAAAATATCTAAGAATAAACTAAGTAAAAGATGTGAGAGACCTATATACTGAAACCTACAAAGGATCATTAAAATAAATTGAAAAAGACTCAATGAAGTGGGGAGATATTCTGTGTTCATGGATTGGGAAAATCAATGTAAGTTAAAACGGTCATATTACCCAAAGCAATATAAAGATTTAATTCAATCCCCATAAAAATCCCAAAGTCCTTCTTAAAGAAATAGAACAGCAAATCATTACATTTATATGGAAAAATGAAAGATCTTGAATATCCAAAACAATTCTGATAAAAAGAATGAAGCCTGAGGTATAACACTACCTGACTTTGAATTGTACTACGAAGCTACAATGATCAAAAACCTCATGATGTTGGCAGAAAAACGTACACACAGACCAATACAACAGAATTGTGAGGCCAGAAATAAGACCATATGTATAGACATAACCAAAATGGAAATTTAAAAAATAGATGGTAGGTGAAGTTAGGCAATAGCAACTTTATGGGTCCAGGAGAATTGTCATTTTTATGGCCATGGGCAGGAAAGAGCAGCTAAATCTCCCTGTTTGAGCAGTGTAAATGTTTGTTTATTTTGTGGTACTTAAAAATCCCTGGAGCCAGAGGTGAATCTCAGCTTTGTGAAGACTAAGGTTTATTTTTCTAAGGAGGGAAATATCAGATTAGATGACAAAAAACAAAAATTACAAATCCTAAAAGCTGTTAAATACATGAATATTACATTACTAGAAAAAAAACACAATTTGAGGAAATTGAAACACATACATCCTTAACCACTTTTTTTTTTTTTTTACTCATAAGCATTCCAACACCCCAAGACACATGGAGTAGTGTAATACAGGGGCAGGTAAGTGGACAAGTGGTAGTAGTTGTAAACTTCTGTGGGCAATATACCTAACTTTTGCAAATTTTACTGGATCTGTAGCCAAATGAACACAGAGTAAATAGTGAGTTTGTACAGAGGAAGGTTGGAAACTTAACCTTCATGGACTGCAGAGTTGATGTGTCTCAGAGTGGACTTCCATAGTTTGTACTCCTACTCCACCCTGCCAGTCCTGGGGAAGAGAGGGCTTGGGGATAATTTAGAAAGAGAAGATAACTGAGTATGTTGTTTATAATGATCACATAAATGGCCATAAGACAACTCTATAACATATGCACAGGCAAAACTGGAGAAATATATTCACTGTGGATCAACTGTTTAAAAGAAAACAGAAGGAAGAGAGGAAGAAACTCAAGGTCAAGTGAGTGGGAAAAAAACAGAAGAAGATATAATGAGTTGATTCCTAATATGAAGTTAAATTACCTCACTTTTAAAACTTTTTTTACTCTAATTTTTATCTGCTGATTGTTTAGTGATTAAGTCGGGTAATGAAAAGGACGATATGCTTGTTATTAGTTGGTAAAAATCAGTCTTTCCAATTACTAGTAAAACTGCATGTCAATGCATAAGTATGTAACCTAAGTATGTTTTATTTTATTTTTCTTGAGGAAATCCATATGTTTATTTATTTATTTATTCTATTATAGTTGTTCCAATTTCCCCTTTGTCCTCCTCTAAGGATCCCACTCCCTGCTCCCACAGTCAATTCCCACACTGATGTCCATGGCCCTGGGTCATTCATACATGTTCTTTGTCTAGTCCCTTTCCCTTATTTCCACCATTATCCCACTCCCCCCTCCCTTCTGGTCACTTCCAGTCTGTTCAATGTTGCCATTCCTGTGGTTCTACTTTGTTCATTTGTTTATTTTGTTCATTAGATTCCTCTTATAGGTGAGATCACATGGTATTTGTCTTTCACCGACTGATTTATTCACTTAGCATAATATTCTCCCGTTCCATCCATGTTGTCAAAAAATATGGAAGTTCCTTCTTTCTTTCTGCTGCATAGCATTCTATTGTGTAAATGCACCACAGTTTTTTGATCCACTCATAATAGTCCTAGAGGAAAACATAGGCAGGAAAGTTTCAGATATCCCACATAGCAATATTTTTGCCAATATATCTCCTAGGACAAGGAAAATGAAGAAAAAGTAAATACACAAATGCGACTACATCAAACTAAAAAGCTTCTGCTCAGCTAAAAAAAAATCATCAAAATGAAAAGGGAACCAATTGTATGGGAGAACATATTTGCCAATGATACGCTGGACAAGGGTTTGATCTCCAAAACATATAAAGAACTCATATGAATCAACACCAGGAAGACAAAAATATCCAATTTTAAAAATGGACAAAGGATCTGAATAGACACTTCTTAAAGGAGGACATACAGATGGCCCATAGACATAAAAAAGGATGCTCAACATCAGTAGCCAGCAAAGAGATGTTAATTAAAACCACAATGAGATATCACTTCACCCCTGTCAGAATGGCCATCTTTAGTAAATCAACAAACAACAAGTGCTGGTGAGGATGCAGAGGAAAGGGAACCCCTGGGCACTATTGGGAGGAATGCAGGCTAGTGAAACCATTGTGGAACACGATATGGGATATCCTTAAAAAACTAAAAATAAAACTGCCTTTTGACTCCAGATTCTGATGCTGGGAATATAACCTAGAAATCCCAAATCACCAATTCAAAAGAACCTATGCATGTCTATGTTCACAGCAGCATAATTTACAATAGCCAAGTGCTGTGATGTCCTTGTACAAAATTGCTGTCAACTAGGTGTGTGTGTGTGTGTGTGTGTGTGTAAGTTTCTTGACTGCAGTGCATAGACAGACTGGTTTGTGCTGATTCATTATGAGTTGTATCATAAATGATTTTATTATCAATAATTATTATCAAAATTTATGAACAAACGTACTATTTTTTAATGTAAGAGGTTACTCCCATTGCAACACTACCATTCATATATATTATACTACCATATATATGTGTGTGTATATATACATACACATATAGATATGTTCTTTATTAAAGAAAAAGAGATTAATTTAAAAATATTGTATTTAATTTCTTGAAAATAAATCTAGGTGCATCATGTGAGCTAATTCAGCACATGAACATAATTCCTCACATGAGCCATCACACCAAGGAAGAATGACTAATTATTTAATAGGAAATTTTGAGATTTAGAAACTGAGTTTGGAAAATAAAATTAAATAATTCTGAGAACCTATTAAAAAATAGGATTTTATCATACAAGGAACATGGAATTTCTTTAAAGTATATTTTATTGGTTATGTTGTTACAATAGTTTCAATTTTTTCCCCTTTGCTCCCCTCTGCCCAGTACTGACATTTCCTCCGGCAATCCCACCCCCTAGTTCATCTCCATGAGTCATGCATATAAGTTCTTTGGCTTCACCCTTTTTTATATTATTTTTAACATTCCCCTGTCTATTTTGTACCAACCAATTATGCTTCTTAGTTCCCTATTTCTCCTTCTCCCCCTAGCCAGCAGATAACCCTTCAAATGATCCCCATACCTATAATTTTTTTTCTATTCTGGTTTTCTTAGTTGGATTTTGTTTTTATTTTTTAGATTCAGTTGTTGATAGTTGTGAGTTTGTTGTCATTTTAGTGTTCACAGTTTTGATCTTCTTTTTCTTAGGTAAGCCCCTTTGACTTTTCATATAGTAATGGCTTGGTGATAATGAGCTCCTTTAGCTTCACCTTGTCTTGGAAGCACTTCATCTGCCCTTCCATTCCAAATGATAGCTTTGCTGGATAGAGTAATCTTGGTTGTAGGTTGGTTTTCATTCCATTGAATACTGCTTGCCAGTTCCTTCCTGCCTGCAAAGTGTCCTCTGAGAAATCAGCTGATAGTCCTATAGGCACCCCTCTCTAGGCAACTTTCTGCTGCTCTCTTGCTGCCCCAAGACTCTGTCTTTATCTTTCATCTTTGGCATCTCAATCATGATGCGTCCTGGTGTGGATCCTTCTGGGTCCAGCTTTTCCGGGACCTTCTGTGCTTCCTGGACCTGTATGTCCATCTCCTTCACAAAATTTGGGAAGTTTTTCTAATTTTTTTCCATTCTTGCTTCCTCACTCTGCACTGGTTGACTTTTTTTTTTCCTTATATTCCAAATCATTGATCTAAACCACAGTTTCCTTCCCTTCACGATTGGTTTTGTGTGGATTTTCCTTTGTTTCACTTAGCATAACCTTCACTTCTTCTCTTATGCATTTGCTGTACTCAAGCATATCTGTCAAGCCTGTGAGCATCTTTATCACCAGTGTTTTGAATTCTGTATCTGTTAGGTTGTCTATCTCCTCATCTGTTACGTTGACTATCTCCTCGTCGCTTAGTTCTCCCACTGGAACCTTGATTCGTTCCCCCATTTGGGCCATATTTCTCTGTCTCCTCATTATGACAGGCTCCTGTGTTTGTTTGTCTCTGCGTACCAGTTAGAGCTGTTGCTTCTATTATGTTTTAAGGGGCAGAGCCGTAGGGATTCATCAGTACAGGGTGAGGCTTGATTTACCCTGGGGCTGGGACTGTGAGCTATGGGGTCTGGTGAGGAGCCAGGAACGCTCCCCAGGAGTCCCTCCTAACTTTTTAAAACATGTGACTGTGCTTTCTGCTGGCCTCCTACTGCTGCTGACACTGTTGCCACCACCACATCACATCTTCTCTGCCACAGCTCCACCCCTCCTACCTGTCTGGATGAGTATTTCTTCTTTATATCTTTGTTTGCTGGACTTCCATGCAGTTTGATCTTCTGGAACTTCTGGTTGTGTTTAGTTTTGAGATAGTTGTATTCCTTCTTAGTTGTGGAGGGAGACACAGCGTGTCCATCTATGCCTCTATCTTGGCCAGAAGTCAGAACATGGAATTTTAAAGAGATATCTTATGTTTCAATTCTTCACATCTGTCATTTTTTCAAACTGTCAAAGGTAACTGCCTCAAATACACCTCTGCTCAAACCAGAGGTTGCTGTGAGATGTGGCCAAGAGTAGAATCTAAAGGTCTTTATTTTAGTCCCACTTTGCTTCTTTTAATATCTCCTTAGGGAGTGAAGTGTTGATGCTCTTAGAGTTTTTGGCATATCTGTTTTGTTACTGATAAGTAAAACAAAGTTTACAAAATCTGCTTTAAAACCGACTTAAAAAAATGTGTTTGGGCATTTATCTTATGTAAGGATTGTTTCATCCTCAGCTCTCCTGTGGTTTCTTTTTCTCACAATATTGGTTATTTTTCTACTTATGAAATCTCTACCCTACTTGTGCAGAGTGTTTTGAAATAATTCCTCAATAAAAATTTAGTGATAGTCTATTATATGTCAGACCATAAGATGGGTGTTGATTACTCGTGGAGGATATTTGGCTCTTGGCCACTGGACTTTGCAGTCTAGTGAGAGACACAGATACAGACAAGGAAATGTAATGTCTTATAGCAAGAGCAATGCTTGAGCTTTCTGTAGGGTTTGATGTGAGCACAATGGAAAAAGTGTCATCCATACATGAGAGCTCAGTGAGAAGTTTCAAGAAAAGGTGTCATAAACTCAAATAGGCAACTGTGGTAAGAGTATGGAAAACAAGGAAGAAAATGGCATAAAGTGTAGTTGGAGAGGTTGGTAGTTATAAGAATATGCTAGGCGTATAAGTCATGTTAAAGACTTTGGAATTTCTTCAAAAGTAGTGAGAATATATATTGAAAGAATTTAGGTTAAAAACTCAAGCAATCTGCTTCATAACCTTTAGCATAGTATTCAGTTAGAATATTATTTCACAGGGAAGATAATGTGAATGCTTGGTTCAGAGGTAGTTGTCATGATGTTGGCAAATAATAGTATATTCCATATAAATTTTAGGGTAAGAACCAACAGGATTACATGCCAGATTAGATACAGAAAGCAGAAAACATTGAAAAATCAAAAAACAGTTTAAAGATTTGATTGAAATAATTAAGAGGATAATGATACTACATACTGATATGTAGAATAATAGATGACAGGAAAGAGTTCAGAATTTTACATAACAAAATATGAGATGGATATAAGTCTTCAGAAAGAAGAAGACAAAGTCGATTCACTTTATTCATGGTAGTATGTTCTATTATCTTGCTACAAACAATGGATTAGTGAATGCTGAACTATTGTCTCCATGGGAAATACAGGTTACGTTTTCTAGGAGTCTCTGGTCATGTTTTCATTAACCAATGTACGTAATCTCTTTAAATTTGCATTTGTGCTTGAAAGAATGTCATAATCATCTTGTACTTATGAGCACTAGGCAGCCCTTTATAACTATTTTTGGAGGTCATTTCAAAAAGTGAAATAACAAAATAATCATACACATTTGAAGAACATGACACTAAATAGATTGCAAAAAACAAACAAAAGCAATTGTTTGCAGTATAAAGGCTGAAACAAGAGAGAAAAACGTTGTCTTGTTAGACCTCAACTGAGAAAGTGTGTGTAGGATGAAAATAAAAATATTTGTTGCTCTGTGCATGTCCATCAATGACAACAAAAAATGCTATAAGTACGCATTTTGAGACTGGAATTTTTTTTCTCAGCAATAGAGGGATGATTATATATAGGTGTTTTATTGTGTGTTAATAAAATAGAGAAAATGTACAAATATACTTCATTCAGTCTTAGCCAATAAACAGTTAAGGGGAGGAAATAATTAAAAAATTGTAATAAGTAGGTAAATTCAGAAAAAGCACAATCTACCAATATTTTAAATTAATTAATGTATTTTTCTATTACAGTTGTCTCACTTTGTTCCCCATTTCTCCCCCCAACCTGCCACCCATTCTCCCACAGTCTATCCCCTCCCCATTACCCTGTTGTCCATGCCATGCATCATTTATACTAGTTCCTTGACTAGACCCTACTTCTCTTTTCCCTCTTCTCCCCTCCCCTCATACCCTTGGTCACTGTCAGTTTGTTCCCTGACTACTTGCCTCTGGTCCTATTTTGCTCACTTCATTGTGTTGTTCATTAGTGTCCTGTATTAGGCAATATCATATGTCATTTGTCTTTCACTGCCTGGCTTATTTCACTAATCATAATACTTTCCAGTTCCATCCATGTTGTCTCAAAAAGTAGGTGTTCATTTTTTATTTCTGCTGCACAGTATTCCACTGTGTAAATGTACCACTGTTTTTTTGATCCAGTCATCTATAAATGGGCACTTAGGCTGTTTCCAGCACTTGTTTATTGTGAGTAGTGCTGCTATGAACATATGGGTGCATAGGTTCTTCTGAATTGGTGTTATAAGATTCTTTGGGTATAATCCTAGCAATGGAATTGCTGGACCAAAAGGCAGTTCCATTTTTAGGTTTTTGAGGAAATACCATGTTTTCCATAGTGGCTGCACCAGTCTGCACTCCCACCAACACTGCACTAGGGTTCCCTTTTTTCCACATCCTCACCAGCACTTGTTTGTGGATTTGTTGATGATGGCCATTCTGACTGGTGTGAGGTGGTATCTCGTTGTTACTTTAATTTGCATCTCTCAAATGGCTAGTCATGTTGAGCATTTTTTCAAATGCCTTTGGACTCTCTGTATGTCCTCTTTGGTGAGATGTTTGTTCAGATCCTTTGCCTAGTTTTTAATTGGATTCTGTGCCTTCTTACTGTTGAGTCATATAATTTCTTTATATATTTTGAAGATTAAACACTTGTCGGAGGTATCATTGGAAAATATGCTTTCCCATACTATTTGTTCCCTTTTCATCTTGCTGACGTTTTCTTTTGCTGAGCAGAAACTCTTTAGTTTGATGTAGTCACATTTATTTATTCTTTTCTGTATTTCCTTTGCCCTAGGCGACATAACAGTGAAAATATTGCTATGTGGGAAATCTGAAATTTTGCTGCCTATGTTTTCCTCTAAGGACTTTTATGGCGTCCTGGTTCACATTTATGTCTTTGAACCATCTTGAGTTTATTCTGATGTATGGTGTAAGTTGATTGTCTAGTTTAATTTTTTTGCATATCCCTGTCCAGTACTCCCAGCAACATTTGTTGAAGAGGTTATTTTTATTCCATTTTATGTTACTTCCCTCTTTGTCAAATATTAGTTGTCCGTATAAACTCGGTTTTATTTTTGAGATTTCTATTCTGGTTCATTGATCTATATGTCTGTTCTTATGTCAATACAAGACTGTTTTGATTACAGTGGCTTTGCAGTGTAGTGTGATATCAGGTATTGTAATTTTTCTTATTGCATTATTCTTCCTCAAGATTGTTGTGGTTATTCGAGATCATTTTTGGTTTTGTATAAATTTTTGAATTATTTGTTATAGGTCTGTCAAACATGCCGTAGGTATTTTAATAGGAATTGCTTTAAATCTGTAGAATGGTTTGGGTGGTATGGACATTTTTTAAAATTTATTTTATTGATTATGCTGTTACGGTTGTCCCAATTTCTTTTCCCTCTGCTCTCCTCCACCAATGATCCCCCCTCCAGTTGCCCTCCCTTAGTCCATGTCCATTGGTTGTGCATATATTTCTTCGCAACATCTTCCTGTCTACTCCACTCCCTCCTACTATCTTGCTTAATTCCTGCATCATCTCCCTCCCTTTCCCACCTTTCCCCTCTGGCTGACCTCCCCCCTATATGTTCTCCATACCTGTAATTCTTTTTCCACTCTCATTGCCTATTTAGTTTGCCTTTGTTTGGATTCCCTAGCTTCTGTTGTTGGTTGTTGTGATACAGTTTTCATTTTAATGTTCATAGTTTTGATCTTCCTCCTTCTAAACAAGTCCCTTTAACATCTCATATAATAGTGGTTTGGATCTAATGAACTCCTTCAGATTTACTTTGTCCTAGAAGCACTTGCTCTGCCCTTGTATTCTAAATGACGGCTCCATCGGATAGAGTAATTGTGGCTGTAGGTTTTTGCTTTTCATTACTTTGAATATTTCTTGCTAGTCCCTTCTTGCCTGCAGAGTTTTCTTTGAGAAATCATCTGATAGTCTAATTGTGACCCCTTTGTACATAATTCTCTTCTCCTCTCTTACTGCTTTTAAGATTTTCTCTTTTTCTTTAATTTTTGACATTTTGATTATAATGTGTCTTGGTGTGGTTCTCCCTGGGTCCAGTTTATTTGGAACTCTCTGTGCTTCCTGGACCTATACGTCTACTTCCTTCCCCAGTTGGGAGGTTCTGCTTCATTATTTTTTCACATAATTTTTCAATTTCTAGCTTTTGTTCTTCACCTTCTGACAACCCTATAATTCGGATGTTCACTCTTTTATAGTTGTCCCAGAGCTTTCTTAGCTTCACCTCAGTTTTCTCACTTTTTGTTTCCTCTTTCTGCACTGGTTGACTGTTTTTTCCTTCCCTATGTTCCGATTTGTTGATTTGATCCCTGGTTTTTCTTCTCTCACCACTTGTTTTGTATGTGTTCTCATTCATTTCAGTAGGACTAGACTTCATTCCTTCCCCATCTTGATTAAGTTCCACTGTTATTTCTGTAAGCTGTCTTATAACTATAGCTCTGAACTGACCCTTAGAAAGTTTATCTATCTGTTTGTCCATTAATTCATGTATTTTCTTTCTGGTAAGCTGCATTTTTGGCATCTCTATCATTATTCCTGTCATCCTGGCAGTTTTTGGGTCCTGGGAAAGGCTGTCACACCTCCTACTCTCTTGGGGGTGGAGCCCCATGCATTCATCTCTACTGGGCAACCCTTCTCACCACACTGTGGCGCTTTATGTGGGGGCGGGATTCCAAGATGGATTCCTGCCATTTTCTCTCTGCTGAGAGATGGGGAGCCTCCTCCTCCATCCCCACACCTTCTGGGCCTCACAGTCTGAAGAAATGGGGGTCTGCCTTCCCTGGCTTTGGAATTGCGAGCTGATAGGTTTGGTCTGCAGGTAAGGGTGCTCCCAGGTGCTTATCACCTCCCCTTAAATACGGGTGTCTGTGCTTAGTGCAGTCCCACCGCCCGCCACTGCAGCTGCCACCCCCAGCACAGCTTGATCTCTCCTCTCAGGTTTCACCCCTCCTACCCATCTGGATGAACAGTACTTGTTTATAATTTCATAAATTGGACTTCCATGTAGCTTTATTTTCTGGAACTCCTGGTTATTTATGGTTTTGTGGTAGTTGGAGTCCTTCTTAGTTATGGAGGGAGATGGAGCCTGTTAGTCTAGGCCTCTATCTTGGCCAGAAGTTCAGTATGGACACTTTAATGATGCTTATTCTTTCCATCCATGAACATGGTATAAGCTTCCATTTATCTGTATCTTCCTTAATTTATATCTTCAGTGTTCTGTAGTTTTCTGAGTACAGGACATTGGTTCAGTTTTTTTTCTAAGTACTTCATTTTTCTTATTGCTATACTAAATGGGATTTTTTTTTCTACTTCTATCTCTGATATTTTATTGCTGTTGTACAGGAATACTTTTGATTTCTGAATATTGACTTTGTACTCTGCTATTTTTCCAAATTAACTTATTAAGTCAAAAAGTTTTTTGGTGCAGTTTATAGGGATTTTTATGTACACTATCATGTCATTTGCAAACAATGACAGTTTTGCTTCCTTTTTTCCAATTTTGATGTCTTTTGTTTCTTTTTTCTTGTCTTATTGCTGTGGCTAGAACTCCCTAGACTATGTTGAATAGGTGTGGAGAGAGTGGACATCCTTCTCTGAATCTCAGGGAGAATGCTTTCACTTTTTCACATTGAGTTGGCTTTTCCACATGATGTTGGCTTCTGGTTTCTCATATATGGGCTTTATTATGTTGAGGTATGCTCCCTCTATTCCAATTTTTTTATTGATTATATTGTAACAATAGTTCCAATTTTTCCCCTTTATTCCCCTCCCCCCAACATCCCCCTCCCCCAGCAATCCCTCTCCAAGTTCATGCCCATGGGTCATACATACAAGCTCTCCTGCTTCACCCTTTCATATATTCTTCTTCTCTTTTTTTTTAAATAAATGATTAATTATTTTAACAATAAAAAATAACAATCCCTCCCTCTCAGAATTAAGACCCTTTATAATCTTATAAAGGACAATGGGCAAAGGTCTCGCGCTCCTCTAGCTGCTTCAAGCAGGCCATGGTCATCATCCTACCTACCCTTGGGTCCAGAAATTTCTAATAGGAGTGGGGGTGTGTAGGGGAGGGTGGCCTTCCCACATCGGGAAGGACCGTGCAGACTCCAGGTCAGTTGGCTGTCCCCAGACAATGGCGTGCTTGGTTTAACAGGTTGGCATTCTTGTTGTATTCTGGGGGCAACAGATTTGGCAAAAAAGGTTAAAATACATCATTCAATTTATAAAAACTAGATAACATAAGGCAGGGATTAATTTTTTAATGTCCCGCACTAGGGGAAAAAAAGGGCTTCTTTGGAGGAAGGTGTGCCAGGCACATCTCACCTGTCCCAAACGTTTTTGCCCATTATACTTAGTTTGGACTGAGGGAAATATTTTAGGTTTCACCCCTTTCAGACCTCTGGGCCCTTTCTGTCCAAGCCATTAGGATAGAAAAGGGAAACCAGTCTTAAAGTGAAGCCCACAGACCACCCCATACTTCACCAACCCAGCCACTTAGTTCAGCCAACCATTAAGTCTCAGGAGGCAACGTTGCAGGCAGGATTAAGTGAGGCCTATATGTACAATCACTCGGGTAATGAGATCATAGGCTTATGCCCTTTGAAAACAGAAAACACATGTTAATTTCTGTAGCATAACCCACAAACATGTCTCTAAATCTGTAAGACTGTCTTATTGGAAAGACATCCAGTTGCAAGGCATTTGACATTCTTCTTGCCTGTGAATTAAACATTTTTGTTGATACCACAGACATAGTTTAACTTTCAAATGAAAACATATTTTAAATGAAATGAAACTTTAAAGACGGTTAGCTGCACTACTTTATAGTCTGCCACTGATCATTGTGATTTTCCTTGAATAATAATTTTTCTCCCTAAGATTGCCCTCCTTGTCATTAAAGGGACTGCATTAAGTCCATTTTTAATTTACCTCTATTCCCATTTTGCTTAATGTTTTCATAATAAGTGGATGTTATACTTTATCAAATGCATTTTCTGCATCCATTGATATGATCATGTAATTTTTATCTTTTATCTTGTTTATATGGTGTATTATTTTTATTGACTTATGAATATTAAATCATCCATGAATCTATGGGGTGAATCCCAGTTGATCCTGGTGTATAAACTTTCTAATGTGTTGCTGGATCTGGTTTGCCAATATTTTGTTAAGAATTTTAGCATCTAAGTTCATCAGCGATATTGACCTATAGTTTTCTTTCTTTGTTTTGTCTTGTCCTGGCTTAGGAATTAGGGTAATAGAAAGAGTTTGGGAGTCTTCCCTCTCTTTGGATTTTGTGGAATAATTTAAAAGGATAGGATTTAGTTCTTTTCTAAATGTTTTGTAAAATTCGCCTGTGAAGCCATCCAGTCCAAGACTTTTGTGTGCCAGGAGTTTTTTGATTGCTGCTTCAATTTCACCAGTTGTTACCAGTCTATTCAGGTTTTCTTATTATTATTTGTTTAGTTTTGGAAAATTATATTTTTCCAGAAGTTTGACCTTTTTATCAAGGTTATCATATATTTGTAGTAATTTCTTTCAATAATTTGTATTTCTGTGGTGTCATTTGCAATTTCTCCTCTATCATTTCTGATTTAGTTTATTTGGGTCCTCTCTCTTTTTTCTTTATGAACCTGGTTAAAGGCTTGTTGATTTTTTAACCTTTCAAAGAACCAGCTCCTGGCTATATTTATCTTTTGAATTGTTGTTTAGTCTCTATGTCATTTATTCTGCTGTGATCTTGATGATTTCCTTTCTTCTTCTCACCTGGGTTTTGTTTGTTGTTGTTTCTCTAGTTCTTATACTGTAGGGTTAGATTTTTATTTGAGGTTCATCTACTCTTTCTAGGTAGGCCTGTATTGATATTAACTTCCTTTTCAGGACAGTCTTCCCTGTGTCCCAAAAGTTTTGGGATGTTGTGTGTTCATTATCATTTATTTTAAGGCACTTTTAAATTTCTTCCTTAATGTCATGTTGACCCATTCATTATTTAATAGCATGTTATTCATTCTCCATGCATTTCAATGTTTTTGAGTTTTTTTCTTGAGGTTGGTTTCTAGTTTCAGTACATTTTGATTTGCGAAGATGCTTGATATTTCAATTTTCTTGAATTTTTTAGACTTTTTTTGTTTTCTACTATGTGTCCTATCTTTGAAAGTGTTCCATGTGCACTTGAAAAGATGTATATTTTGCTTCTCTGGGGTGAAAAGTTCTACATATATCAATTATGTCAATTTGATATAGAGTGTTGTTCAATGCCTCAATATCCTTGCTATTTCTTGGCTTCAAAGACCTGTCCATTGTTGATAATGGGGTGTTAAAATCCCCTTCTATGAGTGAGTTGATGTTGATATCTTTTTTGTAGTCTTCCAAGATTTTTCTTATATATTTTGGTGCTCCTATGTTGGGTGCATATATGTTTACCGGGATTTTACCTTCCTGATGGGTTCTTCTTTTAAGTATTTATGAAAAGTCATTCTTTGTCTTTTTTTATGGCCTTTGTTGCACAATCTGATTTTTTCTGATATAAGTATCACTACCTCCCACTTTTGTCCATTTGCTTGAAATAATTTTTTCCATCCCTCCACTTTCAGTCTGTGTATATATTTTGTTCTGAGGTGGGTCTCTTGTAGATAGCATATATGTGGGTCACGTTTTCTTATTCATTCTTCTATTCTATGCCTTTTTATTGGAGTTTTTAATCTATTTACAGTTAAGGTTATTATTTATAGGTACTTATTCACTGTGATTTTCCCCCTTTGTATTTGTGTCTTTCTTCTTCTTCTTCTTCTTCTTCTTCTTCTTCTTCTTCTTCTTCTTCTTCTCCTTCTTCTCTTTTTCTTTTCTTCTCTTCTTAAAGTAGTCTCTCTAATATCTCTTGCAATGCTGGTTTGGTGGTAATGTTTTTCTTTAGCCTTCTGTTGTCTGGGAAACTTCTTATTTCACCTTCCATTTTGAATGAGAGTCTTGCTGGGCGAAGTAGTCTTGGTTGTAGGCCTTTGTTTTTCATAGCTTGAAATATTTTCTGCCATTCTATTCTGGCTTTTAATGTTTATGTTGAGAAATCCACTGATAGTCTTACTGGAGCTCCCTTGTGTGTTCTGTGCTGTTTCCTTCTTGCTGCCTTTAGGATTTTCTCTTTGTCTTTGAATGTTGTCATTTTAATTATGATGTGTCTTGAAGTGGGCATCTTTGGGTTTATCTTCATTTAGACTCTTAGTGCTTCTTCAACTTGTGTGACTTTTTCTCTCCTCAAATCCTGGACGTTTTATGTCATTGCCTTTTCAAACAGATTTTCTATCCCTTGCTCATTTTCTTCTCATTTTGGTATCCTTATAATACAGATATTGTTTCATTTTCATGTTGTTCTGCAGCTCTCTTAAACCCTCTTTTTTTTCAGTCTTTTTCCATTTAGTTTCACTGTATTGGCTTTTTTTTTCTTCTATGCTGTCCTCCAGCTTGGTAATCGGATACTCTCCTTCCTCTAGCCCGCTTTTAATTCCTTCTACTGTGTTCTTCAGTTCAGAAATTGTATTCTTCATCTCATTCTGGCTCTTGTTGATAGTTTCTATGTCTTTTTTCATGCTGGTGTGGTTCTTAGTAAGTTCTTTGTAGCTTCTCTGGAGTTCTTTGTAGTTTCCCTGTAGTTTTCTCTAATTCCCCTTGAGTTTGTTATAGTTTCTTCTGAGCTTGTCAAGTTTATTGTGCTTCCTTATTGCCATTCTTTTGAATTCCATGTCTGATAGTTTGCTTGCTTTTGTTTCATCTAGTACTCTCTCTGGAGATTCCTCTTTTCCTTTTGTTAGGGGATTATTTCTTTGTCTCCCCATTTTAGGTGTCTCTTCTTGTTTGTTTTTGTTTCTTTTATTTGTCTTTTTTGATTTCCCCCCTTTCTGCTGTGACATTCTATAACAGGGACCTGGGGAACTCAGTGGTGCAGTCTCTTTGATCTTCTGAGCTTCGTGCTCTTGGGATGCCCTTTATGCAATTTGTTTAGGCTGTCTGGTTGTATTTCAGTTTTTGTTGTTGTTATGTTGCTCTTTGGTGAAACCTTCCCTCTGGTAGTTGATTAAGAGTCTCTCTGCCAACGACATTTTGAATTCTTTTGTGGAGATGCTGTTAAATAATAAACACACAACCCAGGCAAAAAAAAAACCCCGCACTCTCAAAAATATCCCCCATCCACAATCACACTACCCACAGCAAATGAACCAGTATTAATAAAGATGTAAAGAGATTAAGACTATTCTACTAAAGGAAAAACAAATAAAAGCTGGCTATGTAAAAGAAGCATGTTTTTCAGAGGGAAGGTGGAAGATTTATAATAGTAGTGAGTAGAAACAAGGCAATGCAAGACAGTAAGTAATATTTATATTGTATGTTGCAAAAGAGAGAAAAGAAGGCAGAATGGAGAGAGTGGAAGTATTTAGTATTAGATTTATACAGAAGTTATATGTTATACATTTAGTGTGAGAGAAAACATAAACAAAACAAACAAAAATAAATAAAGAGGAAGAGTGAGAGAAGGTAAGAAAAAGATTAAAGAAAGGGTTTTTCCCCAGTACAAACTTTGGGTTATGATTGATATAGGTGGGATTGGAATGAGATGGAAAAAAGAAAGAAAGAAAATTTTAAGGTATGCCCAAAGGAAAGAGAAGTGAATTTGAGGTAATAGAGAGGGTAGGTATACTATGAATGAGGAGTGAAAACCAGGCTGAGAGAGGGACATGTTTTTCCATATTTAAGCTGAAAGAATGGATAGTAGTCATAGTAGGAAAGAAAGAATTTAAGACCAAACTAAGAAGCGGAAATCAGATGTTAAAGTGAGGTAATACAAGGGAGGAATAACATACGATATTTGAAGTAAACTATAATATAACAACTAGTGACTTAAAATGCATAAACTGAGATGGCAAGAAAATAGCTCATGAAAAATATCATGGTGGAATTTGTCCCAGTAACATCTGGTTTTTACCGCTTTGTTCTCTTTTTGGATCTGCCCCTCATGAAAGTTCCATGGGTTTCATACCTTCCTTTCTGTCTGTCTGTCTGTGAGGAGATATAGCTGGATTCTGGTGCTGCTATTCTCTCACTCGTGGGTCTGCTGCAGCTCTCTTCTGTGAGACGCACTAAGCTGCCCACCCCCATTGGTCCTGTGGCACCCACCAGTGCTCCTCACGCTTGTCTAGCAATGTTACTCTGCTGGCAAGCCAGTGCACATGCCTATAGTCCATGCCCAGCCTCAGGTCCTGTCTCTGCTCCTCCTCCAAACTGCAACACCAGCCCACATCCCTGCCTGGCAGAGCCTTGGTTCATTTGCATGGGCACAGGGTTGCCAGCTTGGGGTCCTCACCGAGTCTGGGGTCTGCCTCAGCTTTCCTCCATGTGAGCCCTTCTCCACACCACAGTTCTGTGTTTTTGTTTGGGCAAATCTTGGTGCATGCGAGGGTGCAGGGTTGCCTGCCCATGATCCCTACCAAGTCTGGCATTCTGCCTCACCTTCCCCCCATGTGCACCCCTCTCTGCAACTCAGTCCTGCATTTTTGATTGGCAGAGCCTTGGTGAGCATGCCCATTGGTACATGGTTGCCAGCCCAAGGGGCTCCCCCTAAATCTCGATTCACACAATTTCTCTCAGTCTGGGCTGGTATCTGTCTTCCCGCACCTCCAACTCTCTCACCAAACCTTCTCACTAACTCCCTCCTGGACTTTGCTGGTCAGGGCATCTAAGGCAGGAGTGCAGTTTCCAAGCAGATCCCAGGTAATAAGCCAGCCAGCAGCTGCCCCTTTCAATGTGGTGGAGGTCTGGACGGGGAAGCCTGGCAACTCTGCTTGCAGAGTGTGGGCCCTGGTTTCTGCCTTCTCCCACACTGCTCCCATGCTCCTGTCCCTGTTCGTTCTATCTGAAAGTCACTCTCACTCACTCCCCTTTCTGTGTTTGTACTCCAAGTGCTTCCATGATGGGAGCAAGCAGACAGGACCGCTACTTACTCCACCCCCATCTTTCCCTTCCCCACAATCTACCAGTGTTAACTCTATTCAAAACTAGAGCTCAAATAAGTCTGCAAAGAAGATATACCTTGGAACCATCACAAAAATAATGCTATTTCTAATTCTGGCAATAAAATCACTTAGAAAAATTACAGAAGTAAACCCAATACAAAATTATGAGGGACTTTAGTATTTAGCTTCAATAAAACCAACATTTGCAGATGGGTAGCAATAAAGAAGGGAGATCCAACAGAGAGCATGAAGATAGAGGGGAACAAAGTGAATGTGGTGTTATAACAGCTTAGGGAAGATGACATGTAAAAATGAGAGCACACTAATGAATTCAGTGATGATGAGGCTAAACTAAGAAAGAACTAAATATTTGAACTGCTCAGTGAAGTGGTGAGTGGAGGCCAGGTTGGAGAAAATCATACCTATACCTTTCAATAGCAACATCAACAAATTGTATACAAGGAAGAATAGAAAATAGCATCTGAAGAGTGTTGAGGAGTAATGGATTTTTTTTTTTAAGACTAGGAGTATAGGCATTTCTCCAAAAGACCACCAGAAAATCTTTTGGAACAGGAAAGCTAAGTTTATTAGACATACATCAGTAAGGGAGAACACTTGTTGGCAGTCACAGTTTTTTCAGAAGGGGCTAGTCAAATGAGGAAATTTATGGAGTTAAGATCCAGGCTTGGTAAGTTAAGGCAGATTTTATCAGGCAGAGTTGTCTGGAATTGGACAGACTTTATGACAAAAGAACTTTGGAGAGGTGAGTGCCCTGAGACAATTGTCTGAAAGAGGCCTTGATGAGCAATTCGTTAGTCTCAATAAAGCAAACTATTCCAATAGATTCACTTTCTTCTAGAAGAAAGTATTTCAAGGAGCAAATAGCTAAGCTATTTTTCCTGGTCTCATTTGAGTTGGAAAATATTACTGTTTTCAGTATATATGAGTTAGTTGAGAAAGTCTAAATGTTGTTTAGAAGTGCTCCCTGAGGTGGAAATAATGCAGGGGGAAAAAGATGATAACAGCTAAGAGTCCTTGAGTAAGTGAGACTTCAGTATCTATATTCAAAACATAAGCAAAAACTCTGACATAAAAAGGGGAGGAGCTCTTACATTCAAAGAGGAAGGCAAAGAGAGAAGAAGGATGCAGGTACAAAAGGACAGTAGACTGCTTCCTGCATTTCTCCTGATGTCTTAGAGAAATGAGAGAAAACATTAAATTGGAAAAGACAATCTTATCCTTAGGAAGAATGCTTTTAGATAGTGAACTGGAAAACCAAATTAATTTAATTTTGCACTCTTTTTTCTATTCTACTTTCAGCCAGTCCCTGCCTTTACTTAGTCCACAAAGTTATATGAAAAGATTAAAAGAAATAATGCACAAGTAAGTGTCATATAGAGGGCATGACACGTAACAGGTGATTGTTAAAAAGTTAGCTTCTGTTATTCTTTTTATTTGTTGTCTAATATGATGTGCTTCCTTTTCCCCATTTTTCTTTATTTTCTGGTTTCCTCTTGTAACAAATGGGTCTGGCCAGATCGGGGAAGGTGGGGGAAACACTAATTTAGCATGACAAGCTGCATTCCCCAGGAGAAAAAAGGGGCCCTAGAGGAGGCTGCTACCTCAGGCAACAATAAAGAAGCTACACAGTTAGCATGTGTTGCCCCAGCAATGGAGCAGCACAGCAAAACCCAGCAGGAGGAAGGGCATAGAGGCAGTGTAGTGCAAGAGCTAAGGGAGGAGCAACCTCTGAGAGTGGTTATTAAGTGCCAAAGGTAGCGTAGGTCAAAACTAGAGCTAGGGCTTGCTTCTATATCCCTGGGTAAAAGTTAAAACTAACACCGTTGATGACACCACTTGCACAGAAACTATGTGGAATATGGGGGCTTAAAAATTAACAACACATGTAAAACCCTCCAACCCCTTTCCAGATCATGGAGGCCAAAGGAGAGGCAAAGATGCTGTGTGGGCTGATGCACATGGTAGACATGGGTCCAAAATCTGCTCAGCATTTGGACACTCCCACAGTGCATAGGATTTAGAGGAAATTACTTAAAGTGCTGGGTATACAGAAGCTCCCTTCTTATTTACCCTTTCCCTTGGTTGGACTGTGGTGCAGAGCACTGGTGGGACTGGGAAGATGCCAGACACCACTCAAATGCCCTTTTGGAATTCCATTTGATTGCATGGTCAAAAACCAGCCTGTGGAGGATGAGACTTCTACCCATGATGTGTTCCCTACCAATGGTGGGCTCACAGGACACTGGGACTTGCTTGTGAATCTTGTTTTGCCATCCTTACAAGGTCTGGAGCAGGATCCTATAGGCATGCACCTTGCCAGTAGCAGGCTCAGGTGTGATGCTGCTGCCCCTTGTTGCAAGGCATAAGTCCTAGATTACCCTGAGAACAGAGCTCAGATATATGGGCTGGGAATGCTCCTAAACCCAGAGGACACAAGCAGCCCTGAACCCCAGGAGCCCAGTGCACCGAGTCCCTTGCACAATCAGCTGCATTGGTCTGGCAGTGAGCCCCAGCTCTGACTGAGGAAGAAAGCTGCAGTAAGACAATGGAGACCCAGTCCTCACAAGTATGCACTCCAGAGAGAAACTGAAGCTGGAAAAAATGGAGACCCATTTGCGCAGCAGCCTTGAACTCCAAAAGGGCATATAAGAATGAAGGTGGGGTCTCTGGGCCTAGATTTGGATTTCAGTCTTTTTGGGAACAAGATTTCTGTGTTTTGCATAAGAAAATGGCTTGGAGCAAGAGAAACCCCAGCTTTTCCACATTGGGCACCCTGTTAATTAAAACTTTTTCTTTCTCCACCATTCTCTGTTTTATGGTTGTGTATGATAGCAGGTGGCCAGACCTCATTCTGCCCTTGAACACTTCCATCCTATAACTTGTCTTCTCTTTTCTAAGGAGTAGAATATTTCTTCCACACTCTATCCCTTCTTGAGGCTAGCATCTTAATATTTATAAAATCCACAAAGACATTCAATGTACCTGAAGCTCTAAAATTCCTGTTTTTGGAATTCATTTGTATTCCATTTGTTTATCAGAATGCTTCACCTCCCCACTGCCTCCCTATAAGTTAGGTAGAAGGGGCCATAGGCTTCCATGTAGTATGTTCTGTATCAGACTCCCTAAATACAGATCACTTTTCCACCCACCACTTTATTCAAAGATACTCCATCCCTCCAAATACTTAGTCCATCCTAAAAGGTCTATTACATAGCATGATATTTCCCAGACTTTTCTGACCAAGTTACTTCTAAGATATTACTGACAACTATAAAAAATAACTTAGTCTTAAGTTGGAATAAAAAACTTATTAAAATTAGTAATTTACATCAATAGATTTCATTGCAAAGATTTTAAAATGTAAAAACACCTGGGCAAAGGACATTTGATAATATTTGAGAGAACACTTCAAGATTCAGATACCTTCTTCAGCTAAAGTATGTAACACACCCGAGCCTAACTCCCAACTCTGCCCCTCACCAGCTGTATAATCTTGAAGAAGTGAATCATACTTAATAAGTTGCTTCTCATTTGAAATTTGAAGTATAATATTATTCTATCTAAAGATATTATTGAATTTTAGGGAGATCAAGAGTATATGTGGAAGTGCTTTTGAATCTGTAATGTTAATAAAATGGACGTTTTTGTCAACTACAAGAAACATAACTACTTACTTCCTAATTTAGCATTTTTTAAAATTTTATTTTATTTTTTATTTTATTGTATTTTTTTCATTACCACTTACTCCCACTATAACCTCTTTTACTTCCACCCACCTACCTCCCACTGCAGTCACATACTGTTATCCATGTCCATGAGTTATTTTTTGGTGTTTTTTTTTTTTTTTTTACTCAATTTGTTTATCTCCAACCCCTTCCCAGAGTGGTTAGCCTTTCCTCTATCTATGACTCTGTCTCTATTTTGCTTGTTAGGTAAGTTTGTTAATTAGATTCTGCCTATGAGTGAAATATTACAGTACTTGTCTTTCTCTGACTGGCTTATTTCACTTAGCATAATGTTCTCCAGGTCCATTCAGTGTCACAAAGGTAAAATTTTCTTCATTTTTCGTGGCTGTGTAGTATTCCATTATGTGACTATACCAGAGCTGTTTTATCCACTCATCTACTAATGAATGCCGCTTGATACTTCCAAATATTGGCTATTGCAAATAACTCTGCAATTATTATAGAGTGTGGTCCCCCAGAAAACCCCAGACCCTGTGGTTTGGAGTATGGGGGAAGGGAAACAGCTTTCAAGATGCCTTTACATATCTATGGCTGGTAGCTAGGGTCTTAATTATGTAAATAGCTTCGGTTCTTCCAAAGCTCCAAGGAATAATGAGCAGTGAATAAGCAAGGCCTGTGGAAGGTTCTGTGAATGGTCAGAACCAGTTACCATGCCTACTGCATCAAAGACCACAGTCAGGGATTTAAGGAGAGGGTGGCAGACATTTGGGAAGGAAAAAGAAGAGAGGAAGAAAAGAGGAGAGTTCCATGCAGCTGGCAGGGGAGGAAAATTGGGTGGTTTACAAAAAAAAAAGGGGGGGAGAGAAAGAGAATCACGTGGTATTGCAGACAGGTAGAAGAGAGACCCAAGATTTCTTTGTGATTAAGCTAGAAATTCCACAGATCTCAATTCACATAATCTTTAAATAAACAATCCTTTTTCTTTTCACCAAACTCTGGTGTCGAGAGTTATGCTTCTGGCAGTGGGCAATCAGGCCCCTCATAACTGAACAGCCCGTGGGGTTCTGTAACACAATGAACATATGGGTGCATATATTCAGTCAAATTAGTGTTTTAGGTTTCTTTAGATAAATTCACAGAAGTGGAATTACTGGGTCATAAAGCAGTTCCATATTTAATTTTTCAAAATAGGTTTATTTTTTCAGAGAAAAGGAAACCAACAACAAAATTAAAAGGCAACTCACTGAATGGGAGTACATATTCTCTGGTATATCTGATAAGGGGTTAATGTCCAAAATTTAAGAAGAACTTATAAAACTCAACAATGGAAAAATTTCCAATTAAAAATGGACAAAAGATATAAATAGACATAGACACTTCTCCAAAGAAGACATACAAATGGCCAATAGACATATGAAAAGATGTTCAACTAATACAAAGATATCTGGACAGATCACTGGGAAAGAGTAAGAGAGGTGCTGTAGGATGAGGTTACCTGAGGTAATGTAAACAAGTTAGTGCAGAGCATGACAGATCTTACCCTCAGGTGAAGACACATTGGTGGAAGGTGAAGATCTGCCAAGCTAGAACAAAATTGGCTGAGAAGCTGGATGCCTCTGTAATTCATGGAATTATTGACCAGAAAATTGAAACAGAAAGAAGGTGGAAACTCACTCTCTTTCTCTTCTTCAGGGATGCATGAGTGATTGTACTGTAGCTGTCTGTTTTTTCCAATGGGCGGTATTTTAAATGAACTGCAGGCACATCCTAGGGCTGGTCTGGCCTGGCTAAAGGTGGTAGGGTTATTTTTCTTTAAGTGTTCTAGAGAAGAGATGACCTCAGAGGCAGAAGCCTGCCATTCTTCCAAAATTGCATAGCTTTTGTATCTTGTGTTATTTTAGTTTGTAAACTAATCTTATAGAAATAAGATAATTAAAAAATAACAGGGAAAATGATATTGGAACTCAAGAGTTAAATATTTTAGCCTTAGTTGATAGGTTTAAGTGAGTAGTGTGTGTGGAAAATTGCAATGCAAGCCAAGATTTAAAGATTTTAACCTTAGGTAATAGGGTTAAGTGACTATTTCATGAGGAAAGCCATTATTCAAAAATTGTGTAGCTTTTGAATAAGACAACTTTTCTTTTTCATCAGACTTATCCCTCTGGAATATTGTCTAGCATGTGGTAATGGGGAGCAGGACCCCACTTGCTGTTCAGTAACACCGTGCCATATCATCAGAGAAATATAAATTAAACTTCAATGAGACATCAGCTCATGTTAGGGGAACACAAGAGTTAAAGATTTTAGTTTTAGTTATAGTTGATAGACTTAAATGAGTAATGCATGTGGAATTTGTTGTTCAAGAAAGTGGAATACATGACTTAAGTGATCCAAGAGGGCAACAAAATATTGAACCTTTTTACCCCAGTGGATCTGCAAGCAATCAAGATGGTATCTAAGTCACTGTGTTTCAGGGAGGAAATGTCCATGATGAAGATAAGAGATTGTTGATCTACAGATAAAGAATACCAGGATAATTGTCACCAGACTGCAACTCTTACCTGAATAACCTTTTTCAAATACCTTACCTATCCTTTCCTCTCCTTATAAAAAGGCTGGCTTGAGATGAGAGGTTAAGATGGTTTTTAGGTTACATAACCTGCTGTCTTCTCAGATTGATGACATCTGAATAAAGCAACCATAAAAATTCAATTCTTTTCTATACTTGTTGGTTCAAGTAGTCACAGGCAAAATTAATGTCAACTTTTCTGATTTCACTCACATCTGACAGTATGGCTATCATCAATAAACCCACAAACAGCAAGTGTTGGTGAGGATGTGGAAAAAAGGGAACCCTTGTGCACTGTTAGTGGGTCAGCAGATTGGTGCTGTCACTGTGGAAAGAAGTATAGATTTACCTCAAAAATAATTTAGCACTTATTTAACCTTAATAGTGGATGTAACTGAGATAACATAGATGGAATACAAAAAAAAAAGAAAAATTTGACTTGAAAATAGAACCTTAAATGTTAATTTTATATCGTCATTTTACTAGCTGTAGACCATTGCAAAGTTACTAAGCCTTGCTGAGATTTTCAACATAAAATGAGAATAAAAACATATATTGTTGAAATATGTTTTATAGTTTAGTTATAATCTATAGCCAGCAAAGATGTCACCAGCAAGGAAACAGGTACATTGAACTTGGTTTAAAAATTGCCACTATCTTCCAGTCAAGATGGCAGTGTAGGCAGACATGGTTCACCACTTTGCACAACCACATCAAAATTTCAACTGAAATATAGAACAACCATCACTCAGAACTGTCAGATATTGAGTTGAGTGGAAGTCTTACAATTACAGAATTAAAGAAACCACATCCATTCAGACTGCTGGAGGGGCACAGATGTGGAACAGGCTTATCTCTCACCTGTGTGGTGGATAAAAATTTGGGAGATATATCTCAGGAGTGAGAAGTCACAGCCCCAGACTAGGCCCTACAGCCCAGCATTTCAGTGCCAGGAAGATAAGTCCCCACAACTTCAAGATGCAAAAACCAGTGGAGATTGAGTTGGTAAAAGAAACTGTTGGAGCCCCAGGCAATTCATCTGAAAGAACCCACACAGTCTCACCTTCTCAGATTCACTCCTTCAGTGCTCCAGCACCAGGGCAGCAGCTTGAAAGACACCAGTGACATACAGTGGAGAACTGAAGTGTCTGGCATCAGGGCAAGCAGAGGCTATTGTCCCTTTTCAAAACCATTCCCATACAGACCGGCATGCTGTTGCCATATCTGAGTCTACATCAACCTGGCTAATACTGTTTGTATGTACCCTGGAGATCCCCAGAGACTGCCCCACCCAAGTTACTGGCCCACCAAAGCTGTTTTTCTATGTGAATGGGTGGTCTGGGCTCATGCTTCATAACTTCCTAAATCCTATCAAACAAGCACAGCCTTGCTGAGCCCCAAGCACAGCACTAGCAGCAGCCAGCCTAGATCCATGGATTGGCTTTGCCTGGAATCTCCAGGTCTGGAACAAGTAGCAGCTGTTTCAGATTGCTTTATAGTTCAGTCAGGGTGTCCCTGGGAAAAACATAGGTGGAGGCTAATCTTGGCCTGCATCACCCAGAAAACCCAAGGGCTAGAATACCCAGTGGACAGTTACTGACCACATTAGGGCACCATCACCTTACCTCTGCACAGATCATCTTCAAAAGAGGTCAGAGGCTGGTGGTAAGTGGTAAGTGGTCACAGCCAATCATTGCACCTGACTGGCTTGGGTAAATTCATCCCACTGATCTACCAAGAGAAACCAAGACTCAACTATAAGAGGAGTGTGTACTCAGCCCAAACAAAGGGCACAAATTGAGTACTCAGCTTGGGTGATAAGGGAGGCTGTGTCACTGCACCCTAATGGACACCTACTACATTAGGCCACACTACCAAGACATGGAGTCAAACAGCTCTACCTAATACACAGAAACAAACATAGGGAGGTTACAAAAACAAGGAGACAAAGAAAGATGGTTCAAATGAAAGAACAAATCAAAACTCCAGAAAAAGAACTAAACAAAATGGAGATAATAAATCTGTCAGATGCAGAGTTCACAACACTGGTAATAAGGATACTCAGGAACTTAGTGAGGACCTCAGCAGCATAAAAAATGACCCAGTCAGGAATGAAGATTACACTAATTGATGTAAAGAACAATTTACAGGGAAATAACAGCAGAGTGGATGAAGCCGAGAATCAAATCAATGATTTGGAACATAAGGAAGCAAAAAACAACCAATAAAAACAACAAGAAGAAAATACTCAAAAAGTGAGGAAAGTATAAGCAGCTTCTGGGACAACTGCAAGAGGTCCAACATTCACATCAGAGTGGTGCCAGAAGAAGAGAGAGAGCAAGAAATTGAAAATGTATTTGAAAAAAATAATGAAAGAAAACGTCCTTAATTTGGTGAAGAAAACAGATATGCAACTCCAGGAAGCACAGAGAGGCCCAAACAAGGTGGATGTGAAAAGGCCCACTCCAAGAAATATCATAATTAAAATGCCAAAGGTTAAAGATAAAGAGAAAATTTTAAAAGCAGCAAGAGAAAAGCAGTTAGTTAACTACAGGGGAGTTCTCATAAGGCTGTCAGCTGATTTCTCGAAAGAAACTTCACAGGCTAGAAGAGATTGACAAGAAACATTCAAAGTCATGAAAAGCATGGACCTACAGATAAGATAGCTCTACCCAGCAAAGCTATCACAGAGAATTGAAGGACAGATAAAAAGCCTCCCAGACAAGAAAAAATCATTCAAGCTCACTTCCTGCTAAGCAGTCCAGTTCCTAACTGGCCTGGATGGTACCAGTCTGCAGCCCAGAGGTTGGGGACCCCTGCGAATATCTTATTGAAAGTCCTACCTAATATAATAAGCCAACAAAATTAAATAGTGGTATAAGGATTGGATATAAACCATTTACAAGTGACATATTTGTGTATGTATATAATTAAAAATAAAGCTATGCTTAGGCTGTAAAATTAATGACTATATTTAGTGAAATTACTGAACATAAAAATTCACATGTAAAACTTATTTTTGCATATATCAACAAAAAGTAATAGAAAATTAAAATGAGATAATTTACAATAATGTTCAAGGTTGTTAAATACCAAGTAATATACCTAAAAAAGATGTAAGCATCCTCAATACAAACTTAAAAACATTATTGATAATTTTAAAATACATGCATAAAAACTGTACTTTATTAATATACTTGAGGAGTAAACATTTTAACAGTGTCAAGTTTATAATTTACCTATATATTAAAAACCATCCCAATCAAAATTTTTGCTGATGTGTATGTATAAATTAACAAGATAAATCAAATATTCAAAACATTTTTTGTAATCAGGTAAAATTAGATGACTTGCACATCTATAAACCAAAATATTACAAAGCAATTTTAATTAACAGCAGATTGTATTGGTAAAAAATGTAGATAAAAGACACTGGTCTTAAGAAATACGCATATATGGCCACCTGATTTACAAATTAGTTGTTGCATTGCAAGGGAAATTACATTCTTATCAATAAATTGTGCTGACTTAAAATTTTTTATAGAAAAATATCTTGGGAGAGGAGAAGATGGCAGAGGAGTGAGGGGAGGCTGGGCTTTCTGGACTAATTGCAGACAGAACATCTCAGTAAGCAGCTGGACATTGGCAGGAGTCAAGCCTTGGCACTGCTGGATTAGAGAAAACCATCTGGGAATGACCTGTTTGGCTTCCTCAGAGAGGAATCGGAGGAAAGTGGATCTCTGCCCACTAGCAGAGCCAGGACTGGGACGGGTGGCATCTGTCACTGAAAGAAAAGAAACAGCGTACTGCTATGCATGTGAGAACGTGATTTTCTTTATATTTTTCTCTTGTGTACTGCGGAGAGGTGAGGAAAGGTCGGGGGTGATAGGACATTCTTGAGGAGCGCAGGCGCAGAAATCCGCTCGCCCACTCCCAACCCACCTCTTGGGTTGCGCAGGCGTACACAGGGAAGTGCCCTCATTCACTGGCCCAGGTGCATGGGGCCACGAGTCCAGGTGTCCCTAGGACACACCCAAACAGATATAAAATCAGGGCCCCAACAGGTGCAGGGAGAGCTCTCTGGGCACGCAGAAGACCGTGCACAGACACCCCAGGCCAGCCCCAGTGGGTGCCAGGCTGGAGAGCAGACCACTTGTGTGGGCTCTGTCCATGCCTGCCCAGGCAGGTGCGAAAACGGAGGGCAGAAGTGCAGGAACAGCGGGTGGTGGCGACTCATAGACACTCATTTCCACCATGCACAAGAGTCCGGGGCCATGCCCCAAAGGGCGAGAGACCAAATCCCGGGGTGCGGCTCAGCAGGCCTCAGGCTAGTGCGAAGGCCACATTGTGCATGCACATGCGCACAAACAAGCACTCCGGCTGGCTCTAACAGGCGCCAGAACGCTGGCCAGCATGGATGCACACCATTGCTGCAAGGAACAAGAACCTCTGGCCTGCTTCATTAGACCAGCTGTGGACCCAGAAAAGGAAGACGACACACAAAGGCTGAACTGAGTAAACACTTTCCTTTGATATATTTTTAAATTTTTATATCTATTTTAGTTTTTTTTATTTGTATTTTATTTTATTTCAATTTTTTAATTTAATTTAATTTTTCCATTAAAAATTTTTTTTAAACTATCTCTTTAATTTGTTTCATACCATCTCTCCTTCTCATCCTTCCTCTTTAATTTTTGTTTGTTTGTCTGTCTAGTTTAGCCTCCATTTCACACTAAATATATAGAATATAACTACTATATAAATTAATACTATACAATTCCACTTATTTACTATATTCTGCATTCTTCCTTCTTTTTCTTTTATTATTATTAACATACAATGTAAATATTACCTACTGTCTTGCATAGTCTTGACACTACTTGCTACTATTATTAATCTATCATCTTCTCTCTCAAAAATCATATTTTTCCTCTTTAAAAACAACTCTTATTTATTCTTCCTATATATAAAAGTCCAAATCTCTCTACATTTATATTAATACAGACACATTTGCTGATGATAGCGGGATAGAGGGTCGGGGATATTTTTGAGGGTGTGGGTCTCCTGCCTGGGCTGTGTATTTATGTTTTAAACAGCATCTTTACAAAAGAACTCAAGAAAAAGTGGACAGAGTGACTCTCAATCAACTGGCCAGAGGGAAGATCCTACCAAAGAGCATCTGAAATATAACCAGACAGCATAAAAAAATTACATAAAGGGTATCCCAAGAACACCAGGCTCAGGAGATCAAAGAGACTGCACAACCAAAAACCCCAGATCTACTATAAAAAATCTCATACCACAAAGGTGTGAAGTCAACGCAGACAAATCCAAAAAACAAAAACAAACAAGAAGAACCCAACATAATAAGATGCAGAAACAAACGCTCAATGAAAAGTAAAGTGGAATCCCCAGAAAAAGAGGTAGATGGAATAGACATAGCCCAAATGTCAGACATGACATTCAAAACAATGTGGTGAAGAAGCTCAATATACTCGACAACGTCAAAAATAACAATGACGGCCTCCAAGAAAGTTACCAACAGCTTCAAGAAAATTACAGGGAACTTATGGGGAACTACACTAGGATAAAAAAGGACATAGGAACTTTTAACAAGAACCAGAAAAAATGAAGAACACAATCTCTGAACTCAAAAACACAGTAGAATCAATTAAAAGCAGGCTAAACAAAGTAGAGGATCGGATCAGTCAGTTAGAGGACAATGTAGAAAAGAATTCCCAGACAATACAACAAAATTAAAAAAGAATGAAAAAATATGAAAAAGTTGTAAGGGACTTCCAAGTTAGAATGATAAGAAATAATATCCGGGTCATTGGAATAAGAGAGGAAGAAGAAGAGGAGCGAGGAAGAGAAAAGCTGATAGGAGAAGTAATAACAGAAAATTTTCCCAACCTGATGAGAGAAAAAGTCATGCAAGTCCAAGAAGCACAGAGAGTCCCAATGAAGAAAAAGCCCAAAGGGCCCACTCCAAGGCACATCATAATAAAAATGACAATATTCAAAGACAAAGAGAGAATCCTAAAAGCAGCAAGAGAAAGATAACAAATAACATACAAGGGAGCTCCGATAAGGCTATCGACCAATTTCTCAACAGAAAGACTACAAGCCAGAAGGGAATGGTCAAAAATATTTCAAGCAATGAAAAACAAAGGCCTACAACCAAGAATACTCTACCCAGCAAGACTCTCATTCAAAATGGACAGTCACATAAGTAGTTTCCCACACAAAGGAAGACTAAAAGAATACATCTCCACCAAAGCAGCATTGCAACAGATGCTAAAAGAATCTTTTAAGAAAAATAAGAAAGAGGAGAAAAACACAGATACAAAGGGAAATAAATAAATATATGTCAATAATAACCTTAAATGTAAATGGATTACATGCTCCAATTAAAAGACATAGGGTAACGGAATGGATAAGAAAACAGGACCCACATATTTGCTGTCTACAAAAAACACACCTCAAAACAAAAGATTTACACAGACTGAAAGAAAAGGGATATAAAAAAGTATCCTAAGCAAATGAACATAAAAAAAAAAAGCTGGGGTAGCAATAATCATATCAGACAAAATATATTTCCAATAAGGGACAATAAAAAGAGATAAAGAAGGATATTTCATAATACATAAGGAAACAATCCATCAAGAAGATGTAACGCTGATAAACATATATGCAACCAACATGGGAGGATCCAATTACATAAAGAAAATACCAGAGTACCACCAGAAGGATATTAACAGCAACACACTAATAGTAGGGGACTTTAACACTCCATTATCAATAATAGACAGATCTTCGAAGCAAAGAAACACCAAGGACATACAAGCATTGAACAACACACTAACCCACATGGACTTAACTGACATATATAGAGAGAATTTTTCACCCCAAAGAAGCAAAATATACATTCTTTTCAAAGGCACATGGGACATTTTCAAAGATAGACCACATGATAGGACACAAAACGAGCCTCAACAAATTCAATAAAATTGAAATCATATCAAGCATCTTTTCAGATCACAATGCCTTGAAACTAAAAATCAACTTCAGAGAAAAAAATCAAAGACACCCAAACTCATGGAGAATAAATAACATGCTATTAAATAATAAATGGGTTAACAATGACATCAAAGAAGAAATCAAGAAACTTCTGTAAACTAATGATAATGAACACACAACAGCCCAAAACCTATAGGACACAGCAAAAGTAGTCCTGAGAGGGAATTTCATAGCAATACAGGCATATATAAAAAGGATAGAAGAATCTCAAATAAAAAATCTACCACTAAAGATACAAGAACTAGAACACCAACAACAAACAAAGCCTAGAGCAAGAAGCAGAAAGGAAATCATCAAGATCAGAGCAGAATTAAATGACATAGAGACCAAAAAAACAATTCAAAAGATCAAAGAAACTAGGAGCTAGCTCTTCGAAAAAAATAAACAAAAACGACAAGCCTTTAGCTTGGTTTATCAAGAAAAAAAGAGAGAAGAAACAAAAAAAATCAGAAATGAAAAAAGAGAAATCACTACTTATACCACAGAAATACAACACGTTGTAAGAAATTAATACAAACAAGTGTATGGCAAGCAATTTGAGAACCTAGAAGAAATGGACAAATTTCTAGAAACATATAACCTTTCAAAACTGAATCAAGAAGAAGTAGAAAGTATCAACGGACCAATAACCAAGAAGGAAATTGAAACAGTAATCAAAAATCTCCCTGAACACAAAAGCCCTGGATCGGATGGCTTCACAGGCGAATTTTACAAAACATTTAGGGAAGAACTAACTCTTACCTTCCTCAAACTATTACAAAAATTCCAAGAAGAGGGTAAAATTCCAAACTCTTTCTATGAAGCCAGTATTACCCTAATCCCAAAACCAGGTGAAGACAGAACAAAGAAAGAAAACTACGGGCCAATATCACTGATGAACACAGACGCTAAAATCTTAAACAAAATATTGGCTAAAAGGATCCAGCAATACAGCAAAAGATCATACAACATGATCAGGTGGGATTCATTCCAGGGATGCATTATTCGCAAATAAATAAATATCACCTAAACAAAATGAAAGAAAAAATTACATGATCATATTAATCGTCGGCAGCCGTCCGTCTCGAGAGACGATGGTGTAGCTTCTTAAGAGTCTATCTGCATCGCCGAGAATGGCTGTGCAGTCCGACTTGGGAGTGACATGGTATCTGTCTCCTCCTGTGCTGAATCGACATCTTGCGATGACGCTGAAGCTACAGAGCCTGGGCAGGGTAATATGGAGGGTCTGCTGTTGCCCATGCAGCAGACCCCCCCTCTCTTCGCAGCTGAAGGGTCCAAGGGAAAGACGGAGTCGATACAGCTTGGGTTCAGGTGCGCCGCAGGAGTTGCCGGTGTTGACTACAACGTCAAACCGCCTTAGGGACTCCGGCTCCGGATTTTCTGTCGGGGTTTACTCCCTTAGCCTTTCCCCTGAAGAGGTATGCTCAGTGGATTGAGCGTCGGCCTGCAAGCTAAATGTCGCTGGTTCGATCTTCCAGTCAGGGTACATCAGAGAAGGAAAACTCTGACTCCAAAAAACCTCCGCTGCCTTGCGGCATACCTCTTCAGGGGATCATATTAATAGATGCAGCAAAAGCATTTGATGAAATGCAACACCCATTTATGATGAAAACACTCAGCAAAATGGGAATAGAGGGAGCATACCTTAACATAATTAAGGCTATATTGAGAAACCTAAAAACAACATCGAACTCAATGGACCAAAACTGAAAGCACTCCCCCTGAAATCAGGAACAAGACAAGGCTGTCCACTCCCTCCACTCCTATTCAACATAGTGTTGGAAGTCCTAGCCACAGCTCTCAGACAAGAAAAAGAAATAGAAGGCATTCAAATTGGGAAAGAAGAAGTAAAACTCTCATTATATGCAGATGATATGATAGTATACCTAGAAAATTCTATAAACTCCATTAAAAGACTACTCAATATAAGAAGTGAATTTGGCAAAATAGCAGGGTACAAAATAAATATACAGAAATCTAAGGCATTTCTGTACATCAGCAATAAGCTATCAGAGACAGAGGGAAAAAAAGAAAGTACCATTTACTATAGCAACAAGAAAAATAAAGTACCTAGGAATAAACTTAACCAAAGAGATAAAAGACCTATACTCTGAAAACTACATAACATTAAAGAAAGAAATTAAGGAAGATACAAATAACTGGAAGAAAATACCATGTTCTTGGATGAAAAGAATCAACATCATCAAAATGGTCATACTACCCAAATCAACTTACAGATTCAATGCAATCCCTATTAAAATACCAATGACATATTTCAATGACCTAGAACAAATACTCCAAAAATTTATATGGAACCAACAGAGACTCTGAATAGCAAAAGCAATCTTGAGACAGAAGAACACAGCAGGAGTAATTACAATACCAGACACCAAACAATACTACAAAGCCACTGTGATCAAAACAGTCCAATACTGGCAAAAGGACAGACATATAGATTAATGGAACAGAATAGAGTCCAGAAAAAAATTCAGGAATATACAGTCAACTAAAATTAGATAAAGGAGGAAGGAACATCAAATGGAGTGAGCAGAGCCTCTTTAACAAATGGTGCTGGGAGAACTGTACAGGGGTGTGCAAAAAAATGAAACTAGACCACCAACTTACACCACACATGAGAATAGACTCAAGATGGATCTAAGACTTGAATGTAAACCATGACACCATAAAAGTCCTAAAGGAAAACATAGGCAAAATTTTCAGATATCCCACATGAGAAAATTTTCACAGATTCATCTCCTAAGGCAAGAGAAATAGAGGAAAAAATAAACAAATAAGACTACATCAAACTAAAGAGTTTATGCTCAGCAAAAGAAAATATTAGGAAGATGAAAAGAAAACCAACCATCTGGGAAAACATAATTGCCAATGATATCTCAGATGGGGGACTGATCTCCAAAATATATAAAGAGCTTATATGACTCAACATCAAGAAAACAGACAACCCAATTAAAAAATGGGCAAAATATCTGAACAAACACTTCTCCAAAGAGGACATACAGAAGGTCCATAGACACATGAAAAAGTGCTCAATATCATTAGCCATCAGAGAGATGCAAATAAAAACCACAATGAGATACTACTTTACACCAGTCAGAATGGCCATCATCAACAAATGAACAAACAAGAAGTGCTGGTGAGGATGTGGAGAAACAGGAACGCTACTGCACTGTTGCTGGGAACACATACTGGTGCAGCCACTATGGAAAACAGTATGGAATTCCCTAAAAATGCAACTGTCTTTTGAACCAGCGATTCCACTGCTAGGATTCTACCTGAAAAATCCTAAAACCCTAATTCAAAAGAGCTTATGCACCCGTATGTTCATAGCAGCACTGTTTACAATAGCTAAGTGCTGGAAATAGCCTAAGTGCCCATCTGTACATAAGTGGATCAAAAAACTGATATTTTTACACAATGGAATACTATGCAGCAGAGAGAAAGAAGGAACTCCTGCCATTTGCAACAACATGGATGGAACTAGAGAGAATTATGCTTAGTGAAAAAGCCAGGCAAAGAAAGAACAATACCATATGATATCACCTAATACAGGAAACTAAAGAACAACATAAACAAATGAACTAAACAGGACAAGGAGCAGAATAGCAGTCAATAGGGGGAGGTGGGAGAAAGAGAAGGAGTATAAGTAAGGGAAGGGTTTAGTCAAAGAATGTGTATAAATGACTCATGGACATGGACAACGGGGAGGGATATAATTGTGGGAGAACGGGTGGGCTGTGTGGGTGGGAGCAATGGGACAGCTATAATTGAAAAAACAAAAAATTAAATTAAAAAATATATATCTTGATTTCTATTTTATGCAATACTCCAAAATAAATATTTAATTGATATATTAATGTAAAAATTAAAAAAATGAATTTTCTACAAGAGAACATAGAAACTTATCTTCATGACTTAAAGATAAAGCTTTGTAAATAGATAAAAAATGTAGACATCAAGTGGCAGGTGGGAGCCCAGTTCCCTGTGTGTACTTCTGGAGAAGCGGGTAGCATCAGTCAAATAACAGCATACACTCACCACCCTTCAATTTGGAGGCCAAGTTTCACTCTTACACCCTTTGTCACCCACTTAGCTCCCTGCCCTAGGCAGCAAGGTTGGCTTGTGGGATTGAATAGTCAGAGTTTAGGGCACTGAGAGCTCAGGTTGGAGAAGAAAATGGCTTGATAGTGGTGGTAAAAAAGTCCTCAATATGCTCTCAGGGGAGATGAATGCCACATTGATCTGGGAGATGTGACTCACACAATATTAAAAAGCTTAAGAGATTAGAGGGGGAAGATGGCGGAGGTGTGAGGAGAGGCTGCGGTTTCAGGCTCCCGAGACCCTTCTGCAGTTTGGGCTAACTGCAGACAGAACATCTCAGTGAGCAGCTGGACACTGGCAGGAGTCGAGCCAAGGCACTGCTGGATTAGAGAAAATCCATCTGGGAACTACCTGTTTAGTGAGGATAGCAGAGAAAAAGGGGACAAAAGGGGATTCCTGACTGGGACGGCTGCCGGAGCTGTGGCTGGAAGTAAACAAAGGCTATTTGGCGACCGCAGGCTACCCAGGAGAGGTGTTGGGAGGAGAGCAGATCTCTGCCCGCTGGCAGAGACCAGACTCGACCAAGTGGCATTGGCGCCGAAGGACAGGAGACAGCGTGCTGCCAGGCAAGTGAGAACATAATTCTACTTTATATTTTTCTCTAGTGGATGGTGGAGAGGGGAGGAAAGTTTGGGGGTGGTAGGCCATTCTTGAGGAGTGCAGGCGCAGTGGGGTGCTCATCCACTCCCCAACCCTCCCCTTGGGTCACGGGTGCGCGCATAGGGAAGTGCCCTCATTCACTGGCCCAGATGCGCAGGGCTGCGCGTCCAGGTGCCCCTCGGACACACGCCAACAGAAATAAAATCAGTGACCCAACGGGTGCAGGGAGAACCCACTGGACACGCAGAAGACTGTTCGCAGTTGCCCCTGGCCAGCCCAGTGGGCACCAGGCCAAAGTACCAGGCCAAAATTCGGAGCACAGAGCACTTGCCCAGGCTCTGCGCGTGCCTGCTCAGGAGGTGCAGGAACGGTGGGCAGCAGCGACTCACAGACACTCACGTCTACTGAACACAAGTGTCTGCGGCCCTGTCCTAAGAGGCGAAAGACCAACTCCCGGAACACAGTACTGCAGGCCTGAGGCTAGCTCCCCAGCCTCCTGGGTGCACACCGGCATTGGAGCCAAAAAACACCTCAAGGGCTCTCCCGGAGCACAGCGCGGCCAGCTTCCTCAGAAAGCAACGCAGCCAGCTCTCTAGGAGTGCGGCGCGGCAGGCCGGAGCTCAGTTCTCCGTACACCTTGGGCGCCCACCATTGCTTGAGCCAAAAAACACCTGGAGGGCTTTCCCGGAGCTTGGCACGGCCTGCTTTCTAGGAGCGCGGCGCGGCAGGCCTGAGCTTAGTTCCCCAGCCACTTTGGGCGCGCACTGATGCTTGAGTAAAAAAAAAAAAAAAAACACCTCGCCAGCTTCCCCAGAGTGCAACGTGGCCTGCTTTCCTGGAGCGCGGCGTGGCAGACCTGAGGTGGGCTCTTGGGTGCCTTGCATTGCGCCCTGCCAGCCACCTCCCACACACCACTGCTGCAAGGAATAGGAATCTCTGACCCATCACATTAGACCAGCTGTGGACGCAGAAAAAGAAGACAACACAAGAAGGCTGAACTGACATCTCCACAAAAGAATTCGAGATAAAGTGGCTAGAGTGACTCTCAATCAACAAGCCAGAAGGAATATACTAACAAAAAAAATCTGAAATATAATCAGACAGCATAAACAAACGATATAAAAGGTACCCCAAGAACATCAGGCTCAGGAGATCAAAGAGACTGCACCACTAAAACCTCCAGATCTACCATAAAAAATCTCATACCACAAAGGTGGGAAGGCAAAGTAGACAAATCCAAATAACAAAAACAAACAAGAAGAATCCAACATGGTAAGACGCAGAAACAACCTCTCAATGAAAAGAAAAGAGGAATCCCCAGAAAAATAAGTAGATGGAATTGACATAGCCCAAATATCAGACATGGAATTCAAAACTATGGTGGTGAAGAAGCTCAATATGCTCGAAAACCTCAAAAACAACTATGACAACCTCCAAGGAAGTTACCAACAGCTCCAAGAAAATTACAGAGAACTTGCAGAGAACTACCCCAGCATAAAAAAAGACATAGAAACTATCAACAAGAACCAGGAAGAAATGAAGAATGCAATCTCTGAATTGAAAAACACAGTAGAATCAGTCAAAAGCAGACTAAACGAAGCAGAAGATCAGATTAGTGAGTTAGAGGATAATGTAGGTAATAATTCTCAAATGATAGAGCAAAATGAAAAAAGATTGAAAAAATATGAACAAGATGTAAGGGAATTACAGGATAGCATTAAGAAAATAATATCAGCATCATAGGAATAAGAGAGGGAGAAGAAAAGGAGCATGGAGTTGAAAAACTGATAGGAGAAATAGTGACAGAAAATTTTCCGAACCTGATGAGAGAAAAAGTTATGCAAGTCCAAGAAGCACTGAGAGTTCCAATAAAGAGGAACCCAAAAAAACCCACTCCAAGGCACATCATAGTTAAAATGGCAACATTCCAAGACAAAGAGAGAATCCTAAAAGCAGCAAGAGAAAAACAGCAAATAACTTACAAGGGAGATCCAATAAGGCTATCGACCGATTTCTCAACAGAAACATTACAAGCCAGAAGGGAATGGTCAAAAATGTTTCAAGCAATGAAAAACAAAAGCCTAAAACCAAGAATACTCTACCCAGCAAGGCTCTCATTCAAAATAGAAGGTGAAATAAGGAGTTTCTCAGACAAAGGAAGACTAAAAGAATACATCTCCACCAAATCAGCATTGCAAGAGATGCTAAAGGGAATATTCTAAGAAAAAGGAAGAGAAAAAACAAAAAAAGAGTAGAGGAACAGAGATACAAAAGGGAAATGAATAAATACATGTGAATAATAACCTTAAATGTAAATGGATTAAATGCTCCCATTAAAAGACATAGGGTAACAGAATGGATAAGAAAACAGGACCCACATATTTGCTGTCTACAAGAAACACACCTCAAAACAAAAGATTTACATAGACCAAAATTAAAGGAATATAAAAAAATATTCCAAGCAAATGGACCTGAAAGAAAAGCTGTGGTAGCAGTCCTCAAATCAGACAAAACGGATTTCAAAACAAGGGCAATAAAGAGACAAAGAAGGACATCTCATAATACTTAAAGGAATGATTCATCAAGAAGATATAACACTGATAAAGATATATGCACCCAACATAGGAGCACCCAAATACATAAAGCAAATACTAGAAGACCACAAGAAGGATATCAACAACAACACACTCATAGTAGGGGACTTCAACACTCCATTATCAACAATAGACAGATCATCCAACAAAGAAACACCAAGGATATACTGGCATTGAACAACACACTAAACCACATGGACTTAACTTAACTGATATATATAGAACTTTTCACCCCAAAGAAGAAAAATATACATTCCTTTCAAAGGCACATGGGACATTTTCAAAGATAGACCACATAATAGGACACAAAACAAGCCTCAACAAATTCAAGAAGATTGAAATCATATCAAGCATCTTTTCAGACCACAATGCCTTGAAACTAAAAATCAACCTCAGGGAAAAAAATCAAAGACACCCAAACTCATGGAGAATGAATAACACGCTCTTAAATAATGAATGGGTTAACAATGACATCAAAGAGGAAATCAAGAAATTTCTAGAAACTAATGACAGTGAGCACACAACAGCCCAAAACCTATGGGACACAGCAAAAGCAGTCCTAAGAGGGAAGTTCATAGCAATACAGGCATATCTGAAAAGGCTAGAAGAATCTCAAATAAAAAACCTAACCATAAAGCTACAAGAACTAGAACAGCAACAACAAACAAAGCCTAGGGCAAAAACAAGAAAGGAAATCATCAAGATCAAAGCAGAATTAAACGACATAGAAAGGAAATGAACAATCCAAAAAATCAACAAAACTAGGAGCTGGTTCTTTGAAAAAATAAAGAAAATTGACAAGCCTCTAGCCAGGCTCATTAAGAAAAAAAGAGAGAAGACCCAAATAAACAAAATCAGAAGTGAAAGAGGAGAAATCACGACTGATACCTCAGAAATACAAACAATTATAAGAAATTACTACAAACAACTATATGGCAAGAAATTTGACAACCTAGTAGAAATGGACAGATTTCTAGAAACATATAACCTTCCAAAACTGAATCAAGAAGAAGTAGAAAGTCTCAACAGACCAATAACAAAGAAGGAAATTGAAACAGTAATAAAAAAATCTCCCTGCACACAAAAGCCCTGGACCGGATGGCTTCACAGGTGAATTTTACAAAACATTTAGGGAAGAACTAACTCCTACCCTCCTCAAACTATTCCAAAAAATCCAAGAATAGGGGAAAATCCCAAACTCTTCCTATGAAGCCAGTATTACCCTAATCCCAAAACCAGGTCAAGACACAGCAAAGAAAGAAAACTACAGGCCAATATCACTGATGAACATAGATGCTAAAATCCTCAATAAAATTTCGGCAAACAGGATCCAACAATACATCAAAAAGATCATACACCATGATCAAGTGGGATTCATCCCAGCGATGCAAGGATGGTTTAATATTCGCAAATCAATAAATATAATACATCACCTAAACAAAATGAAGACAAAAATCACATGACCATATCTATAGATGCAGAAAAAGCATTTGATAAAGTACAACACCCATTTATGTTGAAAACACTCAGCAAAATGGGAATAGAGGGAGCATACCTTAACATCATTAAGGCTATATATGAGAAGCCTGAAGTCAACATCATACTCAATGGACAAAAACTGAAAGCGTTCCCCATGAAATCAGGAACTAGACAAGGCTGTCCACTCCCCCCACTTCTATTCAACATAGTGTTGGAAGTCCTAGCCACAGCAATCAGACAAGACAAGGAAATAAAAGGCATCCAAATTGGGAAAGAAGAAGTAAAACTATCACTATTTGTAGATGACATGATAGTATACCTAGAAAACCCTATAAACTCCACTAAAAGACTACTCGATATAATAAGTGAATTTGGCAAAATAGCAGGGTACAAAATAAATATACAGAAATCTAAGGCATTTCTGTACACCAACAATAAAATAGCAGAGACGGAGACAAAAAAGAAAATACCATTTACTATAGGAACAAGAAAAATAAACTACCTAGGAATAAACTTAACCAAAGAGATAAAAGACCTGTACACTGAAAATTATGCAACATTGAAGAAAGAAATTAAGGAAGATACAAATAAATGGAGGCAAATACCATGTTCTTGGATGGGAAGAATCAACATCATCAAAATGGCCATACTACCCAAAGCAATTTACAAATTCAACGCAATCCCTATTAAAATACCAATGACATATTTCACTGACCTAGAACAAATCCTCCAAAAATTCAAATAGAACCAAAAAATACCCCGAATAGCAAAAGCAATCTTGAAACAGAAGAACACAGCAGGAGGAATCATGATACCAGACATCAAACAATACTACAAAGCCACTGTGATCAAAACAATCTGGTAGTGGCATAAGAACAGACATATAGATCAGTGGAACAGAATTGAAAGCCCAGAAATAAACCCAGGCCTCTGTGGTAAACTAATCTTTGATAATGGAGGAAGGAACATAAAATGGAGTGAGAAGAGACTCTAACAAATGGTGCTGGGAGAACTGGACAGGGACGTGCAAAAAAATGAAACTAGACCACCAACATACACCACACACGAGAATAAACTCAAGATGGATTAAAGACTTAAATGTAAGCCGTGACACCATAAAAGTCCTAGAGGAAAACATAGGCAGGAAAATTTCAGATATCACACGTAACAATATCTTCACGGATACATCTCCCAAGGCAAGAGAAATAAAGGAAAAAATAAACAAATTGGACTACATCAAACTAAAAAGTTTCTGCTCATCAAAAGAAAACATCAGCAAGATGAAAAGGAAACCAACTATATGGGAAAACATATTTGCCAATGATATCACAGACAGGGGACTGATCTCCAAAATATATAAAGAGCTTATACGACTCATCATCAAGAAAACAAACAACCCAATTAAAAAATGGGCAAAGGACCTGAACAAACACTTCTCCGAAGAGGACATACAGAAGGTACAGAGGCACATGAAAAAATGCTCAACATCATTGGCCATCAGAGAGATGCAAGTAAAAACCACAATGAGATACCACCTTACACCCGTCAGAATGGCCATCATCAACAAATCAACAAACAACAAGTGTTAGCGAGGATGTGGACAAACAGGAACCCTACTGCACTGTTGGTGGGAATGCAGACTGGTGCAGCCACTATGGAATACAGTATGGAATTACCTCAAAAAACTAAAAATGGAACTGCCATTTGAACCAGCGATTCCACTGTTAGGATTATACCCGAAAAATCCTGAAACCCTAATTCGAGAGATCTTATGCACCCCTATGTTCATAGCAGCCCTGTTTACAATAGCTAAGTGCTGGAAACAGCCTAGGTGCCCGTCTGTGGATGAGTGGATCAAAAAACTGTGGTACATCTACACAATGGAATACTATGTATCAGAAAGAAAGAAGGAACTCCTGCCATTTGCGACAACATGGATGGAATTAAAGAGAATTATGCTTAGTGAAATAAGCCAGGCAAAGAAAGCAAAATACCATATGATATCACCCAATACAGGAAACTAAAGAGCAACACAAACAAACGAACTAAATAGGAAAAGACTAGAATTGTAGTCAGTAGGGGGGAGGGGGGAGGGAGAGAAGGGGGATAAGTAAGGGAAGGGTCAGGTCAAGGAACATATATGAATGACTCATGGACATGGACAATGGAGAGGGATATAATTGTGGGAGAAGGGATGGGCTGGGAGGGAGGAGCAAAGGGGGAAAAATGGGACAACTGTAATTGAATAACAAATAATAAAATTAAAAAATAAATAAAAATAAAAATAAAAAGCTTAAGAGATTAAACCTGGTCACTTTCCAGTCAGCTACAATGACAGATTTCACAAAGATGTGCTGGAGGTTGGTGAGCTAGCAAAATTTGCTTATTTTAATGATATTGCAGTTGGTGCAGTATGCTTTAGGGTGGATCATTCATAGAATAAGAAAAGACTTTACATCCTAACACTAGGATCCTGGTGTTTCACAGAAGGCTAAAAATAGGAACTAAAATGTTAAATCATCTCTTAAACATCTTTGAAAAGAATGAAAATTTTGACATCTATCTGCATATCCAGATCAGCAATGAGTTGACAATTAATTGACTGCTACAGGAAGTATGGCTTTGAAGTTATTGAGACATAGAAGAACTGCTATGAGAGGGTGGAGACCTCAGATACACGTGTGCTGCAGAAAAATATCAAAGTTCCTTCTGGCTAGATGCTGATATGAAAATTACAAGTTACAAATTAACTTTCTTGCACTTGCTTGTCACCAAACTAAAGAGAGGCTCATTAATTTCCCCCCTTTCTTTTAAAACTTTTTTCATTCCTTGTTTTTTTTTCCTCCCTTTTTTTCCAAAAGTTTTAATACTTTCAAGGACTTTCAAAATTAATCCTGTGTGGATTGCTTTAGTTCTCTTGTTTTGGGGAGGTGGATTGATTGTAGGAAGAAGGAAGTATAGATCTGTTTAGTTTCACAGTTAAGATATATGGTCTTAAACATTTGGGTTTCACTTTCAATTTATTTTTGGATCTTTTTATGTCCTACTTTCACACTGAAGTGCAGAACCTACAAACTATTGTATATCTCAAAATACATAAAGAAGCTGCAGCAATATATTGTTCTCTAATCGTTGACAAGTTTAATGTGTGTGCTGTATTTTGGGTTTTTCAAGGATGTTTGTGGGATGCTAATCCCTAGACATTGCCTTTAACTTCACCTTTGGTCCTTATAACTACTATCTCAGGAGTTGGATCACTTATTACCCTTGTAAGAAATATTAAGCTTAATTTTATAAGCAATTGTTTCTTTCTTCTTCATTAGTGGCTAGAGAGAGTGGGATAGTTTGGGTAGGAATTGTTAACCTTTCGTCTCAATATTTGAGTTAAACTTCTTTTTTGCTAGTGAGTTCGATGGTTGTTAGTAGGTTAATTTTTCTTGCTGTTGATTAAATTTTACTGGCATTAACTTTTATAGTGTGAGCTGGTGAGATCAATTATTTTTAATATCCCAGCAAAAGATAATGGCCTTTTACTGACCTAAAGAGGTTTGTTGTGACTTACATTTATATTCTCCTGTTCCTTTTCTTCAGTAATAAGTCTAACCTTAGAAATAGAGCTGATGCCCTTATTGGTCAATACTCCTAAAGAATCTTGGCTCAGGTGTTATTTCTTGGACATAATTAAATATACATAAAAGGAAGATTACATGGACTTGTGGCACAATAAATATATTTAATGTCAGCTACTGCAAGCTGTTAAAAGTGTGGCCACTGAACATTTGATTATATATGAAAGCATATCTAGAGTATTTTTTAGAATAACATAGCTATGCTATTACTTATTTATTAGAGAACATCCCAGATTTGACTACACTCTGTGCTTATGATATTGAGTTTAAGGACTTGGAGAAGGCAGAGTTGCTAAGTGTATTACTTTTATTCTTGGAAAAGTAAAAGTGTAGAAATGTTACTAATGCAAATGTCACTGTGACTTCCTCTACTGACAGGACTGCTCTCTGCCAGATAATTTCCTGATGAATAAGGAGTGGTTTTGATGTGTTGATAACTTTTGGTAAAAGAGGAGACATCTAATTTATTATTATTTTTTGTTTGTTTTCCTTCATAGTCCTATCTCCTATTTTCTGATTGTTAATATTGGTGGCCAACAAATTATCTCATTAGACTGTAAAACAATTCACATAGCTTGAAGATTATGTCATTTGATTTTAAAAAGAAGGTTGATTTGTAATGTTTATCTTCATATAAATTCTGCTATGGAAATCTTATCTCTACAAATATGCTAAATGACAAAATTATTTTATACAATGGTTATGTACATTTTATAATCTTAAATTCTTATTTGAGGAAGTCAAAATACAAAGTACAATAGAATACAGCAGTCTTAATTGAGTGCCAAGAATAATACAGAAAAGGAAGATAGTTGGTGAATGAGTTTATAGGATTCTAATCTTAAGATAGTAAAAATGTAGAAAGACCATGCTGGTTTCCTGGTTATCACCTTATTTAACAGTCTAAATATAAGCTTAGAAAAAAAGCTAGGCATTAATTGTCAGGCTGTTTTTGCTCTGAGAAGTCACCCGGAGAACAACCTAGGATTTTACACCAGGTTTATTGAGAAAAGGGAGAGAACGGGTTAGAGGTAAGAGGGAAACTCCTGGTCTAACTTGAGGGCCCACAGCAGCAAAGGAAGAGGGAAAGGAAAACTTCCAGTCCACCTTTAGAGCCCATTAGAATCTCCTGCCTATGCACCTGCAGGTGCTGTCTCCACCCCTTTCCAAACATAGAGTTCACTTAGGGTGAGTTTACCCATCAACACATACAACAGGTTATTTACATCTCCCTTTTCCCCCAAGTCAATATGGCATGCTAGGCCCATTAAAATGTCTTCTGGGAATGAGAAAAGTCCATTTTTATTTCCTATGAGAGAAGCTGGAACCTAGGTTAATTTACATATGGTTCATTCTTATATGTCAAAAGTCTGGGCAGGCAGTCCAGCTGCTGCCATATTTTAACAATGAAAGAACAGAAAGTGTAGGCAGCACAGATGCCCCGAAGGAACTGGGCTGGAGGGAGGAGCCTTTGGGACGAGATGAGCCACCATGCATGGAGCTTGCACAGCTGCAGTAGAAGTCATGGTAGAAGCTGCACTCCCTCCAGCCAGTCACGCTGACTGGACCACCATGTTCTGACATTTCCAGTCTTTTTTTTTTTTTGTATATAAAAAGAATGATGCCGAGGTGCAGTGTCAAGGATGGAGGGTTTTAAGAATAAAGGGTATCACTGTAATTCTGGCTACTTCTTGCTGACATAGGCGGGTAGAGTGTATATTTCCTTCCATGTCTATATCTCCGATGTTTCTTGTGCTGGCAGGGGTTGATATCAAGGAGTAGACAGGAGCATGAGGGTGTGGGCTATCTGCACCATAGCTATATTGATGGTTCTTTTGATGAATTCACAAGCAATTGTAAGAAACAAGGTCCTAGAATGAGAGCTAAAAGTAGTATTAGCAAAGGTGCAAGGAGTGGTAGAAGGATGGACTTCAGAGGGGCAGTTAAGTCAAACCATGAATCTGATGAGTTGCTTATCTTATCCCTTAATTGAGCAGCTTGGTCCATTAGCCTCTTAACTATGCCTTGTACTATTCTAGATTGGTTGACATAAAAACAGCAATCATCCCCCCAAAAGTACAGGTACTAGGGAGTTTACCTGATATTCAAGTTCGTAAGCAGCATGTACTGTATCTTCTAGGCTTTGTTCAAGCTCTAGGAATAACTCCTGTTGTTATTTGAGGGAAGTTCCCAACCCTGTCACTCCTGTTGTGACTCCAGTAGCCATGCCAAGGGCTGCCAGGATTGAGATTAGTACTGGAGCTCACTTTACTCTTATTGCCTTAGAAAGGGGAATAGGAATCTCTGGGTTAGGTGGCATCACCTGTAGGGGAGAGGCTAGAAAGGCAATTATGCAAGTCTCTGTCCAATTAGTAGGTAGACAGAGGTAGGCTTGTGATCCACAAAGAAAGAAATCACCAGAATGTAGATGGCATACCTGAAGGTGAAGGTGGTAGGCAAATCTAAGAGTTGTCTGAGATGTTGTATTGAATACCCCATTGATGTTCCAGGTACCTCCTAAAGGTATTTTCTTAATTTCTTTTTCCCAGACCAAGATAATTGCTTCCCAGGTCATTCCCTGGATGGAGTCGGGTACTGAGGAATTTTCTATAAAAGGACCTTGTAGGTTAAAAGTAAGATTATACCATTGGTGAGAGTTGGCACTCACAGGAGAGTCAAGATTAGAGATGCTAAAGGGGAATAGCAGGGGAGAGAGTTTTTTAGAACAAGAGGTATTGTTGGAAGTCCCAAAAGAGTTTTAGTAGGGGAGGGGTGGTGATCTGGTGAGGGTATGTAAATTTTGACACCATGCCCCTGGCATGTTATATTTATTGCAAATTTGCATAGGATAGATGGTACATGACCTACTGGGCTAGAAGATCCTGAATATTGAGTATGAGAAACACAAATGGGTACTTACTGGCCTTGGGGAATGGAGACCCCAGTGAAGGCTGGTCCTGGAACAGATAAGGACTTAGAAACACAAGTCGGGAGGTTTTTCAGATATTTTTTGGCTAAGGCCTCTGATCTCTGGAAAGCAGGAGGCCAGAAGGTTTTGGGTTCCTATGAATCATTGGAGAAAAGATAAATATTAACAGATCTTCACATTATGGCTATTATAGAAATCCCACAGTGTACTTCTGGATTCAGGGTTATGCAAATCCAACACTGAGAGCAAGAATAATTGTTAGCCTGCAAATTTTGATAGGCTGACAGTAGGATGGAGCATAGTCTTGAGAGATCAGGAGTGGGAGTTAGGTAGGTGGATGAGAGAATGGGGAGAAGGGGGAAAAATAAAAGAAAGATATACATTATGACTCAAAGATAAGTGAGATTACCAGTCAATTTTTCTCCAAAATGTGCTCAACAGCAAATATTCAAAGGCAGATTTCATGAGAGATTGGGCTTCTTATGTCTTCATGAGATGGTCAGGCAAAGTGGTCCTGAGGGAGTACATTCATAGTCAGGGGTTCCAGTGTCCTCAGTGGTGTCTTCATGGAGGTTCATAACAAGATAAGCTTGTTTAAGGTGAAACAGGTGTATCCAGGCTGCCTGACCCATGAGTTTGGCTGCTGCAGGTGTAGTTAATAGGACTAAGTAGGGACCTTCCCAGCGGGGTGTGAGTGGTTTGTGAGTGAGTTTCCTAACATAAACCCAGTCCCCAGGATTTGTCAGTCCCAGCAAGAGAACTTCTTGAGGTTTTGGCACCATGGTCAGTGTATTCCAGTAGAATCTATCCCATTGGCTGTGAGAACAGGGAGGTAACCTCCTAGGGAAATGGGATTATCTGGTAAATTCCCTAGGATATAAGGTCTCCCATACATGAGTTCAAAGGGACTAAGTAAGTGAGGTTCACAGGGGGCGGTGAGAATGCGGAGGAGAGCCACAGGCAGCAGGTGGGGTCAGGGTTCCTGGACCTGTAAAGCAAGCCAAGTTAAGTGGCTTTTAAGAAAGCTATTCACGCATTCTACCTTCCCTGAGGACTGAGGCCAGTCCAGTAAGGAACATGCAGTTTCCAAGTAATGCTCACAGTTCTGCTGACCTGTGAAGTAATTTTAGAAATAAAGGCCAGGCCATTATCAGATTGTAAGGATTGAGGCGGTCCAAACCTAGGAATAATTTCTGTTAGCAAAATGCAAACAACCTCAGTTGCTCCTTCCAATGTAGTGGGAAAAGCTTCCAACCAGATGAAAAAAGAATCCACTAGCACTAGTAGATACTCGACGTTTTAAACTGGAGACATGTCAGTGAAGTCAATTCCCCTTGAGCTGTCTCCTTTTGGCACACTAAGCATTGACAAGTGATCTTGGTGAGGGTGCTAAGAAGTCAGGTGTTATGCAGGGTGGGTGCCAACAGATTAGTGAAAGCCTTAAGTCCCAGGTGGGTCTGTTGGTGTAAAGCATATAGGATGTCTTCTTCATGGCCCTGGGGCATGATGACATGACCATTAAGAGTAAACCATTTATTGCGAAGGGTAGCTCCTAGCTGGGCATAGTCATGATCTTCCTGGTTTGTGTATGAGGGTGGGTTGTCTGGAAAGAGAAAATGTAGTTTAGCAGCTGCTTGTCAAGCCTGTAACCACACTTCATAGTCAGCTTTAGCATTACCTTGAGTTACATGGGTATTGGCATGCTGATATCATTGGCAGTGGATGATAGCAGCCTTCTTTGGTAACTGGGCTGCTTGTAAAAGTTTTAGGATCAGCTTCTTCTTGACTCTTGAAGATTGCTTAGCTGTAATATATCCTCATTCTCTCCAAATCGGAGCATGGGAATTAAGGATATAGAAAGCATACTTAAAATCAGTATACATGTTGATTCCCATACCTGCAGGTCTGTGGAGAGCACTGATGAGGGCAATGAACTCAGCCTATTGTGAGGTAGTCCCAGAAGGTAAAGGCCCCAACACTATTACTTTACCAAGGCTCACAATAGCATATCCTGCCCCTTGCTCTGGGGCCTTTAGGGAACTGCCATCAATGTACCAGGTAGGTACAGGCCCAGATAAAGGAAAGTCTTGGAGGCTGGGGAAGGGGATAAGAAAAGAGTCTACAATTTCCATGCAGTCATGCAAGGATGTGGTTGGTGAAGAGGTCTGTGCCAGGTGGAGGAACTTGTCTGGATTTATAGTGCTTCCATGTTCTAAATAAATATTAGGCTTTTCTAAAAAATTGGCATGCAGAAATTGGACATGGGAAGGTGAGGCTGCGTCTACCGCTTGATGCATGAGCAGATTCTTGAGAGAGTGAGAGGCCACAACGTGGATTACTGCAAAAAGAATTAATTTAAGGGCATCCTGAACCAGCAAATCTGCTGCCACAAGGATGTACAAGCAGGTTGGCCATCCAAGCATGGAAGAGTCTAGGAGCTTGGAGAGATAAACTGTGGCCTGTACTTGAGACCCTGTACACTGGGTGAGGACACGTAGGGCAAAACCATGATTAGAGTCAACATAAAGATACAATGGTTTATCTGTATGTGGAGGAGCCAATGCAGGTGCTGAGATCAGGGCCTCTTGTATGCTGTTAAATGAACATTTAAGGTTAGAGGAGGGATATAGGGCATCCATAAGATTGCCATTGTTGCATGATAGAAGGGTTTGGCTATAGCCCTGAAGACAGGGGTCCAAGTCGAGAAAAAATTGGCTAATCCTAGGAAGGACAGGAGGTCCACCTTGGTGGCTGGGAATGGAAGGGTTTCTTTAAGCTTCTTTCTTTCATTCATCAGGCCTTTTTAATGAGGTGTTAAGGTTAGTCCTAAGTAAGTGACTTGTTGTTTAGTAAATTGCCCCTTGTGGAAAGAGTCCCGATATCCTTTGTCAGCCAAAAATTTGAGAAAGAGGGCCATGTGCCAATAAGAGTCTTTTTCTGAAGGGCTACACAACAGATCATCTACATATTGGATGAGATGACTGAGAGTCAGTTTGTGCTAAATCCTGTGCTAATGCCTATTCAAACAAGTGAGGGCTATCCTGAAAGCCTTCTGGAAGGACATCCAAGTAAGTTGCTGCATTTTTTGGGTATCTGGATCCATCTAGGTAAAGGCAAAGAGGTCCTGGGAGTCAGGGTTGAGCGGGATGGTGAAAAAGGCATATTTAAGGTCCAGGACAGTGAAGAATGTTGTGCCAGGTGGGATAGAATATAGTAAGTTGTATGGGTTGGGGACAGTGAAAGTGACCGGGATAGTAACTTCATTGACTGCCTGAAGATCTTGAACTAGGCAAAAGAATCCCTTGGGTTTCTTAACAGTTAGGATGGGAATGTTGGCAGGAGAGGTTGTTGTCTGTAGGAGTCCAGCTTTGAGCAGGTGGTGAATGACCAGCTGTAGACCCTGCATTGCTTGTGTACTGAGAGGAAACTGAAACCAAATGGGGTCTGAAACCCCAGGCTTGAGGGTGACCCATACTTGCTGATGTTGTCTGGCTACTGCTGGTTCTCAGTATCCCAAACAAGGGGGTTAACATTCACACCATAATAGTGCAGCTGATGAGGGGTATCCCCTTGAGAAGTTTCTTGCTCTAAAGCAAAAATGAAAATGGAGTTGGCTTTAGCCCCTCCATTTAGATTAAGAGACAGGGAAGCCCCTAGTTTGGTCAGGATCTCTCTCCCCAAGAAGGAGACTGGGCATTCAGGCATAACCAGGAAAGAATGCACAAAGGTTAACGACCCTAATATACATGTGAAAGATTGGTAGCTAAGGTTAGCTCCAACAACAGAGATGGGGGATGGGTGTAAAACACCCGCATATCCAATAAGGATGGAATAGGTCACCCTCATGTCTACAAGTACAAGAAAGAAGACCAATGTACCTGTCACTGCCATGATTACCCTGGCTTCAGCCATCAAGATGGTCATAGATGGGGGTTCCAAGCCCGGGCAATGTCAGTCATCTGTGGCAAGGCCGAACAGATTGGGAATGTTGAAGTATTCATTCCTTTTGAGGTTGAGATGAACTGGACTGGAGGAGTCTACTGGCCCTCCAGTTAGAGGCCAGAGGACTGTTGGTCCTCCAGTGTCCCTTCTGTCCACAGGATAGACAGGGACCCAGTGGGGGTCATGGTTGGGAGCATTGTCATGCCGAATGACCTATTTCCTTACACTTGAAGCATAGTCCTGGTGGAGGCTTTGGCAAGCCTTGGTTCCCTTGACATTTCATGGGCTGACCCTTAATGGCGGTAGCTAACATCAGGTATTTCTGCTGGTCCCTTTTTAATTTTTATTGTTTTTCCTCCTCCTCTCTGTTATTAAAGACTTGGAAGGCAAAATGAACTAGGTAACTTTTGGGAGTTTTGGGTCCATCATCCAGCTTCCATAACTTTTTTCTAATATCGGGAGTGGAGTGCATAATAAAATGGGTATTAAGATAGAATTTGTCTTCTTCCAAGTTGGGGTGCAGGTTGGTGTATTTTAGAATGGCCTCTATAAAGGCAGCTCATGAACGAGGCTGGGTTCTCTGAGACATCCTGCATAATTTCTAGTATTTTGTCAAATTTAATGGCCTTAAGGATAGCCCTATGCATGCCTTCAACTAGGCATATGAGAAAATGAAACATCTTAGCCAAATTAGGGGACCTGACTGATAGTTCCAGTGAGGATCTGCTGCTGGAACTGCAGCAGGTCTGGATGGATTTCTATTGGGGTCCTGGACATGTAGGGTGTCCACAAATGTAGAGGCAGCAGACAGAATATGATCATTTTCCTCTGGGATGGTGGAGGTGTCTAGGATGATATTGATATGTTAATGAATAGATTTGAGTTATATATTAGAACTCCTTTCAAAAATGGGTAGGATCTGCTGTATAAGGCCCTAGACGATGCTCAACTTCAGCTAATTCCATGAGGGGAAAAGGAACAAGTACCCAGACAATGTTCTCAGATTATGCCACCTCACGAAGAGGGCACAGGCCTGAAAATAACAGGGAGAATAATGATGCAAGAGCAGCCTGAGAACGGGTGTGGGGAGGCAAAATGAAAGGGGTAAGGTCCAGGGGTGACAATGGCTTGTTTTTTGCCAGCAAGTCAGGAGAGTAGAGTGATGAGGGAGAAGGATTTACCACAGGGGGAGCTGTTGCCCAGGAGGGGGCCTATGGAGGAGGAAAACGGTGTCCAAGGTCTGAGGGGTCTGCTTTTTTAAAAGATGAAGATGGAGGGTGATGGGGAGTCAAGGAGTTTGGTAACTCAGAGGAAATGTAGGCAGAGGTCCATTGAAGGAGAATAAGTTGGAGGAGGAAGCAGGAGGAGCAAAGGGATGATCTGCTGCAAAGAATAAAAGACACCTCCACATATGGAACTTTGGGCCATTTGCTGTTATGCCTGAGATAGTTGTTGCAATCTGTAAGAATGTGAGGATCAAGTGTCCCATGCTCTGGCCAATGGCATTTGTTGTCAAGAGGATATTGAGACCAGGTAAAAGTGGAGACAGAAATTAGCTTTCTTTAGCTTTACCTGGGACACCATTTGAAGGGTCCAGAGGTTCTGACAGAGACAACCCAAAGGGCTGTCTTTTGGAGGGAGAGACTGATGTGCTCCCATGGTACAGAGAATAATGAACCAGAGGATGAGTCTGAGACTAAATAAATCAGGAGGGTTAAGGAGTGTCCCCACTTAAGCCACTAATTCTACAAGGCACAAAGGCTGTGAGCATACTGTCCAGGGGGAGGATGTCCCAAGCCACCTCTGAAAGTTCAACAGGGTGCAAAGTCTCTGAGGTACAAAGGCCTCAAGTGAACTGTCCACAGGGTGGGTGTCCTGTCCCCAACCACCAGTGGAAGTTCAATGAGGCACAAGGACCCAAGGAAGACCGATATAAGCCTAGGATTTTTTACCAGAGCCACAGTAGCCTCAGAAGCCAGACAGTCAAGCTGATGAGAGACTCAACCAATGAGATGAAACTCAACTAGTTGGTGTCCAGTGTAGATAAAGGGCAGGCCACAGCAAAGAGTCCAAAGATGGAGGTTGTCAGATACACAGATCTCTCAAGGAGGGTGGGATGGGAGAGGAGGGTAGGGCAAAAGAGTGCTGACAGACAGGATTAGGGGGTAAGCCTGGGTTGTGCTGCAGCATCCCACTGCTCCCCTGCCTGCAAGCTGCCATTGACTGTTCTCATACTGTTGGTGGTGGTGGTGGGGGGGTCAGGCAGGCAGATCTCTCCAGAAAGGAGGGGGCAAGAGGGTCCCTGGCAGATAGGATGAGGGGATAAACTAGGGATGTTCTGCCATAGCCCACTGCTCCCCTGGCTGCAAGCTGCCGGTGACCACTCTCAGAGCCCCTCTTGGGTTTTGACACCAAACTGTCAAGCAGCATTTGCTCTGAGAAATCATCCAGAAAACCGTCTAGGATTTTACATCAGATTTATTGAAAGAAGGGAGGGAAAGGGGTTAGAAGTAAGAGTAAAACTCTCAGTATAACTTGAAGGCCTGTAGGTGCAAGAGAAGGAGGAAAAGAGAAGGGGGATATGTAGAAGAGGGAAAGAAGACCCCAAGTCCACCTCGAGGGCCAATAGCAGTCCCCTGCCATCCATCTGCAGGTGCTGACTCCACACTTTTCCAAACATACATTTTGATTAGGGCGAGTTTACCCATAAATACTTTCAGTAGGTTATGTACATCTACCTGTCTTCCCCCAGTCAATATGTGGTGCTAGGTTCATCAACATATCTTCCAGGAATGAGCAAAGTCCATTTTTATTTCCTAAGGGCGAAGCTGTAACCAAGGTTAATTTGCATGTGGTTCATTTACATATGTCAAAAGTCCAGGCGGCGACTCAAACACCACCATGTTTTGACAATGAAATAATGGAAAGAGGTACAAAATCTGATACCACCAGGGGCAGATCCAGGAAGTGCAGATCAATTTAAGAAGCACCAACAAACAAGAAGAGTCACAAAAATAAGGAGAGAGAGAAACAAGACCCCATCGAAAGGAAAGAAAGAATCCCCAGAAAGAATGCTAAATGAAATAGAGGTAAGCAAACTATCAGACATGGAATTCAAAACATGGATTTTAGGGAAGATCAATGAGATCAGCGAGCTCAAAGAAAACTACAAAGAACTCCAGGGAAACTACAAGAAACTCCAGGGAAACTACAAGTAACTTACTGAGAATTACACCAGCATGTAAAAGGACATAGAAAATATCAATAAGAGCCAGGAAGGAATGAAGAATACAATTTCTGAATTGAAGAACACAGTAGATGGAATTAAAAACAGGCTAGAGAAAGCAGAAGATCAGGTCAGTGAGCTGGAGGACAATGTAGGAAAAAATGCCCAGGTAGTGCAACACAATGAAAAAAGACTGAACAAGAATAAAGAAGTTCTAAGACAGATTCAGGACAACATGAAACGTAATAATATCTGTATCATAGGAATCCCAGAAGGAGGAGAAGAGGAGCAAGGGGTAGAAAAGCTGTTTGAAAAATTAATGACAGAAAACTTCCCTAACTTGATGAGAGAAAGAGTCACACAAGTCCAGGAAGCACAAAGAGTCCCAATGAAGATAAATCCTCACAGGCCTACTTCAAGACACATCATAGATAAAATGACAACATTTAAATACAAAGAGAGAATCCTTAAATGAGCAAGAGAGAAACAGCTAATAACATACAGTGGAACTCCAATAAGGCTATTATCAGATTTCTCAGCAGAAACACTACAAGCCAGAATGGAATGACAAAAAATATTACAAGCAATGAAAAACAAAGGCCTACAACTAAGAATACTCTAGCCAGCAAGGCTCTCATTCAAAATGGAAGGTGAAATAAGGAGTTTCCAAGACAAAAGAAGGCTAAAAGAATACATCCCACCAAATTAGCATTGCAAGAGAGGCTAAACGGTCTGCTTTAAGAAAATGAAAAAACAGAGAGGGACACAAGTACAAAGGGGGAAAATGACAATGAATAAGTATCTATTGATAATAATCAAATGTAAATGGATTAAATGCACCAATCGAAAGACATATAGTACCTGAATGGATTAGAAAGCATGACCAACATATATGCTGTCTACAAGAGACCCACCTTAGAACAAAAGATCTACATAGACTGAAGTGAATGGGTGGAAAAAAGTATTTCAAGCAAATGGACATGAATGAAAATGGGGTAGCAATACATATATCAGACAAAACAGATTTCACAGCAAAGGCCATAAAAAGAGACAAAGAAGGACATTTCATAGTACATAAAAAAGATCCATCAAGAAGATATAACACTTGTAAACATATATGGAACTAATATTGGAGCATCCAAATATGTAAATAAAATTTTGAAATACTTCGTGAAAAATATAGAAAACAACACATTCATAGTAGGGAACCTTAATATCCAACAATGGACAGATCTTTGAAGCAAAGAAACATCAACAATCTTAAGGCATTAAACAACACTCTAGACAAAATAGACTTAGTTGATATATGTAGAACTTTTCACCGAAAAGAAGCAAAATATATTCTTTTTAAGTGCACATGGAACATTTGAAAAGATAGACCACAAGATAAGACACAATACAAGCCTCAACAAATTCAAGAAAACTGAAATTATGTCGAATATCTTCTCAGATCACAAGGCTTAAAATTGGAAATCAACTGCAAGAAAAAACTCAAAAACATTCAAACTTATGGAGAATGAATAACATGCTGTTAAATAATGAATGGGTTAACAATGACATCAAGGAAGAAATCAAAAAGTTTCTGGAAATGAATGATAATGAACACACAACAACCCAAAAGCTATGGGATACAGCAAAAGCAGTCCTGAGAGGAAAGTTCATAGCAATACAGGCCTACCTAAAAAGAATAGAAGAATCTCTAATAAAAACTTTAACCCTACAGCCACAAGAACTAGAACAACAACAAACAAAGCCCAGAGAGAGTAGAAAAACAAATCATCAAGATCAGAGCAGAATTAAATGACATAGAAAATAAAGAAACAATTCAAAAGATCAACAAAAATACGAGCTGGCTCTTTGAAAAGATATACAAAATTCACACTTCTTTAACTAGGCTCATCAAGGAAAAAAGAGAGAGGACCCAAATAAATAAAATTAGAAATGAAAGAGGAAAAAGCACAACAGATACCACAGAAATACAAAGGATTTGTAAGAAATTATTATGAACAACATTTTCACAAGATATGTGACAACCTAGATGAAATGGACAAATTTCTGGAAACATATAATCTTCCAAGACTGAATCAAGAGGAAGCAGAAAACCTGCACAGACTGATAAAAACTAGTGAAATGGAAGCAGTAATAAAAAAAAAACTCCCTGCACACAAAAGCCCTGGACCAGATGCCTTCACAAGTGAATTTTACAAAACATTAAGGAAAGAACTAACTCCTATCCTTCTCATATTATTCCAAAATATCCAAGCAGAGGGTGACTCCCAAACTCATTCTATGAAGCCAGTATTACCCTAATTCCAAAATCAAGTCAAGAAACAACAAAGAAAGAAAACTACCAGCCAATATCGCTGATGAACATAGATACTAAATTTTCAACAAATATTGGAAAACTGGGTTCAGCAACACATTAGAAAGATTATACACCACAATCAAGTGAGATTCATCCCAGGGATGCAAAGATGGTTTAATATTCACAAATCAATAAATGTAATACACCACATAAACAAAATGAAAGACAAAAACCACATGATCATATCAATAGATTCAGAAAAAGCATTTGATAAAGTACAACATCTGTTTATGGTGAAAACTCTAAAAAAAAAAATGGGAATAGAGGGACCATACCTCAACATAATAAAGGCCATGTATGAGAAACCTGAAGCTAACATCATACTCAATGGGCAAAAACAGAGAGCATTCCCCCTGAGGTCAGGAACAAGATTGGAGTCCACTCTCTCCACTCCTATTCAACATAGTCTTGGAAGCTTTAGCCACACCAATCAAACAAGAAAACAAATCAAAGGAATCCAAGTTGGGAAAGAGGAAGTAAAACAGTCATTGTTTGCAGATCACATGATAGTATACATAGAAAACTCTATAGACTCAATGAAAAAACTACTCGACCTAATAAATGAATTTTACAAAATAGTGGGGTACAAAAGCAATATTCAAAAATTGAAGCCATTTCTTTACACCAAAAATAAATTATCAAATATAGAAAATAGAAAAAAAAATTACTATAGCAACAAGAAAAATAAAATACCCACTATAAAACTTAACCAAGGAGGTAATAGACCTGTACTCAGAAAACTACATAACACTGAAGAAAGAAATTAAGGAAGATACAATTAAATGGAAGCATATACCATGTTCATGGATGGGAAGAATCAACATCATTAAAATGTCCAAACTACCCAAAGCAATTTGTACATTCATTGCAATCCTTAATTAAATACCAATGACATATTTCACAGACCTAGAACAAATACTTCAAAAATTTATATGAAACCAAAAAAGAGCCCAAATAACCACAGCAACCTTGAGGAAGAAGAACAGAGTAGAAGAAATCACAATACCTGATATCAAACTATACCACAAGGCCGTGGTAATCAAAGCAATCTTGCACTAGCATAAGAACAGACATATAGATCAGTGGAACAGATTAGAGAGCCCATAAATAAACCCACGTCTACATGGTCAACTAATATTGGACAAAGGGGGAAAGAACATGAAATGGAGTGAAAAGAGCCCCTTGAACAAATGGTGTGGTGAGAACTGGACAGGACATGCAAAAAATGAACCTAGACCACCAACTTACACTGTCGTCGGCGTCGTCGGCAGCCGTCCGTCTCGAGAGACGATGGTGTAGCTTCTTAAGAGTCTATCTGCACCGCCGAGAATGGCTGTGCAGTCCGACTCGGGAGTGACACGGTATCTGTCTCCTCCCGTGTTGAATCGACATCTTGCGATGACACTGGAGTGTCCTCTCCAGTGAAGCTGAAGCTACAGAGCCTGGGCAGGGTGATATGGAGGGTCTGCTGTTGCCCATGCAGCAGACCCCCCCTCTCTTCGCAGCTGAAGGGTCCAAGGGAAAGACGGAGTCAATACAGCTTGGCTTCAGGTGCGCCGCAGGAGTTGCCGGTGTTGACTACAACGTCAAACCGCCTTAGGGACTCCGGCTCCGGATTTTCTGTCAGGGTTTACTCCCTTAGCCTTTCCCCTGAAGAGGTATGCCGCAAGGCAGCGGAGGTTTTTTGGAGTCAGAGTTTTCCTTCTCTGATGTGCCCTGACTGGAAGATCGACAACACACACAAATTTATGAGATGCAGCTAAAGTATGCATAGAGGGACATCTCTAGTTTTAAATTATTATTAAAAAAGAGAAAAATATAAAACCAATGATCTAAGTAAGCTTCTGCCTTTATTAGATAGGAAAAGAAGAGCAAATTAGACCTGGAGTAAATTAAAAGGGAGGAAATAAAAAAGGTAAGAAAAGAGAAATCAATGAAATAGGAAAACAAACAGAGAAAACCAGGAGACCAATGAAATCCCAAGCTAGTTCTTTCAAAAAAGAAATCAATAAAATTTATAAATCTCTCCTTAGGCTGGCTAAATCAAAAAGGTAGAAGATATAAATTACTAATATCTTGGATGAAGGTGAGGATTTCACTATAATCCTATGGGCATAAAAAGGATCAAAAGGACTTATTTCGAACTACCTCATGCCAATAAATTCTTAGGTGAAATGGACACAAACTCTTACACTGTACACCAGAATAAACTCAAGATGGATCAAAGACTCAAATGTAAGCCGTGGCACCATAAAAATCCCAGATGAAAACATAGGCTGGAAAATTTCCGATATCCTGCATAACAACATTATCACAGGTATATCTTCTAAGGTAAGGGAAATAAAGGAAAGAATAAACAAATGGGACTACATCAAACTAAAGAGTTTCTGCTCAGGAAAAGAAAACATCAGCAAGATGAAAAAGTAACCGACCATATATTTGCCAATGATACCCCAGACAAGGGATTGATCTCCTAAATATATATAAAGAAATTATACGACTCAACACCAAGAAAACAGACAACCCAATTAAAAAATTGGCAAAGTACCTGAACAAACACTTCTCCAAAGAGGACATACAGAGGATCCATTGACATATGAAAGAATGCTCAACATCATTAGCCATCATAGAAATGCAAATGAAAACCACCATGAGGTACCAACTCACATCAGTCAGAATGACCATCATCAACAAATCAACAAAAAACCTTTGCTGGCGAGAATGTGGAGAAAAGGGATCCATAGTGCACTGCTGGTGGGAATGTAAACTGGTGCAGTCTCTATGGAAAACAGTATGAAATTTCCTCAAAAACTAAAAATGAGACTGCCTTTTGAACCACCAATTCCATTGCTAGGATTATATCTGAATAATCCTGAAATACCAATTCAAAGAACCTATGCACCCCTATGTTTATAGCAGCACTATTTACAACAGGCAAGTGCTGGAAACAAACTAAGTGCCCATCGGTAGATGAGTGGATCAAAAAACTGTGGTATATTTACACAATGGAGTACTATATAGCAGAAAAAAAGAAGGAACTTCTACCATTTGCAACAACATGGATGGAACTAGAGAGAATTATAATAATAAAATAAGCCAGGCAACAGAAGAAAAATACCTTATGCTATCACCAATTACAGGAGACTAATGAACAACACAAACAAATGTACAAAATTGAACTGGCGGTATGTAAACAAGGAGTAGACTAACAGTGATAAGGTGGAGGAGGTGTGGAGAGAAGGGGGTAAGAAGGGGAAGAGTCTAGTCAAAGAATGAGTGTAAATGACCCACAGACATGGACAACTGGGTGGGGACTGACTGTGGGAGAAAAGGTGGGCAGAGGGTGGGGAAGTAATAAAAAAAATGGGACAACTGTAATAGAAAAACAAACAAACAAAAATTTATAGGGGCAGAAAAAAATATGAAGAATGGAAATGCAATTTTAGTGACTATTAGAAGGACAAGAATTTTCCTTCACACTGTATATTTTTATCCCTATCTGATCCCCCCATAACTTGGCATTCTGAAAAAGTCAGCAATGACTTAAGGTTCTTTACATAAAACTAATAATACCAGTTGTTAATAAAAGTTTTGTTGACCAAGACTTTGATATGAACATCATGCCTAAAGGAGACATGCTTGGGCTCTGGTTATCAAAAAGCTGGAAGAACTGCGATCGATTTTTGAAGGAAATAAAAGCACATGAGAAAAAAGGCCTGGTATCCTGGTTGGTTGTGCAATCCATGGCAATCTCTCCAGGGAAGGAACAAAGGTTGCTTTCCTGAAAGAGGGCTAGAAGGGACCTTAAGGCACAATGGAAAATCTGAAGGACTTAGAAAAGACAGGTGTTTACAGGCAAGGCTGAATGGCAGATATGTGGCTCAGCTCCTGTGCCCTGAAGGGCAGACTGAAGGTCACCCTAAAAGTTCCTAACGTAAGTTCCAGCAAAGCAGACTTAAAGATCATATGTGACCATTTGCTGCTCTTGTAGTGTTTATGCAAATGATCAGGATAAATTAAAAATGGACTTAATGCAGTCTCTTTAATGACTAGGAGGGTAATTTTAAAAAGAAAAGTCGTGATTCAACGAAAGTCACATTGCTCGGTGGTAGACTATAAAGTAGTGCAGCTAACTGCCTTTAAAGTTTCTTTTCATGTAAAATTTGTTTTCATTTGAAAGTTAAACTAGGTCTGTGGCACCATCAAAGATGCTTAATTTACAGGCAAGAAGAATGTCAAATGCCTTGCAACTGGATGTCATTCCAATAAAACAGTCTTACAGATTTAGAGACTGGTTTGTGGGTTAGGTTGCATAAATTAACATGTGTTTTCTGTTTTCGCAATTGTCTGTACATATAGGCCTCACTTAATCCTGTCTGCATTGCTGCCTCCTGAGACTCAATGGTGTGGCTGAACTAAGTGGCTGGAATACAGTATGGATGCCAACCTGTTAAACCAAGCACGCTGTCATCTAGGGATAGCCAACTGACCTGGAGTCTGCAAGATCTTTCACCATGTGTGAAGTCCATTCTTCCCTCCACAACCCCATTCTTACTAGGGATTTCTGGACCCAAGGGTATGTAGGATGATGACCATGCTCAGCTTGAAGGAGACAGAGGAGCTTGAGACCTTCACCCATTGTCCTTTATAAGATTATAAAGGGTCTTAAGTATGAGAGGGAGGGATTGTTATTTTTTATTGTTATAAAAAATTAATTAATTAATCAATTATAAAAAGAATAATATGGGAAAGGGTGAAGCTGGAGAGCTTGTATGAACCACCCATGGACACGATCTAGGGGTGCAGGGGGTGGGATTGCTGGTGGAGAGGGTTACCAGGCGGAGGGGAGCAAAGGGGAAAAATTTTGAAACTATTATAACAATATAATCAATAAAATATACTTAAAAAAAAGGAATAATGGAAAATGTCAGCTGCACAGATGCCCCAGAGGAACTGGGCTGGTGAGAGGAGTCTTTGAGACAAGACCAGCTATCGTGCGTGGAGCTTGTACAGCTGCAGTAGAAAGCGCCTTAGAAGCTGCACTTCCTCCCACCAGTCAGGCTGACCAGACTGCTATGTTCTGACAAATTGAAGCTGTGTGTTTCAGGTAGCAATCTACCTGGATAGAGTCTGGCAACAACAGAAGTACCATTTTTCACCTGCAATGCCCATATGGTTTCTACAAAGGAAACATGATAATGGATACATTTTTTCTTTTTTGACTTTAATTTTTTTTTCAGTTACAGTTTACAAACAATATTATATTAACTTCAGGTGTACAACCCAGTGATTAGACATTATATAAGTTACTAGGTGATCATCTGATAAATCCAGTGCCTCTATGACACCATATATAGTTCTAACAATATTATTGAATATATTCCCTATGTTGTACTTTACATCACCATGACTATTCTGAAACTACCAATTTGTACTTCTTAAATCCTTCACCATTTTCACCCAGTCTCCCAACACCCTTCCCTTCTGCAAAGCATCAAAATGTTCTCTGTATCTATGAGTCTGTTTCTATTCCGTTTGTTTATTTGTGTTTCTCTATCTGACTTATTTTGCTTAGCACCATATGTTGTTACAGATGGAAAGATTTCATTCATTTTTATGGCTGAGTTATATTCCATTTTATATATGTACTATTTCTGATTTATACATTCACCTATTGATGGATGTTGAGGTTGCTTCCAAATCTTGACTGTCATAAATAATGCTTCAATTGACATATGGGTGTATACATCTTTTCTATTTAGTGTTTGAATTTCTTCAAGTTAATAGCCATAAGTGAAATCACTGTGTCCTTTGTCTCTTGTTATGTAGTTTTTGTTTAGTCTATTTAGCCTGGTAGGAGTATTTCTACCCCATGTTTTTTCTTGTTTGTCTGTTTTCATTTTCTTAAAATAGTTTTCCATCCCTTTACTTTCAGTCTGTGTGTGTCTTTCCATCTAACATGAGTCTCTTATAGACAACGATATATACAGTCTTGTTTGGTTATCTGTTCAGTTTCACATGCCTATTGATTGGAGCATTTAATATATTTGCATTTCAAGTAATTTTAACAGATGGGTATTTATTGACATTTTATTTTCTTGTTTTGACTTTTTAAATCTTATTCATCTTAAAAAAGATGCTTTAACATTTCTTGTAGTAGTGGAGTGATGATGAGCTCATTTAAATTTTTCTTGCATAAAAAGCTCTTTATTTATCCTTCAATTCTGATTGATAGCTTTGCTGGGTAGAATAATCTTGGTTGTAGGACTTTGCTTTTTATCAGTTTGAATATTTCCACTCTCTCCTTGCCTGCCTGCAGAGTTTCTGTTGAGAAATCAGCTGACAAACATGGCAGCTCCCTGGTAGAAACTATTTTTCTATTTTTGCCTTTAATATTCTTTCTCTCTTTCTTTTTAAGTATATTTTATTGATTATGTTGTTACAGTAGTCCCAATTTTTTCCCTTTGCTCCCCTCTGCTCAGTACCCCACTCCCCTCCAGCAATCCCACCCTCCTTAATTCAAGTCCATAGGTCATGCATAAGTTTTTTGGCTTCACCCTTCATTATATTATTCTTTTATTTTTTTAATGTTTGTTAATTCTTTTTTAAGTACATTTTATTGATTATATTGTTACAATAGTTTCAATTTTTTCCTCTTTGTTTCTTTCTGCCAAGCACCACTCCTCCCCCAGCAATTCCCACCCTACCCCAGTCCATGCCCATGGGTCATACATACAAGTTCTCTGGCTTCACCCTTCCTATATTCTTCTTCTTTTAAAAAAATTAATTAATTACTTTTTTATAACAATAAAAATTTAAAATCCCCCCTCTCTGATTGAGACTTTATAATCTTATAAAGGGCAATGGACAAAGGTCTCAAACTCCTCTAGCTGCTTCAAGCTGGACATGGTCATTGTCCTACCTACCCTTGGGTCCAGAAATCCCTAATAAGAGTGAGGGTGTGGAGGGGAGGGTGGCCTTCTCACATGGTGAAGGATCTTGAGACTACAGGTCAGCTGGCTGTCCCCAGACAATGGCATGCTTGGTTTAACGAGCTGGCATCCTTGTTGTATTCTTGGGGCAAACGATTTCATAACAGAGTTAAAAGACACCAGTCAATCCACGACCACTAGATGGCAAAAGGCAGAGATTAATTTTTCAATGTCCCACATTTGGGAAAAAAAGGGCTTCTTTGGAGGAAGGTGTGCCAGGCACGTCACACCTCTCCAAAACACTTGTGCCCATTATACTTAGTTTGGATGAGGGAAATATTTTAGGTTTCCATCCTCTCAGACCTCTGTGCACTTCCCGTCCAACCCATTAGGATAGAAAAGAGAAACCAGTTTTAAAGTGAAGCCCACAGAACACCCCATTCTTCACAACCCAGCCACTTAGTTAAGCCAAACCGTTGAAACTCAGGAGGCAGCGATGCAGACAGGATTGAGGCCTGTACGTACAGACAATGACTCAGGTAATTAAATCTCACAGACTTATACTCTTTAAAAACAGAAAACACATGTTAATTTAAAACACATAACCCACAAACAAGTCTCTAAATCTGTAAGATGGTCTTATTGGAATGACATCCAGTTGCAAGGCTTTTGACATCCTTTTTGACTGTAAATTAAGCATCTTTGATGATGTCACAGAAATAGTTTAACTTTCAAATGAAAACAACCTTAAAATGAAAAGAAACTTTAAAGATGGTTAGCTGCACTACCTTATAGTCTACCACTGAGCATTGTGATTTTCCTTGAATCATGATTTTTCTCCTTAAAATTACCCTACTTGTCATTAAAGGGGATGGGACTGCATTAAGTCCATTTTTAATTTATCCTGATCATTTGCATAAACACTACAAGAGCAGCAAATGGTCACATATGATCTTTAAGTCTGCTTTGCTGGAACTTACGTTAGGAACTTTTAGGATGACCTTCAGTCTGCCCTTCAGGACACAGGAGCTGAGCCACATATCTGCCATTCAGCCTTGCCTGTAAACACCTGTCTTTCCCAAGTCCTTCAAGTTTTCCATTGTGCCTTAAGGTCCCTTCTAGCCCTCTTTCAGGAAAGCAACCTTTGTTCCTTCCCTGGAGAGATTGCCATGGACTGCACAACCAACCAAAGTACCAGGCCTTTTTTCTCATGTGCTTTTTTTACCTTCGAAAGTCAATCACAGTTCCTCAGTCTTTTTGATAACAACCAGAGCCCAAGCATGTCTCCTTTAGGCATGACGTTCAATTCAAAGTCTTGGTCAACAAAACTTCCATTAACAACTGATATTATTAGTTTTATGTAAAGAACCTTATGTCATTGCTGACTTCTTTAGAATGCCAAATTATGGGGGGTCTGATAGGGATAAAAATATACAGTGTGAAGGAAAATTCTTGTCCTTCTAATAGTCACTAAAATTTCATTTCCAATCTTTATATTTTCTTTTTTTCTGCCCCTAAAACTTTTTTGTTTGTTTTTCTATTGCAGTTCTTCAACATTTTTCCCTATTGCTTCCCTACACCCTGCCCACCCTTCACGCACAGTCAATCCCCATTCAGTTGTCCATGTACATGGGTCATTTATACATTTTCTTTGAGTCGAACCTTCTAACCCCCTTCTCTACCTCCCATCTCCATCTTGTCACTGTTAGGTTCTTCCTTGTTTACATACCTCGGGTTCAATTTTGCTCATTTGTTCATGTTGTTCATTAGTCACCTGTAATAGGTGATAGCATAAGGTATTTTTCTTTCGTTGCCTGGCTTATTTCACTAAGCATAATTCTCTCCAGTTCCATTCATGTTGCTGCAAATGGTAGAAGTTCCTTCTTCCTTTCTGCCACATAGTACTCCATTGTGTGAATGTACTACAGTTTTTTGATCCACCCATCTACCGATGGGCACTTAGGTTGTAAATAGTGCTGCTATGAACACAGGGATACAAAGGTTCTTTTGAATTGGTGTTTCAGGATTTTTTGGATATAACCCGAGCAATGGAATTTCTAGTTCAAAAGGCAGTTGCATTTTTAGTTTTTTAAGGAAATTTCATACAGTTTTCCACAGTGGCTGCAATAGTCTGCATTCCCACCAGCACAAATTTTTTGTTGATTTTTTGATGATGGTCATTCTGACGTGTTTTGTGATGCTGGAACTCAAGGGTCCTAAACTGAGGCATGTTCTCATGCCTCTCAGTCCAGGTTTCTATGACTTGAGCTGGCAAGCTGGACTCGTTGGCGCCGACATTCTCTGACTGATCAGGCCTCAGGGTTTCAAGACATCCTGTGACTTAAAAGGAATTTTGCTGAGTACTCCATCTTCCCTGATGTTGACAAGGAAACCAAACATAGTGGAGCACAGGTGGTGTTTAACTTTGCGTGCTTTCTGTTAATGTTTAAGGAACAGTGTATCCATTCCCATATTCTTAAAAGAATAGATGATTGAATTCCTATTTTTCTGTTTCTGAATCTATAGATGATATATAGTCTTGTTTGTCAGGAAACATTCTTTATAGCTTATATATTAACCTCCTTTCATTGTAATCCCAAGTAAGTAATTGTATATTGTAATCATTATCGGAATGTGTTTGTGAGCTCATTCCTTACCCTCCCTATTGATTTCTATTTTTAGTATACTTGTAAAACTCAATAAAAAAAGGGGTCTTTGTGCCACTCATTGCTGATTTGCCTGAGTGTGCAGCGGCCCTCTGACCGTCCCAATTCTGTCTGCTGAATTGCTTCTGCACCCTTGATCACTAAGTACTGTAACAGTTTTTGGTTTTTATTTGCATCTCTCTGATGTCTAATGATGTTGAGCGTTCTTTCATATGTCTATGGACCCTCTGTATGTCCTCTTTGCAGAAGTGTTTGTTTGGGTCCTTTGCCAATTTTTTAATTGGGTTGTTTGTCTTCTTGGTGTTGAGTCATATAAGTTTTTATATATTTTGGAGATCAATCCTTTGTCTTAGGTATCATTGGCAAATATATTTTTTTATATGTCTGGTTCCCTTTTCATCTTGCTGATGTTTTCTTTTGCTGAGCAGAAACTCTTTAGTTTGATGTAGTCCCATTTGTTTATTTTTTCCTTTATTTCCCTTACCTTAGGAGATATATCAGAGAAAATGTTGCTACGTAAGATTTCGGAAAACTCCAGCCTATGTTTTTCTCTAGGACTTTTATGGTGTCGGTTAACATTTAAATTTTTTATCCATCTTGAGTTTATTCTGTTGTACAGTGTAAGTTGGTGGTCTAGGTTCATTTTTTTGCATGTCCCTGTCCAGTTCTAACAACACCATTTGTTGAAGAGGTTTTTTTCACTCCATTTTTGTTCCTTCCCCCTTTGTGAAATATCAGTTGACCATATAAACCTGGGTATATTTCTGGGCTCTCTATTCTGTTCCATTGATTTATATGTATGTCTATTCTTATGCAAGTACCAGACTTTTGATAATTGTGGCCTTGTAGTATACTTTGATATCAGGTATTATGATTCCTCCTACTGTGTTCTTCTTCCTCAAGATTGCTGTGGCTATTTGGGCTCTTTTTGGTTTCATATAAATTTTTGAAGTATTTGTTCTAGGTCTGTGAAATATGTCATTAGTATTTTAATAAGGGTTGAATAGAATCTATAAATTGCTTTGGGTAGTATGGGCATTTTAATGATGTTTATTCTCCCCATTCATTAACATTGTATATGCTTCCATTTAATTGTATCTTCCTTAATTTCTTTCTTCAGTGTTATGTAGTTTTCTGAGTACAGGTCTTTTACCTACTTGGTTAAGTTTATTCCTAGGTACTTTATTTTCTTTTGTTGCTATGGTAAATGGGATTTTTTTTTTTTTTTTAGTTTCTATCTCTGAAATTTTATTGTTAGTGTACAGAAATGCTTTCGATTTTTGAATATTGTCTTTGTACCCTGTTATTTTGTCAAGTTCATTTATTAGGTCGAGTATTTTTTTTGTTGAGTCAGTAGGGTTTTCTATGTACACTACCATTCATTTGAAAATAATGACAGTTTTAATCCTCTTTCTTGATTTGGATGCCTTTTATTTATTTTTTCTTGTCTGATTGCTGTGGCTAGAACTTCCAAGACTATGTTGAATAGGAGTGGAGAGAGTGGACATCCTTGCCGTGTTCCTGACCTCAGGGAGCATGCTCTCTTTTTGCCCATTGCGTATGATGTTGGCTTCAGTTTTCTCGTATATAACCTTTGTTATGTTTAGGTATGCTCCCTCTTTTCCCATTTTTCTGAGAGTTTTCATTATAAACGGATGTTGTACTTTATCAAATGCTTTTTCTGCATTTATTGATATGATCATGTGGTTTTTGTCTTTCATTTTGTTTATGTGGTGTATTACATTTAATGATTTGCAAATATTAAACCACCCTTGCATCCCTGGGATGAATCTCACTTGATCGTGGTGTATAATCTTTCTAATGTGTTGGTGGACCCGGTTTGCAAATATTTTGTTGAGGATTTTAGCATCAATGTTTATGAGCGATATTGGCTGGTAGTTTCCTTTTTTTGTTGTGTGTTGATCTGGTTTTCATAATTAGGGTAATACTGGCTTCATATAATGAGTTTGGGAGTCTTCCCTCCTCTTGGATTTTTTGAAATAATCTTAGAAGAATAGAAGCTAGTTCTTTCCTTAATGTTTTGTAAAATTCACCTGTGAAGCCTTCCGGTACAGGGCTTTTGTGTGCTGGGAGTTTTTTGATTATTGCTTCAATTTTGCTGGTTTTTATTGGTGTGTTCAGGCTTTCTGCTTCTTATTGATTCAGTTTTGGAAGATTATGTTTCCAGGAATTTGTCCATTTCATCTAGGTTGTGAAATTTGTTGTGATATAGTTGTTCATAATAATTTCCTACAATCTTTTATGTATCTGTGGTATCGGTTGTGATTTCTCCTCATTCATTTCTGATTTTATTTATTTGGGTCTTCTCTCTTTTTTTCTTGATGAGCCTGGTTAAAGGCTTGTCATTTTTGTTTATCTTTTCTAAGAACCAGCTCCTACTTTTGTTGATCTTTTAAATTATTTGTTTAGTCTCTATGTCATTTAATTCTGATATTGATGATTTTCTTCCTTCTACTCGCTCTGTGCTTTGTTTGTTGTTGTTCTAGTTCTTGTAGCTGTAGGATTAATTTTTTTAAAGAGATTCTTCTATCCTTTTTAGGTAGGGCTGTATTACTATGAACTTTCCTCTCAGGACTGCCTTCGCTGTATTCCATAGGTTTTAGGTTGTTGTGTGTTCATTATCATTTTTTTTCCAGAAACTTTTTGATTTCTTCCTTGATGTCATTTTTAACCCATTCATTATTTAATAGCGTGTTATTCATTCTCCATGAGTTTGGGTGTCTTGGATTTTTTTCTCTGAGGTTGATTTTAGTTTCAAGGCATTGTGGTCTGAAAAGATGCTTGATATGATTTCAATTTTCTTGAATTTGCCGAGGCTTGTTTTGTGTCCTATCATGTGGTCTATCTTTGAAAATGTTCCATGTGCACTCGAAAAGAATATAGATTTTGCTTCTTTGGAGTGATAATTTTGTGTGTGTCTTCGTGTGTGTGCTCAAATCTTCTTTTCTTTATTTCATATATCCAGTCAGTCAACATCCTGTCAGTTCTGCCACATATATGTTTTCTGATCTTTCCCTCTCCTCTTATTTAGGCCTCACTTAAATTTCTGCCTGGATTAAATAGCAAAAAGCACTCAAATGTCCTGAGGATAGCAAACCTTGCACCTTCTAGAAATGGAAGCAAAGCCAATGGTGTTAAAGCATAAACAGATAGAAGAAAAATGTCGGGAGATGAGGTCAGATGGCAGTCTGGGTCCAGATTCTGTAGAGGCTACATATGCCGTATCAAAGAGTAAGATTTTTAAAATCATTGCTGGGGTACCTAAAGGAAGGGTACCAATTTAATATACTTCATCGCATTCATCTGTTACACTGGCCTCAAATCACTTCCATAAAACATAGATCAAATTATACTGAAAAACCCATAGTACCACAACAGCTGTCTAATCATGAGACAAACGTCAGACAAATTCCAATGATGGGGCATCCTACAGTATTCCTACAATAGTCCTCAAAACTGCCAAGGTCATCAAAAAGAAGAAAGCTTTGTCACAGCCACGAGGAGACTTAGGAGACATGACAAGCAAATGTAATGTGGTGTCCTGGATAGGATCCTGTCTGGATGAACACCACTTCTTTACAACTTCATATGTTAGACTTCTATTTATTTTCTGGAACTTCTGGTTATTTCTGGTTTTGTGGTAGTTGTATTCCTTCTTAGTTGTATAGGGAGATGGAGCATGTCAGTCTAGGCTTCCATCTTGGCCAGAAGTCTCCTGTGTTTGTTTGCTTCCATGTTCCAGGGAGAGCTGTCACTCCTACTATGTAGTAAGGGGCAGAGCCTTAGGTATCCATCAGGAATGGGCGACCTGTTTCACCACGTTGTGGCACTGTATGCGGGGGAAGGGTCTGAGAAGAAACAATGCCTCTTGCCCAGCACTCATCCCGCTTCCAGGCATTTCTCCCACTTCCGCACCATACTGGAACCCCTCTAGCTGCTGCTCTGGCCACTGTTTTCAGCATGGGTGGTTCTGTGGATGTTCTAGGTCCATGGGGACCCTGTCTGGATTAGTATTTCTTCTTAATATCTTTGTTTGCTGGACTTCCATGCAGTTTGATTTTCTGGAAATTCTGATTGTTTCTAGTTTTGAGGTAGTTGTATTCCTTCTTAGTTGTAGAGAGAGATGCAGCATGTCTGTCTATGCCTCAATCTTGGCTGGAAGTCCTGAAAATTTGTATATATATCAACTAAGTCCATTTGATCTAGAGTGTTGTTCAATGCCTCAATATCTTTGGTGTTTCTTTGCTTCTAAGATCTGTCCATTGTTGACAATAGGGTGTTAAAATCCCCTACTATGAGTATGTAGCTGTCTATATCCTTCCTGAAGTCTTTCAAAAATTTTCTTACATATTTGGGTGCTCCTAATTTGGGTGCATATATGTTTACAAGGGTAATATATTCTTGATGGATTTTTCCTTTAAGTAGTATGAAATGTCCTTCTTTGTCTCTTTCTATGGCCTTTTCTGTGAAATCTGTTTTGTCTGATATAAGTATTGCTACCCCAGCTTTTTTTTCATGTCCATTTGCTTGAAATACTTTTTTCCATCTCTTCACTTTCAGTCTGTGTAGATCGTTTTTTCTATGGTGGGTCTCTTGTAGACAGCATATATATGTGGGTCATGCTTTATCATTTATTCAGCTACCATATGTCTTTCGATTGGTGCTTTTAATCCATTTACGTTTAAGGTTATTACCGATAGGTACTTATTCATTGTCATTTTCCCTCTTTGTACTTGTGTTCCTTTCTGTTTTTCTCTGTTTCTTCATCTTCTTAAAGCAGACCCTTTAGCATCTCTTGCAATGCTGGTTTGGTGGAGATGTATTCTTCTAGCCTTCTTTTGTCTTGGAAACTCCTTATTTTACCTTCCATTTTGAATGAGAGCCTTGCTGGTTATTCTTGGTTGTAGGCCTTTGTTTTTCATTGCTTGTAATATTTTTTGTCATTCCCTCCTGGATTGTAGTGTTTCTGCTGAGAAATCTGATGATAGCTTTATTGGAACTCCCTTGTATATTATTAGCTGTTTCTCTTATGCTGCTTTTAGTATTCTCTCTTGTCTTTGAATGTTGCCATTTTAATTATGATGTGTCTTGAAGTGGACCTGTTGGGGTTCATCTTCATTGGGACCCCCTGGGCTTCCTGGAATTGCATGACTCTTTCTCTCATCAAGTTAGTGAAGTTTTCTGTCATTAGTTTTTCAAACAGGTTTTCTACCCCTTGCTCCTCTTCTTCTCCTTCTGGGATTCCTATGATACAGATATTATCTCATTTCAAGTTGTCCTGCAGCTGTCTTAAAACCTTTTCATTCTTGTTCAGTCTTTTTTCTTTTTGTTGCACTGCCTGGGAATTTTTTCTAAGTTGTCCTCCAGCTCACTGATCTGATATTTCTGCTTCTCTAGCCTGCCTTTAATTCCTTCTACTGTGTTCTTCAATTCAGAAAATGTATTCTGCATTTCCTCCTGGCTCCTATTGATATCTTCTATGTCCTTTTTCATGCTGGTGTAATTCTCAATAAGTTCCTTGTAGTTTCTGTGGAGTTCGTTGTAGTTTTCCTGCAGTTCTTTATAGTTTTCCTTGAGCTCGCTGATCTCTTTGACCTTCCCCATAATCCATGTTTTGAATACCATATCTCATAGTTTGCTTACCGTATTTCATTTAGTACTCTTTCTGGGGATTCTTCCTTTCCTTTCGATAGGGGGTTGTTTCTTTGTTTCCCCTTTTTTGTGACTCATTGTTTGTTGGTGCTTCTTAAATTTATGTGCACTTCCTGGATCTGCTCGTGGCGTCAGATCGTGTACCAGTTTCAGCCTAGGCAGCCTTGTTGGAGACTACCGGAGATCTACTGTCTTTGTCTGTCTCCTTTAGTTGTTAATCTATTCAATCTGTGATTAGCTGTCAGGCTTAAGGACTGAGGGTGTGGCAGCTTAATTCCTGTAGGCGAGGCTTTTGCTTCCTGTCAGGTTGATGCCACTCAGAGGGGAATGGTCTGCCTGCAGTATTGGGAATAAATCAGCACTAGGACCCCATAAGCTGCTCCCCCAGTTCTCCCCTCAAATGCACTGCACCAAATTCTTTCCAAGCCTCTCTAGTCCTCTCTGCCTTTCCTTTGCTTGAGCCTAGGGTAAGTGGAAGCCAAAATATTTTTCTCCGTAATTCATTTAAGAGCTCTTTTCCTCCAGTTCTTTCTCTCCGGCTAGCAAGAAACACTGTGGCTTTTCGCTTTTCACAGCTGGATACTATTTTACTTTCCACTCTGTTGCTGTAGACTCAGAAGCTCAGCTGGGGGTTTAGACCATGCCCTTCTCAGGGAGAACTGACTGTTTAGCTGTTTCTCAGTCCCTTCAGCTGCCACCTGTGGGAGCCCAGCCAGTCCTTTTACATCTCCACATTTCCTACCAGTCATGTTGTGATTAGCAGACTTTTCTGTCTCTCCGTGGTTATAAGACTTTTCTCCAGCTAGTGTTTAGTTGGTTATTCCACATGATTTCTCCACAATTAAGTTGTAAATTCAGATTGGTCCTGGAATGAGGTTAGTGTAGCTTCCACTTAATTGTTCCTCCATCTTGGATCCTCCCCTATATTATTCTTAACTTCCCCCATGTCTTTTTTGTACCAACCAGTTATGCTCCTTATTCTCTTCACCATTTCTCCATTTCTCCCTTTCCCCCTCCCCACTGATAACCCTCCAAATGATCCCCATACCTATGATTCTGTTCTTATTCTGGTTTGCTTAGTTGGATTTTGTTTTTATTTTTTAGATTAAGTTATTGACAGTTGTGAGTTTATTGTATTTTAGTGTTCATAGTTTTGGTCTTGTTTTTCTTAAGTAAGTTTCTTTGACATTTCATATAATAATGGCTTGGTGATGATGAACTCCTTTAGCTTTATCTTGTTTGGAAAGCACTTTATCTGCCCGTTCTTTCTAAATGATAGCTTTGCTCGATAGCGTAGTCTTGGTTGTAGGTCTTTGCTTTTTATTACTTCCAATACTTCTTTCCAGCCCCTGCTTGCCTGCAAAGTTTCTTATCAGAAACCAGCTGATAGTCTTATAGGCACCCCTTTGTAGGTCACTCTCTGCTTTTCTCTTGCTGCTTTTAAGATTCTCTCTTTATCTTGAACTTTTGGGATTTTAAGTATGTCTGTTTTCTTCACCAAATTTGGGGAGTTGTCCTTCATTATATTTTTACATAAGCTTTCGATTTCTTGCTCTTTGTCTTCTCCTTCTGGCACCCCTATGGTTTGGATGTTGCCACATTTAGAGTTGTACCAGAGGTTTCTAAACCTCTCCTCAATTTTTTCAATTCTTGTTTTCTCATTGTGTACTGGTTGACTAATTTTTTCTTCCTTATGTTCCATATCATTGATTTGAACCCTGGTTTCCTTCCCTTCACCATTGGTTTTGTGTGGATTTTATTTCGTTTCACTTAGAATAGCCTTCACTTTTTCCCTTATGAGTTTGCCGTACTTAAGCATATCTGTCAAGCCTGTGAACATCTTTATCACCAATATTTTGAACTCTATGTCTGTTAGGTTGGCTATCTCCTTGTCACTTAGTTCTGCCACTGGAACCTTGATCCATTTCCATTTTGGGGCCATACTTCTCTATCTCCTCATCTTGACAGGCTCCTGTAATATTTTGCCTCTGTGTAGTAGGTAGAGCTTTCGCTCCTGTCACGTTGTAAGGGGTGTAGCCTTGGGTAGTCATCAGTACAGGGCGACCAGTTTCACCACGTTGTGACGCTGTATGTGGGGGGGGAGGTCTGAGAGGAAACAATGCCACTTGCTCCACACTTGCCCCTCTTTCAAGCACCTCTCCCATGTCCATATGGGCCTGGTGTCTCTCTAGCTGTTGTGCTGGTCATTGTTCCCAGAGTGGGTGGGTCTTCAGATGTTCTAGGACCATGGGGGTCCTTTAAACAAGCAGACTCTACTGAGAGACTGACAGTTTCTGCCTCTGCCCCAACTCCCACTGGTCTGCGCAGTCAGAAGCAACAAGGCTTGATTTTCCCCCAGAGCTGGAATCATGAGTGTGAGGTCTGGTCTGGTGTTAGGAGTCCTCCCCAGGTGTCCCTTCCAACTTTTTAAAACATGTGAGTGTACTTTCCAGCAGCCTGCCACTGCCACTGTTGCTGCTGCTACCACACCGCAACCTCTCCATTCTGGCTCCACTCCTCCTACCTGTCTGGATGAGTATTTCTTCTTTATATCTTTGTTTGTTGAATTTCCATGCAGCTCGATTTTCTGTAACTTCTGGTTTCTCTAGTTTTGAAGTAATTGTATTCCTTCTTAGTTGTGGAGGGAGACACAGCATATTTGTCTAGGCCTCCATCTTGGCTGGATGTCAATAGTCTTTCTTTGTCTTTCACTTAATGCATTTTAATTATGTTGTGTCTTGGTGTAGACCTCTTTAGATTCCTCTTGTTTTGGTACTCTCTGCAGTTCCTGGACTTATCAGTCTATTTCCTCAATTAGATTAAGAAGTTTTATGTCATCATTTTTTCACATAGGTTTTCAATTATGTGACCCCTCTCTTCTTCTTGCATCTCCATGATATGAAAGTTGCTTAAAATCCACTCAGAGGCTAATTGTACTACCTAAATTTTTTCTTGGATATTTTTTCTTTTGCTGTTCTGACTGGCTGTTTTCTGCTTTCTTCTCTTTCAAATCTCTAATTAAATCATCTGCTTCATTTACTCCACTCTTAATTCCTTGTGATGTAACTTCATTTTAGTTAGTGTATTCTCATTTCTGACTGTTTCTTTCTTATGTTTTGTACCTCCATTTTTGTATTTCCTAACTCTTTTTTGAAGTCCTCACTATGTTCATATATTCTTTCTTTAAATTCACTGAGCATCCTTTTTGCCAGTATTTTGAACTTTACATCTAATAGTCTACTTGTCCCCATTTTGTTTAGTTCTTTTTCTGGAGTTTTGTTCTGCTCTTTCTTTTAGGCATTATTTATTTGTCTCCTCATTTTGGCTACCATCCTGTGTTTGTTTCTGTGTTTTAGGTAGAGTTACTACAGCTCCTGGGCTGGTAAAGTGGCCTTATGTAGTTGGTGTCCATTAAGGTACAGTGACACAGCCTCCCCAATCACCCAAGCTGGTACTCAAGTTCCACTGACCATGTGGCCTGTGTATACCCTGCTGCTGTATTTGAGCCTTGATAGTTATTGGCACCTCAATCAGAGGGAGTTACTCCTAAGCTGATTGGCTACAAGACTTGCATCCATCATAAAATATAAGCCATTTAGGGGCCAACCTCATTTACTTCAGTGGGCTCTGATGTCTGCTGAGTCCTACCCTTGAGTATATTGCTTGTGGAGGTTGTTGTGTGGTTCTTTGACATGGTCTGAAACAGTCCACTGTGTGTGCTGACTCTGGGACCTCCTAGGATGCATAGACCAAAGGCAGTGTCCTGCCCAGTGTCACCTAACATGAGATACAAAGTGATTTGCAGATAGCTGCTATATGTGCTGGTCTTGGAGGTGCCCAGAAAAAGGCAAGCTGAAGACCAAGTTAGATGTCACTAGTGTTGGGCCTTTGACCCACCTAGTGAGAGGTATGTGGCATTCTGAGGCCAGATGCTTCTTGCTTCTGATATTTTAGGAAAGTCTTAAGCATGAGCCAATACAGACCATTTGTATGAAAAAACCACTAAAAATGCCTTGGGTGGATGTGCAAGTTGGGTGGGGTGGAGTCTCAGGGAATCGCAAGAGTGGTGTGAACATGTTAGCTAGGTATGGCACTGTCTGCTGGCTCTTTTGGGAGGGGTTTGCTTAGCAAAGGAACATGTCTTCTGCCAGCAATTTTGTTTGGGAGGAAGTTGCCCCTCTAGATCCCACCCTGATACCAGATAATCCAGTTCCTCTCCTATGCCTCTGGTGTCGTTCATGCCATTGCCCCAGTGCTGGAACATAGAGCAGGTGAATCTGAGTAAGTTTGTGCATGGGCCCTTTAAGAGTAACTGCCTGGGACTCCAGAGGCAAGCTTCACTCAGCTACAATTTCTGCTAATTTTCACATCCAGAAGTTATAAGGACAACTCTTCTTGTCACTGGAACCCCGGGCTTGAGGACCCAGCATAGAGCTGGGATCCCTTGCTCTTCAGAAGAGACCTCCACAACCAATATGTCCCTGTCAAAATTTTACTCACCCTGAGTGGGTTTGGTCCCACTCCTTTCTGCATCTCTGCTCCTCCTACTAGTCTCAATGTGGCATCTTACTGTATCCTTAGTTATAAGACTTTTGTTCAGCTAGATTTCAGGTTGTTCTAAATGATCATGGTTCTATAGTTTAGTTGTAATGTTCATGTTGTTATGGGAGGAGTTCAGTATGGCATCTACCAGCCTCACCATATTTTTTTTATTATTACTGCACTGTTGAAAGTATGTTTGTATAGAATATCTCTTCACATGAGGTGGTTAATTAATATTGCCAAAACAAGGCATAGTTATATCAATGTTCAAAATTTAAGTAAGAAGCAGTAAAACAGTTAATTGGACTTTGTGAAGTTTTGAATGAAAATCCTTAGTGTGTGTAACTTTCTTCTGTAGGAGCTTAAAATTTTTTTCTAAGTATTTTGGATGTCTGCAGTTAAAGAGTAGTAAAATAATAAATATGTTGTTATGTACAGTTGCTGACTATAATGAAGTGGAAATATTTGTATATCAGAGAAAAGTAAAATTATTAAGATGAAATATTTTCAAATTATTTAAAATATTTTTTGTTGTTTAAAATAAAATTACTATAAGAAAAAGTGTTTTATTTATTATTTTTCAGCCATTCTTATTACTAACAAGATTATTTTATTAAAAATGATTTTAAAACTTTGTAATTCCAATTTAAATTGAGAACTGAGTTCAATGAATTTATATCAATTAGCATGTCTGAATACTAAGCATGCCTGGACTGTTTAAAACTACTATTTTTCTTTTCCAAAATAATGAATTACACCATACTCATGTGGCATAATAAAAAGAGTTGTATTAAATCCTGGGTATACTATGTAGCATTTGTATTACCATGTCTGAGTTACCCTTGAAATTTAGTTATACAAATCCATCAGTGGTCTCTATTTAAATATGGTTATATAGAATTACATATGGACAGCACCTGACATTCAAACCTGGGCATGTGCCTGAACTTTAGTTGATTTGTCTCAAACTCCTTCTTTCTCTGATCTCAAAGCTTTGAACTAGATATTCAGGTAGATTAAATTCTGAGCATAGTAGCTTAAGTAACTCTGTGTTTTTCAAATGCTTTAATTACATATACACTTTAAGAAACACTCAGAGAATTTAAGCACTTTTAGGAGAAGGAATTCATGAGCAACATTAGAAGTGAGTACTTTCTTTTTCTATTTTTTTGTAAATAAAGATGTAGGTAAAAGAGATAAACAGGAATACTGAATTTTGGAAAATTATAAGATAATTACAATAGTAGCTGTATACCCTAGGTACTAGGAGGTATTAGGATGAGTAGTATCAAAGTTAGCTTCCCAGGATGGAAGCTCTCCATAAGCTGCTTTTGAAGGTGAGAGGCATTTTTTACCAATTGTCACATGCAGAAAGATAGATATCTGAGAAAACAATGGCACTGCAGACTAAGAAACAAGCTGTCACAAAAATGTAAACTCCTCTACTCCTTTATAGATTCTAAGAGAAAATGTCTTAATGGGTGTTGTTCTGATTATGTTTAGGATTCCATGAGATAAGAGTTAACTGACCTTGAAGAATTCTAAAAGAAAAATAGTCCATTTGTGATACAGGGCATATCTGTAGTACAAATACAGTATTCCCTCACTTATTGTGGGTATTATGTTCTAGACACCCCTGTAAAGTAGGAACCTTACATTTATTCTACACTCTTAAACCTACGTAACTTTAACAACATACATATACAATGCCGCAAAATCCCGCGATATAGCAAAAAATCCATGATAAATAATTAAATATAATATTTTTTAAAATCCTGTGATACAGTGAGGGACTACTGTAGTATATATGTCTTATCCCTGCATGGGCCAACAAAAGTGTTACAATTTGCTATTTTTATATAAGCCAGGCTTCTGGGGTAGTAGGGTGGGCCAAGGTGGAGCAACTTCCTCCCTCTCAGTGTTTCTTCTTAGAACTGGAGGGACCTAAAGTGTTGAGGGGTGATGATATTAATAGAAGTAAATACAGCAGGTTGAGAGAGAATCTTAATCTCCAGAAAGAGGAAAAGTAAGTTCAGAAAACTGGAGGAATTGGTTAAGACAAAGATGTTATGCAGGAACATCACAGTTACAAGGCTTAGATGGATCCCAACAGACTGAAGTAACTCTAAACTCAGGCTTAGCTTCCTATCACATGCTTCTCTGTGACCAGTCATGATATGATCGAGATAGTATATGGAATCTGTTGGTTTAAAGTTCTCTGAGTCGGTTAAAGTCTCTATTTCTGCGGAACTACCCAGAAGTTTTGGGCCAGATCTACCTGCTGTCTGGGGTTTACTCTTTAGGTTTGCATTGATTGCTCCCTCATTTCTTTTTCCCATGTTTCTTAGCTATGATCTTAAAATTAAGCTAGAGTAAGTTTTGTGGAAAGTCTGAGTCTTAATTTTCAAGGGACTTGATAAGTCAACTACCCAGTGATATTTATTTTTTTGCTCTACTATTCTCTTAAGAAAATATGAAAAATATAAATATCTTTACAAATTTTAAGCTGATTTACAACATTTTCCTATTATATTTAAACATTGTAGTTACAAATATTATATACATTAATGTTTCAGAGTACTGACATTTAAAAATAAAGTTGTTATATGACTTTTAAATGCATACAGTAAAATATTATTATATAGAAATTAAGCAAATAATTATTCATTTAATAAAAACTTTTTGAAAGCCATAACTTATATAATGTTTTATTTTCTTCTAAACCTTTTATTTCTCTTTCTTATTTTCACAGGCAATTCAACCCTAATTTAATATATTTTTAACTTTGAAAATCTTTTATCACTGTTTTATGCATTTCTACCATAAAATATTTTTATATATTAAATTTAGATGTTTGTATTTCTTGTGATAAAAATACTTTCACCATTTTTTATGAATTCAGCTATCATTAATATTATTAGTAACACACAACTGACTAAAACAGCATTATACTACAAACTTAGATTAGTAACTATTAAATGCAAAAAGTAAACTTTTAAATAAACCTATTTTTTAATAAGATAGATTTTTAAATTCATCCATTACCTATAAATAAGCATTACTAACTGCTATAATGAGAAAAGAGTTCAATGAAATTTAATAAGAAAAAAGAGGTTAGATTATAATAACTCTAGGACCAAGGAAGGTGTATTAATAAATTTTGATAATGGATTATTTATGAGAAAATAAATACATATTCTCATTAATTATTCCTGATTTAATTAGTGCATACCAGGAATAAATGAATGAGCAGATAAAAGTTTGGGTAACAATAGAGAATCAGAGACTTAATAGCAAGTAAAAATGAATATGAATTTAGAAAATATGATAATATTTTGGGAAAAGTTAATTTTAATAATTCTCATACATATTTGAACAGTCAAGAAAATTATAAAATTTCACTTATTTATAATATATTTCAATTACTTAGTAATTTAATTGATTTGAATAGAATAAACTCTTTTTATTTCCTCCTCTTTGATATCATGCAAAATTTACAAATAAGATATTATCCAAGACAAGAATAAAAGAAAAGATGTACCAAAATGCAAAAGTTGTAAGTGTGGAAAGAGCACATTTTCTAACAAATTGTAAAATTTCAGAATGCTTTTCATAATTTTTTACTAGTTTATACCTAGCTATACAGATATAAGGTTATATCTGATATGATATATATGTAGTCTTATTTATTTCTTTTCAGAAAGAGATGAAGCATTATCACCTTGAATATTTATTATTAACCTTGTCTTTGATCTCACAAAACTACCTGCAGAGAAATATATTGTTTGACCACTGTTGGTCCATAAAATAACTCAATTTTTTATGTATGGTGTGTTGACTAAAAGATGCAGTTGGCCTCAACAACTTAAATGGTCCACTTTATTTGTAGCTCAAATGTTCATATCTCAAACACATAGATTTTCTTTTCCCCTTTTCCATCTTTAAATAGCTAATTTCTTCTCCTAATTCAACACTTTTTACATTTTATATTTTAATACATTTTTTTAATAAAAGTGGTTAGAGTATAAACCTATGTCACTTTATTTCTGAACGAAAGTTTATCATTAATTATGATGTTCACTGTATATTTATTCTTTTGTAGAACTTTATTATCAAATAACTTACTTTTATTACAATTTTGGTAAAACTTCCTATATGTAAGATAAATTGGTGTTGATTTAAAATTAACTTTTTATGCATAATTTGAGATATTACATGATTTGTTTTGTTTTTATTATTTAATGTAATGATTAATTTTCAAATGTTAACTTTTACTTGTATAATAAACCCAGTTTGGTCATTGTGCATATTTAAAATGTCACAGAATTAGAATTATTACTCTTTTGCCTAGAGTTGTTTGTGATTTATAATCCTGTTTTCCTGTAATTTCATTGCTTATTTCTGAGATTAACACTATGCTATCTTCACAAAATCATTGAAAATATTTTCCTTTTTTGTAGTCTCTAAAATAGTTTATGTAAAATTAATTTTGAAAGGTGTTTTGAAAAGTTTTGACTTGATCGTCGTATATGATTTTTTAAATGTGTTGCTGGATCCTGTTTGCCAATATTTTGTTGAGGATTTTAGCATCTATGTTCATCAATGTATTGTCCTGTAGTTTTCCATCTTTGTTGTGTCTTGACCTGGTCTGGAATTAGGGTAATACTGGCTTCATAGAAAGAGTTCAGAATTTTTCCCTCTTTTTAGATTTTTTAGAATAGTTTGAGTAGGGTAAGAGTTAGTTTTCCCCTAAATGTTTGGTAAAATTCTCCTGTCAGGCCATTCAGTCCAGGGCTTTTCTGCACCGGGAGATTTTTGATTACTGTTTCAATTTCCTTCTTTGTTATTGGTCTGTTGAGACTTTCTACTTCTTCTTGATTCAATTTTGGAAGGTTATATGTTTCTAGAAATTTGTCCATTTCCTCTAGGTTGTCAAATTTCTTGCCATATAGTTGTTTGTAGTAATATTTTACAATCCTTTGTATATCTGTAGTATCAGTTGTGATTCCTTTTTTTTTGTTTCTAATTTTGTTTATTTGGGTCATCTTCCTTTTTTTCTTTATGACCCTGGCTAAAGGCTTGTAGATTTTATTTTTTTCAGAGAACCAGCTCCTAGGTTTGTTGATTTATTGAATTGTTTGTTTAGTCTCTATGTCATTTAATTCTCCTCTGATCTTGATCACTTTCTTCCTTCTCGTTGTCCTAGACTTTGTTTGTTGCTGTGTCCCATAGGTTTTGGGCTGTTGTGTGTTCATTATCATTAGTTTTCAGAAATTTCTCCATTTCTTCTTTGATGCCATTTTTAACCCATTCATTATTTAATAGCGTGTTATTCATTCTTCATGAGTTTGGATGTCTTTGATTTCTTTCCTTGAGGTTGATTTTTGGTTTCAAGGCATTGTGGTCTGAAAAGATGCTATATAATTTTTATTTTTTTGAATTTGTTGATGATTGTTTTGTGTCCTACTATGTGGCCTATCTTTGAAAATGTATTAGGTGTATTTAAAAGAATGGATATTTTGCTTGTTTTGGATGAAAAGTTCTATATATATCAGTTAAGTCCATGTGGTTTAGTGTGTTGTTCAGTGCCTGTATATCCTTGGTGTTTCTTTGCTTCAATGATCTGTCTATTGTTGATAATGGAGTGTTGAAGTCCCCTACTATGAGTGTGTTGCTGTTAATATCCTTCTGGTGCTCTTCTAGTATTTGCTTTATGTATTTGGGTACTCCTCTGTTGAGTGCATATATGTTTATCAGTGTTATATCTTCTTGATGGATTGTTCCATTAAGTATTATGAAATGTCCTTCTTTGTCTCTTTTTATTGCCTTTGTTTTGAAATCCGTTTTCTCTGATATGAGTACCTCTACCCCAGGTTGTTTTTTCATGTCCAGTTTCTTGGAATACTTTTTTATATCCCTTTATTTTCAGTGTATGTAAATCTTTTGTTTTGAGGTGTTTTTTTTTTTTTGTAGACAGCAAATATGTGGGTCCTGTGTTCATGTCCATTCTGTTACCCTATGTCCTTTAATTAGAGCTTTTAATCCATTTACATTTAAGGTTATTATTGACATGTATTTATCCATTTTCCTTTGTATCTGTGTTCCTCTCCTCTTTCTTCTTTTTCTAAAGCATTCCCATTAACATCTCTTGCAGCGCTGGTTTGGTGGTGATGTATTTTTTTAGTCTTACTTTGTCTGAGAAACTCCTTATTTCACCTTCCATTTTGAATGAGAGTCTTGCTGGGTAGAGTATTCTTGATTGTAGGCCTTTGTTTTTCATTGCTTGAAATATTTTGACCATTCCCTTCTGACTTGTAGTGTTTCTGTTGAGAAATTGGTCGATAGCCTTATCGGTACTCCCTTGTATGTTATTTGCTGTTTTTCTCTTGCTGATTTTAGGATTCTCTCTTCATCTTTGATGTTGCAATTTTAATTATGATGTGCCTTGGAGTGGGCCTTTTGGTGTTCCTCTTCATTGGGACTCTCTGTGCTTCTTGGACTTGCAAGACTTTCTCTGAAAATGTTAGGAAAATTTTATGTCATTACTTCTCCTATCAGCTTCTCTATCCCTTTTTCTTCTTCTTCTTCCTCTTTTTTTCCCAATGATCTGGATATTATTTTGTCTCATGTTATCCTGTAATTCCCTTAGACCTTCTTCATACTTTTTCAATCTTTTTTCATTTTATTGTATTTCCAGGAATTTTTTTCTACATTGTCCTCTAACTCACTGATCTGATCCTCTGCTTCGTTCAGCCTGCTATTAATTGATTCTACTGTTTTTTCAGCTCAAAGATTGTATTCTTCATTTCTTCCTGGTTCTTATTAATAGTTTCTATGTCTTCTTTTATGCTGGTGTAGTTCTCGATAAGTTCCCTGTAATTTTTTTGGAGCTGTTGGTAATCTCCTTGGAGGTTGTCGTAGTTATTTTTGAAGTTGTGGAATGTATTGAGCTTCTTCACCACCATTATTTTCAATTCCATGTCTGACATTTGGGCTATGTCTATTCCATCTACCTCTCTTTCTTGGGATTCCTCTTTTCCTTTTTGGGGGAGGTTGTTTCTGAGTCTTCTGATGTTGGATTCTTCTTGTTTGTCTTTTTTTTTTTTTGTTTGTTTGTTTGTTTGATTTGTCAGCTTTGATTTTTTTCCTTTGAGGTATGAGATTCTTTATAGGAGATCTGGGGTTTTCAGTGGTGCAGTCTCTTTGATGTCCTGAGCTGAAGTTCTTGAGGTACCTTTTATGTCATTTGTTTATGCTGTCTGGTTATATTTCAGATGCTCTTTGGTGGGTCCTTCCCTCTGGCTAGTTGATTAAGAGTCACTCTGTCCACTTTTTTTTAGTTCTTTGGTGGAGATGCTGTTAAAACCATAAACACACATCCAAGGCAGGAAACCCACACCCTCAAAAATATCCCCCACTCTCTATTCCACTATAAGCAGCAAATGAGCCAGTATTAATATAAATGTAGAGAGGTTAAGGCTTTTATGCCATAGGAAGAAAAGATAAAAGTTGTTTTTAATGAAGAAAAATATGATTTTTGAGGGAGGGGATGATAGAGTAATAATAGTAGCAAGTAGTGTCAAGACAATGCAAGGCAGTAATATTTAAATTGCATGTTAATAATTAGAAAAAGAGACTGTAGTTAGAAAGTGGAATTGTATAGTATTAGATTTATATAGTAGTTATATTCTATTTATTTAGTGTGAAAGGGAGGCCAAACAAAACAAACAAACAAAAATTAAATAGGAAGAATGACATGGAGAGATGGTATAAAACAAATTAAAGAGATAGTTTTTAGAAAATTAGAAAAAATAAAAGTAAAAATTAAAAATAAGAAATTAAAAAATTAAAATAAAATAAAATACAAATAAAAATTTCTAAAATTAAAATTAAAATTAAAAAAAATAGAAAGATAGCTTTTACTCAGTTCGTGTGCAGTCTTTTTGCCTGGATCCACAACTGGTCTGTTGAGGCGGACCAGAGGTTCCTGATCCTGGCAGCAGTGGTGTGCGCCTGGGTGTAGTGTTGGTCACACCAGCCTCCAGCTTGCTGGGTCGTGCTCCTGGGTAACACTCGTGTGCGCGTCCACGCACGGTGGCTGGTGCTTTCGTTTTGTACCTGTTGAAGCCATTTGGGGTACTTGCGTGCACGCGTGTGCACGCTTGCGCACATGGTGACCTGCGCACTAGCCTCAAGCCTGCCGTGCTGCACCCGGGAGTTGGTCTCTTGCCCTTTGGGGCAGGGCCCCGGACACTTGTGTATGGTGGAAATGGGCACCTTTCAGTCGCAGCCACCTGCTGTTCCTGCACCCATCTGGGCAGGCATGAGTAGAGCTTGCGTAAATGGGCTGTGCGCTGACTGATGCCTACTGGGGCGGGCCAGGGGTGTCTGCACACAGTCTCCTGTGTGCCCAGTGGGCCAGTTCTGTGCCTGTTGGCGCATTGATCTTATGCCTGTTGGGGTGGGTCCGAGGGGCACCTGGACACGTGGCCAGTGACCTTCATATACCATTTCTTGATGTTTCTGAGAAGTCATTAGGGTTTCTCCTTATCCCTCAATACGTCCTTAGAAAATCAACTGTTTCTATATCCATTTATGGTGCTCCATAGAATCCTATACAACATCCCACATAATGAAAATAATTACTGCCACTTCTAGAGAAGACATTTGAGTCTTTGGAGAAAACGCATGCTTTCACCCCTGAAAGAAATATTTTTCTCCTGTTTTACAGAGGAGAAAATTAGATGAAATAAACTAGTTGAATTCCACTTTTGGAGAGCTGGTGAACAGTGGACCAAAGAGGCAATGGAGGAGAAACAAAATGGAGGGAGGCCAACTAGAGAGGAGAAGTTACCTAATGTCTACCCAAAGTGCAAATGATGAACAGTTTATATAAAGGTTTAGAACTCTCTTCCTATATCTGTACAGAGGTATGGTCTTCAGGTAATAGAACATTTTAAATGGTAAGTTCCCATATCTTCATATTTCCAAACATTAAATAAGTAGCTACTGGAGTAAATACTAAATTGAAGAAAAAATGTGTATCACTTCCTTATTCTGTTTAATTTGAGGGATATTCATTTTTATACTTCCCCTAAAAATGCCCCGGAGACATTTGTCTCTGCATTTTTCATCAATGCTCAACAAAGTAAATAACAAGCAAAGCCAAAACTTGTAAACTGTAAACCTTGTATTTCACTGGGATTCAGGCAGAATGCATATTGTTATCTTTAAGGATATAATTTAAGTATATCCCTTGTTTTACCACCCACTAAAACTAGAATGTGACAAAGATCAATAGGCCCTCTAAAAAAGGATGAGTGAGGGATGCCTATGGGAAGTCAGGGTGCTTGGTGGTGGCAAATGTAGCTCAGCCCCTGAGTGGAAAACCACTGGGAGCATGGTGGCACGCAGGACCCACTCCACACACCAGTTTTCCTGTGGGCAATCAGACCTGCATTTATATAATAGTTAAAAAGCTTGCTTTCTGCTAAAAGACTCCCTCATCCTGGGCTGAGAACAACAGATTTTCAGTGTGTAACCTTGAACCAGTCTCTTATTCTGGGCCAATGTCTAAGAATAGGATGTGGTTAGATAAGTAATCCTTATTATCTATGCATGTGTAACATTCTTTCTCTTATATGTAAAAGTAATAATCATATAAGGCAATGATTGGCACTATGATTCACAATTTTCTTGGATGTAATTCACCTAAGAAATCAATAAAAGCCTGTTAAGGCAGGGGCAAGGCACACTTTCTCCTCTAGAAAATGTCCAGTTCTGTCTCCTCTTCTCCATAGGATTCTTGCAGTCACTGTGCATTTATTCCCTCATCCACAAAGCCATGGACCATGCTGGTCAGAGGTCCACAACAGATGCCCATTATCATCTGTTGTAAAATAAAAAATGTTGTGGGAGAAGGGATGGGCTAAAAATAAAAGAAATAAATAAAAAAATAAAATAAAATAAAAAATGTTAGTAAAGTAACTAGATTATTTGCCTATGTTGCATTACATTCAGTTAATTTTGAAAATTCCATTCACTCAATTATCTACTGCATTTTATTCTAGGTAATCACAAAGGGACAGTATAACAAAGAAAAATGGAAAATGAAAATAGTGATAGTTTGGCCCCAACTAAAGTCTTATCTCCCTTTTATTATTAACCATTATATGTTTGAGTATCTAATTTTGGGAAATGAAATAAAAGAGACAGTAAAGAAATGTTACATGTAAGAGAGGATTTGAAACTAATAGAGGGAAAGAAATGTAATTAATATTAAAAATCTAGCATAATAGAGAGGGGATAAGACCAGAACAAAGAATATGATGGTGTGGAGGTGGTTGAAATACATCTTAAGGATTAAAGTCAAAATTTAATTGAATATATCTGCATTGCTGTAATGTAAACTTCCTTTTTTCTTTCCTCAGAAATCTTCTTGGAGTTGTTCTTATTAAATGATTTGTTCAGACTTATTATTTTGTGTGTATCACTGAAAAAAGCTTGAGACAATGAGATTTCATGTCAGCAAATAAGATTCTAAGAGAGAAATGGAAAAATCAACCCTGGAATTCAAGAAAATTTTGGAACGGGGCAATAGATTTTCATAGATTTGGGGGGTGGGCAATGCAATGTTTAAAAATACCATTCAGATTATCTCAATTTACGATTATAAAACTCTCAGAAAACTTCCCTTATAATGAAAGTCATATGTCTTACCATGCCATACAAAGCCCTAAGTCCCTGTAGACCTGACCATTTACTTTCTTCAATTACTTGTATTTTTAAAAATCATTTAGTATCAGCTCAGATATACTGTGAAATGTTTTAAAATCTTTCATCTATAAAAATATTACCCTACTTTGTAATAAGTCACCCTGTTTTAGGTCTGTATGATTTTCTTTGATTCCTAAAAATTGTACTTTTAATAGTTGTGTTAATTTTAAGCTCCGTGACAGCAAAGAATGTGTGCCCTTCAATTTTCATTCCCTCTGCCTACATTATAGGAGGCCCAACATCTCTAAAATGAACATTTTTATTAGGTCATAATAAATGCAGATACTCCAATCTGACATATAACTTATCCTTACTAACCACTTTTGTGTATCTACTAACAGTTGGTTGGCAGTGCAGTCTACAACAGAAATGAGATAAGCTCTGTGATTTCAAGTAACTCATAAGGAAGCCAAGGACATGAGACATCTTAAGAAGGAACTGAAACTTGATCATATCTTTCAAGAACATGCAGAATACAAGGTCTGTCCAGAAGGTATGCAGTATGTAATATAAAAAATTAAAGCATTGAAGAGAATACAAGAAACATTGTATATAGGACAATGATAGCTCAGCTCCTTCAGAGTAGGCACCTTGGGACCTCACAAAGTTCTCCCAGCATCTCTTCCATTCTTCAAAACACTCTGAAAAATTATTTAATGGAATCATCATCAGCTGCCGTGTCATATTTTCCTGAATCTCATGAACATTATGAAATCTCTTTCCTTTCAAAGATGATTTGGAGGTTGGGGGAGATATCAGCAGGGTAGCTATCACCCTTGTCTGCTTGCTCCCATCATGGAACAGACTTGGAGTAAAACTATAGAGCAGGGACTGAGTAAGAGCAGCTTTCAGATAGGGCAGATAGGGACAGGAGTGTGGAAACAGCATGGGAGAGGGCAAAAACTGTGGACCACACTTTCTAAGTGGAGTTGCCCAGGCTGTGCAACTAGCCACCTCTGGTGGCACCACGTAGGGTCAGCCATGGACTTGCTCACTATCCAGGATCTACCAGAGCAAAGAGAGAAGCTCAGGGCAGTGTGGAGGCTTGAAAACTGTGCTCATAGGTGCCCTTCCCAGCAAAGTCTGAGAGTGATTTAGTGGGAAGGTTTGGATGAAACTGTTGGAGGTGCAGGAAGACAGAAGCTAACCCTGACTTCAAAAGACTATGTGATTTTTTGAGTAAGGTAGAACACAGAGACCAGAGCCCACTCAGGGACCAGTGTTAAGGTATGGGGGCCACACTGAAACTCTTTTAAAAGGAAAGCTGAGGCAGAACCCAAGACTCAGTTGGGTCGCTGGGTTTACGTGCCAGTGTGCAGGCACAATGGCTCTGTTAAACAAAAATGCAGACCAGAGCTGTAGCAAGGGGTCCACACAGAGACTGTTAGAAGGAAAGTTGAGGCAGGACTGAAACTCAGTAGGGACACCTGGGCTATCAGGCCTGTGTGCAGGTACAATGGATCTGCTAAAAAAAAAGAAAATACGGACAAGTACTGCAGTTTGGAGGCCAAACAGAGACTTTTCTGGAAGAAGAGCTTAGGCAAGACCCAAGACTTGGCAAGGACTGTGGGTATACACACCAGCTCACAGCATAGCAGTACTGCTAAATTAAAATGGAGAGGACTAAAGGGTACCTCAGGACTAGTGGGTAGGACTAAACCTAATGCAGCTCACAGTGGAGAGCTGCAGAGAGGGTAGAGGTTGGCAGATCCACGAGCAAGAGAAAAGCCGCTTCAGCATCCATCTTGATCTCCTCATAGACTGACATCCAGAAAGGAATATATGAAACCCATGGAACTTTGTCCAGGGTCAGACCCAGAAAGAGAAGAAAATGGTAAAAACCAGATACTACAGGGACAAATTCCACCATGGTATTCTTTATGAGTTATTTACTTGTCTTTCCAGTTTATGAATTTTAGGTCACTAATTGTTATATTATAGTTCATTCCAAATATCAATTTTGCTCCTCCTTTCTATTATCTCACTTTAACATTAAATCTCCTCTTCTTTTGTTTTAAATTCTATCCTCTCTCTTACTATGATTAGAATTCATTCTGTACTCATTCTACTTTTCTGCTTTACAGCCTCTCAAACCATTTTTCTTGTCATTAGTCATCTTACATTCTTTTTCTTATTCATTAAATACACTTATTCTCTCTTCATGTTGATCAATCTTTGCACATTGGTTGTGATATGATGGTAGTTGTGGCATTACTGCAATTTTATTCATAGATCTTCACTCTTTCCATATTTCAAATCTCAACTCCTATAGTCCGCCACTTCTACTCTGTTAATACCTTCCTCCAGCCCTTTCCTTCTTTCATCTCAAATTTGAATTTTTTTCCTCTCTTAGCCTTGTTTTCACTCCTCACTGTTAGTATACCTACCCCCTCTACCATCTCAAATTCACGTCCTTTTCCTATAAACATTTCTTAAGCATTTCTTTCTTTCTTTTTCCCTCTTATTCCCACCCCATCTGTATCAATTGTAGCTCAAAGGTTGTCAATAGTGCTGGGGAGAAACTTTTTCTCTAATTTGCTTCCTACTTCTTCCTCCCCTTCCTCCTCCTCTTATTATTCTCTTTCTTCTTCTCCTTCTTCTTCTTCTCTTTCTCTTTTTTATTTTTGTTTTATTTATGTTCTCGCTCACACTAAATATATATTCTGTAACTTCTACTTAAACCTAATACTATATGCTTCCTCTCTTACTTCATTCTGCCTTCTTTCTTCCTTTTTTTGACATACAACATAAATTTTACTTACTGTCTCACACTGCCTTGTCCCTACTCACTACTATTATTGTCATTTTCCCAACCTTCTCAAAAATCACTTTTCCTTCAGTTAGTCAACTCTTATCTGTTTTTTCTTTAGTAAAATAGTCTTAATCTCTTTACATATGCATTAATACTGGTTAATTTGCTGTTTATAGTGTGTTTGTAAGTGGAGAATATTTTTGAGGGTGTGGGTTTCTTACCTGGTTTGTGTGTTTATGTTTTAAGAGCACCTCCATAAAAGTATTCAAGATGTGGTGGGATGAGTGACTCTAAACCAGCTAGCCAGAGGGAAAGTTCCCAAGAAGAGCAACACAACAACAACAACAACAACAAAAAAATACAACCAGGCATCCCAAATAAATGGCATAAAGGGCATCCCAAGATCATTAAGCTCAGGAGATTGAAGAAACTGCACTACTAAATCCCACAGGTCTCCTCCTATTACAGAAGGTCATATCATGAAGGCAAGAAATCGAAGCAGAACAATTTAAGAACCAAAAACAAACAAGAAGAAGCACCTAAAATGAGGAAGCAAAGAAACAACCCCCCACAAAAAAAGAGAAGAAATCCCCAGAAAGAGTACTGAATGAAACAGAGGAAAGAAAACTATCATACATGGAATTCAAAAGAATGGTTCTAAGGAAGCTCAATGAACTCAACAAACAGTGAAAACTACAACAAATTCCAGGGGAACTACAAAGAACTCCATGGAAACTACAAAGAACTACAGGGAAGATACAAGGAGCTTACTTTAAATTGCACCAGCATTAAAAATGACATAAAAACTATCAATAAGAGCCAGGAGGAAATGAAGAATACAGTTTCTGAACTGAACAACACAGTAGAAGGAATGAAAAACAGGCTAGCTGAAGCAGATCAGATCAGTGATCTGAAGGACAACATAGAAAAAATTCCCAGAATGTGCAACTAAATAAAAAAAGACTGAAAAACAATGGAGAAGGACTAAGAGAGCTACAGGACAACATGAAATGTAATGATATACATATCATAGGTATACCAGAAGGAGAAGAAGGGGAACAAGGGATAGAAAACCTGTTTGGAAAAAATAATGACAGAAAACTTCCCTGACATGATGAGAGAAAATGTTATGCAAGTCCAAAAGCACAGAGGGACTCCATGTAGATGAATGCAAACAAGACCATTCCAAGACACATCATAATTAAAATGGCAACATTCAAAGAAAATCCTAAAAGCATCAAGATAAAAACAGCAAATAAGACAAGGGAGCTCAAATAAGACTACCAGCAGAATTCTCAATGGAAACACTACAGTCCAGAAATGAATGGCAAAAATATTTCAAGCAATGAAAAAAAAAAGGCCTACAACCAAGACTACTCTACCCAGCAAGGCTCTCTTTCAAAATGGAGAGTGAAATAAGGAGTTTCCCAGACAAAAGAAGGCTAGAAGAATACATTTCTACCAAACCAGCATTGCAAAAGATGCTAAAAGGACTGCTTTAAGAAGATGAGTAAAAAGAGAAAGAGAGAGACAGAGGCAGATAAAACAGGTAAAAAGGGAAAAAAATACAATGAATAAGTATCTATCAGTAATAACCTAAAATGTAAATGGATTATATTTCCAATCAAAAGACATAGGGTAGCTGAATGAATAAGAAAACATGACCCACCTATATTCTGTTTACAAGATACCCACCTTAGAACAAAAGATCTACACAGACTGAAAGTGAAGGAATAGAAAAAAATATTTCAAGCAAGTGGACCTGAAAAAAAGCTGGGGTATCAATAATTATATTAGAGAAAACAGGTTTTACAACAAAGCCATAAAAAGAGACAAAGAAGGACATTTCTTAATACTTAAGGGAACAATCCATCAAGAATATATAACCCTGGTAAACATATATGCACCCAACATAGGAGCACCCAAGTATATATGGAAATGTTGGAGGACTTAAACAAGGATAATGATATCAACACACTCATAAAAGGAGGACTTCAAGAAGGATAGTGACATCAACACACTCATAGTTGGAGATTTTAACATCCCATTGTCAACAACGGAAAGATCTTCCAAAAATATACACACCTAGGATATTGAGGCATTAAACAACACTCCAGATTAAGTGGACTTGATTGATATATACAGAACCTTTCACCCCAAAAAAGCAAAATATATATTCTTTTCAAATGCACATGGAACATTTTCAAAGATAGACCACGCAAAACAAGCCTAAACTAATTCAAAAAATCTGAAATTATATCAGTATCTTCTTAGACCACAACAATGCGAAACTCTAAGACATTCAAATAAATTTCTCAAAGACATTCAAATTCATAGAGAATGAATAGCATGCTATTACATAATAAATAGGTTAAAAATAACATCAAAGAAATAATAAAAAAAGTTCCTGGAAACAAATGAAAATGAATACACAATAGTCCTAAACTTATGGAACAGAGCAAAGGCAATCATGAGAAGGCAGTCCATAATAATATAGGCCTACTTAAAAAACATAGAAGAATCTCAAATAACACCTAATCCTACTGGTACAAGAACTAGAGGAGCAACAATAATGCCCAGAACAAGCAGAAGGAAGTAAATCATCAAGGTTAGAGCAGAATTGATATAGAGACTAAACTAACAATTCAAAAGATCAATAAAACCAGAGCTAGTTTTTTGAAAAGATAAACAAAATCAACAAGGCTTTAGCCAGAAAAATCAAGAAAAAGGGGAGGCCTCCAAAAAATAAAATCAGAAATGAAAGAGGAGACATCATAACCCATACTAGAGTAGTACAAGGGATTGTAAAAAATAGTATGAAATACTATATGAAAAGATATTTGATGACCTGGAGAGAAAGGGAAAAATTCTGGAAACATATCATATTCCAAAATTGAATTAAGGTGGAGTAGAAAGCATGAACAGACCAATAACAACTAATAAAATTGAAGTAGTAATCAAAAACTCCAGGCACAAAAAAAAAAACCCTGGAACAGATGGCTCACAGGCAAATTTTACTAAACATTCAGGGAAGAACTAACTCCTGTCCTTATCAAACTATTCCAAAAAATCCAAGAACAGGGAAGACTCCCAGTCTCTTTTTAGGAGGCCAATATTATCCTAAACCCAAAACCAGGTCAAGATACAACAAAGAAAAGAAACTACAGGCCTATAATGATGATGAACATATATGCTAAAATCCTCAACAAAATATCGGCAAACCGGATCCAGCAACACACTGAAAAGATTGTACACTACGATCAGTGGGATTCATCCCAGGGATGCAAGAATGGTTTAATATTCACAAATCAATAAGTGTAATACACCACACAAACAAAATGAAAGACAAATATCACATGATCATATCAATAGATGCTGGAAAAGCATTTGATAAAGTACTACACTCATTTATGAAAAAAACACTCAGCAAAATGGAAACAGAGGAAGCATACCTCAACATAATAAATGTCATATATGAGAAACCTGCAGTCAACATCATACTCAATCAGCAAAACATAAAACCCTTCCTCCTAAGATCAGGAATAAGACAAGGATGTCCACTCTCTCCACTTCTATTCAACATGGTTTTGTAAATTCTAACCACAGTGATCATGCAAGAAAAAAAAATAAGGCATGAAAATTGGAAAGGAGGAAGTAAAACTGTCATTATTTGCAGTTGACATTATGGTGTACATAGAAAACCCTACAACCTTTATCAAAACACTGCTCAACCTGATAGTGAATTTGGCATAATAGCAGGATAAAAAGTCTATATTCAAAAATTGAAGGCATTTCTTTAAACCAACAATAAAATATTAGTGGTAGAAACTATAAAAAAATCCATATACTAGAGCAACAAGAAAAATGAACTACTTAATAATAAACTTAACCAAAGAGGGAAAAGGTCTGTACCCAGAAAATTACAAACCACTGAAGAAAGAAATTAAGGAAGATGCAGATAAATGGAAGCATAGATCATGTTCATGTATGGGAAGAATTAACATTATTAAAATGTCCATATTATCCACAGCAATTTATAGATTCAATGCAATTTTTATTAAAATACCAATGACATATTTCACAGACCTAGTATCAATATTTCAAAAATTTGTTTGGAACCAAAAAAGATCTCAAATAGCCTCAGCAATCTTGAGAAAGAAGAACGCACTAGGAATAACCACAACACTGATATAAAATTATACTACAAGGCCACTGTAATCAAAACAATCTGGTACTAACATATGAATCAACAGAACATAATAGAGAGCCCAGAAATAAACCCAGGTGTCTATGGTCAATTAACGTTTGACGAAGGGGAAAAGAAGCATAAAATGGAGTTAAAATAACCTCTTCAACATATGGTGTTGGGAGAACTGGGCAAAGACAAGTAAAAAAATGAAACTAGACCTCCAGCTTCCACCATGCACCAGAATAATCTCAAAATGGGTAAAAGACTTAATTATAAGCTGTGGTACCATAGAAGTCATAGAGAAAAACATAAGAATAAAATCTTAGATACCCCATGTAGCAATATTTTTGTTGATATATCTTCTAAGACAAGGTAAATAAAGAAAAGGATAAACAAATGGGGCTACATCAACCTAAAGAGTTTCTACTCAGCAAAAGAAAACATCAATAAGATGAAAAGGGAACTAACCGTATTGCAGAACATATTTGGCAATGATACCTCAGACAACGGTTTGATCTCCAAAATATATAAAGAACTTATATGACACAACACCAGGAAGACAAACAATCCAATTACAAATGGGCAAAGGACCTGACAGACACTTCTCCAAAGAGGACATACAGAGAGCCCATAGGTATATGAAAGGATGCTCCACACCACTAGCCATCACAGAGATGCAAATTTAAACCAAAAGGAGATACTACCTCATACCAGTCAGAATGGTCATCATAAGCAAATCAAGAAACAACAAATGCTGGGAGGATGTGAAGGAAAGAGAACACTAGTGCACTATTGGTGGGAAGGCAGACTGGTGCATCCACTGTGGAAAACAGAATAGAATTTCCACAAAAACTAAAAATAGAACTGTGTTTTGTTCCAGTGATTCCAGAGCTAGAATTATATCTGAAGAATCCTGAAACACCAATTCAAAAGAACCTATGCACCCCTATGTTTATAGCAGCACTATTTATAATAGCCAAGTTCTTGAAATAGCCTAAGTGCCCATCAGTGGATGAGTAGATCAAGAAACTGTGGTACATTTACACAGTGGAATACTACACAGCAGAAAGAAAGAAAGAACTTCTATCTTTTGTGACAGCATGAATGGACCTGGAAAGCATTATGCTAAGTGAAATAAGCCAAGTGGCAAAAGACAAATGCCATATGATCTCATATAACATATCAAACTGATGAACAAACCAAGGAGCAAAATAGAACCAGAGACATGTAAACAAGGAACAGACTGACAGTGACCAGCGGAGGGGGGAGAAAGAGAAGGAGTAAAGAGGGGGAAGGGTCTATTCAAGGAATTAGAGTGGATGACTCATGGACATGGACAACTAAATGGGAATTGACTGGGCAATGGGGGAGGTGGACGTGGCAGGGGAGTGTAAAGGGGAGAAAATGGGACAAACTCTAATAGAAAAACATTTTTTAAAGGTGATTTTAGTTTTGGAAAGTGCCAGAAGTCACAGTGCACTAGGTCTGAGTCTCCTGAATGATATGATTTTTTGCAGAAAACTCTGTAGGAGACATGATGCCTATGTGGGCACATTGTTGTGCTGAAGCTGCCATTCACCAGTTGCCTGTCATTGTGACTGTTTTCATTATATTACATCTCTGAACTGATGCATAACTTTGAGGTAGTACTTCTTATAAATTGCTTGGCTTTGAGGGGAGTACTCATGATGGACAACACCTTCCCAATCAAAAAACACAGTTAAAATGGTCTTGATCTTGCTGTGAATTTGTTATGCCTTCTTTGGGCATTAAGAACAAAGTGACGTCCATTGGGGTGTCTGGACCCTTGTTTCAAGATAATATGAGCCATAGATCCATTACTTATCTTTGGTTGACCTTCTTGAGGAAATTTGGTTCATTAGTAGCATTTTGAATCAAGTAATTACCAACTGCAACTTGATGTTCCTTCTGCTCTGGTAGTAGCAGTTGTGGAACAAATTTTGCCATGACACATTTCATGCCAATATCCTTCATCAAAATCTCAGACACAGCAGTTTGCAATCCCCATATAAGCTTCTAGTTCTTGCACTGTTAGTTGCTAATATTTGTGGATTGCAGCCCAAACAGATTCAACATTCTTAGGTGTTCTGATTGTGGCAGGCCTTCCAGAATATGAATCACTTTCAACATATCTTGACCACTTTGAAGCATTTTTTACCACACTTTTATTTGCACTGCACTTGTTACATTGCAGAGAAGGAAAACTCTGACTCCAAAAAACCTCCGCTGCCTTGCGGCATACCTCTTCAGGGGAAAGGCTAAGGGAGTAAACCCCGACAGAAAATCCGGAGCCGGAGTCCCTAAGGCGGTTTGACGTTGTAGTCAACACCGGCAACTCCTGCGGCGCACCTGAACCCAAGCTGTATCGACTCCGTCTTTCCCTTGGACCCTTCAGCTGCGAAGAGAGGGGGGGTCTGCTGCATGGGCAACAGCAGACCCTCCATATTACCCTGCCCAGGCTCTGTAGCTTCAGCGTCATCACAAGATGTCGATTCAACACGGGAGGAGACAGATACCATGTCACTCCCGAGTCGGACTGCACAGCCATTCTCGGCGGTGCAGAGACTCTTAAGAAGCTACACCATCGTCTCTTGAGACGGACGGCTGCCGACGACTTGTTACATTATCTCAAAAAGCATTCTGAATCATCCAAATAGTTTCCATGGAGGAATGTTCAAGCTTAATGCAAAATTTGATCCAAGTTCATTGCTCTACTCACTCAGTCATTTTTATGTGATGGCAACACAGTACACATGCTCAATCAGCAGTGTCTACCACCCCAATTGACTAGTAAAGTTAAGTCATCATTGTTCATGCATGCACATTCCAGCCCACCCTCCTTGACTGCCAGGTTACATCAATGTTGCACAAACTGTTCTCATTATATTAACAATGGCTCGACGTTTTTGGACATACTGTGTAGTTTTTAATATAAAAGGAAATACAGAGTTTTCTGTTTTTTAATATTTTATTTATTTTTAGAGAGAGGGCAAGGGAGGGGTACAAAGAGGGAGACAAACTTCAATGTGCCAGAGAAACATCAATTAGTTGCCTCTTGCATGCCGCCAACCAGAGACCTGGCCTGCAACCCAGGCATGTGTCCTGACAGAGAACTGATAGGTGACCTTTTGATCTACAGGATAATGCCCAACCCACTGAGCCACATCAGTCAGGGCAATAACAGAAATTTTAAGAAAGAGGAAGAAGCAATGTTCGAGAACAAATGAAGAAACTTACAAGGCAAGGAACTCGGTAGACCGTTTTCTGTATTAGGAAAATAAAGCCTAGGTCCTCAGTGATTTGTCACAGTTAGTTAACTGGTGTTTATATGTCCTGAAGAAATGGTCCAGGGTTTCCCTGAAAAATAAAGCCTCCATACTGTTCCAGAACCACAGTAGTCTAGTTCTGGGGTCCCTGCTATTCTCTATATTTTAGAAAATGCATTCAGTAAACTTTCTATTTTGTATGTCTGTTTGTTTTTTTAATATGTATATTTATTGTTGTTTATAATTTTTACAAATTTCCCCTATTTTTCTCCACTGCCCCACCCCACTCCTATATTCAATCACCACCCTGTTGTCCATGTCCATGGGTCATTTATACTAGCTCCTTGACTAGACCCTTCCCATTCTTTCTTCCTTTCTCCTCCTTCCTTCTCCCCTGTGGTCACTGTCAGTCTGTTCCCTGTTTCCATGCCTCTGGTTCTATTTTGCTTTTTTGTTTGGTCCATTACATTCCTTTAATAGGTGAGATCACATGGTATTTATCTTTTACCACCTGGTTTATTTTACTAAGCATAATACTCTCCAGTTTCATTCATACTGTCGCAAAAGGTAGGAGTTACTACTCTCTCTCTGCTGCATAACATTCCATTGTGTAAATGTACCAGTTTCCTGATCCACTCATTCACTGATGGACACTTAGACTGTTTCAAGCACTTGACTATTGTAAATAGTGCTACTATGAACACAGGAGTGCAAAGGTTCTTTTGAATTGGTGTTTTGATAGTCTTTGTGAATAATTCCAGTGGTGGAATCCCTGGATCAAAAGGCAGTTCCATTTTTAGTATGTATTTTGAGGAAATTCTATTCTGTTTTCCACAGTGGCTGCACCAGTCTGCATTACCACCAATGGTGCACTAGGGTTCCCCTTTCTCCACATCCTTCCAGAACTTGTTGTTTCTTGATTTATTAATGATAGCCATTATGACCGGTGTGAGGTTATATCTCATTGTGGATTTAATTTGCATCTCTGTGATGGCTAATTATGTTGAGAATCCTTTCATATGCCTATAGGCTCTCTGCATGTCCTCCTTGAAGAAGTGTCTGTTCAAGCCCTTTGCCTATTTGTAATTGAATTGTTTGTCTTTCTGGTGTTGTGTCATATAAGTTCTTTTTATATATATGTTGTGGAGATTAATCCCTGTCCGAAGTATCAATTGGTAACTATGTTTTTTCCATACGGTTGGTTCCCTTTTCATTTTGCTGATATTTAACTTGGTTGATTAGACATTTTTAGTTTGATATAGTTTCATTTGTTTATTACTCCTTTTATTTCCCTTGCCCTAGGAGATATGTGGGTGAAAATATTACTGACTGAGATATCTGCAATTTTACTATGGTTTACTTTAAGACATTTATGGTGTCATGGTTTGCCTTTAAGGCTTTTATTCAACTCGAGTGTATGCCGGTCTTCTAGTTTCGTTTTTTTATTTTTGCATATTCCTGTCTAGCTCTCCCAATGCCATTTGTTGATGAGTCTTTTTTTGCTCTATTTTATGTTCCTGAACCCTTTGTAAAATATTAATTGACCATATAGACCTGGGTTTATTTCTGGGCTCTCTATTCTGTTCCATTGACCTATATGTCTGTTCTTATGCCAGTATCAGACTGTTTTTATTACAGTGGCCTTGTAATATAGTTTGATATCAGGTATTGTGATTCTTCCTACTTTATTCTTCTTTCTCAAGATTGCTGAGGCTATTCAAGATCTTTTTTTGGTTCATGTAAGTGTTTGAAATATTTGTTCTAAATCTCTGAAATATGTCATTGGTGTTTTAATAAGAATTGCATTGAACCTATAAATTATTTTGGGTTATGGACTTTTTTTATTATTATTATTATTTTTTTTTTTTGGTTTTTCAATTACAGTTGTTCCCTTTTCCCCCAATTTCTCTCCCCCACCCAACCCACCCCCTCTCCCACAAGGTTATGGACATTTTAATGATGTTAATCCTTCCAGTCCATGATCATTGTTTATGCTTCCATTTATTTGTGTCTTTCTTAACTTCTTTCTTCAGTGTTCTGTGGTTTTCCAAGTACAGGTCTTTTGCCTCCTTGGTTAAGTTCATTCCTAAATATTTTATTTTCATTGTTGCTATAGTAAATGTGATTTTTAATAGTTTTTATCACTGATATTTAACTTTTAGCTAACAAAAATGTCTTCTATTTGTGAATATTGACTTTGTATCCTGCTATTTTCACAAATTCACTTGCTAGCCAGGGTAATTTTCGGTGGAGGCTATAGTGTTTTCTATGTACACTCTCATATCATCTGCAAATAATGGTAGTTTTACTTACTTCCTCCTTTCCAATTTGGATTTCTTTTATTTATTTTTCTTGTCTGATCTCTGTGGCTATAACTTGCAAAACTATTTTGAATAGAAATGAAGAGATTGGACACCCGTGTCTTGTTCCTGTTCTTAAGGGGAAAGCTTTTAGTTTTTGCCCTTTGAGTACAATGTTAGCTGTAGGTTTTTCATATATGACCATTATTACATTGAAGTATGCTCCTCTATTCCAACTTTGCTGAGTGTTTTTATCATAAATAAATGCCATACTTTATTAAATTATTTTCAGTATCTTTTGATATAATCATGTGATTTTTGTCTTTCATTTTGCTTATGTGGTATATTACATTTATTGATTTGCAAATATTGTACCTTCTTTTGGTCCCTGGTATGAATCCCACTTTATTGTGGTGTATGATCTTTTTAATGCATTCCTGAATCAGGTTTGCCAATGTTTTGTTGAGGATTTTTGCATCTATATTGTTCAGAGATATTGGCCTGTAGTTTTCTTTGTGTCTCCACTTGGTTTTGGGATTAGAATAATACTGGCCTCATAAAAAAGTGTTTGGGAGTCTTTCCTCTTTTTGAATTTTTTTTGGAAATAGTTTGAGAAGTATGGGCGTTAGCTCTTCCCTAAATTTCTGTTAAAATTCACCTGTGAAGCTGCCTGGTCCAAGGGTTTTGTGTACTGGGAGTATTTTTTTATTATGCATCAATTTCACTAGATGTTATCCATCTCTCAGAGTTTCTGCTTTTCTTGATTCAATTTTGGAACATTATAAGTTTCCAGAAATATGTCCATTTCTCCCATGTTGTCAAATGTCTTGCCATATAGTTGTTTGTAGTAATTTCTTACAATCCTTTGTATTTCTATGGTATCAGTTGAGATTTCTCTTTTATTCCTGATTTGTTTATGTGGGTCCTCTCTGTTTTTTTCTTGGTGAGTCTGGTTAAAGGCTGGTCAATTTTGTTTATCTTTTCAATGAGCCAGCATCTGGATTTATTGATCCTTGGAATTGTTTGTTTAATCTCTATGTCATTTAATTCTGCTTTGATCTTTATTGTCTCCTTACCTATCCTCATTTTGGGCTTTGTTTGTTGTTGGTCCTCTAGTTCTTGTAGATGTAGGGTTAGGTTATTTATTTGAAAATTTTATATCTCTTTTAGGTAGGTCTGCATTGCTATGAACTTCCCTCTCAGGACTGCCTTTGCTGTATCCCATAGGCTTTGGGATATTGTGTGTTCATTTTCATTTGTTTGCAGCAATACTTTGATTTCTTCCTTGATTTTGTTGTTAACCCACTCATTATTTAATAGGATACTATTCAGTCTCCATGAATTTGAATACTTTTTGAGTTTTGTCCTTGAGGTTGGTTTCTGGTTTCAAGATGTTTTGATCTAAGAAGATGCTTGATATATTTTCAATTTGCTTGAATTTCTTGAGATATGTGTTGTATCCTATCATGTGTTCTATCTTTGAAATGTTCCATGTGCATTTGAAAAGGATGTATATTTTGCTTCTTTGGGGTGAAAGTTTCTGTATATGTCAATTTAGTTCATTTGATCTAGAATGTTGTTCAATGTCACCATATCCTTGCTGTTTCTTTGCTTGGATATGTCCATTGTTGACAATCAGTTTGAGGGGAAACAATATCCCCTCCCACAGGAAACTCTGCCCTGCCTTGTGGTGCTTAAACCTGACTGCTGATTACATATTGACTAACCTAATAACTGAAGAATACAGCCACATATTGTGGATCACTGGTAGTCTTGAACAGGCTGCTTAGGCCCAGACTGGACACAATCTGACAACACCAGGAATGGATCCAGAAGAAGAAAGTGGTATAAACCAGATACTACTGAAAAATTCCACCATGATCTTCTTCAAGAGTTGAGTTATTTTATCTCCTGCATAGCTTTTTAACATTCATTTCTTGTCCTCCCAGTTTGTGTGCTTGTTTGTATTTTGGGAATCCAGGCCTTAAATTGGAGACTTGTGTGCAGGGTTGGAAGTTGACATAAACAGAGAAAACTCTGTTGGAAGAGGAATATCTAGAAGAAAAGTCTGCATGTGTGTGTATGTATGTATGTATGTATGCATGCATGTGCTTAGTTATTTATGATATATTGGTTGGGTTTTTGAAATATTTCTTTGGACTCAGGAGTGGGCTATTTTCTTGCTCACTATGTTATGGCACAAGTTCCAATCTGAGCATTTACTCTGGTAAAGTATGAGCCTTAATTGCCTGAGTGCAACTCCCAGATCCTCCACTTAGTAACTTTGTTGGGAATTCACCTCTTTTCGTCTTGTTTTCCTTCTTTATGTACTGCACATGACAATAATGCCTCCATCAGAGTGATTCTGAAGGAATGCAATGTGTTAACAGTTCTTAGTACAGTGTCTAAAGAGAGAGATGCTCAGACTAGTCCAGGTGTTAGGGTGTCTATGAGCTGTGCACGTGTCTTCTCTTGGAAGCCACATGCAGAAAATACCTCTGTACTTCCTATCATTTGCTAATACTTTTGTATTGCATCCCATCTTTGGAATGGATCTTTCAAGTAATTTATGTTATAAAGACCCAAAAGGCAAATCCCTGAATATTTAATTGTAAGTTTCTAGTGTTACTGCAGGTTAATGAGATATAAGTAGGGGGTCTGTGTTGTGTGTGTATGTGTGATTCCTTTTAAGATAGTAATATTATTCTTCCATCTACTACTCAATTCAAACTCTGTCAACATTATGTACCTGGAAATTTAGTTTAGTTTTTTTTTCTTTTTTCACTTCAAAATATCAGCAATCTCTATGCTAATAAACCAGAAGTAAAGCAATATTTCCTTAATCTCAGTTATTTGTATCTATAGAAAATAATGAATAAAGTGTTCTTATCTGGAATAATGAAAAGGTTGACAGTGTGTTTTAAATCAGAATAACTACTTATGATAAACAATTTAGATACCTACTCATTCACTCATTCACTCACTCATGCAACATAAATATGTTGATAGTATTATGTGTGTCTTATTCTATTCTAAGCCATGAGCATGAAGACAGACAGAGAGAGAGAGAGCCAGAGAGAGAGAGAGAAGGCCTTTTCTCTCATTTTTTTGCTCTTCCTTTATCTGGCAGCAAGCTATGAGTACAGAACCAACTGAACTTTTATCTTATATTATCTTTAAAAACTCATTTGCCAAAGAGCTGTTTCCTACACAGTTTTATTTGAAGCAATGCTGCCATTTTCCAGCCAATAATTAAATGGTAGTGATTGCTTTGAAGCTGTGTTTAGTGGGGTTCATTTGAGTAGGGTTACAACTGACTTCCAAAGAAGAATCAAGGCAAAACTCTACTATATTGCTTTTACCAGTCTCACTGGCCTCATTACTGCTCACCTTCATGCCTTTAGTGATTCAATAATTCCATGATTATTTCCATAAGTGTTTGGGGAATGAGTCTAATGCAATGAGATAAGCACAGGACAAATTTTGGGAACAAAAGAGTGTTGAAACAGAAAGAAAAAAATGTATAATAGCCTCACAATCTGAAAAAAAAGATTCACTGAGGAATAGTTTTAAGCACAATGAACAACACTGAAGTGACATTGAGTTTAATCCGGGTTGCTCTGTGAAAGAAAACAGCAGCATCAGGCTTCTTCAGGTGACACAGGGAAGGCACTAACAGGCCCATAGTTTTCACAGCAACAGAAAATGCTGGCTCTGTAATCAAAAGAGAATGTAGTATTACTTACCATAAATGAGAGAGTCATCTGAGATGTGACAGACAAGCAGTCTCTTGAATTGGTTTGGAGAGGCCCCAGACTGATGGGATGAGAAAAAGGTATTTTGGGTACAGTTACTTGACTCTTTATTTAACCACAACATGTTGTGCTTTCTGATAAGTTGCCAGTCCCTGGGAGATAAGAAAGCAAGACCAGAGAACCTGAAATGATCTGCCCTTGGTCTGAGAGTAAGTGGCACAGGTGCAAACAGAGCCCAGAAATATCAGCCTTTAAGGCCATTTTGCTGTTCTGTTCTGTATAGCATAGCAAAATAATTTATTCTGGCCTGTGCACTGTTGACATAATTGTATTTTCTGTCACTGTTCTTCATTATATACTTCTAGACTCAGTCTCTTATTTAATAATTTTCTTTACATGTAATGAGATAAGTTTTCTAACTGAAGTAGATACACATCCTTTTAAAGAATATTTTCCCTCAAGAATGTATAAGATTGTACATTCTTAGAGGCTGGTATTTTAGCATTGTTCCTATGTGTTATATTTTTTAGTTATGAACCAATCTTAATAAAAACCAGCAAGGAAAATTCTTCTGGGCAATCATGTTTTTGGTCAAGATAAGGGGATACAACTTTATATCACCTAGCTGAGAATGCAGAACATTTAAACGGAAAAGGCTCCATTGGGCTTCTCACTTTTAATGTTTAATTCACTTTGGATTAATTTTTAATTTTCTTCTCTTTCATGTATTTACTATGAGCAAAGAAATCCCATAACTTTCCTATCATCACAGTCAATGTTCTATTACCCAGCTACTTCCCTCTACTCACAAGTTTACCAAACTGCTTCAATCATTTTAATGATGCAAAATGAGATACGTATTTTTATTTGTTTGTTTTTTTATTTCTGCCTGTTTGCCACTGTAGAAGGCTGAGTGAACTTGATTATTTTCTTTTGACAAGTACTCAACCCACTTTATAGTTATCAATAGTGGCAGGTAGCATAAAGTGATGGAAACTCACTTGCTGATGAGGATGCAGCTGACATGCTTATCCTGTGCTTGCAATTTATCAGTTTAGGAGGCAACAGCTGAAGAAAGATGACATGCATGAAAACAAGTTTGGAATGTTTCAAATAATGGAATAAGGGAGATTTATAGATTTGATATTAATAACTTCTCCCAATGTTAGTTCCTCTCTCTTTCTCTCAAGCCAAATTCATGGAGAAACATAAGTGATACAAAGATATCAGAGGTAAATCATAGTTCCAATAATTTAAGTGGAAAATTAATAAAACAACATGAAAATTTAAGCTAAGTCACCACTAGAGCTAACAGCGCAACTTACTTTGGAGATAATAGGGTGTATCCACAGGTTATTTCAACATCCAGAGAGATAATAAATTTAATGCAAGAGATACAACTTTCCCTCCTCTTCCTCATCCTCCTTCTCCTCATCTTCTTCTTCCTCCTCTCTTTCTCTCTCTCTCCTCTATTTTTTGTTTCTTCTTCTTCCTCCTTCTTCTCTTCCTCTACCTCCTTCCTCCTCCTCCTCCTTCTTCTTTCCTCTGTCTCTGTCTGTCTGAGGATATATGTAGCTAGATAACCCACCATGGTTAGCATGCCATTCTAAATTTCTCAAGGCTAAAAACATTTGAGTTAATCATCTTTTTAAAATTAATTAATTAATTAATTAATTAATTTATTCAAGTTTTATTTTTTGGTTATTCAATTACAGTTGTTCCATTTTCCCCCCTTGCTACCCCCTCCCAGCCCATCCCTTCTCCCTCCCCGTTGTCCATGTCCATGAGTCATTCATATACGTTCCTTGACTAGACCCTTCCCTTACTTATCCCCCTTCTCTCCCTCCCCCCTACCCCCTACTGCCTACTATTCTAGTCTTTGCCTATTTAGTTTGTTTGTTGGTGTTGCTCTTTAGTTTCCTGTATTGGGTGATATCATATGGTATTTTGCTTTCTTTGCCTGGCTTATTTCACTAAGCATAATTCTCTCTAGTTCCATCCATGTTGTCGCAAATGGCAGGAGTTCCTTCTTTCTCTGTGCTGCATAGTATTCAATTGTGTAGATGTACCACAGTTTTTGATCCACTCATCTACAGATGGGCATTTAGGCTGTTTCCAGCACTTAGCTATTGTAAACAGGGCTGTTATGAACATAGGGGTGCATAAGTTTTTTTGAATTAGGGTTTTAGGATTTTTCGGGTATAATCCTAGTAGTGGAATCACTGGTTCAAATGGCAGTTCCATTTTTAGTTTTTTGAGGTAATTCCATACTGTTTTCCATAGTGGCTGCACCAGTCTGCATTCCCACCAACAGTGCAGTAGGGTTCCTGTTTCTCCACATCCTCGCCAACACTTGTTGTTTGTTGATTTGTTGATGATGGCCATTCTGACCGGTGTAAGGTGGTATCTCATTGTGGTTTTTACTTGCATCTCTCTGATGGCCAATGATGTTGAGCATTTTTTCATGTGTCTATGGACCTTCTGTATGTCCTCTTCAGAGAAGTGTTTGTTCAGGTCCTTTGCCCATTTTTTAATTGGGTTGTTTGTTTTCTTGATGTTGAGTTGTATAAGCTCTTTATAAATTTTGGAGATCAGTCCCCTGTCTGTGATATCATTGGCAAATATGTTTTCCCATATGGTTGGTTTCCTTTTCATCTTGCTGATGTTTTCTTTTGATGAGCAGAAACTTTTTAGTTTGATGTAGTCCCATTTGTTTATTTTTTCCTTTATTTCTCTTGCCTTGGGAGATGTATCCGTGAAGATATTGTTACGTGTGATATCTGAAATTTTCCTGCCTATGTTTTCCCCTAGGACTTTTATGGTATCATGGCTTACATTTAAGTCTTTAATCCATCTTGAGTTTATTCTTGTGTGCGGTGTAAGTTGGTGGTCTAGTTTCATTTTTTTGCATGTCCCTGTCCAGTTCTCCCAGCACCATTTGTTAAAGAGTCTCTTCTCGCTCAATTTTATGTTCCTTCCTCCTTTATCAAAGATTAGTTGACCATAGAGGCCTGGGTTTATTTCTGGGCTTTCAATTCTGTTCCACTGATCTATATGTCTGCTCTTATGCCAGTACCAGACTGTTTTGATCACAGTGGCTTTGTAGTATTGTTTGATGTCTGGTATCATGATTTCTCCTGCTGTGTTCTTCTGTTTCAAGATTGCTTTTGCTATTCGGGGACTTTTTTGGTTCCATATGAACTTTTGGAGGATTTGTTCTAGGTCAGTGAAATATGTCATTGGTATTTTAATAGGGATTGCGTTGAATTTGTAAATTGCTTTGGGTAGTATGGCCATTTTGATGATGTCGATTCTTTCCATCCAAGAACATGGTATTTGCCTCCATTTATTTGTATCTTAATTTCTTTCTTCAATGTTCCATAATTGCACAATTTTCAGTGTACAGGTCTCTTATCTCTTTGGTTAAGTTTATTCCTAGGTACTTTATTTTTCTTGTTGCTATATTAAATGGTATTTTCTTTTTTGCCTCCGTCTCTGCTATTTTATTGTTGGTGTACAGAAATGCCTTAGATTTCTGTATATTTATTTTGTACCCTGCGATTTTGCCAAATTCACTTATTATATCAAGTAGTCTTTTAGTGGAGTTTATAGGGTTTTCTAGGTATACTATCATGTCGTCTGTAAATAGTGATAGTTTTACTTCTTCTTTCCGAATTTGAATGCCTTTTATTTCTTTATCTTGTCTGATTGCTGTGGCTAGGACTTCCAACACTATGTTGAATAGAAGTGGGAGGAGTAGACAGCCTTGTCTAGTTCCTGATTTCAGGGGGAATGCTTTCACTTTTTGTCCATTGAGTATGATGTTGACTTCAGGCTTCTCATATATAGCCTTAATGATGTTAAGGTATGCTCCCTCTATTCCCATTTTGATGAGTGTTTTCAACATAAATGGGTGTTGTACTTTATCAAATGCTTTTTCTGCATCTATAGATATGATCATGTGATTTTTGTCTTCATTTTGTTTAGGTGATGTATTATATTTATTGATTTGCGAATATTAAACCATCCTTGCATCCCTGGGATGAATCCCACTTGATCATGATGTATGATCTTTTTGATGTATTGTTAGATCCTGTTTGCCAAAATTATATTGAGGATTTTAGCATCGATGTTCATCAGTGATATTGGCCTGTAGTTTTCTTTCTTTGCTGTGTTTTGACCTGGTTTTGGGATTAGGGTAATACTGGCTTCATAGGAAGAGTTTGGGATTTTCCCCTCTTCTTGGATTTTTTGGAATAGTTTGAGGAGGGTAGGAGTTAGTTCTTCCCTAAATGTTTAGTAAAATTCGCCTGTGAAGCCATCCGGTCCAGGGCTTTTGTGTGCAGGGAGATTTTTGATTACTGTTTCAATTTCCTTCTTTGTTATTGGTCTGTTGAGACTTTCTACTTCTTGATTCAGTTTTGGAAGGTTATATGTTTCTAGAAATCTGTCCATTTCTACTAGGTTGTCAAATTTCTTGCCATATAGTTGTTTGTAGTAATTTCTTATAATTGTTTGTATTCCTGAGGTATCAGTCGTGATTTCTCCTCTTTCACTTCTGATTTTGTTTATTTGGGTCTTCTCTCTTCTTTTCTTAATGAGCCTGGCTAGAGGCTTGTCAATTTTGTTTATTTTTTCAAAGAACCAGCTCCTAGTTTCATTGATTTTTTGGATTGTTCGTTTAGTTTCTATGTCATTTAATTCTGCTTTGATCTTGATGATTTCCTTTCTTCTTTTTGCCATAGGCTTTGTTTGTTGTTGTTGTTCTAGTTCTTGTAGCTTTATTTTTTATTTGAGATTCTTCTATCCTTTTGAGATATGCCTGTACTGCTATGAACTACCCTCAAAGGACTGCTTATGCTGTGTCCCATAGGTTTTGGGCTATTGTGTGTTCATTGTCATTAGTTTCTAGAAATTTCTTGATTTCTTCTTTGATGTCATTGTTAACCCATTACTTATTTAATAAAGTGTTATTCATTCTCCATGACTTTGGGTGTCTTTGATTTTTTTCTCTGATGTTGATTTTTAGTTTCAAGGTATTGTGGTCTGAAAAGATGCTTGATATAATTTCAATTTTCTTGAATTTGTTCAGGCTTGTTTTGTGTCCTATTATGTGGTCTATCTTTGAAAATGTCCCATGTGCATTTGAAAAGAATGTACATTTTGCTTCTTTGGGGTGAAAAGTTCTATATATATCAGTTAAGTCCGTGTGGTGTAGTGTGTTGTTCAATGTCTGTATATCCTTGGTGCTTCTTTGCTTGGATAATCTGTCTATTGTTGATAATGGAGTGTTGAAGTCCCCTACTATGAGTGTGGTGTTGTTAATATCCTTCTTGTGGTCTTCTAGTATTTACTTTATGTATTTGGGTGCTCCTATGTTGGGTGCATATATGTTTATCAGTGTTATATCTTCTTGATGAATAGTTCCTTTAAGTATTATGAAATGTCCTTCTTTGGCTCTTTTTATTGCCCTTGCTTTGAAATCCGTTTTGTCTTATAGGAAGACTGCTACCACAGCTTTTTTTTCAGGTCCATTTGTTTGAAATATTTTTTTATATCCCTTTACTTTTAGTCTATGTAAATCTTTTGTTTTGAGGTGTGTTTCTTGTAGACAGCAAATATGTGGGTCTTGTTTTCTTATCCATTCCGTTACCCTATGTCTTTTAATGGGAGTATTTAATCCATTTACATTTAACATTATTATTGACATGTATTTATTCATTTCCCTTTGTATCTCTGTTCCTCTACTCTTTTTTTGTTTTTTCTCTTCCTTTTTCTTAGAATAATCCCTTTAGCATCTCTTGCAATGCTGGTTTTGTGGAGATGTATTCTTTTAGTCTTCCTTTGTCTGAGAAACTCCTTATTTCACCTTCTATTTTGAATGAGAGTCTTGCTGGGAAGAGTATTCTTGGTTTTAGGCCTTTGTTTTTCATTGCTTGAAATATTTTTGACCATTCCCTTCTGGCTTGTAATGTTTCTGTTGAGAAATCGGTTGATAGCCTTATCGGAGCTCCCTTGTAAGTTATTTGCTGTTTTTCTCTTGCTGCTTTTAGGATTCTCTCTTTGTCTTGGAATGTTGCCATTTTAATTATGATGTGTCTTGGAGTGGGTTTTTGGGGGTTCCTCTTCATTGGAAATCTCAGTGCTTCTTGGACTTGCATAACTTTTTCTCTCTTCAGGTTCGGAAAATTTTCTGTCACTATTTCTCCTATCAGTTTTTCAATTCCATGCTCCTTGTCTTCTCCCTCTCTTATTCCTATGATGCTGATATTATTTTTTTAATGATATCCTGTAATTCCCTTACATCTTGTTCATATTTTTTCAATCTTTTTTCATTTTGCTGTATCATTTGAGTATTATGACCTACATTCTCCTCTAACTCACTAATCCGATCCTCTGCTTCGTTTAGTCTGCTTTTTACTGATTCTACTGTGTTTTTCAGTTCAGAGATTGCATTCTTCATTTCTTCCTGGTTCTTGTTGATAGTTTCTATGTCTTTTTTTATGCTGGGGTAGTTCTCTGCAAGTTCTCTGTAATTTTCTTGGAGCTGTTGGTAACTTCCTTGGAGGTTGTCATAGTTGTTTTTGAGGCTTTTGAACATATTGAGCTTCTTCACCACCATAGTTTTGAATTCCATGTCTGACATTTGGGCTATGTCTGTTCCATCTACCTCTCTTTCTGGGGATTCCTCTTTTCTTTTCATTGAGAGGTTGTTTCTGCGTCTTACCATGTTGGATTCTTCTTGTTTGTTTTTGTTATTTGGATTTGTCTGCTTTGCCTTCACACCTTTGTGGTATGAGATTTTTTATGGTAGATCTGGGGGTTTCAGTGGTGCAGTCTCTTTGATATCCTGAGCCTGATGTTCTTGGGGTAACTTTTATATCATTTGTTTATGCTGTCTGGTTATATTTCAGATTTTTTTGTTAGGATATTCCTTCTGTCTTGTTGATTGAGAGTCACTCTATCCACTTTATCTCGAATTCTTTTGTGGAGATGTCCATTTTAACCTTGGTGTGTTGCCTTCTTTTTCTGCATCCACAGCTGGTCTAGTGTGGCGGTTCAGAGGTTCTTGTTTCTTGCAGCAATGGTGTGCGCCCGCGGTTGCCACAATGGTGCGCGCCTGCGGTTGCCGGCATGACGCGCTCCCTTGCTGCCCGCTGGAGCCAGTTGAGGTGTTCCTGCACGCGAGCCTCTGCACAGGCGCAGCGGCTGAGAGCTAGCCCTGCAATTGGTGCCTATTGTTGCTGGGCAGAGGTGGTTCCGCCTTTGCACCAAGGTGTCCCAGCGCGAGCGTTCCTGCAGGCGCGCGATTGGCCCGAGAACTTGCCCCACAATTGGTGCCTATTGTCCCCGGGCTTAGGTCTTTTCTCACTCGCGTGCCCGTGCCCTTAGTCCTGCTGAGCCGAGCTCCAGGAGTTGGTCTCTCGCCTCTTAGGGCGGGGCCGCGGACACTTGTGCTCAGTGGAAGTGAGCATCTGTGAGTCACTGCAGCCCGCTGTTCCAGCACAGCAGCTGACTGCCTTCCCTTTCCCGTCTTGGCCGGCACGAACAGAGCCTGAGTTAGTGGTCTGCTTTCTGGCTTGGGACCCGGGGCCCACGGGAGCTGTCTAGGGGTACCTGCGCACGGTCCTCTGCGTGTTCAGTGGGCCCTCCCTGTGCCCATTGGGGCACTGATCTTATGTCCATTGGGGAGTGTCCGAGGGACGCCTGGACTCACGGCCCCATGCACCTGGGCCAGTGAGTGAGAGCACTTCCCTATGCGCGCCCCTGCAACCCAAGGGTAGGGTTGGGGAGTGAATGAGTGCACCTCTGCGCCTGCGCTTCTCAAGAATGGCCTACCACCCCCAAACTTTCCTCCCCTCTCCACCGTCCACTAGAGAAAAATATAAAGGAGAATTATGTTCTCACTTGCCCAGCGGCACGCTGTCTCCTGTCCTTCAGCGCCAATGCCACTTGGTCGAGTCCAGTCTCTGCCAGCAGGCAGAGATTCGCTCTCCTCCCAACTCCTCTCCCGGGTAGCCTGTGGTCGCCAAAAAGCCTTTGTATACTTCCAGCCGCAGCTCAGGCAGCCGCCCCAGTCAGGAATCCTGTTTTGTCCCCTTTTTTTCTGCTATCCTCACTAAACAAGTTGTTCCCAGATGGATTTTCTCTAATCCAGCAGTGCCTTGGCTCGACTCCTGCCAGTGTCCAGCTGCTCACTGAGATTTTCTGTCTGCAATTATCTCAAACTGCAGATGGGTCTTGGGAGCTGGAAACCGCAGCCTCGCCTCACTCCTCCGCCATCTTCCCCTCCGAGTTAATCATCTATGGGACAACTAAGGAGTCCATAAAATCTCACTTTACTTATGCACTATGAGCTTTGGCACAAAAATCCTCTGAGCTTTTGTTTTCCCAATCTGTTAAATGGAGATAACAATATCACCTTTCCCCGCCTCACAGAGTTGTTAAACTGAGAAGTTGGGATTATATTTATTAAATTATTTGATACACTATTCATACTGTAAGAGGTCAGTTAGCAGTTATTATAGAGAAAAAATGGTGATTTATAGAAAGAATTATAGAATCTATGGCATAGACTCTAGGGTTGATGTGTTACTAAAGCCATTTCACACAATTAGGAATGGAGGGGTATAAATTTTGGAGCAAAGTAAGATACTAGTTGCATATTGGTTACACTGAGTTGGGGTATCAAAGACATCCAAGTGCACGTATGTAGCATAAAAATGGAAATCAGAATCTGTTTCTTAGAAGACATGTTATGCCAGAGGCAAAAGTATGGACGTCATTATTTTAAACGTAATGGGGGGGGAACAGTGAAAATTTATGAAATGAATAAGGGAGAAACAAAGCATTGGCTTTTCATGTTGGCTGCCCATGTGACTAACCTACACAGCTATTTAAATCTCATAAACCATACTAATATTTAAGTTTCTAGCCCAACTATCATCTCCAAACTTGGAAATTTCCCCCATTTAATTAGGTTAACCATCTTATGATCATTACCTCAAGAAAAAAATGTGACACAAAAATCATGAATACTTATTGTTTACAGCTTTAATGGTTCATGAGCATATCGCTGTGAGAAAAGAAAAAAGTTCCTAGGACTCACATGATAAGAGCACCACCACCTCTCCCAACTTGATCAAGATTCTCTGGACCCTGTAAAGAAATGTCCTCCAGAACAACCTTGATTGACAATGACTATGCATGTTGAAAGGGGCCTTCAGACAGCGTTTTACCTTTCCGTTGTGATGTAGTGTTGAATTGCAATTATGCTCACCTAGAAGTGACATTTGGGGTTCCTAGAGAGCCATCAGAGCTAAAGACGCTTGCAGGCAAACACGACGGTGATGCAGCATCAGTTTCAAGGACCAATGACCAAGCTAGCCAGGAAGAAGGCTCTTTCCAGACACTGACCATGTTAGTACCCTGATCTTGGACATCCAGTCTCCAGAATAGAGAGAAATAAATTTCTCTTGTTTTAGACTCTCAGTCTATGATCTTTTGTTATGTCTGTCTATGAAAACTAATATAGATCTCAAAACTGCGTGAAAACTGAAAGTACAACAGAGATATTCAAAACTACCTGAGATAAGTCAACCCAGCACAGTGGAAAAGAGGATCAACACTAATATCATATTTGTTGTTGAGATAACATTGCTCTCACTCCAACTTTGTGGTGTGAGATCCTCAAATTTAGTTCAGTTTGTCAGAATCTGTGGAAATGGAGGCCATTATCCTTACCACCAAACACACAAACTCCACAGATTATTTTGATGTACAGTGTCACCGAGAAAGAACCTTAATAATTACTTGTAATTACATGTAAAATGTATAGTGGAAGAGCAGAGCATAAAATGTATAGAACAGAACTCTGAAAGTTAAAGAAGGTCTTAGTGCAGTGAAGAACAGGATTTCTCCAGGAAAGGCAATTCAACTTAGAGAACCAGATGCTTGCAGCAAACTGAGATATGGATATGGAAAGGTGAAAGAAGAAGAATTCACAATTCTTCAAAGAAATTAACCAGGATAAGAAAAATTATACCTGATTTGAGGAAGAGCAAGGTCAAGGCAATGCTTTTTTTCTTTTTTCATATGTTTTTAAATTTCTGTTTTTATAATGGTAAGAGTCTTTAGCATACAGTGGACCTTATGGAAAATACCTAATTGGTAAAGAGTTTAAAGATTTTGGAAAATGAGGGCATTACTAACAGATAAAGAGATAACATTTATTAAACCATATGCCTAGAATTGTTTTACATGTCTTGTTATATAAAAATCTACTTATTTTTTATAAAAAACACACAAAGTAAATACTATCATTATAAATGTTTTTATATTAACACACACACACACACACACACATGCATGCATGCATGAACATGCACAGGCCAAATGACCCCTGAGGTGGACAAATAGAATGTGGCCAAATTGGGATTGGACCTCAAACATTCTGCTCTGTCATTGACACTTGTCCATGGATTCCAAAATGAGTGTTCAAGCATCAGAGCATCAGAGTGAACACAGTCCCTGGAAATAGTTTGCGTTTTTGAGATAAACAGTGATACCCGACAACCACAAAGCACCATGTGAACAGGTTGGGAAAGGAAGTGGACATTTCTACTTAAAACTACACTATGCTCCTATTCATGAAGGGTTGTGTTCTCAGTATTTGCTGCTATTAAAAGCAAGTACCATATAAAATTCACTGTGAAACACAATATAAGAGTTGTGACTTCCAAGATAATTTCATTATCTGAGAAGCTGTGCAGTGCTCAACAAGCACACATCTCAATAGTAGGTAATTCTGGTTTGAAGAACAAAATATTTTTTTTCAATTTATGGATATTATTTTTCTGGCAGATGAAATGTTATTGGGCCATAAATATTTATGAATTTGTTGGACTTGTATATTTAAATAGATTCATTATACAATCTTTGGACCTGGAAGTACAAAGATTCTACCAGCTGTGTGAAGTAGGAAAGGTAGAAACATCTTCCCTATGTTGAAAATGGAAAAGGGGAGCAAATGCCTGGATGAAGATGTTAACTGTAGAATGGTGAAGGGATATACCTTATTCTTAGAGAAAACTAAATATAATCAGAACATGCACACAGACATTTTCAAATGAAGAAAAAAGAAGTTAGAATAATTTTGCTAATTTGACCAGGACCTACTCAGTGAGTAAGCAGGGAGGTTGTCTGCTGAAAATAAGGAGGTAAGATTAAAACAAAAGGGATAATAATTCTGAAGTGGTTTCTGAGATGTAAGGGCATAAAAAAGCTCTATCCCACTATACATCCAAGAGTTTGGTTATTGGTTATTTATTTAACACAATATCAATATTAGTATCAATATCAATATTAATATTTAAATAAAAACATTTAATTGGAGCAGTTGAAATACTTAAGATTTTATTTCAAAATAATATCTAAGATTTAGCAGCTTATCATGTTATGTTTAATATGCAGCTGTTCTAGTTCTTTTTTTTTTTCATCATTGTGTGGTTGCCTCTCACTCGCGCCCCCCAACTGGGGACCTGACGTGCAACCTAGTCATGTGCCTTGAACTGGCGACACTTGACTCCCAGGCCGATGCTCAATCCACTAAGCCACAGCATCCAGGGCTGGTTCTAGTTCTATTCAAATCAATATGCACAAAGACATTGGCTTCCATGAGATGGATATTTGTTGGCTTTTTATGGAGGTACCCACAACTCCTGAACTAAAATGTGCTAGATAAACACATATTTAAAAAATTGTTTTAATTTTGGCACTTCTATCAAAATACCTCTATATCTGAGACTGTCACTAACCTGACAAGAAGAACCCTTCTTCATTCAGTTTGTCTATTTGGAGGTTTGAGAAATATTAGTGAGAATTAAAATCCAAAAACACAAAACTAGGCACTCAACCCAAAAGATAGTCAGTATTTTGAAGAGGCTATACAGAGAAGCTGAAGAAAAAAATACTTTAGAAGTACAATTTTAAATAAACATCTCATTTAAATAAATGACTTGGTTGCATGCCTTTTCAAGGTCTTATAATTTTTTCAGTGTTTCTGTGTTACATATAGAATAAAGTCTGCATTTCTTAAAACCATTCCAAGTATTAGAATTGGGAAAAACACAGGATGTAAGGATACATTGAATTCAATCATCTGTACTGAATAAATAAAGAGTTGTGTAAGGCTTAGCAAGTTGTTTAACATCTCTGAATCTCACTTTATTTTTAATTTAAAAAATATGGTTGGCTTCTGCATCCAGGGAGACAGACTAGATATATGTTCATCTATTCTTCTTTCTAATAACAATACAATTTTGTATATATACAAAATGAAAAGAAGAAACAACAAATACAGAGAGGCCGGCAAAATGTGAAGACCAAAAAAAAAAAAAAAAAAAAAAAAGAAAGAAAGAAAGAAAGAAAGGAAGAAAGGAAGAAAGGAAGAAAAAAGTGCTCTAAATGAAGGAACAGGAGAAATTCCCAGAAAAAAGATTTAAATAAAATGGAGGTCAGCAATATGCCAGATATGGAGTTCAAAACAATGGTTATAAGGATACAAAAAACTTAATGAGAACTTCAAGAAAAAGATAGCAAGCATAAACAAGGACATAGAAACAATAAAACAGAATCAGTCAAACATAAAAATAGCAATATCTGCATGGAGAATACCCTAGAAAGAATCAACAACAGGCTAGATGAAGCAAAAGATTGAATCAGCAATTTGAAAGACAAGGTTACAGAAAACACCTAATCAGTGCAGAATAAGAAAAAAAAGAATTTTAAAAAATGACTATAGTCTAAGGGATCAGTGAGACATCATGAGGCATAACAACTTCTACATAATAGGGGTACCACATGGAAAAAAGATAGCAAGGTATTGAGTACAAGTTTAAAAAAATAATGGCTAATAACTACCTTAATCTTGTGGCAAAAGAAATAGAAGAAGAATAAAAGGAAGACACACAAGTCCAGGAAGCACAGAGAGTCAAATAAGATAAACCCAAAGAGGCTCATATCAAGACACATTATAATTAAAATAGCAAGAGTTAAAGACAAAGAGAGAATTGTAAAAGCATCAAGAGAAAGGCTGTTATCCACAAGGGAACCCACATAAGCTGATTTTTTAACAGAAATATTTTAAGCCAGAAAGAACTGGCATAAAATATTCAAAATGATGAAAAGCAAGAATCTACAATCAAGGTGGATTTACCCAGCAAACTTACCATTTAAAATTGACAACAAAATAAAGATCTTTCAAGATAAGAAAAAGCTAAAGGAATTTATTATCACCAAGCCAATAGTACGAGTAATGTTCAAAGGTCTTTGAAGAAGAATATAGTTATAAAGAATAAAAGGCCAATAAATACATACCTGTCAATAATCACTTTAAATGTAAATGACTTAAATGATACAAAAAAAAAAAAAACAGTAGATAACTGAATGGGTACGAAAACAAGACCCATATATATGCTGTCTATAAGATATCCACTTCAGAACAAAAGATTCACACAGACAGAAAGCAAAAGAATGAAAAAAGACATATCATAAAAAAGGAAACAAGAAAAAAGCTGTGATAGCAGTAGTTATATCTGACAAAATACACTTGAAAACAAATTACCTCAAAAAACTAAAAATGGAACTGCCTTTTGAACCAGCGATTCCACTGCTAGGATTATACCTGAAAAATCCTAAAACCCTAATTCAAAAAAACTTATGCACCCCTATGTTCATAGCAGCCCTGTTTAAAATAGCTAAGTGCTGGAAACAGCCTAAGTGCTCATCTGTAGATGAGTGGATCAAAAAACTGTGGTACATTTACACAGTGGAATACTATGTAGCAGAAAGAAAGAAGGAACTCCTGCCATATGCGACGACATGGATGGAACTAGAGAGAATTATGCTCAGTGAAATAAGCCAGGCAAAGAAAGAAAAATACCGTATGATATCACCTAATACAGGAAACTAAAGAGCAACACAAACAAACTAAATAGGACAAAGAGTAGAATAGTAGTCAGTAGGGGGGAGCGGGGAGGGAGAGAAAGGGGATAAGTAAGGGAAGGGTCTAATCAAGGAACGTGTATGAATGACTCATGGACATGGACAACGGGGAGGGATATGATTGTGGGAGAAGGGCTGGGCTGGGTGGGGGGAGCAATGGGGGGAAAATGGGACTACTGTAATTGAAAAACCAAAAAATAAAAGAAAGAAAAAAAGATAAAGAAAAACATTATAAAATGATTTTAAAAAATCAACCCAAAAGAAGATATAATTCCTGTAACTTTTAAGCAGCAAAAATAAGAGTACCTAAATATATAAAGTATATATTAATCGACATAAAGGGAGAGATTGACAGTAATACAGTCAAACAGGGAATTTGATCTCCCCATGGACACCAAATTATATATTTTCCAGACATAGATATCAACAAGTAAAGACCAGCCTTAAACGACCCACTGGACCAGAGAGAATTGGTATTTACAGAGCATTTCAACCCAAAGCAGCAGAATATACATTCTTTTCAAATGAACACGAGACATTTTTGAGGTTAGAACACATTATGATACAAAAAAGTCACAATAAATTTAATAAGAATAAAATCATATCAAGCATCTTCCCCAAGAACAAGAATAAAAATGAAAAACACACAAATGAATGAAAGCTAAAAAACAGTGCTGAACAATGAATGAGATGACTACAAGATCAAGGAAGAAATCAAAAGTAACCATGAGACAAAATCTTTGAGACACTGTGAAAGCAGTCCTAAGAGAAATTTACAGCAATACATACCTATCTGTAGAAACCAGAAAATTTTCCAATAAACAGTCTAACTTTACATCTAAAGGAACTAGAAAAACAACAACAAACAAAGATGTAAGTAAGTACAGGGAAGGACAAAATGCAGATTAGAGGAGAAATAAATGATATAGAAACTAAAAAAAAAAAAAATCAGTGAAATCAAGAGCTGGTTCTTTGAAAATATAAACAAGATTGACAAGCCTTTAACTATATTCAAGAAAAAAAGAGAGAGGCCCCAAATAAATAAAATCAGAAATGGAAGAGTGGAAGTAAACACTGACACCATAGAAATACAAAAGACTGAAAAAAATTATGAACAATTACATGCCAACCTATGGGACAGTATGAGAAAAATGGATAAATTTCTAGAAACATAAAGTCTTCCAAACTGAGTAGAAAGAATCAAAAAATCTGAACACACCAGTTACAACTAATGAAAACAAGGAAGTAATAAAAAAAACTTTTGGAAAAAAAAAGTTCCGGACCAATGGCTTCACAGTTGAATTAACAAAATATTTTTAAAAGAACTAACACCTATTCTTCTCAAACTATTCCGAAATAATTAAGAATAGGTAAGGCTCCATAGTTCATTTTCTAAATCAGATAAAGACACTACAGGGAAAAAAAATATATATATATATATATAGGCCAATATTCCCAATATTCCTAATGAACAAGATGCAAAAAATCTCAAGAAAATATTAGCAAACTGGGTGCAGAGATACATTAAAAAGATGATCACACACCATTATCAAGTGGGCTTTACTCTGAGAATCCAAGGTTGGTACAATATCTGCAAATCAATAAATGTGATACAGCACATAAATGAAGAAAAAAATCACATGATCATATCAATAGATGCAGAAAAAACATTTGACAAAATCCAGCACCCATTTATGATAAACACTCTCACCAAAGTGGAAATAGAGGTAACAGACTTCAACATAATAAAGGCCATATATGACAAACCCACTAGCATTATACTCAATAGGGAAAAAAATTAAAATATTTCCTTTAAGATCAGATACAAGATATGGATGTCCACTTTCATTACTCTTATTCAACATATCACAGAAAATACTAGCCACAGCAGTCTTACAAAAATAAGATAAAAGGCATCCAAATTGGAAAGGAAGAAAGAAGAGTGTCATTATTTGAAGAAGACATGATACTGTTTATAAAAAACAACAACCCTAAACACTTCACAAAAAAACTGCTGAAACTGATAAATGAATTCAATAAGGTAGAAAGAGACAAAATTAATATTCAGAAATTGGTTGCATTTTTATGCATCATGAACTACCGGAAAGGAAAACCAAAAAACAATTACATTTTAAGTTGAATTAAAAAAAACAAAAACAACAGGAAATACATTTAACTAAGGAGGTAAAACACCTACACATGAAAATTATAAAATACTTAACAAAGAAATTGAAGGCAATGCAAATAAATGTACATCTATGCATTCTGTCCAGAAGGCACTCATTCATGAAATATGAAAAATAGAGATATTTATTGAAGAAGATACAAGATACAAGAAACATTGTACATAAGAAAATGAAATTCCTCAAAATAGGGACCTCACACAGTTCTCCCAGTTACCATCAGCTGACCCATAGTATTTTCCTAAATCTCATTGACAGTCTGAAATCTCTTCCTTTTCAAATGTGATTTTAGTTTCGGGAGAAACCAGAAGTTGCAGGGAACAAAATCTGGACTGCCAGTGGGGTTGAGTTACCTGACTGATTTGATGTTTTTATCAAAGAACTCTGCATGAGAAATGATGCATGAGCAGGTCCATTGTCACGATGAAGCCGCCAAACACCAGTTGCCCATAGCTGTGGCCTTCTGATCCATCAAAATAGTTTCCACAGAGGAATGTTCAGGCTTAATGCAAATTTGGATGCAGTTCCATTGCTCTATTCACTCAGTCATTTTGAATGTGATGGCTACACAGTACGTATGCTCACTCAACAGTGTCTACCGCCCCCACTGACTAGTACAGTGAAGTTGTCATTGTTCCTGCAGGTGCATTCCAGTTCACTCTCCTTGGCTGCCAGCATACATTTGGTGTTGCACAAACAGTTCTCATTATATTAACAATGGCTGGACTTTTTATGGACAGACCTCATACATTGTGTTCATGGACAGAAAAAATTAACACCATTAAAGTGTATATACACTTAAAACAATCTATTTTCTATTAAACTGTATTTTATATTAAAACTAGAACAAATAACCAAAAAATTTATACAGAACCATGAAAAAACTAAATAACCTTAGGAATTTTAAGAAATAAGAACAAAATTAGATAAAACTATACCATACTGCAAGGCTATGGTAATCAAAATAGCATGATATTAGCATAAAGACAGATATATAGTTCAATGGAACAGAAAAAACACCTCAGAAATAAATTCATATCTATGCGGTTAATATTTGACAAAGCAAGCAAGAATATGCAATGAAGTAAAGCCATCTCCTCAATAAATAGAGTTAGGAAAAATGGACGATTACATATATAAAAATGAAATTAGACCATCTTACACCATACATAAGAGTAAACTCAGAATGGATAAAGACTTAAATGTAAGATTAAAAACCATGAAAATCTTTGAAGAAAATGACAGAAACATCTCATACACTTCTCTTAGCAACATTTTTACTGATATACCTCCTTAAACAAGGGAAACAAAAGAAAAATAAATAAATAAATGGAACTATAACACACTAAACATTTTTTCTTCTTCTTTTTCTTTATTTTTATTGTTTTCCTATTTGTCTCATTTTCCCCCATTGCTCCCCTTCCAACCAGCCCACCCCTTTTATCACAATTAGTCCCCACCCACTTGTCCATGTCTATGGGTTATTTATACTAGTTCCTTTATTAAACCCTTCCCCTACTTACCCACTTCTCTCTATCCCACCTCACCCCTGATAATTGTTACTCTGTTCCTTGTTCAGTTTTGCTCATTTGTTTGTGTTGTTCATTAGTGTCCTGTATTAGGTGATATTATATGGTATTTTTCTTTTGTTGCCTGGTTTATTTCACTAAGCATAATTCTCTCTAGTTCCATCCATGTTGTTGCATATAGCAGGAGTCCCTTCTTTCTTTCTGCTGCATAGTATTCCATTGTGTAAATGTACCACTGTTTTTTTAACCACTCATTTACAGATGGGCCCTTAGGCTGTTTCCACACTTGGCAACTGTAAATAGTGCTGCTATGAACATAAGGGTGCATAGATTCTTTTGAATTGGAGTTTCAGGATTCTTCAGATATAATCCCAGCAATGGAATTATTGGTTCAAAAGGCAGCAGTTCCACTTTTAGTTTTTTGAGTGAATTCCATACTGTTTTCCATAGTGGCTGCACCAGTCTGCATTCCCACAAACACTGTACTAGGCTTCACATTTCTCCACATCTTTGGCAGAACTTGTTTTTTGTTGATTTGTTGATGATGGCCATTCTGACTGGTTTAAACTGGTATCTCATTGTGGTTTTTATTTGAATCTCTCTTATAGCTAGTGATGTTGAGCCTTCTTTCATATGCCTATGGACCCTCTATATAACCTCCTGGAGAAGAATTTGTTCAAGTCCTTGCCCATTTTTTAATTGGGCTGTCTGTCTTCTTGTCATTCAGACATCTAAGTTCTTTATATATTTTGGAGATTAATCCCTCATCTGAGCTATCATTGGCAAATATGTTTTCCCATATGGTTGGTTCCCTTTTCATCTTGCTGATGTTTTCTTTTGTTGAGCAGAAACTCTTTAGGTTGATGTAGTTCCATTTGTTTATGCTTTCTTTTATTTCCCTTGCCTTACGAGAGGTATCAGTGAAAATATTGTTACATGGGATATCTGAAATTTTCCTGCCTGTGTTTTCCTCTAGGACTTTTATGGTGTCGCAGCTTACATGTAAGTCTCTGATCCATCTTAAGATTGTTCTGGTGTGTGGTGCAAGTTGTTGGTCTAGTATCATTTTTTTTGCATGATCCTGTCCAGTTCTCCCAGCAGCATTTGTGGAAGAGGCTCTTCTCACTCAATTTTATGTTCTTTCCCCCTTTGTTGAATATTAGTTGACCATACACATCAGAGTTTATTTATGGGCTCTCTGTTTTGTTTCATTGATCTGTTCTTATGACAGTACTGGGCTGTTTAGATCACAGTGGCTTTGTAGTATAATTTGATGTCAAGTATTGTGATTCCTCCTACTGCATTCTTCTGTCTCAAGGTTGTTGTGGCTATTCGAGGTTCTTTTTAGATTCCCCATAAGTTTTTGAAGTATACGTTGTAGGTCTGTGAAATATGTCATTGGTATTTTAATAGGGAGTGTTTGAATCAATAAATTACTTCAGTTAGTATTGACATTTTAATATTGTTGATTCTTCCCATCACCAAGATGGTATATGCTTCCATTTATTTGTATCTTCCTAAATTTCTTTCTTTAGCATTATGCAGTTTTCTGAGTACAGGTCTTTTGTCTCTTTGGTTATTTTTATTCCTAGGTACTTTATTTTTCTTGTTGTTGTAGTAAATGGGATTCTTCTTTTAGTTTCTGTCTCTGATATTTTATTGTTGGCATACAGAAATGCTTTTGGTTTCTGAATATTGACTTTGTACCCAGGTATTTTGCCAAATTCACTTATTATTTCAGTAGATATTTAGTGCAGTCTGTAGGGTTTTCAATGTATACTCTCATGTCATCTGCAAATAATGACAGATTTACTTCCTCTTTTTCCAATATTGATGTCTTTTATTTCTCTTACTTATATGATTGCTGTGGCTAGAACTTCCAATACTATATTGATAAGAGTGGAGAGAGTATACATCCTTGTCTTGTTCCTGATCTCATGGGCATTGCTTTTAGTTTTTGCCCATTGAATATGATGTTGGCTTCAGGTTTCTCAGGTATAGCCTTTATTATGTTGAGGTGTGCTCCTTCTGTTCCAATTTATCTGAGTGTTTCCATCATAAATGGGTGTAGTAATTTATCAAATGCTTTTTCTGCATCTGTTGATATGATCATGTAAATTTTGTGTTTCATTTTGTTTATGTACTACATTTAATGATTTGTGAATATTAAACCATCTTTGCATGCCTGGAATGAATCCCACTTGATCGTGGTGTATGATCTTTGTAATGTGTTGCTGGATTCAGTTTTCCAATATTTTGTTGAGGATTTTAGCATCTATGTCCCTCAGTGATAATGGCCTGTAGTTTTCTTTCATTGTTGTGTCTAGATCTTGTTTTGTAATCAGGGTAGTACTGACCTCATAGAAAGAGTTTGGGAGTCTTCCCTCTTCTTGGATTTATTGGAATAATTTGAGAAAGAGAGGAGTTAGTTCTTCCTTAAGTGTTTTGTAAAATTTTCCTGTGAATCTATCTGGTCCAAGGCTTTTGTGTGCAAGGAGTTTCTTTTATTACTGCTTCAATTTCCTTCTTTGTTATTAGTCTGCTCTGGCTTTCTGCTTCTTGATTAGGTTTGGAAGGTTACATGTTTTTAAAAATTGGACTATTTCATCTAAATTGTCGAGTTTCTTGCCATACAGTCATTTGTAATAATTACTTACAATCTTTTGTATTTCTGTTACTGGTTGTGATTTCTCCTCTTTCATTTCTGATTTAGTTTATTTGGGTCCTCTCTCTCTCTTTCTTGATAAGCCTGGTTAAGGGTATGTGATTTTGTTTATCTTTTCAAAGAACCAGCTCCTACTGTCGTTCATCTTTTGAATTGTTTATTTAGTCCCTATGCCATTTAATTCTGCTCTGATGTTGATGATTTCCTTCCTTCTACTCACTCTGAACTTTATTTTTAGTTCTCCTAGTTATTGTAGCTGTAGGGGTAGATTTTTTATTTGAGATTCTTCTATCCTTTTTAGATAGAGCTCTATTGCTATGAACTTTCTTCTCAGGACTGCTTTTGCTATGTCCCTTAGGTTTGGGGCTGTTGTGTGTTCATTATCATTTGTTTCTAGTAACTTCTTGATTTCTTCTGTGATGTCATTGTTAACCTATTCATTATTTAAGAGCATGTTATTTATTCTCCATGAGTTTGAATGTCTTTGAGTTTTTTTCTTGAGGTTGATTTCTAGTTTCAAGGCATGGTGATCTGAGAAGATGCTTGATATAATTTCAATTTTCTTGAATTTGTTGAGCCTTGTTTTGAGTCCTATCATGTGGTCTACCTTTGAAAATGTTCCATGTCCACTTAAAAAAAGAATCTATATTATGCTTCTTTGACATAAAAATTTCTATATATATATCAACTAAGTCCATTTGATCTAGAGTGTTGTTCAATGCCTCAATATCCTTGGCGTTTCTTTGTTGCAAAGATCTGTCCATTGTTAACAACTGGGTGTTAAAGACCACTACTATGAGTGTGTTACAGTTTATATTCTTCTTATAGTCTTTCAAGATTTCCATACATATTAGGGTGCTACTATTTTGGGTGCATATATGCTTACCAGGGTTATATCTTCTTAATGGATTGTTCCCTTATGTATTATGAAATACCATTCTTTGTCTGTTTTTATGGCTTTTTCTGTGAAATCTGTTTTGTCTGATATAAGTATTGCTACTCCAGCTCTTTTTTCATGTTCATTTATTTGGAATACCTTTTTTCATCCCTTTACTTTCAGTCTGCATAATTCTTTAGTTTTGTGGTGTGTGTCTTGTATACAACAGAGATGGGGGTCATGTTTTCTAATCCATTCAGCTACCCTATGTCTTTTGATTGGAGCATTTAATCCATTTACATTTAAGCTTACTATTGACAGATATTTATTCATTTCCCTTTGTACCCACATTCCTCTTTCTCTCTCTTTTTCTTTTTTTTCTTAAAGCATTTCTTTTAGCATCTCTTGCAATACTGGGTTGGTGGAAATGTATTCTTTTAGTTGTCCTTTGTCTGGAAAACTCCTTATTTCAACTTCTATTTTGAAAGAGTGCCTTACGGGGTAAAGTAGTCTTGGCTGTAGGGCTTCCTTTTTCATTGCTTGAAATATTTTTGCCATTTTCATATAGCTTGTAGTGTTTCTCTTGAGAAATCAGTTTATAGTCTTATCAAACTCTCTTGTATGTTGTTTGCTGTTTTTCTTTTGCTGCCTTTATGATTCTCTGTCTTCAAATGTTGCTATTTTAATTATGATTTGCCTTGGAGTGGGCCTCTTTGGGTTCATCATCATTGGGACCCTCTATGCTTCCTGGACTTGCATGATTTTTCTCTCATAAAGTTAGGAAATTTTTCTGTCATTATTTTTTCAAACAGGTTTTCAATCCCATATTCCTCTTTTTCTCCTTCTTTTGTCTCTATGATACAAATACAGTTTATTTTCATGTTGTCCTGCAGTTTTCTTAAACACTCTTCAGTCTTTTTATTTCTATTTTTATTTTGTCACATTATCTGGGAATTTTTTTCTATGTTGTCCTTTAATTCGCTGATCTGATCCTCTGGTTTGTTTAGCCTGCTTTTCATTGTTTCTATTGTGTTCTTCAGTTCAGAAATTGTATTCTTCATATCTTCCTGGCTCTTTTTGATAGTTTCTATGTTCTTTTTTATGCTGATGTAGTTGTCAGTAAGTTCCTTGTAGCTTCCCTAGAGTTCTTTGTAATTTCCCTGGAGTTCATTGTAGTTCACCTGGAATTCGTTGTAGTTTTCTTTGAGTTTGTTAAGTTCATTGAGCTTCCTCATTACTATTGTTTTGAATTCCATGTCTGATAGTTTGCTTGACTCTGTTTCATCTATCGCTCCTTCTGGGAATTCCTCTTTTTCTTTTGGTTGAGTGATGTCCCTGTTTGGTGGGGTATTTTTCTGCCTTTCTTTTTTGGATGTCTGGTCTTGTTTGTTTCAGCTTCTTAGATTGACCTGCTTTTATTTTCTTCCTTTGTGATGTGACCTTCTGTGATAGAAATTTGTGTGATTCAGTGGTGCAGACTCCTTGATCTCCTTAACTTGATGCTCTTGGGATGCTCTTTATGCCTTTATTTGGACTATAGTAGTATTTTTGTTTTGTTAGTTGTGTTGTTCTTTAGTGGGTCCTTCCTTTAAATTAGCTGACTGAGAGTCACTCTGTCCACTTCTGACAATTGTTGAGCTGCCTCTGGCTGATGCCTCTTGGAGGGGAGTATTCTGCTTATGAGATTTCTCCTATAGGACTGAGGGTGAGTCTTTCCTGGGATCTGTTCTGCTGCTCCTCCAGTTTTTTCTCCGGGACCAGCTTCAAAAGTTTTCTAGAGCTCTTCTAGTTCATCTCACCTTCTTTCAACTGCAGTCCAGGTTGAGCATGAGAAGTGGGCTTTTTTCTGCCAGCTGTGAGGCAGGATGGGTTGATGGGTGGGCCCTAATGAGGGAGGAATTGGAGAGTTCCCCTGTGCTGGCCTGCAGGCTTGGGGCATTTCTCTGTATGCTGGTTGGCTTGCCAGGTGCATTCTCCCACACTGGCAGGCTCGGGCATTCCTTCACGCTGACTGGTGAACTTTTGGGTCAGTAGCTATCCCCTGTTCCAGTGGATGGGCAGGCCATGGGTGTTCTGCCATGTTGACTGGCATATGCGCAGGCCAGTAGCAATATCCTGCTCCAGCATGTCTGTGGGCTGGGGCCGTTTAGCTGCACTGGCTGGTGTGCACTCTGGCTGGTATGCACTGGCTGGTAGCTATCACCTGCTCTGGTGGTCGTCAGACTGGGGGCTTTCTGCCATGCTCGCTATAGGTGGGTGTGGGAGCTGAATGCCTCCCTGCAGGTAGGCTCCTGTGTGTACGCCCCTCAAGGATCTCTCCCTACCCCTAACCTTTTTTCCCCATCTGCCAAAAATAATCAATTTATATATTTTTTAACCCACAAAGAAAACACTGCTGCTCCCAGCCTCCCAGAGCCAGATGCCACCTGACCAACTACTTGCTCTGCCAGTGGGGAAAGTCTGGATCTCAACCTCCAGCTGCTCTCAGGAGAGACCCAGGGGCATTGAGAAAAAATTGTGCTCCTCCAGCCACTTCCTGGGGAGCCAAGCAAGCCAGAACTTGTGCCTCTCCGGTGTTTCCTCCACATACCTCACCAAACAGGTCGTTCAGAGGCAACCTCCTCTGCTGCCAGCAGCGCGCAGGCTCAACTCCTGTCAGTATTCAGATGTTAACAGATGCTCTGTCCACATGCAGCTAAAACTATAGACCAGTCTAGGGAGCAAAGAAGGGCAGCCTCTCCTCATTCATCTGCCATCTTCTTTGTCTCTTTTACATTTTCTAGTTAGGTATTGTATCATAAGTTTTAGTTAAGATCTTAATTATATGCCATTATCTAGTCCTGGCCCTGATGAATTATTTGAAACTATTGCTTGATTACTCTATTGATGTATGTTCTGTTGTTCTAATTTTTAAATCTTTTTCTATTTAGGAAATGCTTATCTGCAAATAATCAATGCCATTTTTCAGCCATATTTTCTGCAGTGTGTTTTCTTCTCTTCATTGCTGTCTAGCTTCTCTTTCCCATCAGCTTCTCACTTGCTAGAGGCCTTGATCCTAGAATCCACATATGGGCTGCTTGGAGCCCTCTGTTCATTTCAGGTCACCCCACTACACTGGATATTTTCTCTGTGAATAGGTGTCTACTAAAGATCACCGGATTTTGGATTGGCAATGAGGTTTAGAAGGGAGTTTACTACAGAATATGAACTGAAGAATGACAAATGCCTACAGTAAACAAATGAACCACACTGTTACACAGTTTCAGAATGACAAATGTAAACATTCCTATCTCAAAAGGTTGAATTACTTTCAAAATAACTTCCACAATAAACTTCAAGTGAGAGATTAGTGTGCCTGAGAAGTAGGTGAAGGTGAAATCTGGGGCTAGTGCCCTCTCCAGACAGACATAATGATGTATTCCTCATGTGAGACTAAGGAAAGAATGTCTTATTTAAGAGATAACTTCTGAACTAAAAGGAAAAGGCAAAACTTTCTGCATATTCTGTACAAATATTAGAATAAGATAAAATGTTTGTTTTATACAACTGCAAGTATCATATGGTCAGAGAAAAGTAAGGTGTAGACTTAACAGAGGTAAGAGGAACAAAGAGAAGGTTGAAAAAGGTAATCACTTATTAAAAACATACAAAAATATGTTAGTTCTTATAATATAAGTTGTTGATTGGTGTTTTACTTTCATCCTATCCTCTGTCTAATGTGACTTCTAGAAGTAAAATAGCTTGGAAGCTAAAACTATATTTTACAGAATTTTTATTAGCTAGAATTCCACATTTAATTTAGATTAGGTCAATGAGAGGCAGTTGAATCTATTTTTTGTATGATGCAAATTGTAATAAGTGTGACCCATAGTACTAAAGCTGGCTTAATGACTGGGCTGTGTCTTAGCTGTGGTGATATCCTGATAGTGTAAAATTTCTGATCATAGAGCACACATAGATATTTGAGTAGTAATACTTAGAAGCTTAATATAGATTTTTTTTTAACTTTCTAACTCTCTGTAAGCAATATCATACCCTATAGCAAGTCATTTATAACTTAAACTACCTAGAATAAAATCTACTCTTTCTAACTGGCCTATTAAAAGGATGGCTTTAAATCCATTTCCATATCAAAGTGTTCTACTTTTATCCACTATTTCTTAGTTAGTTACTGGAACTGGGAAACTTGGATGGTATAATTCTTACAAATTTGGAATAAAGTTCTTTTGTTTCTCTTGGGGGGATTTTATTTTAATTAATGGACTTCTAGGGACAAAATTCATAACCACATAAATTAAGTAATTCAGATAGTATATGGCCAGCTGATAGGAAACGCTTTTAGTCTGGGAATAATTATTTGGATTTCCTTCTTATCACCAAATAAGTTACTTCATTAGCACTTGAGTTAACTCAAAGTTATCACTTTGAGTTATAATGTTACAATGGCTATTTCTTTGGTTTATATTATGAAATATTTCTAACAAAAATAGTGTGAATATTATAATAAACTCCAAGGTACTCATAAATAGCACTAAAATGGTTAAATCATGTGTAGTATTATTTTGCTATCACCAACTCACATCAACTGGTTACTTCAAAGAAAATCTCAGATCATAACATTTAATCTGTAAATATGTTGGCATGTATTTCTAAAATATAAGCACTTTTTTCTTGTAAAAGAACCACACTATTTCTAAAAGATAATGCATTTTTTAATAGCCCCATTCTTATACTAATTAAAAAGAATAACATTTGGGAGAGCTTCATCAACCTTTTTATTTTTATTTTTTCTTTATTTTTATTGTTGACACTATTACAGATGTCCCCATTTTCCCTCCCTCTGCCTACTTCCATGATAACCCCCATGTAATGCAGGAGCTCCAAGACAGGGAACTGCTTCAGTATTCATGATAATGTAAAAACACCACCTAGAGGACCAGCAGATGTGGACATGCAGTTTATTTTCACATTAGAGGGAAGTGCACTGATGGTGGTGGATTGGTGTGAGACAGACCACATCCCATCTCCAGCTCTGGTGCTACTTATAGGATTAGGGAAGGAGCAGTGGCAGCAGGAAGAGAACTGCAGTAGCATGTAAAAGTGCTACAGGTTTGTGATAAACACAGGGCCTTCACACACAGGAGTCTTGAGGTATAGGGGACATGAGAGAATCCTTTTCTTTTCCTTTATGGCTGCTGGTCTGGCAGCCATCTGTTCTCTGAGGTGGAAGGGTCATGTTTTGTGCTACCCCACCCTCCACCCTGACATTGCTCCTCTATCTCACAATCTTAGTGTTAGTTCTTCTGGATGGAGATTCCCTGGGTGATGAGAGCATTAGTGCATTGCAGCCATATGCCACAAATACAGTATAAGCTATACCTTAAGGGGAGGAGAAAAAGGCAGAGGTTGACAAGGCTAAGGAGGACATAACACCATCAGCGTCCCAAAGAATTCCACCAAGAGGAGAAAGGATCTGAGGCCAAAGCTGGGATGTATGTGATTTCATCACCCAGTGTGGCCAGGGTCTGAAATACATTATGGGAGCTATCAGAGATATATATACAACATTCAGTATGTAGGATGGCACAGGTTTCTCCCTAAGCTGCCATTAAGAGGTCTAAGGCCATGTGGTTCTGAAAAAAAAAACTTTTCTCATCTGTGAGACTTCCTTGGAATACAGTGTTTTTAGTGTGGTTAATATTTAAAGCAGTATGATTTGCTAAAATGGTTATGGCAGCATGCTTGAGAATTATTCCAGCAGGTAGTACAAATATGGCAAAAGGATAGAATCACCAGTCCACTCATCTGACATGGTGGTGGGCCCAAGAGGAGTCCTAATTCTGGGGGGATACCTGGGAGGGTGACTATCACTCTACCTGGGATGTACAACTTCCCCAAGGTACAGTATCCAGTCCAGTTGTAGGGTAGGTAGGACCACCCATAGGGTCCACAAGCCCAGAAGTTTCCCCATGAGATAGGGTGAGTCCCTATTAAAAGTAGAGCATTTTCTTTCTCCCAGGCATCTTCTGCTGTCAGGATGGTAATGTGTTGGCAGAGTCCCTGAAGGTCTATTCAATTAGGTGGGCAGTTTCATTAGTTGTTCCATTGCATAATTCAATGCACAGTGGCATAGGTTTCTGCATTCCAAGTCATCCCAAACCACTTTGATAAGCAACAGTTTGATCCAGTTTATTTGTTCCCATATAAGCACAAACATTGAGAAATAGGTGTGATTGTAAAGGTGGTTAGAGTTGTTCCATGTTTGCAGCCCATTTTATTCAGTCTGTTTAACAGGATGAATCTGGAGGTTGCAGTCAAGAATTCTACAGGCCCAATGGTCTGCACAGGTTGTTCAGTGTGGCCAGCATTCCTGCCCATTGGAGGAAGGTGTTGCTTCCACAAAATCCAACCACATAACCCCCAAGAATTTGACAGATAAACCAAGAAAACAAGGTCATAGTATATATTCTGTGAAAATAGAAAGAACACAAAGGTTAATGAACACCACAAATCATAAACCAGTTTCTGAGTCTGCAAGAGTGTCATAATAGAAGACTTCAAGATGTAAGACTTTCGTTGGAATGAAATTGAGCAATGACAATCTGCTAGACCCTCTGGTGTTATCATCAGGTGCTCAGATAAGGTCTGTATGGTTGACACTGCATTAGTAGTTCTCAATAATCCCAAATCAAAGGATTAAGGAAAAATGAAACATTAGTTTGAAAGAAAACTGGGAAAATTCAGGATCCAGTCTAGTTCATAGGTGAGAAATAAAATTTTACAAATAATTCACTGAAGTAGAGTCTAATTTCCATTATTGTGTATAATATGTTTTATTGAAACATAATTTTTCTCCTAAAATCACCCTCACTTTATCAAAGTGCCAGTCAAGACCAATTCATCTATTGCATTAAGTCCAGTTTCAATTTGGCCTGCTTATTTGGATAATCACAACAGAAATAACAATTGATCACACAGGCTTTCTTAAATCTACTTTGCTGGAGGGTTACAAGGAATTCCTAGATTAAGCTTTAATTAGCCACTCAGGGTTGTGAATCCAAGCCACACAGTTACCATCAGACTGCTTGTGTGCCTGTAGACTTGGGTGAGTTTCACAAGTTCCTGAGGTTTCCAAAATGTCTTGAGACTCCTTTCCTGTCATCTTTCAGGAAAGTAACCTTTTCTCTTTTCCTGGGAAGACTGCCATGAACAACATGACCAGGAAAAGTACCAGACCATTTCTCCAAGGGCTTTTTATTGGTTTCAAAAGTGAATTTTAATTCAAGACAAAGCCTTGATTAATAAAACCACATTTAGAAATGGGTGCTATTATACAGATCCTTACTGGATTTATGCAAACAGATATACTGCCATGAAAGTATACTCACTTATTAAGAGTTGCCAGATTTTAGGGGGATTAGTTGGGGAGAAAAACATAGATATCTCAATATTGCTTATAAGAGTACACTTTACCAACTTTCTTTAAGAAACAGAATGTTTTCTTATATCTGAAAAACAAATGATAAAAATTAGCAATATTGTTCAACAAAAGGTTATAAAAACCATAATTATCTTTAGTTTATTATGTCTCATAATATATTTCTTTTTGTCCTAATCATCTGCAAGCACCTCTGTAAATACAGTTATTTTATAGAGCTCTAGCAATCTTCACTCAGTTCAAAGGTATGATCCACAAATCTAGTCTTAGAAACATGGAATCCAAAACAAGTCAAAGTCCTCTCCATGAACCCCTCCAAAGACATAACATATTGTTGAAAACACATTAGAGCAAAACAATTACTGTTTATAAATGACAAAACTTAAAATGACATGGTTATACCTTTTATTATTTTGACAATGGAATTTGCTTTCCTGTAACATTTTAAGATAACAACTAAAATTACAAAAGAACATATATCAGAACATATATCATCTCTGTCACATCTACTTTAATAGCATACAAATAGAATATGCTTATTATTTATTTATTTGACAAAATTTCCCATGTACCTTAAGCACCTTAAACAAGCCTAATTCAATAAAAACAAAATAAAAAATAAAAAAACTATTTTCTAAAAGAAGGAGAACAAATTCTTGAAGTATTCCAGGGGTCCTGTGGAATAACTCAAAGTCATTTATTATTTAAAATATTGCTTAAACTTTGAATTTTTGGAAGGGTGTCAAACAAACTTAACTAAAGGAGTATAACCTAAACATTTTTGTAAAACACTTTTTATTGCAATAACACCAGAAGACATTAATACAACTTAAAACCAGTTTTCAGATCAAATAATTTGTTAAGATCACAGGATTCTGTTTAATTTATATGTATTTGCTTTCTTTAAGCCAGTAAAACATTGTTTCCCAGTTATGACATCTGGAGTCAAAAAAAAAAAAAAAAAAGACTACATGTAATACACAGATGAACACATATCACCAAAGCCCATACACATGAAGACTGAACACATAAAGACTATACACATAATTTTAATTACTAATTTGAATAGAGAAAGCACAAGATATCCTCCTTTGCTTGTCTTCTTGCTTCTTCCCTCTACATAATCCTTCTTCAACTTGCACAGACCCTCTAAGTTTTTTGTAGTCCCTTTTAGCTTGCCCTTTTAACTCATTCAGAAATTAGAAAAATTTACTTTTAATTTTAATTAGAATTTTCAATTTTCAGTGACAATTAAAGGTAATTAGCATTCATTTCTTTAGATTGATAAGTTTATGAACAGATCTCATAATCTTCAGAAACATTTTTTTTCCCATTGGAAAACAGTCCCATTTTTATTCTTGGTGATTATTGCATTCCTTTACTGTGCTCAAAAGTGAGCCATTTCATTTAGTGTCTCTGACAACTTTTGAAGAGGCTGAGGAAGATTTGGGGAGATATTATCCCTGAGCTTATTCCAAGGACCACAGTTCCTGACCTCCAGAAAAAGAATTCAGAGTTTTTAATGAAAGACTCGTTTGTTTTATTTTCTCCCTGAATTTTACTGTCTGATAGAGGATGAAATCTTCTCTCCTTCTTAAACTATCAATTTAAATCCCTTCTGAGTAGAATCATATGATATGTTATAACAACATAAAGGTTTGCATATTAAAGATCTTACCCCATTTATTAGACCTTTAGCAAAACAATTTTAATTAGTCTAAAATGCAACCCATGTCACTCCTTTCAAAGCAGAAAGAAGAACAAAATTTAAAGCAAAGGCAAAATTTCAATATGGGAGTGGGGGTAGCCTTAGAATCTTGTCTCCTCATTTTTCTCTCTGACTTAAGCTCACCCTCTAACTACCTTAATTTCTCTTCGGTGGCTTCTTCCTTTTCTCCTTGAAGGTCTCTGCAAGGCCTACAGAGCATTAGGAGCATCCTTGCAATAGTGGTGCACCACCCTGGTATTCCCCTCACTATTTTCATGATTAACCTGCCATTGTTGGGGTTACCGCCACCCCCCATTCTTTGAATTCCTCCCGGGGCTCTCCCACCTGGCATGTTATCACATGCAATTGACTAGACAGGGGTATTTTCTGGAATATCCTGTTTGTGATACCAATTGTAATGCAGGAATTCCAAGCCAGAGAGCTGCTTGTGTTCATGATATTCCAAAATATCATCCAGAGGACCAGCAGATGTGGACATGCTGTTTATTACTCACATTACAGGGGAGTGCACCAATGGTAGCAGGTTGGTGTGAGACAACACCCCACTGGAGGGCCTTGGTGCTCCTCACAGGGTTGGGAGTGGGCAGTGGCAGCTGGAAGGGAGTTATGGTAGCTTATGAAAATGCTATAGGCTTGAGATAAACACAGAATCCTTGACACACAAGGCCCTTGAGAGACTGTCTTCTTCATTCCTTATGACTGTTGGCCAGGCAGCCATCTGTTCTCTGTGGTAGAGGGGCCACTTCTTGAGCTACCCCATACCACCTCCTTCCCTCTGGACATTACCACACCAATGTCTCTGCCTGTGTGTCATGTATATATGTTCTTTGGATAATCCCTTCATCTTCTTTCATCCAGTCACCTTTACCCCACTTCCCTCTGAATTCTGTCAGTTTGTTTCATGCACACATGCCTCTGTTTAAATTTTGTTGCTCAGGTTATTTTGTTTGTTAGATTTCACATACTAGTGAGACTGTATGGTATTTGGCTTTTTGTGACTGGCTTATTTTACTTAACATAATAATCTCCGGGTCCATTTATGCTGTTGCAAAAGAAGAAACTTCTTTATTTTTTTTTACAGTTACATAGTATTCCATTGTGTAAATGGACTATAGCATTTTTTTATCCACTCATCTACTAATGGCCACTTGAACTATTTGCAGTTCTTAGACATTGTAAGTAACACTTCTCTGAACATGAGGGTGCATATACTATTTCAAATTGATGTTTTGGGATTCTTAGGATATATTCCCAGGAGTGGGATCATTGAGTTAAAGGCAGTTCCCTTTTTATTTCTTTTAATTCCACATCTGAGGATATTTTCACTGATTTTTTTAAGAGAGAGAGAGAGAGAGAGATCTATTTGAGACAGATTTTTTATCTCTTTGCTTAAATTTTTTTCTAATTTCTTTATTTTCTTGTTGCTATAGTAAATGGTGTTTTCTTTTTTGTTTCTGTCTCTGATATTTTATTATTGGTGTACAGAAATACCTTAGATTTCTGTATATTTATTTTGTACCCTGCTATTTTGCCAAATTTGCTTATTATATAGAATAGTTTTTTAGTGGAGTTATAGGGTTTTCTATGTATACTATCATGTCATCTGCATATAATGATAGTTTTATTTCTTCTTTCCCAAATTGGATGCCTTTTTTTCTTGTCTGATTTCTGTGGCTAGGATTTCCAACACTATATTGAATAGAAGTGGAGAGAATAGATATCCTTGTCTTGTTCCTGATTTCAGGGGGAATGCTTTGTCGATAAAGTATGATATTGGCTTCAGGTTTCTCATATATAACCTTAATTATGTTAAGGTATGCCTCCTCTATTCCCATTTAACTGTTTTCATCATAAATGGGTGTTGTATTTTATCAAATGTTTTTTTTGCATCTCTTGATATTATCATGTGATTTTTGTCTTTCATTTTGTTTATGTGGTGTATTACATTTTTTGATTTGTGAATATTAAACCATCCTTGCATCTTTGGGATGAATCCCACTTGATCATGGTGTATGATCTTTATAATGTGTTGCTGGATACCATTTGCCAATATTTTGATGAGGATTTTAGCATCTCTGTTCATCAGTGATATTGGCCTGTAGTTTTTCTTCTTTGTTGTGTCTTGACCTGGTTTTGGGATTAGGGTAATACTAGCTTCATAGAAACAGTTTGTGATTTTTTCCTCTTTTTTAATTTCTTGGAATAGTTTGAGGAGGGTAGAAGTTAGTTCTTCCCTAAATGTTTTGTAAAATTCACCTGTGAAGCCACCCAGTCCAGGGCTTTTGTATGCCGGGAGATTTTTGATTACTGTTTCAATTTCCTTCTTTGTTATTGGTCTGTTGAGACTTTCTACTTCTTCTTGATTCAGTTTTGGAAGGTTATATGTTTTTAGAACTTTGTCCATTTCTTCTAGGTTGTCAAATTTCTTACCATACAGTTGTTTGTAGTAATTTCTTACAATCCTTTGTATTTCTGTGGTATCAGTCGTGATTTCTCCTCTTTCGTTTCTGATTTTGTTTATTTGGATCTTCTCTCTTTTTTTCTAGATGAGCTTGGGTAAAGGGTTGTCGATATTATTTTTTTAAAGAACCAGCTCCTAGCTTGTTGATGTTTTGAATTGTTTATTTGGTCTCTATATCATTTAATTCTGCTCTGATCTTGATGATTTTCTTCCTTCTTCTTCCTCTAGACTTTGTTTGTTGTTTTTCTTGTTCTTGTAGCTTTAGGGTTAGATTTTTTATTTGAGATTCTTCTATCCTTTTCAGATATGCCTGTATTGCTATGAACTTCCTTCTTAGGATTGCTTTTGCTGTGTCCCATGGGTTTTGGGCTGTTGTGTGTTCATTATCATTAGTTTCCAGAAACTTCTTGATTTCTTCTTTGATGTTATTGTTAACCCATTTATTATTTAATAGCATTAAATAATATTAAACTCATTCTCCATGAGTTTGGATGTCTTTAATTTTTTTTCTGAGGTTGATTTCTAGTTTCAAGGCATTGTGGTCTGAGAAGATACTTGATATAATTTCCATTTTCTTGAATTTGTTGAGGCTTGTTTTACGTCCTATCATGTGGTCTATCTTTGAAAATGTCCCATGTGCATTTGAAAAGAATGTATATTTTGCTTCTTTGGGGTGAAAAGTTCTATATATATATCAGTTAAGTCCATGTGGTTTAGTGTTTTCTTCAACGCCTGTATATCCTTGTTGTTTCTTTGCTTCAAAGATCTGTCTATCATTGATAATGGAGTGTTAAAGTCCCCTACTATGAGTGTGTTGCTGTGAATATCCTTCTGGTGGTATTCTAGTATTTTCTTTATGTATTTGGGTGCTCCTATGTTGGGTGCATATATGTTTATCAGCGTTACATCTTCTTGATGGATTGTTCTCTTAAGTATTATGAAATGTCATTCTTTGTCTCTTTTTATTGTCCTTGATTTGAAATCTGTTTTGTCTGATATGAGGACTGCTACCCTAGCTTTTTTTTTTTTTTTTCATGTCCGTTTGCTTGGAATACTTTTTTGTATCCCTTTACTTTCAGTCTGTGTAAATCTTTTGTTTTTAGGTGTGTTTCTTGTAGACAGCAAATATGTGGGTCCTGTTTTCTTATCCATTCCGTTACCCTATGTATTTTAATTGGAGCATTTAACCCATTTACACTTAAGGTTATTATTGACATGTATTTATCCATTTCCCTTTGTATCTGTGTTCCTCTCCTCTTTCTTCTTTTGCTTAAAACATTCCCTTTAGCATCTCTTGCAATGCTGGTTTGGTGGAGATGTATTCTTTTAGTCTTCCTTTGTCTGAGAAACTCCTTATTTCACCTTCCATTTTGAATGAAAGCCTTGCTGGGTAGAGTATTCTTGGTTGTAGGCCTTTGTTTTTCATTGCTTGAAATATTTTTTCCATTCCCTTCTGGGTTGTAGTGTTTCTGTTGAGAAATTGGTCGGTAGCATTATTGAAGCTCCCTTGTATGTTATTTTCTATTTTTCTCTTGCTGCTTTTAGGATTCCCTTTCATCTTTGAATGTTTCCATTTTAATTATGATGTGCCTTAGAGTGGGACTTTTAGGGTTCCTCTTCATCGGGATTTTCTGTGCTTCTTGGACTTGCATGACTTTCTCTCATATGGTTAGGAAAATTTTCTGTCATTACTTCTATCAGCTTCTCTATTCCTCGTTCTTCTTGCTCTCCCCCTTTTATTCCAATGATCCTGATATTGTTTTGTCTCATGTTATCCTGTAATTCCCTTAGATCTTCTTCATACTTTTTCAATATTTTTTCATTGTGTTGTATTGTCTGGGAATTTTCTTTTTACATTGTCTTCTAACTCACTGATCCGATTCTCTGCTTCATTTAGCCTGCTTTTGATTGATTCTACTTTGTTTTTCAGTTCAGAGATTGTATTCTTCATTTCTTCTTGTTCTTGTTAATATTTTCTTTGTTCTTTTTTATGCTGTTATAGTTCTCAGTAAGTTCCCTGTAATTTTCTTGGAGTTGTTGGTAACTTCTTTGGAGGTTTTCATAGTTGTTTTTGAGGTTTTTGAGTATATCGAGCTTCTTCCTCACCATTGTTTTGAATTCTATGTCTGATATTTGGGTTATGTCTGTTCCATCTACCTCTCTTTCTGGGGATTCCTCTCTTCTTTTCATTGGGAGGTTGTTTCTGTGTCTTCCCATGTTGGATTCTTCTTGTTTGTTTGTTTTGGATTTGTCTGCTTTGACTTCCCACCTCTGTGGTATGAGATTCTTTATGAGATCTGAGGGTTTCAGTGGTGCAGTCTCTTTGATCTCCTGAGCCAGATGTTCTTGGGATACCCTTTATGTTGTTTGTTTATGCTGTCTGGTTATATTTCAGATGCTCTTTGGTGGGACCTTTCCTCTGGTTAGTTGATTGAGAGTCACTCTGTCCACTTTTTCTTGAGTTCTTTTGTGGAGATGCTGTTAAAAACATGAACACACAGCCCAGGCAGGAAACCCACACTCTCAAAACATCCCCCACCCTCTATCCTGCTATCATCAGCAAATGAGCCAATATTAATATAAATGTAGAGAGGTTAGGTCTTTTAAACTATAGGAAGAATAGACAAGGGTTGTTTATAATGAGAAAAAATATGATTTTTGAGAGAGTGGGTGATAGATGAATAATAGTAGCAAGTAGTGTTGAGACTATGCAAGACAATAAGTAATATTTACATTGTTTGCTAATAATAATAAAAGAAAAAGAGGAAGAATGCAGAATATAGTAAGAAAGTGGAATTGCAAAGTATTAGCTTTATATAGTAGTTATATGTTATATATTTAGTGTGAAAGGGAGGCTAAACAAAACAGACAAACAAATAAACAAAAATTAAAGAGTAAGGATGAGAAGGAGAGATGGCATGAAAGAAATTAAAGAGACAGTTTTAAAAGAATTATTAAAAAATAAAAGTAAAAAGTAAAATTAAAAATAAGAAATTTAAAAAATTAAAATAAAATAAAATACAAATAAAAAAACTAAAATAGAAATAAAAATTTAAAAAATAACAATAAAGTCTTTTACTCAGTTCATCTTTTTTGTGCCTTCTTCTTTTTATGGATCCACAGCTGCTCTATTGAGGCGGGCCAGAGGTTCCTGATCCTGGTGGCAGCGCTTGTGCCTGCGTGCGGTGTTGGTCGCACGCCGGGGTAACACCCACGCGCCCGCGGTGTCTGAAGCGTTTGTTTGGTGCCTGTTGGAGCCTGCCTAGGTGCTTGTGTGCATGTTTAGGTATGTGCACAACATGGCCTGCACGCTAGCCTCAGGACTGCTGAGCCACGCCTAAGGTGTCGGTCTCTTGCCCTTTGGAGCGGGGCCCTGGACACTTGTGCATGGTGGAAGTGGTAGAAGTGCATGTCTGTGAGTCGCCGCCACCCTCTGTTCCCCTGCCGCAGCAGCCCGCTGTTCCTGCAACTGCCTGGGCATGCATGAGTAGAGCTTACGCAAGTGGGCTGTGTGCCAGCTGGGCGCCTATTGGGGCGGGCCAGGGGTGTCTGCACACGGTCTCCTGCATGCCCAGTGGGCTGACCCTCTATGTCCATATATATATAAATTTGATAGATATTGCTACCTTCTCATTGTAGATATTGTCTTATTTTGTCTTTCCACTAACATGACTTCCCCATTGTCTCCACAACAAAGAATATCGTCAGTGTGTTGGATAAAAAATTATATATGACTTTAAAATTTTTTCATTTATCTTATTGAGAATATTTTTATATGATAAAGAGCAATGAACCTTCTTTTTTGCAAAATATGTATTCACATAGCTAAACTATTTGGGGGGGGAGATGTTGGTATTCTTTAATATATTCTACACTAAAAAAAATGTTGTTTTTTCATGTGGCTTTCCCGTTTTCCCAGTGCCACAGAATGTTTTTGGCTCCTTTGTTAAAAAATTATTCACCTATATGCCTGTGGTTTTATTTTTGGGCTCTCAATTCTGTTCCACTGCTCTGTGTCTGTGTCTCTTTTTCTACCAATACTATACTGCTAAAGTTATTGTTGTCCTGTAATATAATTTGAAGTGAGGCAGTTTGTAAACAATAGCTCTGACAAGGGGTTATTATAATAATAAAGAACTCATACAACTCAAAACCAAACCAGTAACTCAAATAAAATAATGATCAGAGGACCTGGACAGACACTTGTCCAAGAAGACACACGAATAGCTAACAGATATATGAAAAAATTTTCAACTTCACTAGCTATTAGGGAACTGCAAATCAAAATGACAATGAAACACCACTTCACACCATTAAAATGGCTATTATCAGTAAGACATACAATAACAAGTGTTGGAGAGGTTGTGGAGAAAATGCATCCCTCATTCACTGATGGTGGGAATTTAAACTGATATAGCCACTATGAAAAACAGTATGAAAGTTCTTAAAAAATTAAGGATAGACTCACTATGTGACCCAGAAATCCCTCTTTTGGGTATATACCTGAAAACTTGAAATCATTTATTTGCCAAGATATATGTGCTCATATGCTCATTGAGGCATTATTCACAGTGGCAAAGACATAGAAACAACCAAAGTGTTTTTCAATAAATGATTGGATAAATAAAATATGGTGCATACATACTATTGAACACTACTCAGCCCTAATAAAAGATGAAATACTGCCATTTGCAACAACATAGATAGACCTTGAGAATATTTATATTACACCATATGATTTCACTCAGTACAATGGTTACCAAAGGTAAGGTGGGTAGGGGGTAATAAAGCCTAAACAGAGCCCTATATGCAGTAATGGAAGATGATTTGACTTTGGGTAGTGGGAACACAATGCAATATCCGTATCATATATCATAAAAAATATACACTTGAAATATATATAATTCTATTAACCAATGTAAATTTAATTAATTTAATTTAAAAATAAAAAATAAAGTAAAAGATCATGTTTGTATATTAGGCACATCCAGCTTTTGTTCAGTGATGTAAGTTGTAAATCACACCAAAACTTCAATGACACATTTAAGATTCCATTTATAAATACTACTGAGAAGAAAATAAGGACAGAAAGGAATGGACACCCATTTTCCACAACACAATCTAAATCTGAGTTCAAAGTGAAGGATTAATATAAAGCATTAGATTTTATGATTGTTGGAATTTACAAAACAAGACATGTGCAGTCTTCCAAGTAGAAGAACACATATTCCAAAGAAGGAATCCAAATTCTTGCAGTTTAGGTTTATATACAGTTCTTGAAGAAGGGAAAATAATGTGCAGCTTCTTTTTCTCTACCCTTTAAATATTTAGCTATGGTTGTGGGAGTAACAGAGGAAGCAGTCAAGTACTTTAAGAACAGAGAATAATTGGAAAGCACAAAGGTACCTATAGGACTGTCAGGTGACCTGTATAACAAGATAAAATTCTATATATTCTCAAGCAAACAGATGTAAATGCACTTAAAGTTATCAACCACATTAATATAGGCAGGTTTTTATTTTTTAAGTTAGATAAAAATTTGGAGTGAAAGCTGGGAAAACAAAGCCTCATAAAATTTATGTTTAATTCCCATTCCCCCACCATGTCCCTTTTGGCAACCACCAGCTTGTTCTCTATATCCATGAGGCTGTTTCAGTTTTGTATTCATTATTTGTTTTTATTTTTAATTATTTTTATTTATTTAGTATTGTTGATATAAAATATTATATTAGTTTCTGATTTACAATATAATGATACGACATTTATACACCTTACAATATGATCATCACACTAAGTCTTGTAATAATGTGTCACCAGAAAAAGTATTACAATTTAATTGATTATAGTCTAAAAGGTAATTTGGAATCGCCTCTGGCTGCTGTGGCTCAGTGGAGTGAGTGTCAGCCTGCGACCCAAGTGTCGCTGCTTCAATTCCCAGTCAGGGCACATGATTAGGTTGCACATCAGGTCCCCAGTTGGGGGCGCGTGAGAGGCAACCACACAGTAATGGTTTTCTCCTTCTCTTTCTCCTTTCGCCTCCGTCCAAAAACAAACAAACAAACAAACAAATAAATAAATAAAATTGTTTAAAAAAAGGTAATTTGGAATCTTATGCTCTAATATTTTAATAACCAATGGAAAAAACGACTTGAGTGGGCCACATTATGTGACCCTAAGCACAGTGTTATTTATTGGAACAGCAAAAGTACGATTTAACTTTCTTTGTTCCAGTATGTGGTGATTTTCTGTTTTACCAAGTTGATTCTACTAAATAATTCTAATTAAATAAAAAAATGTACATAACATAGAGTCACCCTTTGCCACAGATCTAATAATATCAGATAATGTTACTAAATTTAACAGACTATCAATATTTTATATTTTCTCTCAAATTCAAATAATATAAACCCCTTCATTTTACAGGTCCAGAGTGATGTCTAGTCCATGCTAGAATTAAAAGCTTGAGCCTGACCGATTCCAATTTTCCATATCCCCTGCAACCTCATCATTATAATTAAGTTAGATTTTTACTTTTAATCTTGAGACTCAAGGACAACATAGAAGAGATCATTGAACAAAGGTGCTCTATAATTGGGAATTCTGGTATAAACTATCATAGTTGGTGCGTACAGTGGCTATCTTATTTGTCTTTATTAGCAGTTCTTAGATGTCACAAGGATTTTTGAAAATGTTACAGTTAACATTAAAGACAGAGAACTAAATACAAGTTTTTTTATTAGTAAAGGCATCAAAGACATCATTTTGATTGTCTAATAATGACTCCGTGTGTGAAGGTGAAGTGAGTTCTGGTTGTTTCACAGCATTGTAGATATTCATAGAGCCAACACTACATACCTTGTTGCCCCTTCATGATAAATGTTGAGGGTCTGAGCATAGCTCTGAGACAGTACAGAATTCAGTAATTTCCTGGAGCTCAAAGTCCAAAGTTTGCTTTACTTTATCATTAATAGTGTCTTAACTCCACTGCTAACAAACTCCTAAAAGTCACTTTTCTTTTTACATGAAATGGCCTAAAAAATAAAGAGGCTGAACTATATCCTTAATGCTATGTGCACCTGATGCTTATTTTGTGAAATACGGTCAGTGCCATGAGGACAAATACATTGATTATGGCTGACTGGTTCAATTTGATGTAGGCTGTTATAAACCTTTCATACTTGTTTTAGTATTCCAGATTACATAATGTGAAATTATAATGTAATAAATAAAGCAGAGGCCTGAGGTCACATGGCCCTGTAAAAATATAGAATTGCTATGACCTCAGAAAATTTGCTTCAACTCTTTGAACTTTATTTTTTCTTTCCTCTGAAATCAATGAGGTTTCCTCTTCCTGGAATTCTTTTCCACTGTCTCCAGTGTGGTTTATTGTATCACCTTTAGTTCTTGGTTCATATATTCCAGTATCAAGGAGGTCTTTTCAAACTTTCTAGTAAAAAGAGCATATGGTACTTATATAGCATTCCTAATCTGCTTCCCTGAATTGTTTGCATTATTGCCTATGATCATCTGACATGGTATATATTTCCTTTGTGCATTGTTTTGGGATTAATGCTGGACAAGACCCTTCCATCATCTGTGATGGAAGGCTAGCCAGGGGGCCCCTGGACAGAAGGAGTGTGCATTGTCCTGAGTGAATTAATGTAGCTCCCTCATTTTCTCCTCTGAGGATCAGTTTCTTGCCCAGGGACTGCTTCTTGACCTTTACTTCTTGCGCGCACAGCTGATGCAATGTGGCTCTGGGCTACACACAGGTTTGTACAACTCAAACCATCATAGATTTGTCTGGAGCCCCTTATAACAAGCCTAAGACTGGGGAAGGTGTGGCCCTGCTTTGACAATCTGCTGCCATCAATACTCCCTGTAATATGAGTAACAAAATCTATGTCTGCTCCATCAGGTGCTTGTGATTTTCTGGTTTATCAGAATAAGCAGTCAAGATTCCCAGGCTTAGTCTCCTGTATTACAATTGTGTATATTCCAGATTGGAATGTAAGTTTTATGAAGGGAAGAACTTTTGTCTATGCTGATTCTTGCACTGTCAACAGCATTTTAAAAAGTCATGCTATACAGCAGCCTACTCAATACATTGTAGGATAAATTTAACGTAATTATATAAAATAAAAAATTATAACCATCTCCAAGGGATGTTGAGATGATGAAATGAAATAATTTTCTCAACAAATATTATCAAGCACCAATTATATATGCATAAGTATGTTTACAATATTAGGAGCACTGGTTAAAATTAGATGAATTTGGTTCCAACTTCCATTGGCCCTATACTTTTTCAATTTTTTTTATTGCTACTCTATAACAGTCCTCCCATTTTTCCCCCATTGCTCACCCCTGCCCCACCCACATCCTGCTCCTCTCTCACAGTCAACCTCCACCCTGCTGTCCATGTCCATGAGTCATTTATACTAGGTCCTTGAATAGACCCTTCCCCTTATTTTCTCATTTCTTCCCCTCCCATCTACCCTTTGGTCACTGTCAGTCTATTCCACATTTCCATGCTTCTGGTTCTATTTTGGTTGGTCCTTTGTTTGCTTTGTTCATTAGGTTCTCATATAAGGTAAGATCAGATGGTATTTGTCTTTCACTGCCCGGCTTATTTCACTAAGCATAATACTAACCAGTTCCATCAATACTGTCGCAAAAGATATGAGGTCCTTCTTTATTTCTGCTGCATAGTATGCCATTGTGTAAATGTACCACAGTATTTTATCCACACATCCATTGATGGGCACTTAGGTTGTTTCTAGGACTTGGTTATTGTAAATAGTACTGCTAGGAACATAAGGCTACATAGGTTCTTCTGAATTGGTATTTCAGGATTCTTAGGGTATAATCCCAGCAGTGAAAGTGCTGGATCAAAAGGCAGTTTTATTTTTAGTTTTTTGAAGAAATACCATACTGTTCTTCACAGTGGCTGCACCAGTCTGCATTCCCACCAACAATGCTCTAGGGTTCCCATTTATCCACATTGTCACCAGCATTTATCTGTTGACTTGTTTATGATGGTGATTCTGACCAGTGTGAGGTGACATCTCCTTGTGGTTTTCATTTGCATCTCTAGTGATGTTTAACATCTTTTCATATGTCTATGGGCCCTCTATATGTCCTTATTGGAGAAGTGTTTGTTCAGGTCCTTTGGCCATGTTTTAATTGGATTGTCTGTCTTCCTGGCATTCAGTTGTATAAGCTCATTATTTATTTTGGAGATCAAACCCTTATCCAGGGTATCATTGGCAAATATATATTTCCCATATGGTTGGTTCCCCTTTCATTTTGCTGATCTTTTCTTTAGCTGGAAAGACATTTTTTAATATGATGTAGTCTTGTTTGTTTATTTTATTTTTCTTTATTTCCCTTACCCTAGGAGATATATTTGCAAAAATATTGCTATCTGGGATATCTGAAATTTTACTGCCTATGTTTTCCTCTAGGACTTTTATGTTGTATCAGCTTTTGTTTAAGTCTTTTATCCATCTCGAGTTAATACTGGTGTATGGTGTAGGATGGTGATCTAGTTTCATTTTTATGCATGTCCCTTTCCAGTTTTTCCAACACCATTTGTGGAGAGGCTATTTTTACCCCTAAAACCATTGCCTAATATTAATTGACCATAGAAACCTAGGTTTATTTTTGGACTCTCTATTCTGTTCCATTGATCAATCTGTCTGTTCTTATGCCAGCATCAGACTGTTTTGATTACAATGGCCTTGAAATATAGTTTGATGTCAGGTATTGTGATTCCTTTTACTGTGTTCTTCTTTCTCAAGATTTCTGAGGCTATCAGGGTCTCTTTTGGTTCCATATGAATTTTTGAAGTATTTGCTCTACGTCTGTGAGATATGGCATTGGTATTTTACAGGAATTGTACTTAATTTATAAATTGCCTTTGGCAGTATGAACGATTTAATGATAGTAATTCTTCCCATCCATGAACATAGTATATGATTCCATTTTTTTATATCTTTCTTAATTTCTTTCTTCAGTGTTCTGCAGTTTTCCAAGCACAAGTCTTGTACCACCTTGGGTAAGTTTATTTCTAAGTACTTGTTGCTATATGAAATGGGAATTTTTCCAGTTTCTATCTGATATTTTATTGTTGATGCAGAGAAATGTCTTTGATTTCTGAATATTGACTTTGTATCCAGCTATTTTGCCAAATTCACTTATTAGGTTGAGTAGTTTTTTCATGGAGTTTATAGGGTTTCTATGTGCACTGCATGTGATCTATGAATATGACAGTTTTACTCTTCCTTTCCAGGTTGGATGCCTTTTGTTTATTTTTCTTGTCTAATTGTTGTGGCTAGAACTTTGAAAACTATGTGGAACAAAAGTGGAGAGAGTAGGCATATTTGTTTTGTTCCTGATCTTAGTGGGGATGCTTTCAGTTTTTTCTCATTGAGTATGATTTTGGCAGTAGGTTTCTTGTATATGGTCTCTATTATGTTGAGGTATGCTCTCTCTCTTCCCATTTTGCTGAGTGATAAATAAATGGGTGTTGTACTTTATCAAATACTTTTTCAGCATCTATTGATATGATCATGTAATTTTTGTCTTCCATTTTGCTTATGTGGTGTATTATATTTATTGATTTGTGAATATTAAACCATACTTGCATCCCTGGGATGAATCCCACTATATTGTGGTATATGATCTTTTTAATATGTTGCTGGATCCAGTTTGCCAATATTTTATTGAGGATTTTAGCATCTATGTTCATCAGCAATATTGGGCTGTAGTTTTCTTTCTTTGTTGTGTTTTGATCTGGTTTTGGAATTAGGATAATACTGGCCTCATGGAAAGAGTTTGGGAGTCTTTCATCTTCTTGGATTTTCTGAGATGGTTTAAGAAGTATAGGAGTTAGTTTTTCCTTAAGTGTTCTGTAAAATTCACCTGTGTAGCCATCTGGTCTCATGCTTTTGTGTGCTGGGAATTTTTTATTTCTGCTTCAATTTCACTAGTTGTATTGATCTAGTCAGGCTTTCTGCTTCTTGATTTGTTTTGAAAGATTATATATTTTCCAGAACTTTTTTCTTTTCCCCAAAGTCATAAAATATCTTGTCATATAGATATTTGTAGTAATTTCTTACAATCCTTTGTACTTCTGTGGTATGGGTTGTGACACCTCTTTCATTTCTGATTTGATCTATTTGGGACCTCCCCCTTTTTTTCTTGATGTTTCTAGTTAAAGATGTGTCATTTTGTTTATCTTTTCAAAGAATAAGCTTCTGGTTTTATTGATCTTTTGAATTGTTAATTTACTCTCTATGTCAATTCTGATCTGACCTTAATGATTTCCTTCCTTCTGCTCATTCTGGGCTTTGTTGGTTGTTGTTCCTCTAGTTCCTGTAGCTGTAGGATTAGGTTATTTATTTGAGATTCTTCTATGTTTTTTAGGTAGACCTTTATTGCTATGAACTTCCCTCTCAGGATAGCCTTTGCTGTGTCCCATAGGTTTAGAGCTGTTGTGTGTTCATTTTCATTTGTTTCCAGAAACTTTTTGATTTCTTCCTTGATGTCATTATTGAACCATTCATTATTTAATAGCATGTTATTAATTCTCTATGAATTTGAATGTTATTGAATTTTTTCTTTGAGGTTAGTTTCCAGTTTCAAACCATTGTGGTCTGAGAAGATACTTAATATAATTTCAATTTTCTTGTGTTTGTTGAGGCTTTTTTTGTGTCTTACCATGTGGTCTATCTTTGAAAATGTTTCATGTGCATTTGAAAAGAATATATATTTTGCTTCTTTGAGGTGAAAGGTTTTGTACATATCAATCAGGTTCATTTGATCTAGAGTGTTGTTCAATGCCTCAATATCCTTGGTGTTCCTATGCTTGGAAGATCTGTCCATTGTTGACCATGGGGTTTTTCAATCTCCTACTATGAGTGTGTTGCTATTGATATCCTTCTTGAAGTCTTCCAAGGTTTTCCTTATATATTTGGATGCTTCCATGCTGGGTGTATGTATGTTTATAAGGTTATATTATGTTGATGGATTGTTCCCTTAAGTATTATGAAACATCAATCTTTGTCTCTTTTTATGGCTTTTATTGTGAAATCTATTTTATCTAATATAAGTATTGCTACCCCAGCTTTTTTTCATCTCTTCACTTTCAGTCTATGTAGATCTTTTTTTCTAAGATGGTTCTCTTTTAAAGAGCATATATGTGGGTCAAATTTTCTTTCCATTCAGCTATCCTATGTCTTTTTGATTAGAACATTTAATCCATTTACATTTTAGGTTATTATTGATAAGTACTTATTCATTGTCATTTTTTCCTTGTTACCTGCATTCTCTCTTTGTCTCTCTGTCTCTCTGTCTGTCTCCCTCTCTCTCTTTCCTCATCTTCTTAAAGCAGTCCTTTTGGCATCTTTTGTAATGCTCATTTGGTGGGAATGTATTCTTTATCCTTCTTTTGTCTGAGAAGCCCCCTTTTTCACCTTTCATTTTGAATGAGACTCTTGCTGAGTAGAGTAGTCTTGTTTGTAGGCCTTTGTGTTTCATTGCTTGAACTATTTTTTGCTGTTCTCTTTTGGCTTGTAGTGTTTCTATTGAGAAACCCACTGATAGCCTTACTGGAAGTCCCTTGTATGTTATTTGCTATTTCTCTCTTGCTGCCTTTTGGATTCTTTGTCTTTGAATATTGCCATTTTATTATGATGTGTCTTGGAATGTATCTCTTTGAATTCATCTCCACTGGGACCCTCTATGCTTCTTGGACTTGCATGACATTTTCTCTCATCAAGTCAGGGAAGTTTTCTATCAGTAATTTTTCAAACAGGTTTTCTATCCCTTGTTCATCTTCTTCTAATTTTGGTATCCCTATGAAACATATTTTTATTATGTTTCATGTTGTCCTGAAGCTGTATTTAACCTTCTCCATTCTTTTTCATTCTTCTTTCATTTTGTTGCATTTTCTGGAAATGTTTTTCTATGTTTTCCTCCAGCTCACTGATCACATCCTCTGCTTCATCTAGGCTGCTTTTTATTTCTTCTATTGTGGTTTTCAGCTCAGAAATTGTGTTATTCAGTTCATTCTTGTTATTTTAGATAGTTTCTATATCCTTTTCAATGCTGGTGTAGTTCTCAGTAAGTTCCTTGTAGCTTTCCTGGAGTTCTTTGTAGTTTCCTCTAAGCTCACTGAACTCATTGAGCTTCCTTATAACCATTGTTTTGAACTCTATGTCTGATAGTTTTCATGCCTCTATTTCTAATATGTTATTCAATTCAGGAATTGTATTATCTAGTTTCTACTGGGTTTTATTTATAGTTTATATGTCCTTCTTAATGCTGGTGTAGTTCTCAGTAAGTTACTTGTAGCTTCCCTGGAGATCTTTGTAATTTCCTTTGTGTTCATTGTAGTTTTGTTTGCTGAGTTTATTGAGTTCATTGAGCTTCCTTATTACCATTGTTTTGAATTCTATGTTGGATAGTTTGCTTGATTCTATTTCATCTATCCCTATTTCTGGGAATTCCTCCTTTCCTTTTGATTGGGTGTTGTGTCTTCATCTCCCCATTTTATGTAGCTTTTCTTGTTTGTTTTTGCTTCTTAGATTGATCTACTTTGGTTTCTGGTCTTCATGTTGTGAACTTCTATGGTAGGAAACCTATGAGATTCAGTCTATTTGATCTCCTGAACCTAATGCTCTTGGGATGTCCTTTGTTGGAAACCGCTCCTTGTGGTTTAGGGAATTGTAGCTGTGGCCTGACCATGACTGCCACCGGCATCCCAGTAGTGCTTTTCTTTAAGTCTCAACATAAGTCTGTCCGTGGAACATGACTAAAAACCACTCACAGGGTTGCCATGGGAATTAGATTTGAAAAATTCTTATTATGCTTTTATGATTTAGAACTTGCTCTGCTTTCTTTATCTGTAGTATAACATAAACAGTCTCTAGATAGGAATGTATAAAATCTTGCACCTAATGCCAGTATGGCATCAAGACGTTTGGTAGACCATGATGCAGACTGGTCACTGTACCCTCTGTAATAGTACATGTAATCTATTACTGTCAACTGTAATCCTAACACCTCCAATCTATTGATGATTCATGAATCTCGACCTTGTATCTCTCATGTGTATCCTCCTTAATCAAAGGTATGAGGGAAGAAGGTCTAATTGCTGTTCTCCACTAGAGAGAGCAGTCACCTTCTTTCCCCCAGACATAATAAAGTGTCCTGGGTAAAAGTTTGTTCGGCTGTGGTCACGAAGCCTCTGCTGGACAGAGCGACTTCCAACTGAGCCTATGGTGTATGAGGCATATCCTTTTCAGTCCTTTATGTTGTTTATTTGGGCTGCCTGATTGTCTTATGTACATGATTTAAATTTTATAAAGTAACATAATTTGTGTAATCTGAAAATTCTTTAAAAAAGCCAATCTTGACAATCATATAACAGATTGTCTAGAAAAGGGAGGAGGGAGAGATATTGATTATGAGGTTTATAAAGTCTGTTTCTTAAAATGTATTTGAAGGAACTAACTCTTCACAGAATTTTACTAAATCTTGCATTCATAGTTTTTTGTTTTCTTTTTGTAAAACCAGACCTACATAAAATAACGCAGATTCCCTCACTGCATGATATCTAATAAGTTCATATGTACAGCACATACCAAGAAAGATCAAATAGCATGTAGCACTCCCCAAGCTTGTTCGACTGTGGCAATTTCCTTTAAAGAAGCATATTTCAGAAACATTGTTCATAAATTCTATTTTGCAGCATGGTGAATTCTGTAACAGGGTCCTCACTGTACTGTTAGATGCACCCTGTATTAGTTACCTTTGTAACTTCTGTTTCTAGTTTGGCATGGGGTAAATCTTCCATAAGTATTTCTTGAATGAAGTTAACAAAATGAGCTGAATTAGAAAGAAATATGGGTAGAGAACAGGATTGGAAACTTGCATTTACTTGGTTCTCTACACTAAATTATTCTAAAATCATTGCTTTTAGGACTTGTAGGTCTTGACTGTTCAATAAACTGAATTTGGAAGACGGACTCATAGGGTAAAAAGACTAGAAATGTTCTATTTTGGGCTGGAATAATTCACCCAGGCATTATCCTACTTAATCTAGAACCTAAACCAGTTTTTCTTTTAAAATGTCATTATAGAAAATCTTTCTCAAAAGAATCTTATTATCAAACATAGATGGGCTGGAATTTACTGATGCTATAGATAATGAATGCCAACTAGTGTGGCAAAGAAAGACAATCTGATTTACTGGGAAAAAAAGGTATTAGAGCTAGGTAGCCTTGAATAGAATGCTAGCTTTCCTACTCACTAATTGTGGGACAATGAGGGAGTTATTTAATATATTTCAATTTTAGTATTTTTATCTGTAAAAATATGAAATTAATAAAGAGTACAATATTTGAGCATGTTAAATAAGGTTATGAACTTGAAGTTTTTAGTAGTGTTTCTGTTTCTTAGTAGCCTTTCAACAAATAGATTATGGAGAATTTAAATGAGCTGGAGAAATTCTGAAACATCCCTGGCATGAAAAAATAGCAAAATTATAATAATCTTCTAAGCAGGGTAATGAGATTTTGAATGTCATCAAGGAAAACGCAAAACCATGCAGTTTAAGCTCAGCAAGAGATTGTGTTAGTCTTAATTCTTTGTTCATTTTCAGTACACAAGATTTGTGTACAGAATCATCTACTTTTTGTGAATAACAAGCCGCCACTTGTTGGCTAGGCAAATTTTTAGCCAATTCTCAGAACAATTTTATGATTTAGATTATATTTGTGTCCATAATGGTTCCAGCCCAGTATAATGTATTTGGAAAAGAAAAATTCGTATTTATTTTTAATGATAAGAACACTCCAAGTTTATGGAAGTGAATGAGAAGAACCCATACAAAGTGAATTTAAGGGAATAGTAATTCACTGTGGCTGGAGCAGAGATTTTGAGGGAGAGTATGGGAAGAGATAAGAAAGTAAGTATTCGAAGATGATTGAATCTGGATAGATTTCAACCAGATTGTGCAGGAAATATAAGCCAGGTCCAGGGATGTATGCTGATTTGCACAGATGACAGAGCTATTAAGGGATTTGGAACTGAAGAAAAACAATAAGGGAGTAATTTTCTTTAGTAGACAAAGTCTGATAATGATTGTTTATCAGCAGAGATTTGATCAGATTTACTAGCAATGCTTCCCAGCTTCACATAGAAGTCATGACATCAAGGTCAGGAGTTTTCCTCCTCTTGCATTTGTCACATTGTGTGATTAATTTTTAGAAACTATAATCCAAGTTAGTTGTTCATAGCAGGTGCTCTAGAACTAGGCTATCAACTCTTCCACTAGCTGTGTGACCTCATTTAAATCATTTAACCCTAAACATAACAGTTTTGTTTTTAAATTTTCATCTGTCAAAGTGCTCATGTGATTTTCTTTATAAGGGAAAGTTAAATTAGCTACAGATATTATAACAGTGCCTACCACACAGTAAATGCTCAAATTGTTTACTTTGCATTACTGTTATAACGATCCTTTTTTTTTTTTTTTTTTTTTAAGCATTGGCATTTTAATAAGATCTCCTCTTTGGAAGATTTATATTCTAACTAGTCCTTGGATTTAAAATTTATCTCTACCACCTTGCTCTCATAATCAGTGTTTTAAGAAGATATACATTCTCAGATATATCCAAATTCCCAATCCTTAGAAAATTTTAAGTTGTAATTTAAATATTTTTGTAGCATTTGATCTCCTTTTTCTCAGTATGTCTCCCTACCCCTATGCATATGTCTTACCAGAACACCATCACTTCCCTCTCAGAGCTTCAAAATTCAGATAATTTAGGAAAAAAACTCAGCATTAGTACCCCTGAGTGCAACCATTTTTATTTTATGATCCTGAAGATAAAAACCTATAATTTTACTGTTTTCTTTTATGGACACACAGTCCTCTTAGCTCTGTTTACACTGCCATTTATGATGACTGTAATCAGATAATCACATAGAGTCACTGAGGAGGAGAGTGTTGATTCTGTTGCTGCATCTGAACCTTCATCTGCTTCAGTCTTACCTGAACTCCAAAGATAACAAAAGTGAGTAGAATCCCTGGATAATGTTTCCAAAACTGTGTAATCTTTTCTAGAATTAGGGTTATAGCAAAGTGAAACAGACCAGGGCCTGCTGCTCCATTTGGCTTTCAACGTGCACCTAGAAGTGCCCAAATCAGTGTTAATTTGAAATTTTTTTGAATGAAAATGTGCTTAAAGCAGAAAATATGTCATTTTCTTGCCTTTATAACATAATTTACTGTTTTCCTGCAGAGGTCTGTGGCCCTTGGGAATATCTTTTATTCATGTCTGTGCCATGTATGTTGATAGGATGAGCTGTCCAGGGATATGTGCTTCAGACCATTGATGTGCTTTTGAAGCCTCTGAGTCTGCTTTCTGTTTGTTTATTTCTTTCTGTCTCCTTATTATATTTTCCTCCTAGCTTTTCCCTCTTGCTTTTTTTGTTCTGTCTGTCAATAAGCAGTCTTGTTCACCCCACACTAATCCCCACTACATTTTAACTTATGCTTCTAATAAATTATTCCAGAAGTTGGGAAATCCAGCAACCAACCTTGTGAGAATTATATATGACAGGAAAAATAGTCTCTTTAAGTAAAAGCTTTGAGAATTCTATATTGGGTGGTATTTGTTTGCTTCTTATACTTACCTCCATGATTCAATTCTTCTGTTTATTTTCCACCTGAATTACTGAGAACACCTCCCATCTGACCTCTACACAGTGCTTGCTACACTGCAATTCTTTCTTAATAGGCCAACAGCATAATCTAAGCTCCTTTGTATGACATTTAAGGCTCTGCATGTCCTGAATGCTTCATAACTCACAGATTCATATCTGCCTCACTTACCTCACTACTTACTATGAACACTGAGGAGTGCTGGCTTTTCCTTTAAAAAATAAAGAAGGAAGGAAGAAAGCAAAAAAAAAAGGAAAGGAATCTTGCTTTATCTCTAAACCTTCCAATGTGTTGCAATCTCTGCCTAGAATATTCTTCCTTTTTCCTTCAACTTCTTGACATCTAGGTACCCTTGAGAACATAGCTGAGGATATTCAGGCTAGTTATTGGCCCTCCAAAGGGTCAGTGCATTTTTTATTCCATGACTTCAAAGCCCCCTCACTCTCTAGTTCCCAGGACTGTGGGCAGAGGCTGTAGCTATTTGGTGGCAAAAGTCCAGTGGCCTTTCCAGTCTCATATTTACCCCCCACTAGATCTACCATGCATTGACAATTCTCAGTCATTCCAGGATGCTGCTGTGGCTCTCCATACCTCTACCTGATATGTGGACACCTCATGGGTCCAGATTGATCACCAGGTTACTTTACCTAAGGGCTTCCATAAAGTTCCAAATATAGTTATTTTGCTTTTAAGTTAACTTTGCATACCTGCGTGATGTCTGGTACTTTTTTTTCACCTTTGAGAGCCTGTCTTCCACTTGTAGACTTATATTTCCTTAAGAGGAAAACATGTGTTAGATTTTGTTGGTTTTTTTTTTTTTTGTATTATCTGAGACAAACATGGTGCCTAATTAAATTAGGTTCTCATTATCAAGTATATGTTAAAAAAATAAATGCTCATTGTAATATCTGTTCTGCTGGGAAGGGAGGAAGAAACAGTGTATATATGACTTCCGTTGATTTGCACATGTTCTTGATTAGTGGTTCTCAAACAGGGCTGAAGTTTAAAAACACCTGGAGATTATTTAGTAAAAACCTTTGACTAACGTTTTAAGATGTTAATGTTTATAAGAATCACCTAGGAAGCACTTTGAAATACATATTACTTACTTAATTAATTCTCATCTTCATGTAGATATGGTGATACTTAGGTGCTTTTTCAGTCTGTCTAGTACCTATATAATTTCCTCTACCTGGGAACCACTGCAGTCAGTTTGTTTAATAACAAAAACCCAAGTCTTGGATAACTTCTAAAATATAGAATCAACTGTTAATTTCGGTGAAAAGATTCAAAGTAGTTGTGGATATTGGTATGCCCAGTGTTAGATATTATAAACCCTGGTTATACTGAGGCATAATCTAAATCACAACACGTAATATTTTTATAAGAATTACTCAAAGTTTAATAAATGTGTTTAAAATATCTTCAAAGACAACACTGACTTTTGTTGTGATAGACACAGCTAAGAGATATAGTCCAGTAAAAAAAAAAAAGTGTTATCTTTCTGATTAATCAATGGGAGAACAGAATGAAAGATGCTAATTAAGGGGTAGATTAGATTAGTTGTGAAAAGGAGAATGTACTAGAAAATGTAGAAACATTCGGTGAACACCAGTTAGAAGTTTCCAATAATAGTTAGAATGAGAAAAAATGTTGGTTTAGACCAACCTGACAGAAATGGAAAAGAGTGAATGGATTCAATAGATATGTAGGAAGCAAACTTGATGGGACTTGACCATTAGATATGAAAATAATGAGATGACATTGTAAAGTATATTGGTAACTAGATGAATGGAGAGAAAGAATACTGGAAATAGTACCGTATTTGAATGGGAGAGATAATTAGTTTGATTTTGCAGATGTGGCTTTGAAATATCCATGAGGGGATGTCTTGCAGTTGTATAACCAGATAAAGAACTAAGGAGAGATTTGTCTTAGAAACATAAGTTTGGGTATCAGCTACATGTAAGCAGCATGTTAGTATGCTGGGACTACCATCATCAAGTTCCACAGACTGAGTGCCTTCAACAATAGTATCTTATTCCCTCATAGCTCCAGAGGCTAGAAGTCCAAGATCAAATTATTATCAAGGTTAACTTCTTTGCCTTGGTTTATAGATGGCTATTTTCTAATGATATCTTCCCATGGTCTTCCCCTCTATGCATATCTGCACCCTAATCCTATCTTCTTGAAAAACAACAATCTGTTGGTTTAAGGCCCACACATTTTACTTTATTTTATCTTAATTATCTCTTTAAAAATCTTACCTTCAAATAAAGTCAAATTCTGAGGTACTGAGGCATGGGTTAGTACTTCAGCATATACATTTCAGTGTGACACAGCTTAATCCACAATAGATGGTATGTGAAGCTGTGAGTTTGGTGCAATATTGCTTCATAAAATATATAAGAGGAGAAGGCCTAGGATTGCAACATGAGGAATCCAACATTTAATGCCCAAAGAAAGAATGATGAAAGAGGATGATAATATTCAGGAGAAAATACAGGAGAGAGCTAGGTTACAGGAACCAAAGAAGTTGAATGTCTTGACCAGAAGGCCATTGTGAAAAGATAGAAGATTAAAGAAAGATCAAGTAGAATGAGGACTGAAAAATGATTATTGTCTTCTGTTTTATCTACTCAGTGTCTAACCTAGTGACTGGTGCCTAACAGCCATAGAACAATGGATTAATTGTGTATTGCCATATTTGAGTCTTGAGGGAGGAGAAAGTTGACAAGGCTGAACATTTTAGAAATGACTAACCATATCTGTGCAAACTTGAAGAAATTAATATATCAGAAGCTCAATTTTTAATTATGTATAATAAACTTGATAATTTTTATCTCCCAAGGTTGATTGAAATTATGTATCTGGAACACATATCAAGGAAATGTGGTGTTATTTTAGTTACTTACTGAAATATTTTAAGCATTGTACTTAAATTGGTTAAAGGTATAAAAAAATAGACGATGAATCCATATTAAGCCCTTTCCTTACTAGAGAAAAATAAAAACTGAATCCAGAAAAGTTTTTTTCAAATGTTAATTTCAAAGGGTAATTTGGGTGCAAAATAGGAGTCTCTGCTACAGTGGAAGAGAACAGAAACAATGGCAATAGAGCAGGCACAAAGCAAGACTGAGTTTAGTAAGTATCCTGCACACTGCCATGAACAGGCTAGGATGTGGACAGCTAAGTGTGACTAACATCTAAACATTATGAAAAATGAAAAATGCCTGGCCACTGTGGCCTTGTTGGTTGGAGTGTCATCTATAACCAAAAGGTTGTAGGTGTGATTCCCAGTCAAGACACATGCTTAGGTTGAAAATTTGATCTCTGGTCCAGGCATGTACAGGAGGCAACCAATGTTTCTTTCTCAAATCAGTGTTTCTCTTTCTCACTTCCTCTCTCATTTCCTCTCTCTCTAAAGACAATGAAAAAAATGTCCTTGGTTGAGGATAAAAAAAACAAAACAAAAAAAAAACCTCCAAAGTGAAATATTTTATTAATATATGTAAAGTTTTTTCAAGTCAATTAATCATTTAAAATCATGGGTTATGGATTTAATACATGTAAACCTTTAAGAAAGAAAGATAAACAAGATCCTTACCCTAAGACAATACTCCAGTATCTAGATGGATGAAACATTCAGAGGTGAAGAGGTATCAAACAAAAGGGACTTCATAGAGCACTTGTCAGTGGAACCAAACACTTTCCCTGACTCAGGACCTGAGTTGTGCAGGTGATTTGTACAGGTAGGTGAGAACTGATGAACATGGCCATTGGAATATGACCCATCGAAACAAGGCTAAATGGCAAGAAAGTATAAAAACTGTCCTTAAAGAAATTTATTACAACAATAGCACATTTAATTCTCATAACTTCATGAAAAAAATATTGTTAACTGCATTGCACATATCCAGTTTTGGAGCGCATCGAACATACACAGCTGGCAATGAGCAGAACCACAATTTTGTGCTCTTAGCTTCTAATGGAGTTCCTACCAAATAGTAGGCTCTCATTAATATTTATTGATGTAAAACAAGGCCAGGTGTGCAGCAGATTTCCTTGAATTTTCTTATTTTTAGCAATTTTTGGAGTATATTTTTCAAAGGATAATTTTCATAAATCAATTCAAAATCTGTTTGTCACTTTAATCTGACCTATTTTAAGATGGCATTTGATATAGTCAAAGAGATAAGTTTGTATTGTTTTTATAATAAAAGAGAAAATAAACAAGTTTAAACAGATGTGGAGAGGGAGATAAAGCTCTGCTACTTATATCGGTATTTATTTTATGCTGCCTCTGGCATTCCTTTTCAAAACAGACATCCACAAAAGTCAAGAGTCAGGGCTCTAGCCATTCAAATATTATGACACAGAGTCAGTTCTTAAAGAACAGTGGGTAACTGTTCATCAGGAGATACAAGAATGCATTCACCATGGAGACCTGAACTTGCTGGTTTGTCTCAGCCTTATGAAATACAAAAAGGTGATTGCTGTGTTTAAGCACTTTGCTGGTATACCTCCAAGGAAGACAGACTCAGTGCATGTCCACTTTGTGTTTTTCTTTCAAGTTAGTCTGAAAGTCTGGGGCATAGAGGTTGGGAGATATGAGTAGTCCTAGCCCTCCACCTCCCCAGCACTTGGGATAAGTCTCTCCCTTGTTCTGGGTCATCATTTCCTTATCTTTAAAGGACTATAAAGTAAGATGATGAGATAATCTCTAAAAATCCTTCAAATCAAGGATTTTATGATCCAAGAAAATTATAAGGCTGCCCATGCTGAAAGGTTTTATTGTTTCTCTGAGAAATTTTGGTATTGTAACCTAAACAGGTCCTGGAAATAATTCTAGGAATATCCTCACCATAACAACCATTGATTTCAATGTGGTTGACGTGTTGATTTCTTAAAGTTAACTGCATTTTAGGCACTTCAGAAATTAAGTGATAGGCCAAGGTAGATGTAGACATTGACCACTTACCTTTGGACTCTTGGAGCCCTGGTGCTTGTTAATACTGTTATTAGAGGCCCCCTGGTGTCTTTAAAAATATCAATTCCTCCTTTCTTCTAGCCCTGGTCCTACTTTTCCCAAATTTAAAAAAAAAAAAAAAAACTACTTTAGCATCTAAAGTTACATCCGGTTTAATGCCTCTTTGCTGGTAATAAAACTTTTCTTACTTTGTGGGAATAGCTAGAAGTCTATGTTAAGAAGAAAATACAAACTAGCCAAGATTTTCAAGCAATAGAGAGCCAATTAAATATCTGAGCACTATTTCCTCTTCAATGTGATCTGATTATACACCATGCTAAAATGCTCAGAGGATCATGGAAATGTATCTTCAATTTTGCCCCTAACCATTTTCTCTCATTTGAGTTATAAATGTGTTATTTTGTTAAATTAGCAAAAAGTTATATTATTGCATTTCATTCAATCCTGTTTCTCAGTTTTCTTTTTCAAGTTGGGCTGGAAGATAACTGAGATTAGGTTAGAAAAAGACACAAAACTAACATAACAGGTTGGAAGTTTATGGTGATTCCTCAATACCCACATAATTATGTATGCCAATTACGTTTCTGTTTACTCTGATTTAACTTTTCTTCAACTGTTACTAGATTCTGCTTTGATACTGATGAGAGATACCATTTTTCATGTATTTCACAGAATCCTAGGATGTTTTAGCTTTTTGAAGTATGTCCTCCTTTTTTCATCCTGGTGAGCACGCCCTCCTTTGTATCCCTACACATCTCTACTTACCCATCTTATTCTCTCTCCTCACGCCTGCCTTCCTTCCCCATGGCTCTCTCATTCCTACTTGATCTGCTTCTCCCAACTCATCTTGATCTCCTTATATTCTATCTCTTTTTCTTGGTTACTGATTATTTTTCTATCATTCTTCATCCTTTGACCCAATCACAGTTAACAAAAATAACTATAGAATTCATTATAAGTGATGCATGTCCTTACTTTTCGGAAACAATGTCTATAATTTCAGTTCAATAAGCATTGAGTTTGTGCAATGTGAAGCTATGTTGGACACTGAAGTTATGAAGATAATTGACATTTATTGCTTTATATTATCTAAGTATAAGCCTCAGTACTAAAAGTTGTTTTTTTCAACTGTTGCAGATTCATTCACCATAGCAATTCCTTTTTACCATAAAGCAATATTTCTAACCCCAGCACTTTTTGAACCAAACATGAGAAACATTATATGCAAAATTACAACATTTTCTGCCATTTAACTGCTGTCAGTTGAAAGAGAAGTATCACAGAATATATGCATAGATATAAGAATGAATTCTCAGGTTTTCAGGTAAGATAAATTGAAATTCTTATATTCCTTTTAAGTTTCTAGATTGATTTTTCTGCCTAGGCTGTCCTTTCTCAGAACAAAATATGTATTTTTAAGTACCAAGAAATAAACCAACATGGTGAGATAGATTTCAGCCTTGGATACCTACATGTTTTAGAAACATGTGCTTTACAAACACTTTATTTTTAAAAAACTATTTGGCAGATGTATGCCTGTGGCTAAGTCAGTAACCCACTGGTATCTTTGACAGATAGGCTTGGGCCAAATCTGTACCTGACCCAGCCATTATCAGTCATTTCATATGTTAGGTGCTTACTGCAATTGTTCCATCCTGGCTATATAGCATGTTTCATGTGAAACTTTATCAATGACAGACATTTGGATACTTGGGACCCATTCAATGTATAAAAATCTGACTGTCCGGGGTTAGGGTGTTGACATCTGACATCTGTTAATTTTTATTTATTTGTTTTTGGTATTTAAATAAATGATTAGATGCACATTGATTCTTAGAATTGTGTCTCTGCTAAATTTCAGGAAAATAGTTTAACATATATAAATGAGCAAGGTGTGATCTTTGCCAGAACAGCATGACAAAAGTGAGAGAATTACAAACGGGATAGTACAAAAGACAGAAAGGACCAGTCAATGACTTGGGTGGCCAGACATGAGGCATACACTCATTATAAGACGAAAGAAGAGATTATCTAAGCTTAAAAAGTAGAAAGATGAATTTCAGTGGACTGAAGCAACTTTAAAAAGGAAAAAAAGAAGGGTAGATGCTAATGGTTGAGTTTAAAATAAATAGATACTGATTCAAAGGATCAAAATAAAATTATTTTTCTCTGAGGTGATTATAAATAGAAATAAGGATTAAATATATTTTCTTAATTGGGCAGGAAAATGATAGCCATTCATGTGTCATTTAAAGTCACTAACAAAGTTCAAATAAAAACAAAAGTAGCTCTTGGGGAGGCTGTTTCATGAAATCAACTCCCCAGCTCATACATATCCCTCTGGGCTAAACTGTTTCTCTGAGAACTCTCCAGTCCTGAGGAGAGCTGTTGTCAGGGCATGTTCGAGAAAGAGAGGAACCATGTACTTTTTTATTGAATCCACTGGGCATAATAGCTTCATCCAATTTGAATTTTGTTGGCTAGCTTTTTTGGAGAATAGGGTTCCTGAAAAGTCATACACAAATAATTTAATGAACCAAATATGACTCCTGCAAGTACTCAATTTTAAAATTAGTCTTATGCCCCATTGCCTTAAATAATATCACTTTCTTCTTGTCATGAATAGTTAGTTTCAGAAAAACTTCTAATTGCACTGAATGGCAGCATGCAATGTCTGCCATCATTCAAAATATTTTTCTTCTTTTTTTTAAATAAATGAGGTCAATAATCACAGAAGGAAGGGGAGTGCTACAGCAGCTAGTTTGCACAGTTGGTGAATTTAAAGCTGGGGGAAGGAGATCATAAATTTTTGTTTCCTACTCTGCTGCTGATTTGACAGTTTGCTGCAGGGGAAGATGTTGAGTCCCAGGTGCCTCCAGATCTATGTTAGATAATCAGAAATAATGAAGCACTTTACTTATTGGTGTTCTATCCCCAGACTCGTTAAATGTGTTAATAGACTTCTGCATACACAGTGCATTTTACACTTTTCTCTTGTTATTGGACAACGTGAGATAAGCAAGAATCAAACATATCAAATCCTGAGCTGATATTTTCAGGCAAGCATAAGCAAAAATTTCTAAGCATAATATACTTTTTATTTACTAAAAAATATAAAATAAATGGTGAAGTCCATTTCAAGGGAGAAATATTGATGTTTGTGTGGATAAATATTCCCAGTAGGGAAGTTGTTCTCTCTACCTTCTGGTCTCATCTCAGAGATCATGGGTATTTCAACAAAATGGAACCTAAGACAATGGATGCAAGGGTAGCTCTGAGAAACAAAGATATAAGAAATTGGGCAATAGTTTCCTGGAAAGAAATTTGACAATGTGCATCAAAAACACTTAAATAGTTTAAAAGTTTTATTTAGCAATTTTACTTTTAGAATTCCATCTTTGAGAATAATAATATATAAAATCTTACTTTTTGCAACAGCATAGATGAATCTTGAGACTATTATGCTAAGTAGAATAAGCCAGTTAGAGAAAGACAAATACCATATTATTTCACTTATATGCAGAATGTAACAAATAAAATAAACTAACAAAATAGAAGCAGACTCATAGATACAGAGAAAGACTGACAGCTGTCAGAAGAGAGAGAGCCTGAGGGAATGGGTGAAAAAGGCAGAGATTAAGCAGTAAAAATTGGTAGTTACAGAACTGTCACAGAGATGTAGATTACAGCACAGGGGATATAGTTAATAATATCACATATACATATGGGGTCAGGTGGGTATTTGAAGCAGCAGGGGCCACTCTGTAAAGGACATGATTTTCTAACCATTGTGCTGTGCATCTGAAACTAATACAAAATAATACTGAATGTAAACTATGATAAAAAAATTTTAAGAAAAAGAAAAAAATGTGAAAAATGTAAGCAAAAAGATGTTCATTATGTTATTATTTTTAAAAGAAAAATTAGAAATAGCCTAGGTACCCAATTCTTTTTGAAGTTTAAGTGAGAAGTGTCCATCATTATAGCAAACTGTCATGTATCCATTTAAAATTATGTTTATAAATTGATGACCTGATGAGATTTTTACAAATATAATTTTTCATACAAAGAGTTAGATGTAAATTCGTGAGCATAATTTGACTCTTTGTAAATATGTATGTGTTAAGAGTATGTGAGTTAAGTGTAAGTGAAGACAGAGAATGAAAGGAAATGAATTAACATACTGTTAGCAACAATTACCCATGAATATTTAAGATAATTGTGCTTTTTGTTTTTCTCTTTAACATGTTTTCTCAATTTACAAATTATCTATCATAAGAATTCTTATATTTACACTTACAAAAAGTCAATAGTTTGGTAAATGCATCTGTAATTATTTCTGTATGGAGGCGAGGCTTGTGCACTAACTTGCTTTGACTGCTGGAATGAGAGCATAAGTAGCATATGCCACTGCCGAGAAGACCCTTTGAGAGCCTTTATGTGGCCCCACTGTGCATTCATCTGTTATGCCTGAGAATTGCAATGTCCCTGACAGGTGCTTCTCTTTTAACCTAGATCTCAAAATAAAAAAGAAATGTAGTACAGAGCCAGTGGGACCCCACAATGGCAAACATATGGCATGAATAAAAATTCAACCTTTTTTGTAATACACCACTGAGAATTGAGGGCTGTTGTTACCAAAGAATAACAAAGAGAAAACTTGAGTAACCCACTCTGTGTTGCTAAATTTTCCATTTTAGACATTAGTTAAGTGACTAATTAGCTGGTTATTTTAAGCAAGTAATTTATGGTTAATCTCATAGACCCAGGCAGAGACAGGCTCAACTGTTCCAGCCGTAACAACATAAAGACAAACCAAACAAAACTCCTCTTACATTGTCACATTTGTCTAGTTATATTTTCCAACTTTTTGATCAGATACATGAGTGAAATTTATTTTCAATCTTCACTTCTATACCTTCACTCCTTTATCTTTTGAAACCTGATTTCTACATGTGCAAACATAGCAAATTTATTCATAATTTTGATATTTTAAACTACAGTTTAATTATTTTCTAGAATATGCCTGTGTTTATATCTTAAATTTTTACATGATTATATCTGTTTATGTATTTTTAGTAGGAATTCCAATGAAATAATGTTACTTTCTTCTCAGTAAACTTACATAGGTGACCCGTCCTGCAGGTCGAGCAACGAGGACCCTAGAGGGGGAGTGAGGATGAGAAAGGGACAAGAGGCACAAAGAATGGAGACAAGACAGTGCTCTGATCAAGTCTCATTTATTCTTAGTCAAAACAGTATTCTTATAGCTCAGGAGAGGAGGAATTTTTCATTCGGTGGGAATGCAGCTGCAGCTTGGGCGTTATCTGGTAGATATGAGTTAAACCGCAGGACAACAATCCCAGGAACAGAAAGAGGGTCATTGCCCTAGTAAGGAGTAAACAACTATTATGGGATGGTGAGGCCATGCCAAGCAGAACTTTAGGATGCCAGTTAGTAAGACTTCAGCTGAGGAACTTTTTAGTTCCCTACAGGTCCCCCTTTTTTATTTTATGTAAGCTGAGAGCCTCGCGGGGACTGCGCCTGTCTTAGGTCAGGAGATCACCACACGGAGCCAGCCTTACCTTACCCATCATTGGTTATCTAAGGCAGCTTCTTTTTGGCCAGATACCTGTCTTAGGCGGCGGCTGGCAAGGCATGTGGTCTCCAGTTGCCCATCATTGACTGTCCAGTCCAGCTCACCGAGGCATTAGTTACGTGTATGAGCATCATGGTAAGTTGCAGTCTCAGCTTGTTCTAATTTATGATAATGGACCTGTATTGGCTGCATTTTTATGGCATCTATTTGTTGCTTGATAAAGGCCATCACCTTATTGAAAATGAAAGGTCCTAAGGATAGCAGCAGGAGTAGCCCTAAGAGAGGTCCTAAAAGTGGGAGGAGATAGGGAAGGGCCCCATTAAGTCCACTCCACAGGGGATTTTCGAAGAGTTCTCTTCTTCTTTTCACTAGGTCTTCCTGCAGCTTCTTTATTTTGTCTCGGACGATGCCCGATTTGTTGGCATAGAAGCAGCAACGTTCCTGCAAAGCCAAGCATATTCCTCCCTGTTCTGCTGTTAGCAGGTCTAGTCCCCTCCTATTTTGGAGAACTACTTCAGCTAGGGAGTCTAACTGATCTTGGATGTCATTAATAGTGCTGGACAAAGCTTGAACATCATCAATTAGCTGATTAGAGAGCTTTGTGTAGGAGTGAACTGCAATTCCTAACCCTGTTGTCCCTGTAGCTAACGCTCCTGAAACGCCTAACCCTACTAGTAGCGGGATGAATGATACTGCTCTTTTGTGGCGTCCTGCGATGTAGTCTAAACTGGGAATGGGAACAGGGTCATCTCCGGAAACTATATCTATGTCTGGCAATAAGGTAGCTAGGACACATATTCCTGTCCAATTGTTGGGCAAGGATGAAAATGCTAAATTTCCTCCACAAACAAACACCTGCCCTTTGCCTGGGCAGAGGGAGTTGCTATGGTTCACTATGCTACTACAGTTAGCAAATTCAACAAATCCAACATGAATATCAAAGCTATTATTTTGAGACTTACCTTGGAGGCAGAGGGAAGCAGGAAAATACATGGGCTGTACTCTAAAGGGCAAGCTGGGGCTACGATTTTGATGAGACTCATTAAAGGAGGCGATATTAGCAGGAATGGCTAAGGGCATAGGTGTGCCTAAAGTCATACATAGCCAGCATTCTGCAGCTAGTTGGGGGTTGGAGATGATAAGGGCTCTGTGGGTGGCCGTCAAGATGTCAGTGGTCTGGGTATCTAGATCTATACCCCGTGGTTTAGGTAACGCCAGAGGGTGGTAATTGATTTTTGGATGCAGGTTTGTTATGAGGTGTTTTATTTGTTTTTGTACTGAGATTTCTTTTATTCTATCTTGAGGACCACCACCATCAGAAACATGTACAGGGGCCTTCTTATGCCAGCATACTGGCTTTCCAATAGTGCCTTGGCAAGAGGCCTGCAGATACTTAGTAGACCCAATTGGTGAAGGGTTAGACCCCCAATCTCCTTGGTCAATAGCATTTTGCACTTTTTGCAGTATGGCAGTAAAATAAATGACATTAGAGGAGGTACATTCCTGTACTGACTCATAACAGGTAGAATGCATTTGATTATAGATGGTGGTGCATTCCTTGGGACATGCTTCTGGTTTGTCATTGGTAGCGGGTATGACAGGAGGCTTATTTACACAATACCACCTCGGTTTAGAAACCCCTGTATCAGTTATATCATATGCGAGGTAGGCCTTGTTGGTAGGCTGCTCCGATGTCAGAGCACAAGCGTATATAGCCGCTTAAATCAGTTTTCTTTTTGTATGGCCTAATAGCTGCCTGGCAGGCAGCATTTGCATTTTCGAAGGCCAATTGCTTGACAAAATCTGTGCCTGCATTGGCGCTGCCAAAAATTCTACCAGCTGCAGTAATGAGTCTATGGACAAAATCTGCAAAAGGCTCATCTGGTCCTTGTTTAATGTTGGTGAGAGAGGAGCTCATATCACCCTTAGTGGGGAGCTTCCTCCATGCTCTTGTACCTGCTGACTGAATTTGAGCAAAAAGTCCTGGATCATATTGCATTTGAGTGTCACTAATTGCATAGTTGCCTTCTCCAATTAACATATCAAAATTCTACCCATTATTTGCCTGCATATTGCGTCTAGCAGTATCCTTAAAGATTTCTACATATTCTGATTTCCATAGGAGATAGTCTCCTCCAGCTAGGGTCGCTCGAGCCAAAGTTTGCCAATCACTTGGAGTGAGCCACTGATCTGTGACCGATTCTAAGATGGCCATAGTGTAAGGAGCTGTGGCTCCGTATTGAGCTACTGCTATTTTCAATTCTTTTATGACTTTGAAATCAAATCCAGTGTGGTGTCGCCAGGCCTGTCCCTGGGCATCTACTGTTTCTGATACCGGAAATGCTTCCATTTCTTCTAAGCCTAGTATTGGGGTATTTTGGGGTATTTTGGGGGCTGCTCCTCTGACTGGGGGCCTCTGGCTTTGGGGGCCCTCTACAGAGGGTTCAAGTTCTTTTCTTTGCTTTCCTATTTTTGGCCCCTCTAATTGTCTTATTAATTCTTGATGCTCCTTTTCTAATTGTATTTGTTCTTTTAAATATTCAATTTTATTCCTCAGTTCTTCTCGAGGATTAATAACAGGGTATGCAGAAGGGGGAGCAGAGGGTGAGGTATAGGGCAGTGGCCTTGTTTTCAGAGGCGGACAGCCAAGGTTATTGTATCTGGCTGCCTCTTCCGCCAAGCTATCCCAATCAACCTCTTCCTCATCAGAATTATTTGCAGTATATTCTGATAGGTCTGGATATAACTTCTTTTTTGATTTCACCGACACTTCTTTAGGTGCCGCAGCTCCCCCTTCAGTAGTCTGACCCTTTGACAGCTTACTCTTTGGACTGTTCTGTTCTCCTTTCGGTTTGACTACCTTGTCCTCACCGTCACTCTCAAGAGATATTAAATCATCCTCCTCTCGGCTGTCATTTCCCTTATTTTTTCTACTTTCCTCCTTATGCTCTGTCTTTAAGATATTTTGACCTTTTTCTACTACATTAGCTACTATAGGATCACTATGCCTTTGAGATAGGAGTTCATTTATTAGATTCCAATAACAGAAGGCAGTTACAGGAACCTTCTCTGGACCAAATGTATCATAAAAGTCTTTTAAAGCATCTCCTACTCTTTTCCACTGTCGTGGATCAATGTTCCCTTCAGTGGGAAACCAGGGACATAAGTGTTTGATATAATCAAAATATTTCAGCAACTGTTTTACTTTAACCTTTACTCCTCGTGCCTTTAATGCCTGTCCGAGCTGTTCAACAAAAAGCTCATGTCGGCTCATTTCTTGACCCATGATCGCTGTTCACTTACCGAGGTGAGGTCAGCGCGGCAGGTTCCCGCGTAGCCTTTTCCTCTTCTCTACTTGGCCGGCTCCTCGAACGGTGTCCTTCACTGAGTCCCCCGTTCTCGGGCCCCACGTTGGGCGCCACTTGACCCGTCCTGCAGGTCGAGCAACGAGGACCCTAGAGGGGGAGTGAGGATGAGAAAGGGACAAGAGGCACAAAGAATGGAGACAAGACAGTGCTCTGATCAAGTCTCATTTATTCTTAGTCAAAACAGTATTCTTATAGCTCAGGAGAGGAGGAATTTTTCATTCGGTGGGAACGCAGCTGCAGCTTGGGCGTTATCTGGTAGATATGAGTTAAACTGCAGGACAACAATCCCAGGAACAGAAAGAGGGTCGTTGCCCTAGTAAGGAGTAAACAACTATTATGGGATGGTGAGGCCATGCCAAGCAGAACTTTAGGATGCCAGTTAGTAAGACTTCAGCTGAGGAACTTTTTAGTTCCCTACACATAGGAAAGCACAGAATGTCAGTTTGTCCCATTACTGGTAATGTTTACTTTAATCTCTTAGTTGAGATGGTGTTTAACAGGATTCTTCACTGTAAAGGTTACTATTTTTCCCTTTGTAATTAATGAGCAATATGTGCAGACACTTTGAGACTGTGTAAATATCCTGTTTCTCATGAGACATCCATTAATTTTATTATATATGATGTTTTTGTCTGAAATTATTCTCTATGTCAGAAAAAAAAAACACATGCATTTTCATTGTATCAAATGTGTTATAATCTGTGACAATCATTATCTGCTTTGTTGATCAAGTTGCTAAGTTTTACCACTGAGAGCTTCTTCAATCTGGCTCCTATCCTTTTATTTTTTATTTTTTGGTATATTTTATTGATTATGTTGTTACAATAGTTCCAATTTTTCCCCCTTTGCTCCCCTCTGCGCAGTACCTCCTCTCTCCCAGCAATTCCACCCTCCTTAGTTCATGTCCATGGGTTGTGCATACAAGTTCTTTGGATTCACCCTCTCCTATATTATTCTTTTTAAAAAATTAATTAATTAATTTTTATAACAGTAAAAAATAACAATTCCCCCTCTCAGAGTTAAGACCCTTTATAATCTTATAAAGGACAATGGGTGAAAGTCTCGTGCTTCTCTAGCTGTTTCAAGCCGGACATGGTCGTCGTCCTACCTACCCTTGGGTCCAGAAATCCCTAATTAGAGTGGTGGTGTGGAGGGGAGGGTGGCCTTCCCACATGGAGAAGGGTCTTGCAGACTCCAGGTCAGTTCACTTTCCCCGGACCACGACATGCTTGGTTTAGCAGGCTGGCATCCTTGTCGTATTCTGAGGACAACAGATTTGGCAAAAGGGTTAAGAGGCATCATTCAGTCCATAACCACTAGATGACAAAAGGCAGGGATTAATTTTTCAATGTCCCATATTAGGAAAAAAAAAAAGGCTCTTTGGAGAAAGGTGTGCAAGGCACATTACACCTGTCCAAAACCCTTTTGCCCACTATACTTAGTTTGGGCCGAGGAGAATATTTTAGGTTTTCCTGCTCTCAGACCTCTTGGCCCTTTCTGTCCAAGCCTTTAGGATAGAAAAGAGAAATCAGTTTTAAAGTGAACCCCATGACAACCCCATGCTTCACCAACCCAGCCACTTAGTTTAGCCAAACTGTTGAGTCTCAGGAGGCAGCAATGCAGACAGGATTAAGTGAGGCCTATGAGTACGAACAATCACTTATGTAATGAGGTTATAGGCTTATGCCTTGTGAAAACAGCACACATATGTTAATGTATGTAACATAATCCACAAACCAATCTCTATATCTGCAAGACTCTCTTATTGGAAAGACATCCAGTTGCAAGGCATTTGATATTCTTCTTGCCTGTAAATTAAGCATCTTTGATGATGTCACAGACCTAGTTTAACTTTCAAATGAAAACAAACTTTAAATGAAAATTAACTTTAAAGACAGTTAGCTGCACTACTTTATAGTCTACCACTGAGCTTTGTGGTTTTCCTTGAATCACAATTTTCTCCTTAAGATTACCATCCTTGCCATTAAGTCCAGTTTTAATTTATCCTTTTCATTTGCATAAAGACAACAAGAGCAGCAAGTGATCACATATGATATTTACCTCTGCTTTGCTGGAACTTACACATGGAACCTTTCGGGCGACCTTCAGTCTGCCCTTGAGGGCACAGGACCTGAGCCACATACCTGCCATTCAGCCTTGCCTGTAAACACCTGTCTTTTTCAAATCCTTCGGGTTTTTAATTGTGCTTTAAGGTCCCTTCTAGCCATCTTTCAGGAAAACAACCTTCATTGCTTCCTTGGAAAGATTGCCATGGACCGCACAATCAACCAAGATATCAGGCCTTTATTCTCATGGGCTTTTATTACCTTTGAAAGTCAATCCCAGTTCCTTAGGGCTTTTTGGTAACAACCTGGCTCCTATCTTTTTAATGTGTCCCTACAACTCTTGAGATGTTTCATATTTTAAGTCCAATAGGATGTCTTGCACTTACCCTGTTCTATACCTAAAATCAGCCATTTTCCCAAGGAGTTCTGGCTTCCTTTGTTAGAGAAGAGTATTTAGAAACTGTTACTGGGAAGACTCCAGTCATGGAGCTCTCTGCTTCTCCTCAGTTCTTGTCTTATTTGCAAGAGATTAATTCAATCAAGAGATGATGAGCATACTGGAAATAAGATAACAAATTTATTTATGAAGTTCACAAGCACAAAGCTACAGGCAGGCACCCAGATAGTCTAAATGCCCCAGGTATAGAGAAAATAAAGTTGGTAGTAAGTTTGTTCTATACACTTGAGCCAAGGCTACGAATGGGTACTTGGTTAATCTGGGTGTGCTGACTATTGGGGTTCAGGGGTTATATACTTTAGTCGGCTTCTAGGTACCCCTCCTGCTCCCCCTTTTAAACCTTGGGAATAATGTACAGCTACAAAAGCTTTCTATCTCAGCTAGTAAAGGCTCTTTTGCCTTAGTTAATGAAATTTCTATAGAGGCTTCCTTTCCCAGTACACGAAGTCTCAAGGACTCTCTTCCTCCTGCACTATCTTTGCTTTTGATGGTTAGAATGCCTGGCAATCTTATCAGCAGTCTCAAGACTACTGAATCAACAGGTGAGACATGTTTCCCTCCTGCATGCCTTAGTTTATTACCCTAACAAAATCAAGATGTGGGATTCGGGTTTGTTCATTACTAGTAATGCCATTCTACTAGACTCAGTGGAGCCAGGAAATATGGATAGTTATAAATATTTTTATATCTTCCTACCCTTATCTCTGCCTAAAAACTTGAGTTCATACTGTTACTTTCAATTCCAATCCAAGTTCACATAGTTCATTTTACACTTTCCTCTAAAACATATTTGATAGTTTCATTAATACTGAAAATTCTAGTCCACATTATATTCATATTTAATTTTTTGATCAAATATGCAATACATTGAAGGTAGTTTCAGAACTGCTAACTCACATAAATTGAAAAAGAAGCCTACAACTAGAGTTCACAAATTGTTTACAGTTATTTTCATCTTTAGTCTAAATGGGTATACCAAAACCTTCAAAGCTACTTAAATTATACCACCTTTCCTTCAGGGTGGTTACAATATTTCTTTGAAATGTAGTTATGTCACTTGGTTTTGTTTTAATCCAAATTTCAGATATTTTCTTCCCATTCTTTATTGATTTTATTTTGGAATATGTAAAACATTAACCAGGTTCCCTAAATTAAAACTATACAAAAATGCACAATCAAAGAAATAACTTTTCTTCATTCACATTTCTACTTCATTCATAGCCACCCTTCATAAGTAATCAACCTCATTAATATATGACTTATTTTACAGTGTTTCTATTAGTGAAAATACATTAAATACACATGTATTGTTACTTCCCCTATTCTCTTGCATGAAATACCATACTTTTTAATATGCCCTTTTTACTTAGCAATAGATTTTGGAAATTATTCCATAACATTTGGATGAGCCATAGATTATTCAATCTACTTCTTACATATAACCTTTAAAGTTATTTCCAACAATTTCTTATGACAGAGTGTGGCAATCAGTAACTCCATGCATATGCAAGTTCATAGTGTTAATGATGTATCTTCAGAGTAAATTCCTAGAATTGGGTTAAAAGTAAAACTTCTTCAATTTTTTGAAGTATTTCCAAATCTCTTTCACAATGGTTATTCCAATTTTATGTCTACCATAGGACTTATATGAGAGCATCTGTTTCCCCAAAGCCAAGCTACTGAAAGCATTCTGGTGGTTCAACTTGACTCTCTATTTAAACTATTTTTTAGAATTTCTGTTATTTCAAGTGGACAAACGGAGATTCTGTATGAACTCAGTTTATAAACTGATAAGAAATATTTCTGTTGAATAGAGTGTTTGGCACATGTCACAACTTTGACTTTTTTATAGTCATATTCATATATCCTCCTCAGTAAATCTTAAACTTATCAACAGAAGAAAACCAGGGGCTGTTTGAGTTTTACCCAGAGTCTAGCACAGATATCAATGTTTAGTTCTCAAAAATATTTTTTAACCAGCATATTTATTTTCAAAAGATAAGTAATAAACAATGGTCTACTAAGTCACAATTGAAAGAAAATACAAATAAAGCCAGTTTGTCCTTCCCCTCAGTACCGTAGTCTTTCTAGATTGTACTATGACTTTATCTGTTGTTTTATCTGAAAAAAATTTGAAACTGAAACTTAAATATAGGGGTCACTTAGTGAAGGACATTACAAGATCCCATGAGAAATAATCAACACACCTGATAAGAGATGTGGATTGGAAAATAATTCCTTGATGAGTCTGACATACAGTATGTCTCTTTTTCTGAACTCTCGACTTGGTGTTGCCATTTCTTACATCAAACTTCTAACACAGTGGAGTTTCTGGGGGAATTTTACTTGACACTTCCATGTTGATTAAAAGCTTTAGGACATGGTATTTCTGAAATTAGATCAATGTCAGAGTGCTTTTGCCCACAGCAGCCATGGAAGAAGAGAAAAAAATAAAATAAAAAATATTTTATAAAAGAAAAGAAAATATGAGTCAGAAGCATGGGGAAGAAAAAGAAAAGGATTCACATTGTGCCCTTAAAAACTTTCAGCAATGCCAATAGTTGACAAACTTTCTTCTTCTAAATAGTATGTGTAAAGGTCTTGATATCCATATAAAATATGCCACAACTTCAAATAACAAATATTCTAAATCATCTATCATAGACATTTTAAAATATGATATCTAGAGCAATTTTATGTTTGAAATAAGATTGAGAGGAAGGAACAGAGATGTTCTATTTATCCCCTGCCCCCCCCACAGTTTTCCCCATAATTAACCATCCTACACTCATTGTTGTGTTATAATTGTTCAAACTACAATGACACATCATAATCACCCAAAGTCCATAGTTTACATTAGTGTTCACTTCCGGTGTTATAGATTCTATGGCTTAGGAAAAATGTATAATAAATGACATACATTCATCACTATAATCATACATTATGTAGCTCCCTTAGGTTGGCTTCTTTCATTAAATAGGCATTTAAGATGATTCCATTTTTTTTATAGCTTGATAGCTCATTTTTAACACTGAATAATATTGTATTGTCTGAATATATCACACTACATTTATCCACGCACATACTGAAGGACACCGTGGTTACTTTCAAGTTTTGGCCATTGGAAATAAAACCTCTATAAACATCCATATGCTGGCTGTGGTATGGACATAAACATTTAGTGTGTTGGTTTAAATATCATCAGATAACTATTTGTGGATTGTATGGTGAAAATATGTTTGGCTTTGTAAGAAATATCAAAATTTCTTCCAAAGGTCCTGAACTAGTTTCTATTTCTGCCAGCAGTGTTTGAGAGTTCCTGTTGCTGCACATCCTCAGCAGCACATGGGGCTGTCAGTGTTCCAGATATGGTTATTTTAATAACGGTGCAGTTCTATCACATTGTTGCTTAAATGTCATCTTACTGATGACATATGATGTGCTTATCTGCCCTCTGTATATCTTATTTGGGGGGAAGTCTGTTATAGTGTTTGGTTCATATTTTAATTTTTTTTAAGTATGTTTTATCGATTATGCTATTACAGTTGTCCCAGTTTCCCTTCCTTCTGTTTCCCTCCATGCAGTAGCCCCCCCTCCCTCCAGTTGTCCCCCCCTTTTAGTCCATGTCCATTGATTGTGCATATAGTTCTTCTCAACCTCTTCCTGTCTATTCCATTCCCTCTTACTATGCTTCTTAATTCCAATACCATCTCCCTCCTTCCCCCCTTACCCCCTCACTGCTGACATCCCCCCAATATGTTCCCCATACCTATAGTTCTTTTTCCACTTTTGTTTCCATTTAGTTTGCCTTTGTTTCGATTCCCTAGCTTCTGTTGTTGGTTCTTGTAATGCGGTTTTCATCTTAATGTTCATAGTTTTGATCCTCCTTCTAAACCAGTTCCTTTAACATCTCATATAATAGTGGTTTGGATCTAATAAACTCCTTCAGTTTTATTTTGTCCTGGAAGCACTTTCTCTGCCCTTCTATTCTGAATGACAGCTTCTCTGGATAGAGTAATAGTGGTTGTAGATTTTTGATTTTTATTACTTTGAATATTTCTTGCCAGTCCCTTCTTGCCTGCAGGGTTTCCCTTGAGAAGTCAGCTGGTAGTCTAATTGGGACTCCTCTGTACTTGATTCTTTCCTTCTCTCTTGCTGCTTTTAAGATTCTCTCTTTATCTTTAATTTTTGACAGTTTTATTATAATGTGTCTTGGAGTGTTTTTCCCTGGGTCCAGTTTTTCTGGAATTCTCTGTGCTTCCTGGACCTGTAAGTCTATTTCCTTCCCCAAGTTTGGGAAGTTCTGCTTCATTGTTTTATCACATAATTTTTCAATTTCTAGTTCTTCTTTGCCCTCTGGCAATCCTATAATCTGAATGTTCAATCTCTTCTGGCTGTCCCAGAGGTTTCTGATCCTCTCCTCACTTTCTTTTCTTTTTGTTTCCTCTTTCTGCACTGGCTGACTGTTTGTTCTTTATGTTCCGGTTTGTTGATTTGATCTCTGGATTTTATTTCCTCACCACTTGTCTCGTATGTGTTTTCATTCATTTCAGTATGAGTGGCTTTCTTTCTTTCCTTGTTCTGTTCCAAATCTTTTGTTAATCCTGTAAGCCACCTTACAACAATAGCACTGACCTGAGCCTCTGACAGGTTTCTTATTTGTTTGTTTGTCAGGTTCTTCATCTGCTGCCTTGTGAGCTGTGTCACTGGGATTTCAATCGTTGCCTCCTCCATTTTGACAGATCTGTGTTTTGCTTTGCTTCCTGGGCAGGCTGTGAGAGGCAGAGCTCCATGTACTTACTCATCACTACCGGGTGACTGGCAGTGATCCCAATTTTTTTCACTGTGCTGCAGCGCTTTGTGTGGAGGCAGGAGTCTAAGATGAATTCCTGCCATTATTCTCTTCTGGGAGACCTGGATTCATCCTCCTGCCCTCTGGGCCTCACCTTCTGATGCAATGAGGGGGCTGCCTTTCCCCGCATTGGGGTCGCAAGCTGCTGGGGCTCAACAGCAGCCGGGATTGCTCTCCCTGCTGCTACCGCAAACAGCCCTGCCCAACCTTTCCATTCTGGTTCTGATTTCATGCCTCCTACCCATCCAGGTGAGCACCGCTGGTTTATAACTTCATATGCTGGGCTTCCATGTAGTTTTATTTTCTGGAATTTCTGGTTATCTTTTGTTTTGAGGTTGTTGTATTTCTTTCTAGTTGTAGAAAGAGATCGAGCATGTCCATCTAAGCCTCCATCTTGGCTGGAAGTCTAATTGGGTTATTTTTTATTGTTGAGTTTTAAGAGTTCTTTGCGTATTTTGGAAAACAGTCCTTTATCAGGTGTGTTTCTTTGCATACATATTGTCACAGTCTGACTTGTCTTCTATCATGACATTGTCTTTTACAGAGCATGGAATTTTAAAAAATTTTAATGGATTCCACCTTATTAATTACTTCATGGACCATGTTTGGTGTTTTATCTAAAAATACATCGCCATACCCAAGGTCATTTAGGTTTATTCATATGTTATCTTCACAGAATTTTAGAGTTTTACAGTTTACATTTAGGTCTATGATTCATTTTTAGTTAATTTTTGTGAAGGGTGTTAGATTTGTGTCTAGATTTATTTTATTTTTTATTTTTTTGCGTGTGGATGTCCAGTTGTTCTAATATCATTTATTGAAGAGACTATCTTTATTCCATTATATTGTCTTTGCTTCTCTGTCAAAGATCAATTACTTGTATTTATGTGGATCTATTTCTGTATTCTCTGTTCTATTCCATTTCACTGTATATTTATAGTATACCTTGAAGTTGAATTGTGTCAATCTTCCAATTTTGTTCTCTTTCAATATTGTTTCTTTTCCTCCCTTATAAGCTGATTATTTTGTTGATATCAACAAAATAAGAAGCAGGAATTTTGATTTAAGACTCTATTGAATCTATAGATCAAGCTGGGAAAAACTGACAACTGACAAATGTTGACTTTTATGTCCATGAGCATGGAGTATCTCTTCACCTATTTAGACCTTCTTTGATTCTGTTTATCAAAGTTTTGTAATTTTTCCCACTTAGATCTTGAATATATTTTGTTATACTTATACATAATTATTTTATTTCAAGAGAGGGGAAGATGGCGGAGGAGTGAGGAGAGGCTGCGGTTTCAGGCTCCCGAGACCCGTCTGCAGTCTGGACTAATTGCAGACAGAACATCTCAATGAGCAGCTGGACACTGGCAGGAGTTGAGCCAAGGCACTGCTGGATTAGAGAAAATCCATCTGGGAACAACCTGTTTAGTGAGGATAGCAGAGGAAAAGGGGACGAAATGGGATTCCTGACTGGGGCGGATGCCCGAGCTGCGGCGGGAAGCACACAAAGGCTTTTTGGCCACCACAGGCTTCCCCAGAGAGGAGTTGGGAGGAGAGCGGATCTCTGCCCACTGGCAGAGAAGGGACTCGACCAAGTGGCTTTGGCGCTGAAGGACAGGAGACAGCGTGCTGCCGGGCAAGTGAGATCATAATCCTCCTTTATATTTTTCTCTAGTGGACGGTGGAGAGGGGAGGTAAGTTTGGGGGTGGTAGGCCATTCTTGAGGAGTGCAGGCGCAGTGGTGCACTCATCCACTCCCCAACCCTACCCTTGGGTCACGGGGGCGCACATAGGGAAGTGCTCTCACTCACTGGCCCAGGTGCATGGGGCCGTGAGTCCAGGCATCCCTCGGACACTTCCCAATGGACATAAGATCAGTGCCCAAAGGGAAGAGGGAGGGCCCACTGAACATGCAGAGGACCGTGCACAGACACCCCTAGACAGCTCCCGTGGGCGCAGGGCCACAGGCCGGAAAGCAGACCACTAGCACAGGCTCTGTTCATGCCCGCCCAGATGGGAGAGGGAAGGCGGGCGGCAGCGACTCACAGACGCTCACTTCCACTGAGAACAAGTGTCCGCGGCCCCGCCCTGGGAGGCGAGAGACCAACTCCTGGAGCTCCGCTCAGCGGGACTAAGGGCATGGGCGGCGCGCGAGCGCGAAAACACCTCAGCCCGGGGACCGGAGGATAGGTACCAATCTCAGGGCAAGCTCTCAGGCCGCTCCTGCGTGTGCAGGGATATCTCGGCGCAAACGCAGAACCATCTCTGCCTGGCAACAATAGGCACCAATCGCAGGGCAAGCTCTCAGGCCGCCCCGCCCATGCAGGGGCTCGCGCGCAAGGACACCTCAACTGGCTCCATCGGGCAGCAAGGCAGCATGCTGTGCCGGCAACCGCGGGCGCACACCATTCCGGCAAGAAACAAGAACCTCTGAACCGCCACACTAGACCAGCTGTGGACGCAGAAAAAGAAGGCGACACACCAAGGCTAAAACGGACATCTCCACAAAAGAATTCGAGATAAAGTGGATAGAGTGACTCTAAATCAACAAGCCAGAAGGAATATCCTCACAAAAAAAAATCTGAAATATAACCAGACAGCATAAACAAACAATATAAAAGGTACCCCAAGAACATCAGGCTCAGGAGATCAAAGAGACTGCACCACTGAAACCCCCAGATCTACCATAAAAAATCTCATACCACAAAGGTGTGAAGGCAAAGCAGACAAATCCAAATAACGAAAACAAACAAGAAGAATCCAACATGGTAAGATGCAGAAACAACCTCTCAATGAAAAGGAAAAAGGAATCCCCAGAAAGAGAGATAGATGGAATAGACATAGCCCAAATGTCAGACATGGAATTCAAAACTATGGTGGTGAAGAAGCTCAATATGCTCGAAAACCTCAAAAACAACTATGACAGCCTCCAAGGAAGTTACCAACAGCTCTAAGAAAATTACAGGGAACTTGCAGAGAACTACACCAGCATAAAAAAAGACATAGAAACTATCGACAAGAACCAGGGAGAAATGAAGAATGCAATCTCTGAACTGAAAAACACAGTAGAATCAGTCAAAAGCAGACTAAACGAAGCAGAGGATCAGATTAGTGAGTTAGAGGAGAATGTAGGTCATAATTCTCAAATGATACAGCAAAATGAAAAAAGACTGAAAAAATATGAACAAGATGTAAGGGAATTACAGGATATTAAAAAAATAATATCAGGATCATAGGAATAAGAGAGAGAGAAGAAAAGGAGCATGGAATTGAAAAACTGATAGGAGAAATAGTGACAGAAAATTTTCTGAACCTGATGAGAGAAAAAGTTATGCAAGTCCAAGAAGAACTGAGAGTTCCAATAAAGAGGAACCCCCCAAAACACACTCCAAGACACATCATAATTAAAATGGCAACATTCCAAGACAAAGAGAGAATCCTAAAAGCAGCAAGAGAAAAACAGCAAATGATGTACAAGGGAGCTCCAATAAGGCTATCGACCGATTTCTCAACAGAAACATTACAAGCCAGAAGGGAATGGTCAAAAATATTTCAAGCAATGAAAAACAAAGGCCTACAACCAAGAATCCTCTACCCAGCAAGGCTCTCATTCAAAATAGAAGGTGAAATAAGGAGTTTCTCAGACAAAAGAAGACTAAAAGAATACATCTCCACAAAACCAGCATTGCAAGAGCTGCTAAAGGGAATATTCTAAGAAAAAGGAAGAGAAAAAACAAAACAAAAAAAAGAGTAGAGGAACAGAGATACAAAAGGGAAATGAATAAATATATGTCAATAATAATGTTAAATGTAAATGGATTAAATGCTCCCATTAAAAGACATAGGGTAACGGAATGGATAAGAAAACAGGACCCACATATTTGCTGTCTACAAGAAACACACCTCAAAACAAAAGATTTACATAGACTGAAAGTAAAGGGATATAAAAAAATATTTTAAGCAAATGGACCTGAAAAAAAAAAACTGGGGTAGCAGTCCTCATATCAGACAAAACGGATTTCAAAGCAAGGGCAATAAAAAGAGACAAAGAAGGACATTTCATAATACTTAAAGGAACAATTCATCAAGAAGATATGACACTGATAAACATATATGCACCCAACATAGGAGCATCCAAATACATAAAGCAAATACTAGAAGACCACAAGAAGGATATCAGCAACAACACACTCATAGTCGGGGACTTCAACACTCCATTATCAACAATAGACAGATCATCCAAGCAAAGAAACACCAAGGATATACAGGCATTGAACAACACACTAAACCACATGGACTTAACTGATATATATAGAACTTTTCACCCCAAAGAAGCAAAATGTACATTCTTTTCAAAGGCACATGGGACAGTTTCAAAGATAGACCACATGATAGGACACAAAATAAGCCTCAACACATTCAAGAAAATTGAATTCATATCAAGCATCTTTTCAGACCACAATGCCCTGAAACTAAAAATCAACCTCAGGGAAAAAAATCAAAGACACCCAAACTCATGGAGAATGAATAACACGCTCTTCAATAATGAATTATGCTTAGTGAAATAAGCCAGGCAAAGAAAGAAAAATACCATATAATATCACCCAATACAGGAAACTAAACAGCAACACTAACAAACGAACTAAATAGGCAAAGACTAGAATAGTAGTCAGTAGTGGGGAGGGGGGAGGGAGAGAAGGGGGATAAGTAAGGGAAGGGTCTAGTCAAGGAACGTATATGAATGACTCATGGACATGGACAATGGGGAGGCATATAATTGGGGGAGAAGGGATGGCCTGGGAGGGGGGAGCAATGGGGAAAAAATGGGACAACTGTAATTGAATAACAAAAAATAAAATTAAAAAATAACGAATGTGTTAACAATGACATCAAAGAGGAAATCAAGAAATTTCTAGAAACTAATGACAATGAACACACAACAGCCCAAAACCTATGGGACACAGCAAAAGCAGTCCTAAGAGGGAAGTTAATAGCAATACAGGCATATCTGAAAAGGCTAGAAGAATCTCAAATAAAAAACCTAACCATAAAGCTACAAGAGCTAGAACAGCAACAACAAACAAAGCCTAGGGCAAAGAGAAGAAAGAAAATCATCAAGATCAAAGCAGAATTAAATGACATAGAAACTAAATGAACAATCCAAAAAATCAACAAAACTAGGAGCTGGTTGTTTGAAAAAATAAACAAAATTGACAAGCCTCTAGCCAGGCTCATTAAGAAAAAAAGAGAGAAGACACAAATAAACAAAATCAGAAATGAAAGAGGAGAAATCATGACTGATACCTCAGAAATAGAAAACAATTATAAGAAATTACTACAAACAACTATATAGCAAGAAATTTGACAACCTAGTAGAAATGGACAGATTTCTAGAAACATATAACCTTCCAAAACTGAATCAAGAAGAAGTAGAAAGTCTCAACAGACCAATAACAAAGAAGGAAATTGAAACAGTAATCAAAAATCTCCCTGCACACAAAAGGCCTGGACCGGATGGCTTCACAGGCGAAGTTTACAAAACATTTAGGGAAGAACTAACTCCTACCCTCCTCAAACTATTCCAAAAAATACAAGAACAGGAAAAAATTCCAAACTCTTTCTATGAAGCCAGTATTACCCTAATCCCAAAACCAGGTCAAGACACAGCAAAGAAAGAAAACTACAGGCCAATATCACTGATGAACATAGATGCTAAAATCCTCAATAAAATTTTGGCAAACAGGATCCAACAATACATCAAAAAGATCATACACCACGATCAAGTGGGATTCATCCCAGGGATGCAAGAATGGTTTAATATTCACAAATCAATAAATATAATACATCACCTAAACAAAATGAAAGACAAAAATCACATGATCATATCTATAGATGCAGAAAAAGCATTTGATAAAGTACAACACCCACTTATGTTGAAAACACTCAGCAAAATAGGAATAGAGGGAGCATACCTTAACATAATTAAGGCTATATATGAGAAGCCTGAAGTCAACATCATACTCAATGGACAAAAAGTGAAAGCATTCCCCCTGAAATCAGGAACTAGACCAGGCTGTCCACTCCCCCCACTTCTATTCAACATAGTGTTGGAAGTCCTAGCCACAGCAATCAGACAAGACAAAGAAATAAAAGGCATTCAAATTGGGAAAGAAGAAGTAAAACTATCACTATTTGCAGATCACATGATAGTATACCTAGAAAACCTTATAAAACCCACTAAAAGATTACTTGATATAATAAATGAATTTAGCAAAATCGCAGGGTACAAAATAAATATACAGAAATCTAAGGCATTTCTGTACACCAACAATAAAATAACAGAGACGGAGACAAAAAAGAAAATACCATTTACTATAGCAACAAGAAAAATAAAGTACCTAGGAATAAACTTAACCAAAGAGATAAAAGACCTGTACACTGAAAATTATGCAATTATGCAACATTGAAGAAAGAAATTAAGGAAGATACAAATAAATGGAGGCAAATACCATGTTCTTGGATGGGAAGAATCAACATCATCAAAATGGCCATACTACCCAAAGCAATTTACAAATTCAATGCAATCCCTATTAAAATACCAATGACATATTTCACTGACCTAGAGCAAATACTTCAAAAATTCATATGGAACCAAAAAAGACCCCGAATAGCAAAAGCAATCTTGAAACAGAAGAACACAGCAGGAGAATCACGATACCAGACATCAAACAATACTACAAAGCCACTGTGCTCAAAACAGTCTGGTACTGGCATAAGAACAGACATATAGATCAGTGGAATAGAATTGAAAACCCAGAAATAAGCCCAGGCCTCTATGGTCAACTAATATTTGATAAAGGAGGAAGGAACATAAAATGGAGTGAGAAGAGCCTCTTTAACAAATGGTGCTGGGAGAACTGGACAGGGACATGCAAAAAAAATGAAACTAGACCACCAACTTACACCACACACGAGAATAAACTCAAGATGGATTAAAGACTTAAATGTAAGCCGTGATACCATAAAAGTCCTAGAGGAAAACATAGGCAGGAAAATATCAGATATCACATGTAATAATATCTTCACGGATACATCTCCCAAGGCAAGAGAAATAAAGGAAAAAATAAACAAATGGGATTATATCAAACTAAAAAGTTTCTGCTCATCAAAAGAAAACATCAGCAAGATGAAAAGGAAATCAACCATATGGGAAAACATATTTGCCAATGATATCACAGACAGGGGACCGATCTCCAAAATTTATAAAGAGCTTATACAACTCAACATCAAGAAAACAAACAACCCAATTAAAAAATGGGCAAAGGAACTGAACGAACACTTCTCCGAAGAGGACATACAGAAGGTCCATAGACACATGAAAAAATGCTCAACATCATTGGCCATCAGAGAGATGCAAGTAAAAACCACAATGAGATACCACCTTACGCCTGTCAGAATGGCCATCATCAGCAAATCAACAAACAACAAATGCTGGCGAGGATGTGGAGAAACGGGAACCCTACTGCACTGTTGGTGGGAATGTAGACTGGTGCAGCCACTATGGAAAACAGTATGGAATTACCTCAAAAAACTAAAAATGGAACTGTCTTTTGAACCAGTGATTCCACTGCTAGGATTATACCCGAAAAATCCTAAAACCCTAATTCAAAAAAACTTATGCACCCCTTTGTTCAAAGCAGCCCTGTTTACAATAGCTAAGTGCTGGAAACAGCCTAAGTGCCCATCTGTAGATGAGTGGATCAAAAAACTGTGGTACATCTACACAATGGAATACTATGTAGCAGAAAGAAAGTAGGAACTCCTGCCATTTGCGACAACATGGATGGAACTAGAGAGAATTACGCTTAGTGAAATAAGCCAGGCAAAGAAAACAAAATACCATATGATATCACCCAATACAGGAAACTAAACAACAAAACAAACAAACGAACTAAATAGGCAAAGACTAGAATGGTAGTCAGTAGGGGGGAGGGGGGAGGGGGGAGGGAGAGAAGGGGGATAAGTAAGGGAAGGGTCTAGTCAAGGAACGTATATGAATGACTCATGGACATGGACAACGGGGAGGGATATAATTGTGCGAGAAGGGATGTGCTGGGAGGGGGGAGCAATGGGGGAAAAATGGGACAACTGTAATTGAGTAACCAAAAAATAAAATTAAAAAAAAAAAAAAGAAAAGACACTTGGTTCATGGTTTAAAATAAATGAAATTCTGGGCATATTTCAAGTTTTAAAGTAATGTTCAGGGGAAAATTTCTCCACTCCCCACCCCCCACCAAGGAAGACTAACAAAGTGCCAGGTCACAAGATATGCATAGCCTCAGGTCCCTCCAAACCTCTCAGACGCTGGCAACTATGTCAATGAAAGAGTTGTCTTTCCACCTCCAAGTCTCAGTGGGGCTTGTGCAGGTCATGGTAACAATCAATGTGTCAATAATTTCATGACTCTGTTTTTTGAGCAATGATAGCATTTGATTCGGCAAAAAAAATGATCCATGTGAAATCTATGGGTATGCTGATGACCAAATCAAATCAACCACCCTGCTGAACTAATCAACTGCACAAAGAGTGGCCATTAATACCGCTGAAAATACTATTTCTATAGAAAAATCATCACTTCGGAGTCCACACATGACTTCTGAGTCATTCTATGACAACATAATTGTGAGAGACTGGAATCTTAGAAGCATAAACTTGTAATTTGAAGAAATTGTAAAGCTTTCTTGTTCATGGATGTTACAGAGACTAATCACCATTCTCAGGTTTTATTTTCTTATTTGTAAAATGTAATTGACTAGGTTCTGCACTTGGTTTGGACAACTGAGCAGATAAATGCTGCACAGAAAGTAGTTGGGGTAAGAAGGAGAAATCCCAATGTGCTATTATATATACTATTTTCTGTGCGGACTTCTACAGGTTTCTTGATTTTTTTTAGTTTTCCTCATCACTAAGGTAAATTGTATAATTTCTATGTTGCCAATTATTTTTAGCATTATACGAGATAATATATATTTACAAAAATCCAGAACAGAGCTGGAAGAGAGCAACTATTCAATAAATATTTTGAAATGAATGATTATGAAAAGAAATGATTGATGAGTTAATGAATGATTAAGTTTACATATAGGTTTCTTAAAACTAAGGAAAAGAAAAAAATTACTTAAATCAAACTAACTACCCTACTTCCTACCTGTCTTTGTCATGTCAACAAAATTGAGGTACAAAACAAACAGGGCTAAAAATAAATTCAAATTAGGGCACTATTAGAAGTTGTCACTGATGGAAATTTACTATATGCCAAACATTTATATGTTATTGAATAATAATGAGGATAATAATAATAGACCTTATAACACCTACCATGTGCCAAGCACTGTACTAAACACTTTACATATGTTCACTAATTTATGATTTTGTGAATATCTTATAAAGTAGATCTTATATTTACTTGAATGTCCAGCATAAAGTTATTATCTTTATCCACACATGAAAAACTACAAAACTTAGATTGACTAACGCATAAACACGTACCCACGAGTACCTGATTTGATAGTCTGCAGACTTCATTGCATCAATTGCTTTACCAGGGAAGGTTTCCTCCAGGAAAAATAAGATGCTTGTGAAAGGACCAAGAGGATTGAAAAAAATCATAAAAACAGGGAGCTGAAAATAAAAGAGATATTCATCAGATGACAAATCTTGGCAAGAGAATCAAGAGTTTATGTTTATCACTGGGACACTGTCTCTCGGTCTGTTGGGAAGGTAGAGCTGAATTGTGCCCAGTTCTGGTGCTCTACTAAGTTACAATACACTTCACTGTGCAATCACCCTACAGGAGTAAACGTATCAACATTTTCTATTGAGAAAAAGACTTGGAATGATAGGGGGACTAACCTAAGCTGTCATTATCAATGATAGTTTCTAAAACATTTATATTGTCATTCTATGATAATTACTATGCATATGTTTTAGAGAAACTAGAAATTATTTATTTGCAAGGGGCTTCAAATATAGGATTAATTAAAAGGTAAAAATGGCATCTTGTATCATTTTCAGGGTCTGTCAAAATATATACAAAGTTAAGCAATCCATGTTTTATGTCCTGGAATTTTATATAAAGTATGCTGTATTTAACTGAAATTTTTCTTTATATCACACAAAAAAAGTTCTCATTGTCTGGAATTATGAAGATTCCCAACCTCTAAATTTAACCTGCTTCCCCTTTTTACTTGACTGGGATTGAATATCCCCATTCCATGCATGGCTTTCAACATCTAGTTTCTTAGTCACCCCTAAATCATTTAGTTCACTTGTTTGACTTGCTGTGAAGCCATGTTTAGTTATATTCATATTACCCACCTTCTCCAAAGTTACTAGTTTCCTGCCTGATTCCTCTCAGGAAGAGAGACAGTGTTGAGTCTCATGGGAGGAAATGCATCTCAAATCAGAGCCTTGATTATAAAGAGGCCCCAACATACTGGATCCTCTGAAGCTCTGGTCTGCCAGTATCCCCATATCCAGCTTTTTGAGAGGTTTATCACAGCTTCCCAGAGCCTAGGAATTAACAGCTTAAAAGTGACTTCATTTGCTTCCTTTCTTTCTTCACTTTATGTGCCTCCATCTCAACATTCCATCTTCTCTGGGAGCCCCTTTCTCATCTGTAGGAGGCTGGAGACCAACACTCTGCAACATCACCTCTGACATTTGCATGGCTGTGTCAAGAGCACAAATTGAATTGCATTTTTATATGTCCAAATTTTTTAATGTTATAAATCAAGATAATAGTTAAAATATGTTCTATAATCATAACTTAATAATCTTGATAATTTTTTATTTAATTATTTTTTGATGTCATGAATTCTCCTATTGAACACATGGGAGGACTGTAGTATAGGATGGTTAAGCAATTTGACAAAGTTGAGGAATTGAAGGTGGTGATCCCAGGAACAAGCTCACATCTTAGCCACAAGTCATACAGCCTCCCACACTGGTAGTATGCTTTCAGAATGCTTAAAAATCAGTCATGCTTAGCATTATAAAATAACAGCAGGAATAAAATTCACACAACCTCAACATGTACTGCAAATTGTAATGTTTGTTATTCTTTACAGAACTTCTATATTTCTAATAAAATTTAGTATTAAATTTCCATTTATTTGTTTATTGCTTTTCTATTCTAGAAACAATTCAAAAGATCAATAAAACCAGGAGTTGGATCTTTAAAAAGTTAAACAAAATCGACAAACTTTTAACCAGAATCATCAAGAAAAGAAGAGAGAGGACCCAAATAAACAAAATCAGATATGAAAGAGGAGAAATCACGACCGATACCACAGAAATACAAACAATTTTAAGAAATTACTACAAACAACAGTATGGCAAGAAATTTGACTAGCTGGGTAAAATGGACGTATTTCTGGAAACATATAATCTTCCAAAACTGAATCAAGAAGAAGCAGAAAGCCTGGATAGACTGAAAACAACTAGTGAAATTGAAACAGTAATCAAAAAACTCCTGATACACAAAAGCCCTGGACCAGATGGCTTCACAGGCAAATTTTACAAAAATGTTTTACAAAACATTTAGGGAAAAGCTAATACCTATCCTTCTCAAACTATTTCAAAAAATCCAAGAAGAGGGAAAATTTCCAAACTCTTTCTGAAGCCAGTATATCCTAATTCCAAAAACAGTTTAAGACACAACAAAGAAAGAAAACTACAAGCCAATATTGCTGATAAACATAGATGCTAAAATCCTCAGCAAGACATTGACAAACCAGATCCAGCAACACATTAAAAAGATCATACACCGTGATCAAGAGGGATTCAATCCAGGGATGGTTTAATATTTGCAAATCAATAAACATAATACACCACAAAAACAAAATAAAAGACAAAAATCACATGAACATATCAATAGATGCTGAAAAAGCATTTAAATTTTAATTACATAGGAAACATATGAGTGGGTTCCTTTTACTAAAAATTATAACATTACAGACAAGCAAAACTTTCCTTTTCCTATATCCCTCAAACATATCTGTCTCATTTTCCCCTTTACCTCCCTAAAACGTCAGTGTCATTAACTTGTAGTTAATCTTGTCAACACTTTATAATGCAAACATTCATACTGTACACACACACACACACGTATAAACAATATAGTAATTAATTAAATAAACTATATTACCCAATATATATAATTTTTCACATGCTTTCATTACTCAATAATATATTTCTACTTCACCCATATAAAATACAATATTCCGAAGTACAGATATGTCAGTTTATCAATTACCTTCTTAATATATTTTTGTTTTATTTTGTTTCAATAAAAATCATTTCTATCACTCTATTTTATACATGTGGGAATACTTTCCTAAGAAAGGCATCTTGAAAACTTACTGTAGTTTATGGTATTTGTGCTTTTTATTTTGATAGCAATTCCAGATTGCCATTTGATTTCTCTGTGTCAATTGTTTGACCCACAGCAGTGTACAGAAGATTCAATTTCCTAAAAAACTAACTATTAACCTTTTAATGTCTATATTCTGATACAGAAAAAATAGTATTGTTTAATATGATCTCTTGTTGTTAGTAACTTTGAAAATCTTATTCAAGGTAGTTTTATTTTTTTCTAATTTGTATGTTTCTATTCGTTGCTCATTTGTTTTGATATTTGGTTATTTTTTCCTTAATGTTTGTAATTCTTGATGCATCTTTTGCCTGATACAATTTTATTTGCTAGTGATAACATTTAGAAGTTAAATTATTTTATTTTTCTTTTTTGTTTCTCCTGACCTCATATATTTGTAATAAAATTGCAAACCGTTCTTTAAGAAAGCTGGTATGAACCACAGAGACAGTTTTGAATAGAATTTTATTTAAAAATTATCAATCTAAAATTTACAAAATTTGCATATTTGAAAAATTAGGCAGTATCCTTGGTTTCAAATGAGAAGTTATGACAGAGAATAAGTCAGTATTATGGGTAATTAGATCCTGATGTTTTGCTGCTTCAAATTTGTCAAGTGGAACATTATTGATTTCTAGTAAAAGTGCTGACATTGTTTTCACTGAGTTTGGGCAACTAAAGTCCAACATAAAAGCCCAAGGTTGAAACCAAAAGTCAGATAGAAGGTAGAAGAGGCACAACAGGAGGCAGGTATATAGTGATGGAGAGAAACAGATGTGGTCTAACAAATGGAAAGCATAAAACAAAATTGAAAAACAAATGAAGAAGATCTGTACTTACTAAATATAATGGGCAAAAGGGTTTTGGACAGGTGAGATGCACCTGGCACACCTTCCTCCAAAGAAGCCCTTTTATCCCTAATGTAGAACATTGAAAAATTAATACCTGCCTTTTGTTATGGATTGAATAATGTCTTTTAGCTCTTTTGCCAGATCTGTGGCCCCCAGAATACAACAAGGATGCCAGCCTGTTAAATCAAGCATGCCATTGTCCAGGGACAGCCAACTGACCTGGAGTCTGCACGATCTTTTCCCATGTGGAAAGGCCACCCCCCACTCCACACACCCACTCTTATTAGAAATTTCTGGACCCAAGGGCAGATAGGACGATGACCATGTCCAGCTTGAAGCAGCTAGAGGAGCTTGAGACCTTCGCCCATTGTCCTTTATAAGATTATAAAGGGTCTTAAGTCTGAGAGGGAGGGATTATTATTTTTTATTGTTAAAAATTAATTAATTCACTATTTTTTAAAAAGAATAATATAGGAAAGTGTGAAGCCAAAGAACTTGTATGTACGACCCATGGGCATGGACGCGGGGTAGGGGTTGCTGGGGGAGGGGTGGTGTTGGGCAGAGGGGAGCAAAGGGGAAAAAATTGGAACTATTGTAAAAATATAATCAATAAAATATACTTAAAAAATATCTGTACTTTATAAGGGGTAACAATGCACATTAATGAAAGTATTTGCTTATCCAGTTCACTAAAAATGGACTCAGACTCTGTACTTAGAGACATTGCTTAAGAAACTCTTTGAAGAAGTACAGTTTCCTGATGAGATTGGTGTAACTTATGCAAATAAAAATGTTTCTTTGATAAAGAACCCACAAGGGTATTAAATAAAAAAACAAAAGTACACCTGGCTGCTGTGACTCAGTGGATTGAGCGTCAGCCTGCGAGCCAAGTGTCACTGGTTCAATTCCCAGTCAGGGCATATGACTAGGTTGCATGTCAGGTGCCCAGTTGGGAGCATGAGTGAGAGGCAACCACACAGCGATGTTTCTCTCCCTCTCTTTCTCCTTTCCCCTCTCTCTAAAAATAAAAAAATAAACAAAAAAATAAATAAATTATTTTTTTAAAAGCAAAAGTACAGTGAACATTGATTTAATAACTGCTGATGTTAATACACGCGCATAGGTATTTGTTTCTAGATTGAGCCTTTTAAGTTTTCAATATGTTTACAACTAAGTGACAAAAGGAAAAAATACATTATATTATTAAAATCCAGAGTGTCCTCTCCCAGGCATCCATGTGAACTCTAAATAAATGGTTTTAGTCCATGCAGATATGTTTTCAGCACATAAAGGCACATCTATATCAGATACTCACCCAGTTAGTATTCATTGAGGCCATGTAACATATACTATCCATTGTAATCATCACCATTCCTCTGAGTACTCTTCATTTCAGACACTGTTAACCTCAGATAATCAAAAGGCTTCTAGGAAGATGGCATAATCACCTTCGCAAATTACAGAAATTTTTTTTGTTGGAGTGTGGAGAGGGAACTAGTAGGATAAAACAATGGAAGAAAGTCCAGGAAGAGAGCTTTACTATGTCTCAGACAAAAGGAAAAGACTTCTATTTCAACAATACAAGTATAAATAAAGCAGATGTGTGTGTATATATATATATATATATATATAAAAGTTAATCTTAACATTCAGAAAAGAATAAAGAAATGTAACAATGAAAAAAATGTTAATTCCCCTAATTCTCTTAGGTCAGTATAATTTATTAAATTATAAATCAGCACATATTAATGATATTGTCTAAGAAAATAGGGTAATAGCATAAATAGAATCAACATTTAATTTTATGTCAGTATTATGTTTGGATTTAAGAGAGAGTATAAATAATTAGCTTACAGTGTAATCATTGAGAATACTTACTTTGTGCCATATAAAGAACCTAAATGTAACTTTTAAAATAACTGTTTTACATAGAAAATAATATATTTTATTAGATTCTGTGATCCCTAAAATGTTTTTGAGACCCTAAAAATGTTCTGTCTATAAGATATCAAATATCTGGATAATCATAGAGACAGTCATTCAAAGCAGCATTTTTAGTGGAGTTTGCAAATATGTGAATGATGTGATCTCCTGCCCACTGGAGGAGCCAGGCTAGAGTGTTCTTGCCAGCTAGAGTGAAATAGAATTGGGAGAGGTCAAGTGGATGTTATCAGAAATTGGCCACATGAAACAGGAAAGACAGCAAATATCAAACTAACAGGAGGATCAGAGCTAAGGGTCAAGCTGAAACAGCCCTATTAGAGCCATGGAGCACATTTTATTGAAGATCATGCCAATGAACTGGAAAAGATAGTGAACAGTTTACAAGGTGCCTTCTTATATAATCATTATGTTTCTCAAAATCGTTCTATGTGAAATTCATAATAGCAACATTATCTTCTTTCTTGTGGAAGTTTTAGGTTAAGAGGAAGTATAAGTAAGTAAGATGCCTAAGATAATGTCTAACATTATAAATGCTCAATCATGCTTTTTGATTTCTGTTTTCCATGTGGTATGTGCTACTGCAAAAAATAAAACAGCACAAGATATGAATTCTGTGTCCAAAGCCATGTGTCTGATTCTATTCTTTACAGATGATACTATAGCAATATTTCATGATCTTAAGTTTAATTAGGGTATATACCTTCCTGATTCTCAAATGATTCTCTCCTCCTGAAACCACAAGAACTCCCAATGCATTGTAACTTGTTTCAAAAAAAGATATCAAATATGACATCAAATATCTAAAGATGTAAGTAGTTGGGGGTTCATGGAATCATAAGAGCAGATTGTTTTTGATTCTTTTTAAATACAGTCTTATAAATTTTATTTTCTGTGGAAATTTGCACAAAAGTTAAGTTTGGTTCATTAAACGATTGCCTATATTTCACTCATCTGCAGTTATAGAAGGCCTTACAGAGAGCATATCCTTGAAAACTCAGATTAACTTAACATCTGTCTTGAAGATATGACTTTGGTCATATTTTGCAAGACACTTAAAGTAACCAGAATTATTCACTTTACTTTCATTACTGAGCCAAGTTCCTGACATGGAAATATAGAATTCTACTCTTTTCAGAATAATAATCCCACCATTCTAGACCACTGTTAATTAAGTATTCTTCATGGGTAGTTAAAACCTATTACAATGAATAACTACTCTAGTTATGTTTAACAATTTCTGTATTACTAATTTCATTTGAGTAAAGTGAGAATTTCTTTCAGTTAGTTAACTCTTTTATATATTGCTAAACCCTTGTCTTATGCAATCATAGAATTATAGGCAATTAAAATTAGAATGGACCATTAAATCATCTAATATAGGAGAGAATAATGTAATAGGTTGGATTTTACTTTTGTGACAGATAGTGTTAAATTCTCTACCAGCATAATTTTATTCACAAGAGTAATGGTTCTTAAACAGGTTAATATCTGAGTCAGATGGGAAAGTTGTACTTCAGTGAGCCTGGGTCTTTCTATAATTAGCTCTTCAGATTATCTATTGCATGACAAAGTTTAAGAAGTTCTGCTATTGGAGGTAAGAACTATTGAAGTTTCATTTTGTATTCTGAGATAGCAACTTTCTGGAGGTCACAAAGCCAGTAAGTATTATAGTCAGTATCCAAACCTTTATTGACTGAAGCTGACAGAGAAGTACATTCTATAGCTCTGCTATACAAGATAGATATCAAGTTGGCCAGGCAAAATGAGCAAGTAATGATTGCTTGGAAAAAAATGACGAGTTCACACTGTGACCCCAAAAATTGTTGTGACCAGCTGCTGATCCCCACCAAAAATGCAGGGAAATTCACCCAGTTAAATTTCTTTGATTTAAAATTTCTCAAGATCATTTCTGTGTTTTCACTTAGTTAAACCCTATATTGAAATATTCAAGTCTCAGAAACTTCCTTTATGTTCTTTAGGGAGTATTAAAGGTAAAAAGAAGTTCAGTGAACCAACAGGCAGGACACAAGTTTTGATCCCTGCCCTAAAATTAATGGGTTGTATAAACTTGGCCAAGATAGCTTTTGCTAAAGGATAGCAGTTTCCTTGTCACAAAATTGAATTATTTGGACTTAGTAATGTGAAAGCTTTTTTCCTAGTATAATATAGTCAATGTTCTAAATTTTGACAATGATCCTTCCCATTTAGGAGTAATATTCTGACTCAAAATCTCAGTTTTTAGTAATTTCCAAAAACATTCACCACTTCGTTAGTCTTTCATAACTTGTGTAAGAGAATGTACAAAGGAACAAAATGCCAGTGTAGTTAATTTTACAGACACCTCTATTTTGCAGGATGGGAAAGAGAGTGGTAACTGTGCAAAGGATTATAAAGATGTGACAGATTATAATAATTTAAGACAAAATTACTAGCAAATTATATAATTCTTTCAGATTTAATAATTGGAAAAAAGTAAATAATATGTGCAAAAATTGTAATTATTAGATAGATTCATATGTAAAGATTACCCAATTCATGTTGGTGCCATGTTTCTAAGATGCAATTTTTACATATTTTTTATTCCTTTTATTATTTCTTATGAAGTAAAATGTCATGAAATAATTCTATTTAATTTGCAGGCTTTTACACAAATAAATTCATAATTATATATGCTCAAAAAAGTGGACAGAATAAGACAGTAAATCCCCACTATTACTACTGTCATTCCCTAGTAGAACACTTCAAAGAGGGTATCTATCTCATCTTGGCTCCACAAAACTGTGGAATGTGACTTTGTAAAAAGTCACTTAAACTTTTTGACTCTTGATTTCTAGAGTCAGTACAGTAGCTAAATAACTCTTCCTAGAATTTTACAACGATTAAATAATAATATGGGCATATATTACGTCAACAAATATTATACATGTATGTAAAAACTTCACTTTAGAGATGCAATATAGCTTCAGCAGCAAAGGTGTCTGTAAAATATTGAACTCTCTGTAACTGTTGAACTATCTGCAACCTCACACTTGGCTGACTGACTGGAAAGCCAAAATGCTATCCAAAGAAAAATATTATGTGCCCAGGAAGGAGCTTAATAAATGTATAGAGTGTGACAACTACCTGATGTTAACCTTGAACTTTTCCTTTAAATTAGTGATGCATTGTCTTCTCTCTAGATTTACACAACCCACCAGTATCTTGTTTTGCTATTAACACCCTTTAAAAAGGACCCTGTCTTGGAAAGAGGTGTGGATTCTTCCTGGCACCTGGCCTGCCACTACTGGAACAGCTGCTTTGCTATATCATATATATATATATATATGTGAAATACATATATTTCACATATATATTTATCTTATCATTGAATCTCTTACAAATTTGAATACGGCTATGTGTTAGTTCTTTGAAATCAATCTTGAATTCAGACTTTTGGGTCTTTCTCCAAACAATTGACACTGTGGGATAGAAGATGGTGGAGGAGCGAGGGGAGGCTGCGTTTTCTGGCTCCCGAGACCCATCTGTAGTTTGGACTAATTGCAGACAGAACATCTCAGTGAGCAGCTGGACACTGGCAGGAGTCGAGCCTTGGCACTGCTGGATTAGAGAAAACCATCTGGGAACAACCTGTTTGATGAGGATAGCAGAGGAAAAAGAGACAAGATGGGATTTCTGACTGGAGTGGCTCCCTGAGCTGTGGCTGGAAGTACACAAAGACTTTTTAGCAACCACAGGCTTCCCCAGAGAGGAATCTGGAGGAGAGCGGATCTCTGCCCACTGGCAGAGCCAGGAGAGGACCAGGTGGCATCTGGTGCTGAAAGACAAGGAACAGAGTACTGCTGTGCATGTGAGAACGTGATTTTCATTTATATTTTTCCCTTGTGTACTGCAGAGAGGGGAGGAAACAGAGGGGGAGATAGGACTTTCTTGAAGAGAGCAGGCACAGAAGAATGTTTGCCCACTCCCCAACCCTCCCCTTGGGAGTTAGTGCAGGTGTGCACAGGGAAGTGCCCTTATACACTGGCCCAGGCACGCAACCAGGTCAACGGCCATGCGTCTGGGTGCCCCTTGGACACATCCCAACAGACATAAGATCAGTGTCCCAACGGGTGCAGGGAGGGCCCACTGGGCACGCAGAAGACCGTGCACAGACACCCCTGGCCAGCCCCAGTGGCCACCAAGCCGGAGCGCAGACCACTTCCATAGGATCTGCTCGTGCCCACCCAGTTGGGTGCGGAAACAGCGGGCGGCTGTGGCGCGGGAACAGCGGGCGGTGGCAACTCAGAGATGCTCTGATGATTTCCGATTAAAAGAGAAGTCCACTGGGTACAGGCAGCTACTACTGAAGGGCCTGTGTAACATTTGCTGGAAAATGGTGAGAAAGTAGAAACCTTAGCCTCATAGAAAAATGGGTGCCAGGCTGCCGAGTCTGGGCAATTATGGTTAAGACCAACTGAGATCCAAAGACCCTGGACCCATCAGAGGATTCATCCTTCCCTTCCTACTTGTCTGATGAGGAGGAGATGATTGACATCCCTCAGGGCTCCCTACAGTCCACGTGGTCATGATGACTAAAATTAAAGCAGAACAACCATGGTGGCAGGGTGTGAATCCTGCACACCTCCCAGCACCAGAGAGATGCCAGTTCAAATCCATGAGAGAATATACTCATTATATGTCCATGGAATTAGAAGTGGGGAATATATACCAACACAAGGGGAAGAATCAGTGTCAAGATGGCTGCTTTGCCTATAGGATTCAGCTCCAAGGGAGTTATTTTGACTGTAGAGTTGGGGGGGTGTCCAATCTTGTCTCTGTAACTACTCCACCAACCTTGTGACAGCAGTTATACAATGCATTAAATGAGGATCAGGTAGTTTCTTTACTAGCCTAGGTGCAAGGGCATGTAGAAATCCAGGGAACATGTAGAAATTCATGGTCAAATCTGCCCTCTTCTCCACCTTGCTGGCAGACCATAAAATAATTTCAGGAATTAATTAGAGATTTAAGAATGAGAAATGCAATTTATGCTCAGAATTTTCAGGGGTTAGATAATGAGATTTTTACCTCTGGCATGACATTCTTTTGCTATCTTTTCCTAACTAATATTATGGACCCTTAGTCTCCATCCTGAATCTTATGCTTAGGCAGCCAGTGAATCAAGCAGCCCAGGCTACAGCTGATTTAGGAGAAACATACAAGATTCAGTGAAAGGCAAATATCTGGGTTATTGAGAAGAAAGGAAGAAAGAAGAGGAAAAATGGGTCATGTAAGAGTCTGTTGGCATCTATTATAGCTTGATTCCAATGGTGGGGACACCACTGGAAAAAACTGATAAACAGCCAAACAGCATGTTGGTGCGATTGTGGCAGGAACTAAAGCCTAAACAGAAATGACAAAACCTGCTACCTAAAAGTAGATCCAGCATGAGCTGGAATCAGGTAATGCCATCCACTCCTTCTTTATGGGAGGAACCTGAACTGCTGGCATAAGAAACTGGCCACCATTTCTCAGTAAGGATGGTACAGGGGGACTAGAGGTCCCATGTAGAGCTAATCATCCGGTATCTTCTCTGGTAGATTCTGGAGCAAAATGTGCAGTGATCTTTGGTAATATCCATAAGTTTACGGGCTTTGTTACTGCTATAGATGGCTATGGGGTAGTTTCATAAAGTTGAAGCAAGTCTCACTCTGCATGCAGATGAGTTGTTTACCCTCAAGGTCCTATCAGGTGTTTATTTAGTCCCCACATAAATACATATTGGGCATTGATATCTCAGCTCAATAAAGCCAAATATCCACTATCACAGGAGAGTTTCATTTGAGGATACAAGCAATCAAGTCTAAACTCAGGGAAAAAGCAAAATGGGTACCTGTGAAGCTCACTGCACCAAGGTGGGTAGTATTAGTGAGACAGCATCGCTTACCTGGGGTGGGGGGACATGCAGAGGTCACCAATGTGGACTAAAGAGCTATACAGACTGGCTATAATTTGTCCCACCCATAGTCCATTTAACAGTCCTGTCGGGTCAGCCTACAAGCCCTATGGCTCATAGAGAATGGCAGCGGACTACTGGGAGCTTAGTAAAGTAATTCCCCCCCATCCATGCTGTAGTTCCTAATATTGCCTAATTATTAAATGAAGTCAGTGAGTCTCTGGGAACACATCATTTTGTACTAGACCTTGTTTTAGTATTCCTATAGACCCTCAAATCAAGACCAATTTGCCTTCAGCTGGAATGGAGAACTCTGGATGTTTCAGGTATTGCCGTATGTATAACCCCAAAATTTGTCATGGTTTAGTAGCAAAAGATATATCTGTGTTTAAAGGTGGGAAAAGAGGTGACATTACATCACTTTATTGATGATATTATGCTAAGTGGTGATAACCTTGCTATTTTACATAAGGTGACCAGATCATCTAGAAAGATGGGAATGGGTCATAAACTGCAATGAGGTGCAAAGACCTGGGTTCTCTGTCAAATTCTTGGGAGTTCTCTGGTTTGGGAAGACAAAAGTCGTTCTGGTTTCTGTGTTGGATAAAATTCAAATTATCCTATGCCAGAATCAGTGGAGGTCTTTTATTTCATATCTAGCTCAGCTTTTATGTCTCCTGTATAGATTAGTAAAGAAAGGGCAAAAGCACACTGATACCTTTACCAATGCAAAGTTGGCAGCGAAACAAACACAAGAATTAGGGGTAGTGAATAAAATGAACCTTTGTGAATTAGATGTTTTGGCCTATCCAGAGGACTTTGGGTGGATCTTATGGCAAAAGCAAGATAGGAGGAAAGTGCCTTTAGGTGTCTGGCCCCAATTATGGAAAGGAGCTGAACAGAGCTATAGTCTTACGGAGAAACAAGTTTTCACACTGTACCTCAGTCTACACCATATAGAGAGTATCACAAAAGCCTCACCAGTGACACTAAGGACACAATACCCCATTGCTGGATGGATCCAGGAGTTTGCTAAACCCTAATTGGATGGTGGGTCAGTCCACTATCCTGCATCTGAGGTATGCCTAACTGCAGCAACAATGTTCTCTATCAACCAGTCCACTCAGCACTGCCATCTTAGGCCTAGTCACATATATTAGTGAAAGGCCTATGGAAGGACACTGACATGGTTTGTGGTCACACCCACTATTAAGACTCACATTTTAAGGAAGGTCAGTTACCAATCCCCATGACTGCATGGTATATTGATGGGTGTGCTAAGGGCAATCCACTCTGTTTGACTGCAGTGGCCATATAGCCAAATACAAACACTATATGGATGAATGGAGGAAGCCTGCAAAGCAGTCAATGGGCAAAGCTATGAATGGTTTGGATGGTACTGATGCATAAACTGAGCCTTATTGTTCTGGTTACTGACAGCTGTGATGTCTACAAAAGCCTCACTCTGTAGATGGGACAATGGGAAAATATAACTGTAAACTTCAACACTGCCCTTCTTGGGGAACCAAAAGTGAAATAAGATCCAAGAAAGGACAAAAGTCTTGGAGGTCACAGTGTACCATGTACAACCCACAGGATTATATCCCCTCTGGGAAATAAAAAAGTAGATTTATTGGTTCAAGTATGAAGCATAGAGGAAAGCAATGACCCTCAAGAAGTGGCCTACTGGCTAGATAGAAAGACTAGAAACAAAGGGGTACATACCCTTTGCGAAATTGCCAAACACATGGTCATGAACCTCACCCAAGCCTGTATTAAGGAGGCATGCCAGGAGTGTATACCCTACTTGCTTGAACACAAGAGACAGTTATCATGGCATTTTGGACAGATAGCAAGAGCAGAAGCACTGGCCATGAGGTGGCAGGTGGATTACATTGTGCCGTTGCTGCTATCTCAGAACTGTAAATACACTTTGACCTGTGTAGACACTGCCACTGGTCTGTTACAAGCAAACCCTAGCAAGGAAGTAACACAGAAGGCTACCAGACAGAGAATTAGGTAACTGCGTGCTATGTACGAATGGTTCATGGACACTGACAGTGACTAAGGGACTCATTTCACTGGTCACCTGGTGTAGGAATGGGCCAATGAGAACAATATAACGTGGAACTTTTATTTGCCCTATAATTCTAAAGCCATTGGATTGATTAAGAGGATTAATGGACTGTTGAAACAGGCTTTATGAAGAGAAACTAATTCTTTAAAAGGGTGAACACATAGGTTACCAGAAGCTCTGGTGGAACTCAAAGCTACACCAGACAACCACATTCTAGTTCATATTACTACTTAACCAGCAGACCACTGACAGTGACAAAGACTCAGCTGGAGAGCTCAACTGCTGAAAGGACTTTACAAATGGGGCCATACAATGCCAAATTATTGACAGCTCCACACAACTTGGGCCAGGAGCCAGTCATCTACAGGTACCTTGAGTACATCAGGTTCCCCCTGGATGCTTGGACTCATCTTAACTTGCAAATAATTACTTGGTTGCTTCCAACTCCCCCTCAGTGGCTTGTGGTGCAAAACCTATCAGACTGAACACTTGACTAAGGGCTCACCTTTTGCAGCAATTTGGAGTATTATCATTCCTCCCCTTACATTAGTACCCCCAACAACCCCATCCCTTGCTAGAAACTTGGTGGAGTACTGTAAACCATGACAGAAACTGCTCCCAGGTACAGTTCTTAGTACCTATGACAAAGTGGTTTGCATTTTGCCTGAAGCCCATGATTTACCATTGCTATTCCAATAACTTCTTCGTCTTTCCAGCCATAGCATGCAGGAAACCTATTTGCCACCTGGCCTCACACATTGCCGGCACTTCAGAATGAGAATGACTTCTGGGTCTGTGGAGAAATGTCCTCTTCTGCTGCCAACGAACTCCCATGCAAGATCCATTCAGCCAGCCTTACTGCCTGGTGTGTGCTTGCTAGTTGGAGACCTGCACCAATCACTGTGTGTTTCTTTCTCTCCTATAATGAACCCCCTGTACCCTTCTTCTTTATTTCACAGAATAAGACTCTCAGTACTGTTATCTATTCCCTTGTTTGGGAACAGATTCTTCATTCCCTTCCAGTTATGTACACTAGCATTTTGGATTGCTTAGGGAAGCTATTCCCAGTTAGTGTAGTTTTTGCCCATAGTACCTCTTACTGCAGTACTACTTATAATGGGTGCTAAAACCCCTGTTAATTGCTTAATTAATATAACCTTAAATTCTGTTTGGTGGCTCCAACACCAGACACCTAATAGAACTGGAATTTATCCAGTTCCTGCAGGATGGCTGTGGACATGTGGTACTTATGTCTGTCCCTACCTCCAAGTACATGTATGCTAAGATAGCTGTACTTGTTCTAGTATATCTGAAATACTCTGGATACCCACCCCGCCCCCGATAATTAGACTGCCACACCTGATTGTTGGGGGAGAAACAAGCGTATGACATTGTGTATATATCCTTTAACACTCTTCTTTCTCTTCATCTGTAGCCATTGTTAGTCTAGAATGGCAAATCACTGCATTAACTAATCATACTGCCCAGGCTCTTCATAGTTTTATGTATGCTATAGGTCTTTTAGATCAAGAAATACACAAATGAGGAAAGGTGTGTTGCAGAACCACACGTCTTTAGGTATTCTGACTGCTGTTCAGAAAGAAACTTGCATTCTTATACATACTGGTTTTTGTGTATGTATTCCTGATTATCATAAACATAAATTTCTTTCTCTGACCCAAATGACTCACCAAATATCAACTATTCAAGTGTTCGGAACTGATCCTTTATCCGCTTGGTTTCAGTCATTGTCACTACTGTGAAATGGAGTTCTACTAGGCATTATCATTATCTGTTTGTTTATTACCCTGGGCATTTGTGGAGTACACTGTTGCTGTGCCCTTAGACTCCAAACCAATATTATGTGAAGGGTCCAAGAGAAATTGTAGAAGATTGTGAGTAGAATGGAAGGACCCATATTACATCTGGGGTGGAGGATAGGGGACCTCACTTCAGAAATGCAATATGACTCCAGAAATAAAGCCATCTGGGAAATATTGAACTCTCTGTAACTGTTGAACTCTTTGCAGACTTTGATGACTGCCCAGAAAGATGGAATTTCACCCAAATTCAAATGTCATGCTCCCAGCAAGGAGGTTAATAAATGTATAGAGTGTAGCAACTGTCTGATGTTATCCTTTAACTTTTCTTTTGACTTAGTTATGTGTTTTCCTCCTAAGATGTTTGAAAAACAACCCACAGTCTGGTCTTGCTATTAACTCCTGCTATTAACCCCTTTTAAAAAGAGGTCCTGTCCTGGAAGTGTTGTGGGAGCAGCTGCTTTGCCAATATATGTAAGTTCTATGATCATTAAAGTTTTTAGTAATTTGAATAAGGCTATGTGTCAGTTCTTTGGAATTAGTCCTGAATTTAGACTCTTGTGACTTTCTCCCTATAATGTATTTATAAATATGTGATGCCTACAAAGCAGGAAACAGTATCTCAGAGAAGCTAAATACAATAAAAAAAGATGGCAATAACTGTAAGTAGCACACTAGAGATAAAAGCCCATTTCTCCAGATGCCCAGTTCAACACCTTTTCTGAGTAAATAAGTTACTTATTTATATTTTATGTGGTGCCTGGTGTGGAACAAAAAAAAAATAGGTTTCTTTGTAAAGTAGTCTCACAGGGTTATCTGATCACAAATTCTTAACTGGCCAGGTCATGGTGCATAGTCATGCCCCATGCCTATAACTTCTTTACATTAAGCAAGCCTGTCCATTGCTGCTGTGCATCTAGGTTAGCACACTTTTGCAATGCACCCTTTTAGACCCCTCCTTTTAATGCATTAACCACCCATTCAGACCCCTTTTTCAAAGACATTCTCAAGAGAATAAATATTCTTAGCTATCCACTAGTGCAATCTTTGCCTTGTTTCTCCTACCTTTATATAATCTTCCTTAAGTCGCTTCAATTTCAAATTCATCAAAGAAGCTGCAAACCATTATTCTGTAGAGCATTTGAGTTCTTGTTCCCTGGCATATGTCCTCAATTTGGTTCAAATAAACTTGTAATAATTCTCTATTGGTTTGGATATTTCTTACCATGGGAAAAAAAAACCCAATGTAGAACGCTTGGGGTTAAAAGTTTTGTTTTTTCCCCACCCTCATTGTTCCTTTTCTGTGGAGTTGTTTAACCTTCAGGACACTTAACACAGACTAAATTTGACTCACTACATAATGAACAGGAAGCTCTTGTGTATTTAAATGTTCCTAGTTCTCAGTCTCCAGTGTCTGGTCCCCTTTCTTCTTTTTTTTTTTAATGTTTTTATTGATTATATTGTTACAACAGTTCCAATTTTCTCCCCTTTACTCCCCTCCACCCAGCATCTCCCTCCCCCAGCAATCCCCCCCAAGTCCATACCCCTGGTTCATAAAAAATAACTATACCCCTCCTCTCAAATATTAAGACCCTTTGTAATCTTGTAAAGGACAATGGGCGAAGGTCTCAAGCTCCTCTAGCTGCTTCAAGCTGGACATGGTTGTCGTCCTACCTACCCTTGGGTCCAGAAATCTCTAATAAGAGTGGGGGTGTGGAGGGGAGGGGGCCTTCCCACATGGGGAAGGATCGTGCAGACTCCAGGTCAGTTGGCTGTCTCTGGACAACGGCGTGCTTGGTTTAACAGGCTGGCATCCTTGTTGTGTTTGACTAGAAGAATACTGTCCCTACTCCAAGCATTATGTATTATTTCCCAGCCTAACATACCCTCCCCTCCATCTGCAATTTAAATCCTATTTTCCAAGTTAACAACCCAGGCATGTGAATCTTGGTTGTGTTAGTATGCAGGCCACCTCTTTCTAGTTTCGGATCTTTTCCATTGGCTTTTTCTCAGAGTGTATCTCATTGCGGAACTTACTATTTTTTTTTACCTATCTCTGCCATCACCATCTGTCTCCCATTCTTTTAGGGGGAAGTAACCATGCCCCCTTTAACCCCACTGTCACTGAGCTTAAATAATAGAAATAGACTGACTGAACAAAAAAAAATACACAATTACTGAAAAAGCAATGTCCTGAACAATCATCATTTCTCAATGTGATTATGGCTCCAATGTACAAAGGCAGCATTCTCTGATTACTATTATCAAAAGCACATTATTCTAAAATAGACAAGACACATTTTGAATGATGTTATTAAGGTGTTTTTGTGGCTGAGGTTGCTAAATATTGAATGCTTTACCACCATCCAATCATGCAGGGAGCATTGAAATATTTAAAATACGAGGCAATCAGGCAATTAACCTAACATTTACTCTCTGTATCACTTTGCTATATTTTATTCACTCCCCTGGTCTTCTGAATTTTAATCACTAGAACATACATTATGAAATCACCCAGTGAGAGGGGAGGTCACAATAATACTTTTCAGTGACTTCCATGATGATGACGTTAAAATGTGTAGATACCTTCATTCTCTGAGATATGCTTTTCCTTTATGAAATAAGGATAGACCAAGAGTTCATCCTGAATAAATTCAGAGCAATCATTTTCCTATGCTCTTAAATCAAGCAGATCTTGCCACAGTCTCTGTGTTCATTTTGCATATTATTCTTTTTTCCTTTTGCACATCTCTCCTCTCTACCACATCCACTGCATTCATATAATGAACCAGAAGGATAAGTACCCCAACATATATCTTTAAAAAATCATGAATGTGTTAATTTATTTTAAAACATTGGGTTTATATCTTGTAATAGATAATTCACCCCAGATAGAAAGCTTCACTGAGTTTATCATTTAAAGGGCATAGGTAGAGGTGAAGCATATGGGGACACAGAAGTTATATGGAAAACAGCCTGGCATAGTGAGGCTAAGTTTTGAGTTTCAGATATGCAATTTTGCAGTTATGAGATATTGAAAAACCATTTAGTCCATCAGAGCCTTATATTCCTTAGCTGCAAACAAAATTATTAATAATAAAAAATAACATTTAATAATGTATACAAAAATGTCCTAAATTGTCAGGTAGTGTTATTATTACAGATGTAATCTGAGACATTAAGCTCATTTTAAATTAACATTTATTTAAATAAATATACTTAATTAAGAGTAATGACTATAAGAGAAGGTGGCAGAGGAGTGAGGGGAGGCTGTGCTTGCTTGCCCCAAAGACTGGTCTGTAGTTTCAGGCAATGTTGGACAGAGAGTCTCAGATACCATCTGGATACTGGTGGGAGTTGAGCTTTGGTGCTGCTGGTGGCAGAGGAGGCCACCTCAGAACAAGTTGTCTGGTGAGGATTGCAGAGGAGACCCTAGAGAAGCACGAGTTCTAGCTGGCTTGGCTCCCTGAGCAGTTGCTGGCTATGCAGAAAGATTTTTCAGTGCCCTTAGGTTTTCCCCAAGAAGAGTAAGGAGTGGAGATTGAGGCTGTGCCTGGTGGCAGGGCCAGGAGTCGGCCAGGTGGTGTCTGGCTCTGGGAGGCAAGGAACAGCGTATTTTTAGTGTTTTTTTGTTTGTTTGTTTTGTTTTGGGTTTTTTTAGTTTTTCATTTGTTTGATTGATTTATTGTTTTTTGCTAATCTGGGAGGAAAGGCTAGGCGTAGGGTGAGATTCTTGAGGAGCACATGCGTAGGAGTGCATTTGGTGTGCTGGTCCCTGGCCCACACGCAGGAGCCCAATCGCCCCACACAACCTGGGCTGCAGCTGAAGGAGGATGAAATGAACTAGAGGTGCTTTGGGAAAGTTTTGGGTGCAGGTTTTGGAGAAAGAGCTGGGAGAGTAGCAGACCGGATCCTAGTGCAGACTCATCCCCAGTGTTATGGGAGAAATTTCCTAAGCAGACTACTCTCCTACAAGTGGCATAATCCAGTGGTGAGCAGTAGCCCCTCCAGGAGAAATTACTCGGTCTTTCCCCGCATGGTGCTTACACCTGACTGCATATTATACAGCAACTAGAGCAAAAAATAAATGAAAGAGACAGATACAGGCAGTAGAACAATAATAGGCTCGAATAGGCTGTCTAGATCCAAGAAGGGACATCAGGTGCAGATACAGAAAGAGAAGAAAGTGGGAAAAAAATCAGATATTACAGAGACCAATTCCACTGAGATCTTCTATAGGAGTTTTCTGCCACCTGCATATCCTTTTAACAGTTATTTTTGTCCTCACAGTCTGTGCATTATAAATAACTAGTCTTTATATTATAGTTTATTTCAAATGTCATATTTTGCTACTCTCTTTTCTTAATCAATTATACCATTTGTTGATCCACATATATGCTGTCTACAAGAGACTCACCTAAAAACAAATGAACTACACAGACTGAAAGTGAAGAGATGGAAAAAATAATTTCAAGCACGTGAACATAAAAAAAAAAAAAGCTGGGGGAGCAATACATATATCCGACAAAATAGATTTTACAACAAAGGCCAGAAAAAGAGATGATGAAGGTCATTTCTTAATACTTAAGAACACAATCCAACAAGAAGATATAATCCCTGTAAACACACATGCAGCCAACATAAGAGCACCCAAATATATAAGGCAAATCGTGAAAGAGTACAAGTAGGATATTGACAGCAACACAATCATAATAGGGAACTTTAACACCCCATTGTCAAAAATGGACAGATCTTCAAAGCAAAGAAACACCAAGGATATTAAGGCATTACACAACACTCTAGATCAAATGGACTTAGTTGATATATATGAAATTTTCAAGAAAAAGAAGAATATACATTCTTTTGAAGTGCACATGAAACACTTTCAAAGTTAGACCACATAGTAGGAAACAAAACAAGCCTTAACAAATTCAAGAAAATTGAAATTATATCAAGCATCTTCTAAGACCACAATGCCTTGAAACTAGAAATCAACCTCAAGGAAATAACTCAAAAACATTCAAACTTGACAGCTCTACCTAAGACACAGAAGCAAACACACACAGGAGACTTCTGGCCATGATGGAGGCCTAGCCTGAAGTGCTCCATCTCCCTCCACAACTAAGAAGGAATACAACTGCCGCAAAACAAAAAATAACCAGAAGATTTAGAAAATAAATGGAAGTTCAACATATAAAGTTATAAAGAAGTGGTAGTCATCTGGATGGGTAGGAGGGGTGAAAACAGAGCAGAGAGAAGAAGCTGTGCTGATGACAGAGGCAGTGTCGATGGCAGTGGGATGGCAGTAAACACAGACACCCATATTTAAGGCGAGGCGAGAAGTGCCTGGGGAGCATCCCCAACTGCATACCAGATGAATCAGTTTGCGATTCCAAAGCCAGGTAGGGCAGACCCCCATTTCCTTAGACTGCAAGGTCCAGAATGGGTTGGGATGGAGCAGGAGGCTCCTGGTTTCTCAGTGGAGAGCAAACAGCAGGAATCCAACTTGGACCCCCACCCCTACAGAAAATGGCACAGCGTGGTGAAAAGGGTCACCAAGTGGTGATGAGTGCATGGGCTCCGCCCCCTATAGCGTAGGAGGTATGACAGCCACACCCAAGAAACAAAGGTAAACACAAAACTGTTAGGATGAAAGAGGTCATGATACAGATCCCAGTGACACAGCTGACCAGACAGCAAACATCTAATCTAACAGACTAGCAGATAGATAATTTTTCTGAGGCATGGTTTAGAGCTTTGGTTATAAAAATGCTTACAGACCAAACAGCAGATCTGAAACAAGACAGGGAAGGAGTGAAGGCTAGCCCTGCTGAAATGTACAAAAAAAAAAATATGAAACTAGTGGTGAGGGAAAGAAAGCCAGGGATCAAATCAACATATTGGAGCATAAGGAAGGAACATTCAACCAGTGCAGAAAGAGGAAACGAAAAGTGAGGAGAAGCTCAGACACCTATGAAGCAGCTATAAGCAGGCTAACATCTGAATCATAGTGTTGCCAGAAAGTGAAGAAGAAGAAGAACTAGAAATTTTAAAAAATGTGTGAAAAAATAATGAAGCAGAACTTCCCTAACCTGGGGAAGGAAATAGACTTACAGGTCCAGGAAGCATAGAGAGTTCCAAAACAACTGAGCCCAGGGAGAACCACACCAAGACACTTTATAATCAAAATGTCAAAAATTAAGGGTAAAGAGAGAATCTTAAAAGCAGCAAGAAAGAAGAAGAGAATTACATACAAAGAGGTCCCAATAAGACTATCAGCTGATTTCTCAAAAGAAACTCTGCAGGCAAGAAGGGACTGGCAAGAAATATTCAAAGGAATGAAAAGCAAAAACCTACAACCCAAATTACTCTATCCAGTGAAGCTTTAATTCAGAATAGAAGGACATAGAAAGTGCTTCCAGGACAAAGTAAAACTGAAGGAGTTCATCAGATCCAAACCACTGTTATATGATATGTTAAAAGGACTTGTTTAGGAGAAAGAGGATCAAAACTATGAATATTTAAAATGAAAACTGTATTACAACAACCAACAGCAAAAGCTAGGGAATTGAAACAAAGGCAAACTAAGTAGGCAACGAGAGTGGGAAAAGAATTATAGGTATGAAGAACATTTTGTAGGGAGGTCAGCAGGGAGGAGGAAGGGGGGAAAGGGAGGGAGATGGTACAGGAATTAAGAAGCATAGTAGGAGGGAGTGGAGTAGACAGAAAAATGTTGAGAAGAACTATAGGTACAACCAATGGGCATGGACTATGGGGGGGGACACCTAGAGGGAGGGGCGACACTTGTTGGAGGGGAACAAAGGAAAAATAAATTGGGGAAATAAAGCATATTAAAAAAATCCAATTCATGTAGAATGTATAACATCCTATTAAATAATGAACAGGTTAACAATGACATCAAGGAAGAAATCAAAGTGTTCCTGGAAACAAATGATAATGAACACACAACAGCCTAAAGCCTATGAAACACAGAGAAAGCAGTCCTGAGAGGGAAGTCTATAGCAATACAAGTCTACCTATAAAGGATAGAAGAACCTCAACTTAAAACTCTAACCCTATAGCTATAAGAACTAGAATAACAACAAAAAACAAAGCCCAGAGTGAGTAGAAGTACTGGAATAATCAAGATAAGAGCAGAATTAAATGACATAGAGACTAAACAAACCATTCAAAAGATCAGTAAAACCAAGAACTGATTATTTGAAAAGATAAACAATATTGACAAGCCTTTAACCAAGCTCATCAAGAAAAAGAGAGAGGATCCAAATAAAAAATGTCAGAAAAGAAAAAGAATAAATCGCAACCAATAACACAGAAATAGAAAGTATTCAATGGGAAAATACTGAAAGCATTCCCCATAAGATCAGGAACAAGATAAGGATGTCCAATTTCTCTACTCCTATTCAACATAGCCTGGGAAGTTCAGGCCACAGCAATCAGACAAGAAAGAGAAATAAAAGTCATCCATATTTGAAAACAGTAAGTAAAACTCAATATTTGCAGATGACATGATAGTGTACATTGAAAACCCTATAGACTCCATCAAAAAACTATTCAACCTAATAAGTGAATTTGGCAAAATAGCAGGGTAAAAGTCAAGATTCATAAATTGAAAGCATTTCTGTACACCAACAATAAAATACCATAGATAGAAACTGGAAAAAAAATTCTATCAACTATAGAAAGAAGAAAAATGAAGTACTTAAGAATAAACTTAAACAAGGAGGTAAAAGATCTGTACTCAGAAAACTACATAATACTGAAGGAAGAAATTAAGGAAGATACAAATAATTTGAAGCATATACTACGTTCATGGATGGGAAGACAACATCATTAAAATGTCCATACTACCCAAAGCAATTTATAGATTCAATGCTATCCTTATTAAAATATCAGTGACATATTTCACAGGCCTAAAACAAATACTTCAAAAATTTATATGGAACAACAAAAAAACCCGAATAGCCAAAGCAATCTTGAAGCAGAATAACATAGTAGAATCTATCACAATATCTGATATCAAACTATACTACAAAGCCACTGTAATCAAAACAGTCTTGCAGTGGCATAAGAATAGATATATAGACCAATGGAACAGAATAGACAGCCCAGAAATCAACCCAGGTCTATATGGTCAACTAATATTTGACAAAGGGGGAAGGAACATAAAATGGAGGGAAAAGAGCTTCTTCAACAAATGGTGTTGGGAGAACTGACAGGGACATGCAAAAAAAAAAAAAAATATGACCAGACCATCAACTTACACCATATACCAGAGTAAGTTCAAGATGGATAAAAGACATAAATGTAAGCCTTGACACTATAAAAGTCCTAGAGGAAAACATAGCCAGGAAAATTTTAGACCTTCCATATAGCAATGTTTTTGCCAATATATCTCTTAAGGCAAAGGAAATAAAGGAAAGAATGAACAAATTGGACTTCATCAAACTAAAGAGATTCTTCTCAGCAAAAGAAAATATCAACAGGATGAAAAGGGAACCAATGTATGGAAAAACATATTTGCCAATGATACCTCAGACAAGGTATTGATCTCCAAAATATATAAAGAACTTATATGGCTCTACAGCAAAAAGATAGACAACCTAATTAAAAATGACAGAGGACTTGAACAAACAGTTCTCCAAAGAGGACATACAGAGGGTCCGTAGGCTTATGAAAGAATGCTCAACATCACTAACAATTAGAGAGATGCAAATTAAAACCACAATGAGATACCACTTCAGGCCAGTCAGAATGGCCATCATCAACAAATCAACAAACAAGTGCTGGCGAGGATGTGGAGAAAAGGGAACCCTAGTGCACTGTTGGTGGGAATGCAGACTGGTGCAGCCACTATGGAAAACAGTATGGAATTGCCTCAAAAAACTAAAAATGGAACTACCCTTTGATCCAGCATTTTCCATTACTAGGCTTGTACCCAAAGAATCCTGAAACACCAATTCAAAAGGACCTATGTACCCCTATGTTCATAGCAGCGCTATTTACAATACCCAAGTGCTGGAAACAGCCTAAGTGCCCATCTGTAGATGAGTGGATCAAAAAATTGTGGTACATTTACACAATGGAATAGTATGCAGCAGAAAGTAAGAAGAAACTCCTTTCATTTGTGACAATATGGATGGAACTAGAGAGAGTTATGCTTAGTAAATGTGCCAAACAATGAAAGACAAATGCCATATGATATCACCTAATACAGAAAACTAATGAACTTCACAAACAAAGGAGCTGACTAACAGTAACCAGGGGGGAGGGAGGAGAAATAGAAGAAGGGTATGGAGGGGAGGAATCTAGTCAAGGAACTAATACAAATGACCCATGAACATGGGGATTGACTGTAGGAGAGAAGGTGGGTTGGGTGCGGGGAGAGCAATGGGGGAAAAGTGGAACAACTGTAATAGAAAAACAATAAATAAATCAAAAACAAAAAGCATAATGATTATAATTATTTTTGTATTTTTTAAATATAAACATTGGTTGATGGATGTAATTTAGTATTGATGTTGTTATTAGAAAAAATGTTTCAAATTTTATTCTGTTATATCTCTGCTACAGTTTCTAAGCAAGACAGGACACATTTTTAGTTTTGTTATTTAAAAACTGGAAGTAATAATACCTATTTTACAAGTATTAAATAAGCAGGAAATAAAACTCAAGTATGAACATGAATATCAAGTGTCTAGTACATAATAGTGATATTTTGGGTGAAAATCTATTTTTTACTTTTTTCTAAACTGTTTTGGCTTTAGATAAATTTATTACTATGGAAATAAAAGTGTTTAAAATATGCTAGAGTTAGACTTTCCCAGATAGCTCAATTGTTTAGGATGTTATCCTAAAACACCAACATTGTGGTTCAATCCCTGGTCAGGGCACATACAAGAATCAAGCAATAATTGCATAAATAAGTGCAACAAGAAATTGATGTTCCTTTCTCTTTCTGTCTCTCCTCTCTCCTTTCCTCTTGCTCTCCCTTCCTCTCTCTTTCTAAAATACATCAATAAAAATATTTAAAATATGTTAAATTAAAATATATATACAATAAAGGGGGAAAGTGACAATTTCAATATAGATGACTTTTATCTCTATCAAAATTGCCACTTTTCCCTATTGTTGTATGTATACAATCATCAGTAGAAACACAATCAAAATCCACATGAAGCCCTGAGACATATGCATCACGTTAGTTTTAGCAATTCTTTTGCCATTTAAACTATATGGATGATTTACTCTAGATAAGTTCTTAAAGAATCTTATCTTTTTCTATTTCTTAAAATATGCACTAAAGACAAATTTTTACTTCTGCAGCCTTTAGGGATATGGGGTAACACAATTAATTTGATTGGGTCAAATTTTGAAATAATAGAAATATATTTTTAAAAGTCACATCACAATATCACAATTATGGTGTAGAAATTGTTCTTATTGCAAAATCTCATGAAATATGATTCTATAAAGTGCTAATTATTTGTAATATTAATAAATGTTACACAAGGAATATTGTAATGGAAAATTCTATTTAAAAGAAACAAGTCTCTTTACTATAAAAACATAGTACTTTTGATATGCTGAAGTGACAATAATATAATTGTAATGGCAGGAAAACTACATAATGTACCTTGGTATGAAGATATATGCTCAAGTTAACTTACTATTCTTGACACTGTTGCTCACAAAATTTCACCTACCTTGGCCTTCCAACTCTTCCCATGCCATACCCATGTCCAGCATGCCATACCTCACACTTTGCACTTGTTGTATTGTCTTCTCCCATATGTATCCATTTCCTTCTGTTATTTTAATGTCACTGTCAAGTGTCACATCTTTAGAGAAGCTTCACTCTCCAGGTCTCCATGCAGTATAAAATGGCATCCACAGTTACTCTATCATTTCCCTGCCATAGCTCTTCTTACCTTCTCTCCTTCCTTCCTTCTTTCTTTCTTTTTCCCCTTTAAAAAAAATTGGTATCACTTAATCTCTGTCATTGGAATATTCACATAGTGTATATGTTTTGTTTTTTCCTTTTCTTATTCTCCAGCTTGGTTCATATGAGTACAAGGTCTTTGTCTCTTTTTTTCACTGCTGAATCCCAAAGAACAACTCTGAAACAGTACTGTTACATAGTACATAATCATTAAAATATTATCAAATAAATGCTCCATTGAAATAAGTGAAAATAGTGTTCATTAGCAGGCTATCAATGTTAATATATGTTGGAGAATTTCTAAATTTAGAAAGTCATAAGAGCTGTATAAACAGACAGTTAAATTCAGGAAATAGCACAGCCTGAAGCACAGTAAAGAGAAGTCCTGGGGAATTTCTCACAATTACAGAGAAGTAAAAAAGCTAAAAGGTTATTAATCAGAGAAGATAAACATGCCTGCTTTTCTTACCACCTTGATCATTCAAAATTACTATCTGCAAGGTCTTTTATCCAGAGGTCAAATTAGGGGTAATTTTCCACTCAACTACCTACCTCCTCAAGGTGGGATGAAATCAGGATATTCCTAAAACCCAGAGGAAAAAGTGACTGTTGCCTGCAGCATATGCATGGCTACCACCCTCAGCAGGGAGTATTTAGTAGAGAACACAGGTAGTTAAGCAGAAATTTGCCAAAACAGAATAATTAAAACTCATTAAGATTTTTTTTGAGATTAAACAGGCCAGTTTTATTATCAAATGTAAATATTCTACAAAAACTCAGTAGTACTGTAAATATTACTGCCTATCAAAGTCTTTCAGAGCTTTGGGCAGACAGCATCTTAAGGCATCAAGTATAAAGAACTTTTTCTGATCTTAAGTGCCAGTTATCACCAATTTTCACACAAAATCATTGTTTATTTTTTCCTACTGCAGTTACAGGTCATTCCTGGTCAGCTGAAGAGGGGATGTTTGGTTTTCTAAGGTATTAGTCAAAGTAATGCAAAGTAAATAAAATTAAAAGCCATGTAAATCTGCATGGTGTTGCATTCAAGCAAAGGACAATATGAGCAACTTAAATGTCCACTAAATTAATCGAATCCTGTTGTTCTCTTTGGAGTAACATGAGGCAGCTGTACTAGCTAGATAGTGTCTAATATTGCACTTTTGTAGCAAGCATAAGCATAAACACAGCTAAACACATAGTACTAAATACTGACAGCACCAGTACCTGTTCTAACCGCATCAGTGTTTACCTCTAAGTCTAGCATGCTGACTATAATCCTATGCTTTAAAAAGTTTTAATAATCTCCTGACTGCTGTGGCTCAGTGGATTAAGCGTCGGCCTGCGAGCCAAGTGTTGTTGGTTCGATTCCCAGTCAGGGCACATGACTAGGTTGCACGTCAGGTCCCCAGTTGGGGGCGTGAGTGAGAGGCAACCACACAGTGATGTTTCTCTCCCTCTCTTTCTCCTTTCCCCTCTCTCTACAAATAAAGAAATAAATAAATTTGTTAAAAATAAAAAGCATGCTTAAAAAAAAAGTTTTAATAATCTTACAGTTTTGGCATTAAAGAAGGTTTCAGGCTATCTTAATATATACAGGCATTTACTTAAGTTAGTACATTGCTTTCTAGAATACACTGTTCAAATATTCTCATTTTTGTCATATTTAAAACTACAGAATTTCTCTTATTAAAGTCCAAACCATCAATAATGGGAAAAGTACAAAATAAAATAATACATATGAAGTCACAATATTCACTTACAGATCAAACTAGAAATTACTAACTACATGTAGCTGCTTCATTTTTGGTTTTGCATTTTGGCCCCTAGTTCATTCTTATTTACAGTTCATACCTGCTGAGAGAAAAGATGCAACTTTTAAACTATGTACGTTTTGTGGTGGGTGCGCTATTTCTAATTTATCCCAAGTTGTTTTAAAAATTGTTTTGTTTTTTAACTATATGACATCATGATGTCCAAGAAACTGAGAAAATATTAGTTTTATTTCTAAAGTTTGGGATTTAAGAATTTCAAGACCTTATTCTTGAATTACTTAGTAGCGAGGTGGAGAGAGAAGAGCAGAAACACACAAAAATTAACTTTCCATAACAGAGTTCCTGGTGGAGATAGTAGATGTAAGTGGAGTATTATTTCCCTTAAGACATAAAACTTAAGAAATATCTATGATGCCATGTTCATTGGAAGTAATAGAGACATCGAATTTTTAATTCACATTTTATTTATTTATTTATTTATTTATTTATTTATTTATTTACTTATTTTACATTTTCCTACCTATGTTTTCCTCCAGGACTTTTATGGTGTCACGACTTACATTTAAGTCTTTGATCCATTTTGAGTTTATTCTGGTGTATGGTGTAAGTTGGTGGTCTAGTTTCATTTTTTTGCATGTTTCTGTCCAGTTCTCCCAACACCATTTGTTGAAGAGGCTCTTTTCACTCCATTTGATGTTCCTTCCCGCTTTGTCAAATATTAGTTGACCATATAGACCTGGGTTTATTTCTGGGTTCTCTATTCTGTTCCATTGATCTATATGTCTGTTCTTATGCCAGTACCAGACTGTTTTGATTACCGTGGCCTTGTAGTATAGTTTGATATCAGGTATTGTGATTCCTCCTACTGTGTTCTTCTTCCTCAAAATTGCTGTAGCTATTTGGGCTCTTTTTTGGTTCCATATAAATTTTTGAAGTATTTGTTCTAGGTCTGTGAAAAATGTCATTGATAATTTAATAGGGATTGCATTGAATCTATAAATTGCTTTGGGTAGTATGGACATTTTAATGATGTTGATTCTTCCCATCCATGAGCATGGTATATGCTTCCATTTATTTGTATCTTTCTTAATTTCTTTCTTCAGTGTTATGTAGTTTTCTGAATATAGGTCTTTTACCTCCTTGGTTAAGTTTATTCCTAGGTACTTTATTTTTCTTATTGCTATGGTAAATGGGATTTTTCTTTCAGTTTCTATCTCTGAGATTTTATTGCTGGTGTACAGAAATGCCTTTGATTTCTGAATATTGACTTTGTACCCTGCTATTTTGCCAAATTCATTTATTAGTTCAAGTAGTTTTTTTTTGTGGAGTCTATAGGGTTTTCTATGTATACTATCATGTCTAATTCACATTTTAAATGTAATCAGCAAGGAGCCAGCCAAACATGCTGCTTGCTATAAGGATTTGGCTTCACTGGCTCAAATTTTCCACTCTACCAAAAGATAGGGCCATGGTCCCCTGTCCAATCATGTTTTCTGAAAATACTGCAGCCTGAGTGTAGACAAACTTCCCCTGACATTGCTAGATGTTGTCATGTGTCTGATGGTTTCAGCATCACCACACAGCTTTCAAGCACTGCTTTTCTGAGGATGGTCTAACTGGTGGGGCCCTTAAATATAAACTTATTCTTTGGGTAGAGTCCTGGCCTGGTCATTTGAGTGTACAAGTCCATAATCGGTTGAATACTGGGATAGTACGCTGTGTAGTTCATGAAGAGCTGAGTACCTGCTGAGTAGTATGTAGTGGAGGGATGCAGCACTCATGCATTCAAAAGCAGAGAGGGCTGATAAATGGCAGCTTCAGTAGGGATAACAGCTGCAGGGGCTGGAAATGTGTAGGAAGGAGGAAACAGGAATGGTAACTTACATGGCGGCGGGTATAAGCCATTTCAAATTAAAGTGCCCCTCATTAACACAAAGTTCATCTCAGGTGAACACTGAAAGACTTCAACATATCTGCCCTTTATGATTTTTTTTTATTATTTATTTTATTTTTATTTTATTTATTTATTTATTTTTAAATTTATTTTTGGGTTTTTCAATTACAGTTGTCCCATTTTTTCCCCCATTGCTCCCTGCACCAAGTCCACTCCTTCTCCCACAATCATATCTCTCCCCGTTGTCTATGTCCATGAGTCATTTTTACATGTTCCTTGACTAAACCCTTCCCTTATTTATCCCCCTTCTCTTCCTCCCCACTCCCCCCTATTGACTGTTATTCTGCTCCTATCCTATTTAGTTCATTTGTTTGTGTTGTTCTTTAGTTTCCTGTATTAGGTAATATCATATGGCATTTTTCTTTCTTTGCCTGGCTTATTTCAATAAGCATAATTCTCTCTAGTTCCATCCATGTTGTTGCAAATGACAGGAGTTCATTCCTTCTTTCTCTCTGCTGCATAGTATTCCATTGTGTAAATGTACCACCGTTTTTGATCCACTTATCTACAGATAAGTGCTTAGGCTGTTTCCAGCACTTAGCTGTTGTAAACAGTGCTGCTATGAACATAGTGGTGCATAAGTTCTTTTGAATTAGGGTTTTAGAAGTTTTCAGGTATAATTTTAGCAGTTAAATCGCTGGTTCAAAAGGCAGTTCCATTTTTAGTTTTTTGAGGTAATTTCATACGGTTTTCCATAGTGACTGCACCAGTCTGCATTCCCACCAATAGTGCAGTATGGTTCCAGTTCCTCCACATCCTCGCCAGCACTTGTTGTTTGTTGATTTGTTGATGATGGCCATTCTGACTGGTATAAGGTGGTATCTCATTGTGGTTATTATTTCTATCTCTCTGATGGTTAGTGATGTTGGGCATTTTTTCATGTGTCTATGGACCTTCTGTGTGTCCTCTTCAGAGAAGTGTTTGTTCAGTTCCTTTGCCCATTTTTAAATTGGGTTGTCTGTTTTCTTGATGTTGAGTCACAGAAGCTCTTTATATATTTTGGACATCAGTCCCCTGTCTGAGATATCGCTGGCAAATATGTTTTCCCATATGCTTGGTTTACTTTTCATCTTGCTGATGTTTTCTTTTGCTGAGCAGAAACTCTTTAGTTTGATGTAGTCCCATTTGTTTATTTTTTCCTTTATTTCTCTTGCCTTAGAAGAGGTATCCGTGAAAATATTGTTACGTGGGATATCTGAAATTTTCCTGTCTATGTTTTCCTCTAGGACTTTTATGGTGTCATGACTTACATTTAAGTCTTTGATCCATCTTGAGTTTATTCTCGTGTGTGGTGTAAGTTGGTGGTCTAGTTTCATTTTTTTTTGCGTGTTCCTGTCCAGTTCTCCCAGCACCATTTGTTGAAGAGGCTCTCCTCACTCCATTTTATGTTCCTTCCTCCTTTATCACATATTAGTTGATCATATAGTCCTGGATTTATTTCTGGACTCTCTATTCTGTTCCACTGATCTATATGTCTGTTCTTATGCCATTACCAGACTCTTTTGATCACGGTGGCTTTGTAGTATTGCTTGATGTCTGGTATTGTGATTCTTCCTGTTGTGTTCTTCTGTCTTTAAGATTGCTTTTGCTATTCGTGGTCTTTTCAGTTCCATATGAATTTTTGAAGTATTTGCTCTAGGTCTGTGAAACATGTCATTGGTATTTTCATAGGGATTGCACTGAATCTGTAAATTGTTTGGGTAGTATGGCCATTTTGATGATGTTGATTCTTCTCATCCAAGAATATGGTATTTGCTTCCATTTATTTGTATCTTCCTTAATTTCTTTCTTCAATGTTATGTAATTTTCAGAGTATATGTCTTTTATCTCCTTGGTTAAGTTTATTCCTAGGTACTTGATTTTTCTTGTTGCTATAGTAAATGATATATATTATTTGTGTCTGGTATTTTATTGTTAGTGTACAGAAATGCCTTAGATTTCTGTACTCTGCTATTTTGACAAATTTGCTTATTATATCGAGTAGTCTTTTAGTGGAGTTTATAGGGTTTACTAGTTATACTCTCATGTCACCTGCATATAAAGATAGTTTTACTTCTTCTTTCCCAATTTGGATGCCTTTTACTTCTTTTTCTTGTGTGATTGCTGTGGCTAGAATTTCCAACACTATGTTGAATAGGAGTGGAGAGAGTGCGCGGCCTTGTCTAGTTCCTGATTTCAGGGGGAATGCTTTCAGTTTTTGTCCATTGAAAATGATGTTGGCATCAGGTTTCTCATATATAGCCTTAATTATGTTAAGGTATGCTCCCTCTGTTTCCATTTTGCTAAGTGTCTTCTTCATAAATGGGTGTTGTACTTTATGAAGTGCTTTTTCTGCATCTATTGATAAGGTCATGTGGTTTTTGTCTTTTGTTTAGGCGACGTATTATATTTATTGATTTCCAAATATTAAATCATCCTTACATCCCTGGGATGAATGACACTTGATCGTGATGTATGATCTTTTTGATGTATTGCTGGATCCTGTTTGCCAATATTTTGTTGAGGATTTTAACATCTATGTTCATCAGCAATATTGGCCTGTAGTTTTCTTTTTTTGTTGTTTCTTGACCTGGTTTTGGAATTAGGGTAATACTGGCTTCATAGAAAGAGTTTGGGACTTTTTTTTCTTTTGGGATTTTTGGAATAGTTTGAGGAGGGTATGAGTTAGTTCTTTCCTAAATGTTTTGTAAAATTTGCATGTGAAGCCATCCAGTCCATGGCTTTTGTGTGCCGGGAGATTTTTAATTACTGTCTCAATTTCCTTTTTTGTTATTGGTTTGTTGAGGCTTTCTTCTTCTTGATTCAGTTTTGGAAGGTTATATGTCTCTAGAAATTTGTCCATTTCTTCTAGGTTGTCAAATTTCTTGCCATACAGTTGTTTGTAGTAATTTCTTAAGGTTGTCGAGTATATTGAGCTTCTTTACCACCATTGTTTTGAATTCCATATCTGACTTTTGGGCTATGTCTATTCCATCTACCTCTTTTTCTGGGGGTTCTTCTTTTCTTTTCATTGGGAGGTTGTTCCTGCATCTTACCATGTTGGATTCTTCTTGTTTGTTTTTGTTTTTTGGATTTGTCTGCTTTGACTTCCCACCTTTGTGGTATGAGATTCTTTATAGGAGATCTGAGGGTTTCAGTGGTGTAGTCTCTTTGATCTCCTGAGCCTGATGTTCTTGGGGTACCCTTTATGTCGTTTGTTTATGTTGTCTGCTTATATTTCAGATGCTCCTTGCTAGAATATTTCCTCTGGTTAGTTGATTAAAAGTCACTCTATCCACTTTGTCTTGACTTATTTTGTGGAGATGCTGTTAAAAACATGAACACACAGCCCAGGCAGGAAACCCACACCCTAAAAAATATCCCCACCTCATATCCCGCTATCGTCAGCAAATGAGTCAGTATCAATATAAATGTAGAGAGATTAGTGCTTTTATACTACAGGAAGAATAGATAAGAGTTGTTTTTAAAGAGGAAAAATATGATTTTTGAGACAGAGGTGATAGATTAATAATAGTAGCAAATAGTTTCAAGACTATGCAGACAGTAGTAATATTTACATTGTATCTTAATAATAAAAGAGAAAAAGGGATGAATGCAGAATATAGTAAGAAAGTGAAATTGTATAGTATTAGATTTATATAGTAGTTATATTCTATTTATTTAGTGTTAAAGGGAGGTTAAATAAAACAGACAAACAAACAAAATTAAAGAGGAAGGATGAGAAGGACAGATAGTATGAAACAAATTAAAGAGATAGTTTTAAAAAATTTTTTTAAGAATAGAAGTAAAAATTAAAATTAAAATAAGAAATAAGAAAATTAAAATAAAATAAGATACAAATAAAGAAACTAAAATAGAATTAAAAAAATTTTTTAATACAAAAGGAAAATAATTCTCAGGTCAGCCTTTGTTTGTTGTCTTCTTTTTCTGTATCCACAGCTGGTCTAATGAGGCAGGACAGAGGTTCCTGTTCTTTGCAGCAGTGCACATAGTGACCACCGTTAGTTTGGCGCCTTTTGGAGCCGGTCTGGATGCTTGTGCGTGCGCGCAAGGTGTCCTGCACACTAGCCTTAGGCCTGCCGAGCCAGGCCCAGGAGTTGGTCTCTTTCCCCTTGGGGTGGGGCCTCAGACAATTGTGCATGGTGCAACTGAGGGTCCATGAGTCACTGCTGTCCACTGTTCCCATGCCACAGCCTCCCGCTGTTCCTGCACCCACCTTGGCGGGCACAATCAGAGCCAGCACAAGTGGTCTGCGCTCCAGCCTGGTGGCCACTGGGACTGGCCAAGGGTGTCTGCGCACAGTCTTCTGCGTCCCCAGTGGGCCCTCTATGACCCCTTTGGGGCACTGGTCTTATGTCTGTTTGGGTGTGTCCGAGGGGCACCTGAATGTGTGGCCCCAAGCACCTTGGTCAGTGAATAAGAGCACTTCCTTGTGCATGCCCATGCTACCCAAGGGGAGAGTTGGTGAGTGGGTGAACACACTTCTGTGCCTGCATTCCTCAAGAATGTTCTATCACTCCCAACCTTTCATCCCCTTTCTGCAGTACACAAGAGAAAAATATAAAGAAAAATCAAGTTCTCACATGCACAGCAGTATGCTGTTTCTTGTCTTTCAGCGCCAGATGCCACCTGGCCCACTCCTGGCTCTGCCAGTGGGCAGAAATCTGCTCTCCTCCATATTTCTCTCTGGGGAAGCCTGTGGTTGCCAAAAAAGCCTTTGGGTACTTCCAAGCACATCTTGGGAAGCCAACCCAGTCAGAAATCCCATCTTGTCTCTTTTTCCTCTGCTATTCTCACCAAACAGGTTGTTCCCAGATGGTTTTCTCTAATCCAGCAGTGCCAAGGCTCGAATCCTGCCAATGTCCATCTGCTAACTGAGATATTCTGTCTGCAATTAGTCCAAACTACAGACAAGTCTTGGGAACCAGAAAATGCAGCCTCCCTTCTGCCCTCTTCTCATCCCTTCATGGTTTTTCTTATGACACTTCTGTGCAGCCGTAAATGTTATATCTGCAGACTTCGTCTGGATAAAGTCATCTCCTGATGGGCCACCCTGGTGGTTCAATACCATGTGAACCCCATGAGTTCGAATATCTGTGGAAAACTCCCCCAGAAAGTCCAGGATGTCCTCAATTGTGGCCACAAAGGGAAGACTTCAAAGGCATATACAGTCTCTAACATTGGTAGGGGGAACAAATTGCTGAGGTAGTACTGGAATAATGGGAGGGATTGGAAGTGGAATTAGAGGGGCCAAGGAGAATGGATTCAGCACCTGCTCAACTTCATCTGCTGTGCTCCTGAAGATAAAACTCCTTAAGATTTGAAATTCAACCAACACTATGAAAAGAACCAAAATCAATAAAAAAGGATACACAATAGCTTAGATATTTATATCTTCAAAGATATGTAGAAAATATTACATCTTGTACACAAATTATAAAACAAAGCCATTCAAAATTGAGAACATGTTTCCAAAATTCAGATTTAAAAAATTTAACAAATGGGATACTGAGCATAATGGATATAACTGAAGAGTTAGTTACTAAGTTGGAAAATAAATCAAAGTAATGTTGTCTAGAATGTGGTATAAATAGGCTAAGATACAATATATACAAAAGTAAATTTAGAAAGAATAGAAAAATTAGAAAGTTGTATACAAAAAAATGAAACTAGATTACAGTTTTTCTCTATGTATGAAATTAATTCAAAATGGATTAAAGACCTAAGTATAAGAACTGAAACAATAAATTACATTACAAAACAGAGGTACTAAACTTATGGACATTGGTTGTAGAGAACATTTTATGAATTTGACCCCAAAGGTCAAGGGAAGTAAAGGCAAAAATAAGTGAATGGGACTATATCAAATTAAAAAGCTTCTGCACAGTCAAAGAAACTGACAAGACAAAAAGGCTACCAATTCAATGGGAAATGATATTTGCAAGCAACAACTTCTACAAGGGGTTAATATCCAAAATATATAAGGAACTCATACAACTCAACACCAAAACAAACAAACAAACAATCCTATTAAAAATAGGCAGAGCACCTGAACAGACACCTCTCTGAAGAAAACATACATATGGCCAACAGGTATATGAAAAGGTGTTAACCTTCACTAGCTAATAGGGAAATGCAAATAAAAACTACAGTGAGATTTCTGGCCAAGATAGATGCCTAAGTAGACACACTAGATCCTCCTCCACAACTAAGAAGGAATACAACTACCTCAAAACTGGAGACAACCAGAAGTTCCAGAAAATCAAGCTGCATGGAAGTCCAACAAATGAAGATAAAAAGAAGAAATATACATCCAGACAAGTAGGAGGGGCAGAGTCAGGGCAGAGAAGATGCAGCATGATGGCGCCAGCAGTAGCCACTATGGTGGTGACACTGGCTGTGAACAGCTGGTGGAAAGTACAGTCACATATTTAAAAAGTAAGAGGTACCCCTGGGGAGTGCTCCCAGCACCATACCAGACCACACAGCCCATGGTTCCAGTGGCAGAAAAAAGAGCTTCACTGCTTCTGACTGTGAAGGCCAGTGGGGGTTGGGTTGGAAGAAGAAATTGCCAGTCTCTCAGCAAAGTCTGTTTGTTTGGAGAGTCCCAATGGCCCTAGAATGTCTACAGATCCACCCACCCTGGGAACCAGGGCCAGGGCAACAACTAGAGAGGTGCCAATCTCATGCAGTCAGTGAGAGAAATGCCTGAAGAATGGGTAAGTGCTGAGCAAGTGACATTGTTTTCTCTCAGACCCCTCCCCCACATACAGTGCCACAACATCGTGAAACAGGCCTCCCCATACTGACAAATTATAAGACTCTGCCCCTTACAACATAATAAGTGCAACAGCTCTACCTAAGACACAGAGGCAAACATAGGAGCCTTTCAAGTTGAGGCGACAGAGAAATATGGCCCAAAAGAGGGAAAAGATCAAAGTGCCAGTGGGAGAACTAAGTGACAAGGAGATAGGCAACTTAAAAGCTGAGAAGATAGCCAACCTAATAGATGCATAGTTCAAAACACTAGTGATAAAGATGCTCACAGACTTGACAGATATGCTTGAGTAAGGCAAACATAAAAGGGAAGATATGAAGACAAGACTAAGTGAAACAAAAGAAAATCCACATAAAACCAATGATGAAGGGAAGGAAATTGGTATTCACATTAATGATTTGGAACATAAGGAATAAATAAACAAACAGTACAGGATGAAGAAAAAAGAATCGAAAAAAATGAGAAGAGGTTTAGGAACCTCTGGGACAACTTTAAATGTACCAATATCTGAATCATAAGGGTACCAGAAGGAGAAGAGGAAGAGCAATAAATTGAAAACTTATGCAAAAAAATAGTGAAAGAAAACTTCCCTAATTTGGCAAAGGAAATAAACATACAAATCCAGGAAACATAGTCCCAAACAAGTTAGACCCAAAGAGGACACACCAAGACACATCATAATTAAAATGTCAAAGATTAAAGATAAAGAGAGATCTTTTTAAAATTTTATTTATTTGTTTGTTTGTTTATTTATTTGTAGAGAGAGGGAAAAGGAGAAAGAGAGGGAGAAAAACATCACTGTGTGGTTACCTCTCACTAGCGCCCCCAACTGGGGACCTGACGTACAACTTAATCATATGCCCTGAATGGGAATCGAACCAGCGACACTTGGCTCACAAGCCGACGCTCAGTCCACTGAGCCATAGCAGACAGGGCCAAGAGAGAATTTTAAAAGCAGCAAGAGAAAAGCGGAGACTTACCTACAAAGGTGTGCCTATAAGATCAGCTGACTTCTCAAAAGAAACTTTGCAGGCAAGAAGGGGCTGGCAAGAAGTATTCAAAATGATGAAAACCAAGGACATACAACCAAGATTACTCTATCCGAAAAAGCTATCATTTAGAATGGAATGGTAGATAAAGTGTCTCCCAGATAAGGTAAAGCTAAAAGAATTTATCATCACCCAGCCATTATTATATGAAATGTTAAAGGGACTCATTTAAGAAAAATATCAAAGCTATGAACATTAAAATGACAACAAACTTAGAACTGTCAACAACAGAGTCTAAAAAATAAAAGCAAACAAACTAAGCAAACAAGAGTAGGAACAGAATCATAGGTATAGGGATCATTTGGAGGATTATCAGCTAGTAGGGGGAAAGGGGAGAAATGAAGAAATGGTGCAGAGATAAAGAAGCATAAATGGTAGGTACAAAATAGACAGGGGTAAGATAAGAAAATTATGAAAAATGGTGAAACCAGGGAACTATATGCACAACCCATGGACATGAACTAAGGGAAGTGGGATGGCTGGAGGGAAAGGGGGTCCTGGGTGGAAGGGAGCAAAGGGAAAAGAAATCAGGACAACTATAATAGAATAACAAATAAAATATACTTTAAAATACTATAATGATCACTGACTGGTGTGTCTCAGTGGATTGAGTACTGGCCTGTGCACTCTATGGTCACTGGTTAGATTCCCAGTCAGGGCACATGCCTGGGTTGCAGGCCAGATCCCCAGTTGGGAACACACAAGAGGCAACCATACATTGATGTTTTTCTCCCTTCCTTTCTCTCTCTCCCTTACCCTCTTTCTAAAAATAAATAGCTAAAATCATTTAAAAAATTACAATGAGATACTACTTTACACCTGTTATGATGGCTATTATCAGGACGACATTTAATGATAAATGCTGGAATGGTTGTGGAGGAAAAAGAACCCCAACTCACAGCTGGTGAGAACGTAAACTGGTACAGCCACTATGGAAAACAGTATGGCGGTTTCTCTTGGCCAGTGTGGTACATTTGGTTGGAGTGACTTCCCATAAACCCAAAGATGAGTTCTATTCCTCGTCAGGGCACATGCCTTGGTTGAAAGTTTTTCCCCAGTAGGGGCACATACAAGATGCAAGCAACTGATGTTTCTCTCTCACACTGATGTTTCTCTCCCTCTATGTCTCCCTTCACCTCTCTCTAAAATGGATAAGCATGGCCTTGGGTGAAGATTTAAAAACAAAACAAAAAAACTATGTGACATTTTATCAAAAATCGTCGTCGTCGGCATCCGTCCGTCTCGAGAGACGATGGTGTAGCTTCTACTGAAGCTACAGAGCCTGGGCAGGGTGATATGGAGGGTCTGCTGTTGCCCATGCAGCAGACCCCCCCTCTCTTCGCAGCTGAAGGGTCCAAGGGAAAGACGGAGTCAATACAGCTTGGCTTCAGGTGCGCCGCAGGAGTTGCCGGTGTTGACTACAACGTCAAACCGCCTTAGGGACTCCGGCTCCGGATTTTCTGTCGGGGTTTACTCCCTTAGCCTTTCCCCTGAAGAGGTATGCCGCAAGGCAGCGGAGGTTTTTTGGAGTCAGAGTTTTCCTTCTCTGTTATCAAAAATAGAATTATCATATGACCCAGCAATTCCTCTTCTGGTTATTTATATGAAAAAAAAAAGAAAACATTTATTTACAAAGATATATACACCCCTATGTTCATTGCAGCAGTGTTCACAATGACCATTACATGAGATAATTAAAATTTCCTACAATGGAAGATTGGATAAAGAAGATGTGGTATATATACACAAAGAATACTACTCAGCCATTTAAAAGATGAAATACTGCCTTTTGCAACAGTATGGATGGATCTTGAGAATATTATGCTGAACAAAATAAGTCAGAAAAAGTTAATAACCATATGGCTTCACTCATACATAAAATATAAAACTAAAATTCAATAGACACAGACACCACAGTGGTGACAAGAGGGAAGGGGGTGATGGGTAGTACAGGGTAAAGGGGGCCAAATATATGACAATGAGACATGATTTGATTTTGGGTGGTGGGCATACAATCCAATATACAGATGATGTATCATAGAAATGTACATTTGAAACTTTCATGATCTTATTAACCAATGTCACCCTAATAAATGTAATTAAAAATAATTTAGAAGGAATAAAACCTAGAATGTCATGTGGATACAATGATAAATAAGATTTATATAGCAGGACTTTTGTAACTCCAAAATTCTTCTTTAAACACAGTTCACTCTTTCTTCCTAGATAGTGTGGTGTCAAAGCAGGAGCTGTGAAATCAGTCTTCTATTTATTGGGAACATTCAAATAGTTTAAGAAGCAAAACTCTCAGAAGTGTTGGTTCCCAACTATATAGTAATATTTTTCCTCAATGTGGTTGTACACCTTTAAGTTCCATCTTTTGTGAGGTAAGTGGACTGCCCATGGGAAAAGGAGTAATAACTATGTCCTTTTATAAGATCCCAATTATTAATCTGAATGTAATTGGAAATGGATGGGGAATGAAAGCTCAGTCTATTACAACTTGTGACAGTAACTTTGGCATTTGGGATTTTCTTGTGCCTTAAAGGGTGTTGGAAAGACTAAACCTTTTTTTTTTTTTTTTTGTAATCATACAGAATAGCAGGCAGATGGGGCTTTTTAGAGTTCAAAAATTCAATTAGAATTTTTGCTTCAGCTACTTATTACTTAGTTGATCTTGAGCAATGTCAGTAAACAATTTTTACATTTGGGCTTGTTGAGATGTTTTTATCACATGGTGTATATGAAATACCTAGAACAGTGAGTGACATAGAAAAGTCACTAAGTGGCATTTGTAATGATGGTAGTTTACTCTAAAGAAATAAAAAGCTACCAATATTAACAAATAAAATAATTGTCACTTCTTTCAAGGTTATTCTTAATCTGACCCCAACATATCTTTCTTGTTTTATCTCTCAATATTTTGTATATAAAGTTGTCCTCCTCAGTTAGTCTGCAAATGCTTTTTCCTTGTTTTTGTTCAAGTCCTGCTGAAAGAATGCCCTCTTTTAAAGTCAACTGCTACATTGTTTGACAAAAGTACTTTCTGGATATTCACTGCTCTTGTGCATCTAATATCAGGTAGATTGTGATGTGCATGTGATATTTAACCATCTTAACCAGATTACTAGGTTTTTAAATGTGGAAGCCACATTGTAATAGTTGTGTTGCCTAGAGTAGTATGTTTAATAAAGAATGCTTACTTTATTTTTCTCTCAGTGATAATTATGACAGTTGGTCATTTGACTTTAGATACTGGCTCATTAATGACCTTTACTTCTGAAAAGTAAGAAACTTTTTCTCAGCTTCAATAGTTCGGTTATTTCTTTTATTTTTTACATTAAATCGCCTTTTTATTCTTTTGCAATCATTTATTTATTTAGTCAGCTTAGAACTATGCTAACAATTGTAAAAATACTTATAATAAAGACTAACATAGTCCACATGTTTAAGAGGAACAAAGCCAAATGAATCAGACATATGACTATCTGATTTTACACTCTGTGGTAAGTTCCCTGATAGAGATGTATAAAGTCACAAGAACAACACAAGATAGGCAGAATGAAATGAGATAAAAACATAAGGAGTAAAATGAGACATAGAAAAATAGATGTTAGACAGATAGGAACTGGATGAAGAAAGAACGATGATAGGTAGATTGATTTTTAAGTATTGTTTAAATTTTTTTATTCTTTACTTAAGATTGGGGTTGCATCTGGAGTAATTTCACTCTGAAAACTATTTTCAACAATTCTTTTGTGCTGGCTTTTCAGAGATAAAATTATTTCACTTTTGTCTGAAGCAAAATACAGTATACCTTTATTTTTAAACATTTGACTTGTTAAATATAGTTTTATATACATTGAAATATTCCCATTTAACTAAATTTGGTTGAATTTACACATCATGTAACCAACACACTGGGTCAGTACCAAAATCCTTATGTATATAGTATATCTCTTCAACCCAGTTGGAGGAAGCTCATATGATTTTTGGTCCTTGGGAGCTTTGGGGATTTATTTTATCTTCCAGTCCCTTATAAGTGTTCTTTACTCAGAAGCCTGGCCTTGTAAAATGTTTCTCTACTCATGTACATGTGGTTATTCAGATTTTTAAAAAATGACCTTTTGCAGATATCTGAAACTGTCTTCCTTTATCATATGTCCCTTCTTTCTATAACTCTGTTGTGCAAATTTTAGCTACTCCAGTGCTCCTAACTTCCAGTTTTGGTTTCCTTGCCTCAGTAAGTTTGCCAAACTTTCTTTAAATTCCTCTTCCTGTAGTCTGAAAATGGCCATAAGGCAGAAAGTCTGGGCCATGGTATGGTTTGTTCCTTTTCTTTTTTTAGGTTGAGGATAGAGAAATGAAAATTCTGAACTGTCTGTTGCTAATATCTGGAAATACTGCTTCCACTATTTTGATCTTTTTAAAAAAATTATTTATGGTTATAAATTAATTTTGAGATTTCTTCATGGACAGAATCAGAAGCCCCTGACCTTCAGGGGTTTTTTTTCTTCAATTACAGTTGACATTCAATATTATTTTATATTAGCTTCAAGTGTGCAGCATAGTAAATAGACAATCATATACTTTACAAAATGATTCCCCAATATATGAAGTACAGCTTTGAAGGCTATTTCATTGCATATATAATTTTAGGTTCAGAATTTTGTTTTCACATTCAGCACAAAACCTGAAATGCATCTTTTATAACTCACTGTTTTTAAGGTTTTCTCTTTGTCTTGGTTTTATAGTATTTTGACTATAATGTAGGTAGAAATTCTGTTCTATTGTATTTTTTTTGTTGTTCAGTTTGGTATGTTTTTAGTATCAATCCTGCTCAGATTTTGCAAGTCTGTTGTTGTTGTTCCTTGCTTGTATTGTTCTCTGTGTTAATATCTAGTATCAATTTTGGAAATTTTTAACTAATTATCATTCAAGTATGTTTTTCTATTCCATTCTCTCTTTCGTCTTCTGCTAGGACATCAATTACAGGTATGTTAAAGCCTTTAAACATTTTCCAAACATATTACAATTCTTGTTCTACTTTTTATATTATTTTTGTTTTATCTTTTTCAGTTTGGGTAATTTATGCTACCACTCATTCAGGTTTATTGTGTATAGTCTGACATTAAGTTATTGAACATATGTTTAAATTCTAATATAATTCTCATTCTTGGCTTTTCTTATTGGTTATTTTTATTTAATTTATTTGAGTGATATTGGTTAATAAAACTATATATGTTTCATGTGTACAATTTTATTATTTCACCATACAAAGTCATTTCCTCTTATCACCATTTATCCCCCCTGCCTTTACCCTCTTTTATCTAACCTACCTCCCTTTCCTTCTGGTGATAACCATACTGTTGCTTGTGTCTATGAGTTTGTTTGTTTGTTTATTTTTTGCTTAATCCCTTCACTCAGTCCCCCAACCCCACTCCAGACTGATATTTTTCTCCCAAATTGTTCATCTTCTTATGCATGTTACCCAAATTTCCACTAGGTCTTTAAATAGATTTAGCATATCCTTTTTTGAATGTACCTGTCCAAGTCTCCCAACACCATTTATTGAAGAGGCTATTTTTATTCTCTTTTATGCTCCTGTCCCCTTTGTCAAATATTAACTGACCATAGAGACATGGGTTTATTTCTGGGTTCTTTATTCTTTTCCACTGGTCTATGTGTCTGTTCTTATTCCAATACTGGACTGTATTGATTACAGTGGCCTGTACTACCATTTTATATCAGGTATTGTAATTCCTCCTACATTATTCTTCTTTCTCAAGATAGCTGAGGCTATTTGGAGTCATTTTGGTTTTATATAAATTTTTGAAGTATTTGTTCTAAGTCTGTGAAATATATCATTGGTATTTTAATAGGGATTGCATTGAATCCATAGATTGCTTTGGGTAATATAGCTATTTAATTATGTTAATTCTTTCAATTTATAAATATGGTATATGCTACCATTTATTCCTATCTTCCTTAATTTTTTTTCTTCAGTGTTCTGTAGTTCTCCGAGTACAGGTCTTTTACATACTTCTCTAAGTTTATTCCCAGGTACTTAATTTTTCTTGTTGTTATAATAAATGGGATTTTTTGCTAGTTTCTGTACTGATATTTCATTGTTGGTAAAGTAGACCACCAACTTACACCATAGACCAGAATAAACTCAAGATGGATAAAAGATTTAAATATGTCATGAACCATAAAATTCCTAGAGAAAAACATAGGCAATACATTTCAGATATCCTATACAGCAATATTTTTGCTGACATATCTCCTAGGGCAAGTGAGGGAGACAAAGGAAAAAAATAAACAAATGGAACTCTATCAAATTAAAAAACTTCTGCATGGCTAAAGAAAAGATCAGAATGAAAAGGACTCCAACCATATGGAAAACATTTTTGCCAATGATATCTGGAACATGGGTTTGATCTCCAAAATATATAAAAACTTATATGACTCAAAACTGGGAAGACAAACAATCCAATTAAAAAGTAGACAAAGGACCTGAACAGACATATCCAAGGAGCACATACAGAGTGACCATAGACATATGAAAGGATGCTCAACATCACTAAACATCAGAGAGATTCAAATTGAAACCACAATGAGATACCACCTCACTCTGTTCAGAATGGCCATCACTAACAAATCAACAAACAAGTCCTGACATGGATGTGGAGGAAAGGAAACCCTAATTCACTGTTGGTGTGATTGCAGACTGGTACAGTCACTGTGGAAAACAATATGAAATTTCTTCAAAAAACTGAAAATGAAACTGCCTTTTGACACAGTGATTCCACTACTGGGATTATAATCTAAGAATCCTGAAACATCAATTCAAAAGAATCTATGCATCCCAGTGTTCATAGCAGTACTATTTACAATAGTCAAGTGCTGGAAACACCTTAAGTGTCCATCAGTAAATGAGGGGATCAAAAAATTGTGCTAAATTTACACAATGTCATACTATACAGCAGAAAGAAAGAACTCCTTTCAAGATAGCATGGATGGAACTTGAGAATATTATGTTAATTGAATAAGCCAAGCAGCAAAAGATAAATATCATATTGTCTCACTTATAAGAGAAACTCAATGAACAAAACAAACAAATGAGCAAAATAGAACCAAAAGAATGGAAATGAGTGACAGACTGACACCAGAGGGGATGGAGGAGAAGGAGTAGGAGAGAATGAAGGGAAAGGGACTAGTCAAGGAACATTTATGAATGACCCAATTGCATGAACAGGGTGGGTATTGTCTGTGGGAGCAGGGGGTGGGATGGGCAGAGGAGAGCTAAGGGGGGAAATTGGAACAACTGTAATGGAACAATAAAATATTTATTAAAATAAATAAATAATAAATACATAAATTTCACATAGCTATTTTAAAATTTCTATAATTTAAAAAACTGGATCTAATTTTATTAATTATCCATTCAAATATACATTTTTTGTTTCTTTATTGTTTTATAAATAGTGACACTACACAGGAATTATAGGCAATCAAACAGTGAATACTGAAGAAAATGTATTTACTTCCAGAAATTAATGCATATTCTTTTTTCAGATTGCTAGTGTGGAAGAGAAAGACTAGCTTCAACTATTTTTGAGGGCAGGATTAGGACTGTCCTTTCAGAGGGTGTCAAATTTGAGCACTGTTGAATGTTCAGACATATTTTTTATTCATTAAGGAACAGCCATTAATTTTTTGGATTATAGCAGATCTCTGGTTGTCTGCTCTTTGGGTCATGTAAGATTTTTTTTTTTTCCTGCAGCCATGCTCCTGGTTTTCAGATCCACTGGGGATTTTTTGTCTCATGTTACTGCCTGGCCTCTAGGCTTTAGCAGACTTTCTCACAAATTTAAAAGAATTTTGCTTCTGAAGATGCTCCCAGACTTTATCAACTTCTGTTTCATGGTGTCCTTCTTTCACTGGGTGAGGTCCCATGGTAAAAAGAAAGTTGATAGTCAGTTGTAGACTTACTTTATAACTAGGGTCTTTGGGATTTCTCTTCTTCTCTCCTCTCTCATTCATGTTATGATTCGTGTCTTTTTAATTTTATCATTACTTCTAAACCATTACCAGTTATGATAAAATGTTTTGGAATATGCAGAATACTACACATGAATGCAAAATAAAGTCATGAAATGAACATTAACAAAGTAAGCACATCTTATTTCTATTTAATCCTGACCTTGGCCAAGCTCCACACAGTGCAATGAGCAGTTGTCTTACAAAACCAGCAGATGCATCTTTTTCCAAGTTAGAGAGAACTTAATTCACTTCAACAAACATAAAGTGAGTTTATTCTATATGTCAGAGACTGTGGTAAATGCTTGGAAACAGAAGAAGAATCAATTTAGTTACAGCTCTGGAAGAGTTTCAGTTGACACATAAAGAACTGAGACCATGATAATGCATACTGAAGCCAAGGAGATGGATACTTTCCCAAGTTTGGATGAACTATATAAGTGACTCTGGAGAAATGATGACTCTGGTAATTACTCTTAAGACCAAATAGTTTGAGATGAAGCATGACTAAAAAAGGTGAGGGATATAGCAAAAAAATTGGACACTTGAAAGAACCTGTGTATTTCCTAAGCAAGCTTTCAGGGTGGTCCACACAGATCCTCTAGCCCAGAACTGGTAATGAGAATTCTCTTTGTAGGATGTAACCAGGTCTCCACCTAAACCTTAACTGGGTCCTTATGTTAACTCTTTGCAGTGAGAACCCCTACAATTCACTGTTATTCTAACACATCAACATTGTGTTTGTTGTCTGGTCTATTCCCAACAACCCTGCTTTCTGTTCGCTAATCCCCATTTTACATCAGAGAAAACAGAGGTTCATAGAAAACCACATATATAATATGATGTTTCATATCTGGAATTTTAAACCATATTTATCTGGTGGTATCCACACAGCTCTTTTTCACTGGGTTTAGATTTCATCCTTACTCTTGATTTCTTTTTCAAGACTAGAATGCCTAGGAGAGTAAAACTTGATCTTTGTTACATCCTTTTCCTGAGAGCTTTAGGGGTTTCTATGTCTGAATACCCCTGTAGGTATTGCGTGCTGGATATTCCTTTGTAAAAATGTATCTATTTACTGAAACTTAGTCTTTGGGATTGAGCCAACCCACAACTAAGTGATTACCAATTTTAATAAGACTCTTCAAATGAAGATCTTAAGTCCTATAAAGATACCCTTAAATGTGAAATGAAGCTTTTTGACTAGATCATCCAGGGAACACTTGCAGTTTTGATACAAGTGTACTATTATAATTTATAATGTTTATGATATGGAGTCTTTATTTATTGAAATGACTACACATTTTCTTTAATTCTCAGAAAACATGACTCTTATGTTTCATATGCAGCATAATTTTCATTTTCTGGTTCTTTGGACTTGTTGCCTTCTCAGATATTTACATCTACAAAGTATTTTTCACCTCCTATCCAGAGCCAAGCTAAGTAAATCTCATGACTTATTCAAGGTAAACCCCTAGGAGGCAGATTGCTTAAACCAGCAGCATCTAGTCCAAGAAGTTGGTCCATACCAGCAGCATCACTTTAACTGAGAACATTCTCAAGTCCCACCCTTAATGTACCAATTCAAAAACTCTAGGAATGCGTCAAACAATTTATGTTTTAATAAACCCTCCAGGTGATTCTGATGGCAACTAAACATTGAGAGCCACTGATTTAAAATGTTAGACTTGAAAACATTGGCAGTAAACACTTTAACATTAGTCTTAGCAAAATTTTTGGATATGTCTCCCCCCAAATGGCAACGAAATCATTAATAAACAAATGGGGCTACATCAAACTAAAAAGTTTTTGCACAGTGAAGGAAACTATAAACAAAATTAAAAAACAACCTGATATATCCACTAAGGGGGTTAATATTTTAAATACATAAGAAAGTCATACAATTCAAAATTTTAAAAAAATCTGATTGAAAAATGGGAAGAGGAGCTTGATAGACATTTCTCCAAAGAAGTCATATGGACTGCCAACGGAAATATGAAGAGAGATGCAATATTCCTAATTGTAAGGGAAATGCAAATTAAACCACAGGGAGATATTACTTCACTTCTTTAAAATGCCTATTATCTAAAGACAAGAAATAACAGGTGAAGGAGAGAATAGGGAGACAAGAAAACTGTCATGCACTATTAGAGGGAGTTTAAATTGGTGCCACCATTATGGAAATAGTATGGATGTTTCAGAAAAATTTAAAATATAACTAAAACATGACCCAGCAATTCCACTTATGATTATTTATCTGAAGAAAAAAAGACCATTAAATTAGAAAGTTATATATGTACCCCTATATTCATTTTAGCATTATTAATAATAGTCAAGATATGGAACCAACCTAGGTGTTCATCAATAGATGAATAAATAATATATGACACAGATATGGAATGGAATATTAGTCATAAAGAATAATGAATGATATTTTACTGCTTCATAGCACTTTATTGCATAAATGTATCAAGTAGCTTGGGATACTTCCAAATCTTGACTATTGTAAATAACCGATGAACATAGGGGTGGATGTGTTCTTTTGGATTGTTGTTTTGGTATTCTTAGGATATATTCCAAGCAGTGAAATCGTTGGGTCAAAGGGAATTTTATATTTATTTTTTTAGGAAACTCCATACTGTTTTCCACAGTGGCTACACAGGTCTTCATTCCCACCAAGAGTACACAAGGGTTCCCTTTTCTCACATCCTCATCAACACTTGTTATTTGTTAATATATTGATGGTATCCACTCTGACAGGTGTGAGGTGATAACTTATTGTGGTTTTAATTGGCATATTTTTGATAGTTAATGATGTTGAACTTTTTTTTTAATGTCTATGGGCCATCTGTATGTCCTCTTTGGAGAATTGTCTATTCAGTATTTTTGCCCTTTTTTTATTGATTGTCTTTCTCAGTATTGAGTTGTATAAGTTCTCTGTATATTTTGGATATTAAACCCTTATCAGATGTATCATTGGCAAATATGTTCTCCCATACAGTGGGTCCCATTTTTTTTATGGTTTCTTTAGTTGTGCAGAAGCTTTTTTATTCAATTTAATCCATTTGTTTATTTATTTATTTATTTTTGTCTCCCTTACCATAGGAGATAAAGCAGCAAAACTATTGCTAAGTGAGATATCTGAGATTGTACTGATTATGTTTTTTCTAGGACTTTTGTGGTTTTACGACTAACATTTAAGTCTTTTATCCATTTTGAGTTTATTGTGATGTATGTTTTAAGTTGGTGGTCTAGTTTCATTTTTTTGTATGTAACAGTACAGTTTTTCCAATATAATTTAGTAGAGAGATTATCTTTCTTTCACTGTATGCTCTTGCCTCCTTTGTAAAATATCAATTAATAATAAAGGCATGGGTTTATTTCTGGGCTCTCTGTTCTGTTCCAATGATTATACAATGAAATAGTATACAGCAGTAAAAAAGAAAAGAGCTCTTATCTTTTGTGGCAGCATTCATGGGTCTGGGGACTCTTATGTAAGTGAAATAAGGCAGTCAGTGTAAGATAAATACCCAGAGTCACTTAGACAAGGAGAAGTGGTGTGGTTCAGAGAAGTGGTGATGGCAGTGGCAGAATGGATGGTCCCCTACTCATGTGTGGTGGATAAAAATTGGGAGGGGTTCCCTAGAAAAGAGCAATACCAGCTCCACACCAGACTGCACAGCATATGGTTTCAGCATCCCCATTACCTCTAGCTGTAAAGTCAAATGGGTGGTGGGGTGGTGGAAGAAACTTCCAGATTTTTGTCACTTAAAGTGCCCACATAGAGAGGTGGGAGAAACTGCCAGATTTTCCCAGCTTAAAGGACCTTCATGTGTGATGCCAGGTGTTTACTAGGCTTATTGTGGTGATTACATTGTAAGATTTATCATGTTGCATCACTATATTATACACCTGAAACTGATACAATATTGTATGTCAACTATCCTTTAATAAAAATAAAGTGTGATAACACTGTTATTTCTATAAGCTGAGATGGGCTGTGGAAGAATAGAGAGGCATCATCACCATTTGGTGGTGTTAAGAAAGCTGAGTGGAGATGATACTGAAAATAAATTCTGCACTTATACACCAATAAGTTGGAGTGACAGAACATCCTAGAAAAGGGAAAGCACACATCAAGAGTATAGACCACTTAAAAATTAAAATAGCTCAGATTAGCTTAATAACAAGGTATAAAATTAAGTATAACAATAGATGAGACTCGATGGAGTGGCCAGGAGTTTAGTCATGAATTAAAAAGAAAGAACATAGTAAGAAAGTGTATATTAGAGAGGTCACTTTTTATATGGTTCCTGAGGAAGATGCATATGAAAGATCTAGACTCAGAACTGTGAATCAGTTCATGGGTTATGAACCAAAGTAGTAGTAGTGGGGAGTCTGAGAAGTCATCAAACAGGGCATAGAATGTAGAAGTAACTGACACTTCATTGGCTTCTGAATTTTGGAATTATTGCATCATTCACAGAGTTAAGGATCTCAGTTGGAAAATTAGGGTTAAAGAAAACAAGATAGTTTTAATTTTAGACTTTGAATTTAAGGTACCAGTAAAAAATTATAGAAGCCTACATTATATCTATATATCTATATTGACATTATTACATACCTAGATATAAATATACATAGATAGATGTATATATAGATAATATGTAGATATGTATAATACTAAAATTTAGATAATCATTCTAATTTACAATGATACCAATAAGTTTATCAGTATTATTCTAATTGCTTTACATACATTAAATTATTTAACCTGTAGGACAACAGCATGTAGTGATAAATACATGCAAAAGTTGCTGTCAAAGTGACCAGAGAGGAGGGGGAGAGGGAGAAAGAGAGGAAAGAAAAAGTCTAGTCAAAGAACATGTATAAATGACCCATGGACATGCACAACAGGGTGGGGATTGACTGTGGGAGCAGGAGGGTGGTGGACAGGGCAAGGGAGAGCAATGGGGAAAACTTGGGACAACTGTAAAAGAACAACAATAAAAAAAGTAAAAAAAAAAGTTGTCAAATAATCTCTTTCCTATGTGAAGAGTGAAGAAGGAGATAGCTGGAAATCAGGCTACAAATATTTAGTCTCATGTAAATCTCACTTTTCTTTGTTATTAAACTGATCATCTATTTTGCATTATACTATGTTTTTGGAGTTTCTTTAAAACCTAATACTAATTTATAAATGTGTGATTTTACAAATGTTCATCTCTCCTAGAAAGGAAAAAGCTTCATTCTTTGCTAAAATTGCAGTACATGAGCTGCATCTGCACTGAGCCTTTTCATAAAAATTAACTTGGAAAATTAATGTAAATCGTAAAAACTGAAGATGAAATTTCAAAACAGGTGGCATATAAATATTCTTCATTGTAGTAAGTCAGTATGCATGTATATGTGTAAACTTATTTGAAAGGACAATAGTTTGTGCTTATTATTGTCCTTCTTAAATAAACATAGCAGAACTCCATGAGTATAAAATATTATGTATTTTCTTCACTCAGTCTATTTTTCATAAGATAAATCTTTGAATCAAATTCTTATTCATTGGGTTTTATGAAGCTCTCCTAGAAATTAGTGAGGGGTAAATTGTAAAATACTGCAATACATGGAGAAATATACCTAAAAAGAGTTTTCTGACCTAAGAATATAATTTTTTATGATAGATCAGCTTTAAATTTATAGAAAATTTTCAACAATAACACTAAAAGTCTCCATATACCCTATGCCCAGCCTCTGGCACATCAAGATCCTATATCAGCATGGTACATCTTCTATAATTAATAAACTGATATTGATTTATTATTAACTAAAGTCTATACCTTAGTCAGATTCCCCGAGTTTTCATCCAAAATCATTGCTTTGTCCAGGGTCACCTTCAAGTTAACATATTATATTTAGTCATCAAGATTCTCTTCTCATTGTTATTCTATTATAGTTGTCACAATTTTCCCCCTTTTGCTCTCTTCTGCCCAGCCCACCTCCTGCTACCACAGTCATTTCCCACCCTGTTGTCCATGCCCATTGGTCATTCATACATGTCCTTTGACTAGTCCCATCCCCTTCTTTCCACTATTATCCCCCTCCCACCTCCACTCTGGCCACTGTCAGTCTGTTCCATGTTTTCATGTCTCTTGTTTTAGTTTGCTTGTTAGTTTATTTTGTTCATTAGATTTATATTATAGATGAGATCATATGGTATTTGTCTCTCACTAGCTGGCTCATTTTACTTAACCTAATATTCTCCAGTTCTATCTATGTTATTGCAAAAGGTAGTAGTTCTTTCTTTCTGATGCATAGTATTCCATTGTGTAAGTATACCACAGTTTTTTGATCCACTCCTTTTTCCTGATTGGCACATAGGCTGTTTCCAGCACTTAGTTCTTGTAAATAATGCTGCTATAAACATAGGGGTGTATAAGTTCTTTTGAATTGGTGTTTCTGGATTCTTAGGACCTGAATAGACACTTCACAAAGGAGGCTATACAGATGTCCCATAGACCTGAAAAGATGCTCAACATTACTAGCCATCAGAGAGATGCAAGTGAAAACCATCATAAGATCATTTTACACCTGTCAGAAGGGCTATTATTAATAAATCAACAAACAAGTACTGGCAATGATGTGGAGAAAGGAAACCCTAGGGCACTGTTGGTGGTAATTCAGCCTGATGCAGCTATTGTAGAAAACATTATGGAATTTCTTTAAAAATTTAAAAATTGGAACTGCCTTTTGACACGGTGATTTCACCTCTGAGGATATACCTTAAGAATCCTGAAACACCAACTCATCAAGTTTCTTTAGGCTTTTCTTGGCTATGATGGTTTCTCAGACTTTCCTTGTTTATGATGACCATGAGAATTTTGAGGATCACTAGTCAAGTATTTTATAGACATTTTCTCTCAGCAGGATTCATCTGATTTGTTCTAATTTTTAGACTGGGGTGATATTTTGGGGGGAGGAAAACCACTGAGGTGAGGTAGACCACTGAGGTAAAGTGTCATTTCATGACATTATATCAAGTATACATGCTATTACCATGACCCAACATCATTGATATTAGCCTTGATCACTTGGCTAAGGGAATATTGGTCAGCTTTCTTCACTGTAAACTGATTCTTCCCCCCCTTTTCTGTGCTGTAGTACTTTGAAAAAAGTCACTATGTATAGCCCACACATAAAGAATGAGAAGTTATGCTCCACCACGTCATGGGTGAAGCAACTACATAAATTACTCGAAATTCTAAATAAAAAATTTGACTCCTCTCCCCGTGTTATTTTCTTATTCAATGGTTATAAAATCAGTTTGGGCTTGTGGAAATTTATTCTGTACCTTGGATTGTAATGCAACACTACTCTGTTTATTTTCTCATTTTTATTTTCAAATTTAAACACTGGAAGCTTATTTAGTTGAATTTCATTTCCCTTTAACACATCCCTATTATTGGACAGTTTTATTTAGCATCACCTTACTTTATGAAACTACAAGAAGTTCCAGACTCATCCTGTATTCTCCCTTCCCCAAATATAGAATTAGTTATTTCTCCAAGGACACTTGGTTCCTTTAATTAAAAAATGGTATTAGAAGTTAACGTTACAGGACCAGATGTGCTTATTGCTTCCTAAGGGTTGTCACTTCTAGATCCTCTCAGTTGACAGAGCAAGGAGGTATATGCATGCATATTAACCCAAGAATAGTCTTGTAACTGTACATATTTTTATCATATTGATATCTCCAACTCAAATCCACCACCACATAGATTATTATGGCCTCCTTCCCATGCCTATTAAAAATTTCATATTCAAACAACATACAACCTGGTTCTCGCCATCTATTTTAAATTAATTATTTAATTCCAGTACACATATATAGCAGTATCAGAATTATTAAACAGCAATCTTTAGGGAAACAACTTTACTAACTAGAATAAAATGCTTATGTACAGTTTGTTCTACCTTTATACTTACAAGATCTATTTATATCCAAAGTTACTTAGGTGAGCACATTTCCCTTCCCACATACAGTGAGATGTTTCATACATTTTTAATACAATTAGATTATTTTGTGACATTCTGGATTCTATCCAAGGATCTCATTGCCTCTTAATTTTTAAAAAATTTGCAAACATTTACGGTTATTTTTTGCTAGAGAGTTTTATTAATTTTGACCAATACATCTGTTATATATCCAGTATCACTTAGAATGCCACTCTAAAAAATTCCTTGCATTTTACCAAATGAACCCAAAACTGTCTTCTCAAACTCCTGGCAACCACTAGACTTTTGCCTTTTCAAACATTGCAATAGCTTTCTCTTTGCCAGAATGTCATATAATTGAACTTACATAGTACATAACTTTTTCATATTTAGTTATTTTACTTAACATATGCATTAAAGATTAATGTATGTCTTTTTTCAGATTTATCTGGGTATATGTTCTCCCATTTCATGGGTCATCTTTTTATTTTTATTTTTTATTTATTTATTTTTTTATTTTGGTTTTTCAGTTACAGTTGTCCCCTTTTCCCATAATTTCTCTCCCCCACCCATCCCACCCCCTCTCCGGCAATCTTATCCCTCCCCGTTGTCCATGTCCATCAGTCTTTTATGCAGGTTCTTTGACTAAACCCTTCCCTTACTTATCCCCCTTCTCTTCCTCTCCCCTCCCCCCCATTGACTGCTATTCTGCTCTTTGTTCTATTTAGTTCCTTTGTTTGTGTTGTTCTTTAGTTTCCTGTATTAGGTGATATCATATGGTATTTTTCTTTCTTTGCCTGGCTTATTTCACTAAGCATAATTCTCTCTAGTTCCATCCATGTTGTTGCAAATGGCAGGAGTTCCTTCATTCTTTCTGCTACATACTATTCCATTGTGTAAATGCACCACAGTTTTTTGATCCATTCATCTACAGATGGGCACTTAGGTTGTTTCCAGCACTTAGCTATTGTAAACAGTGCTGCAATGAACATAAGGGTGCATAAGTTCTTTTGAATTGGTGTTTCAAGATTCTTCGGGTATAATCCTAGTAGTGGAGTCGCTGGTTCAAAAGGCAGTTCCATTTTTAATCTTTTGAGGTAATTCCGTACTGTTCTCCATAGTGGCTGCACCAGTCTGCATTCCCACCAACAGTGCAGTAGGGTTCCCGTTTCTCCACATCCTCGCCAGCACTTGTTGTTTGTCGATTTGTTGATGATAGCCATTCCGACTGGTGTAAAATGGTATCTCATTGTGGTTTTTATTTGCATCTCCCTGATGGCTAATGATGTTGAGCATTTTTTCATGTGTCTATGGACCTTCTGTATGTCCTCTTCGGAGAAGTGTTTGTTCAGGTCCTTTGCCCATTTTTTAATTGGGTTGTTTATTTTCTTGATGTTGAGTCGTATCAGCTCTTTATATATTTTGGAAATCAGTCCCCTGTCTGTGATGTCATTGGCAAATATGTTTTCCCATTTCATCTTGCTGATGTTTTCTTTTGCTGAGCAGAAACTCTTTAGTTTGATGTAATCCCATTTATTTATTTTTTCCTTAATTTCTCTTGCTTTAGGAGATGTATCCATGAAGAGACTGTTACGTGAGATATCTGATGTTTTCTTGCCTATGTTTTCCTCTAGGACTTTTATGGTGTCACGGCTTACATTTAAGTCTTTGATCCATCTTGAGTTTATTCTCGTGTGTGGTATAAGTTGGTGGTCTAGTTTCATTTTTTTGCAGGTCCCTATCCAGTTCTCCCAGCACCATTTGTTAAAGAGGCTCTTCTCACTCCATTTTATGTTCCTTCCTCCTTTATCAAATATTAGTTGACCATAGAGGCCTGGTTTTATTTCTGGACTCTCTATTCTGTTCCACTGATCTATATGTCTGTTCTTATGCCAGGACCATACTGTTTTGATTACAGTGGCTTTGTAGTATTGTTTGATATCTGGTGTTGTGATTCCTCCTGCTGTGTTCTTCTGTCTCAAGATTGCTTTTGCTATTCGGGGTCTTTTTTGGTTCCATATGAATTTTTGGAGTATTTGTTCTAGGTCTGTGAAGTATGTCATTGGTATTTTAATAGGGATTGCATTGAATCTGTAAATTGCTTTGGGTAGTATGGCCATTTTGATGATGTTGATTCTTCCCATCCAAGAACATGGTATTTGCTTCCATTTATTTGTTTCTTCTTTAATTTCTTTCTTCAATGTTATGTAATTTTCAGAGTATAGGTCTTCTATCTCTTTGGTTAAGTTTACTCCTAGGTACTTTATTTTTCTTGTTGCTATAGTAAATGGTATTTTCTTTTTTGTCTCTGTCTCTGCTATTTTATTGTTGGTGTACAGAAATGCCTTAGATTTCTGTATATTTATTTGGTACCCTGCGATTTTGTCAAATTCACTTATTATATCGAGTAGTCTTTTAGTGGAGTTTATAGGATTTTCTAGGTATACTATCATGTCATCTGCATATAATGAAAGTTTTACTTCTTCTTTACCAATTTGGATGCCTTTTATTTCTTTTTCTTGTCTGATTGCTGTGGCTAGGACTTCCAACACTATGTTGAAAAGGAGTGGAGAGAGTAGACAACCTTGTCTAGTTCCTGAGTTCAGGGGGAATGCTTTCAGTTTTTGTCCATTGAGTATGATGTTGGCCTCAGGCTTCTCATATATAGCCTTAATGATGTTAAGGTATGCTCCCTCTATTCCCATTTTGCTGAGTGTTTTCATCATAAATGGGTGTTGTACTTTATCAAATGCTTTTTCTGCATCTATTGATATGATCATGTGATTTCTGTCTTTCATTCTGTTTAGGTGATGTATTATATTTATTGATTTGCGAATATTAAACCATCCTTGCATCCCTGGAATGAAGCCCACTTGATCATGATGTATGATCTTTTTGATGTATTGCTGGATCCTGTTTGCCAATATTTTATTGAGGATTTTAGCATCGATGTTCATCAGTGATATTGGCCTGTAGTTTTCTTTCTTTGTTGTGTCTTGACCTGGTTTTGGGATTAGGATAATGCTGGCTTCATAGAAAGAGTTTGGGATTTTCCCCTCTTCTTGGATTTTTTGGAACAGTTTGAGGAGGATAGGAGTTAGTTCTTCCCTGAATGTTTTGTAGAATTCGCCTGTGAAGCCATCCGGTCCAGGCCTTTTGTGTGCAGGGAGATTTTGGATTACTGTTTCAATTTCCTTCTTTGTTATTGGTTTGTTGAGACTTTCCACTTCTTCTTGATTCAGTTTTGGAAGGTTGTATGTTTCTAGAAATTTGTCCATTTGTTCTAGATTGTCAAATTTCTTGTCATACAGTTGTCTGAAGTAATTTCTAACTATCATTTGTATTTCTGAGGTATCAGTCGTGATTTTTCCTCTTTCATTTCTGATTTTGTTTATTTGGGTCTTCTCTCTTTTTTTCTTGATTAGACTGGCTAGAGGCTTGTCGATTTTGTTTATTTTTTTGAAGAACCAGCTCCTAGCTTTGTTGATCTTTTGGATTGTTTGTTTAGTCTCTATGTCATTTAGTTCTGCTCTGATCTTGATGATTTCGTTCCTTCTTCTTGCCCTAGGCTTTGTTTGTTGTTGTTCTAGTTCTTGTAGCTCTAGAATTATATTTTTTATTTGAGATTCTTCTATCCTTTTCAGATATGCCTGTATTGCTATGAACTTCCCTCTCAGGACTGCTTTTGCTGTGTCCCACAGGTTTTGGGTTGTTGTGTGCTCATTATCATTAGTTTCTAGAAATATCTTGATTTCTTCTTTGATGTCATTGTTAACCCATTCATTATTTAATAGCATGTTATTCAATCTCCATGAGTTTGGGTGTCTTTGATTTTTTTCTTGAGGTTGATTTCTAGTTTCAAGGCATTGTGATCTGAAAAGATGCTTGATATGATTTCAATTTTCTTGAATTTGTTGAGGCTTGTTTTGTGACCTATCATGTGGTCTATCTTTGAAAATGTCCCATGTGCATTTGAAAAGAATGTATATTTTTCTTCTTTGGGGTGAAAAGTTCTATATATATCAGTTAAGTCCATGTGGTTTAGTGTGTTGTTCAATGCCTGTATATCCTTGGTGTTTCTTTGCTTTGATGATCTGTCTATTGTTGATAATGGAGTATTGAAGTCCCCTACTATGAGTGTGTTGTTGTTGATATCCTTTTTCTGGTCTTCTAGTATTTGCTTTATGTATTTGGGTGCTCCTATGTTGGGTGCATATATGTTTATCAAAGTCATATCTTCTTGATGAATTGTTCCTTTAAGTATTCAGAAATGTCCTTCTTTGTCTCTTTTTATTGCCCTTGCTTTGAAGTCCATTTTGTCTGATATGAGGACTGCTACCCCGGCTTTTTTTTCCGGTCCATTTGCTTGGAATATTTTTTTATATCCCTTTACTTTCAGTCTCTGTAAATCTTTTGTTCTGAGGTGTGTTTCTTGTAGACAGTAAATATGTGGGTCCTGTTTTCTTATCCATTCCTTTACCCTATGTCTTTTAATGGGAGCATTTAATCCATTTACATTTAAGGTTATTATTGACGTGTATTTATTCATTTCCCTTTGTACCTCTGTTCCTCTCCTCTCTTGTTGTTTTCTTCTTTTTTCTTAGAACACTCCCTTTAGCATGTCTTGCAATGCTGGTTTGGTGGAGATGTATTCTTTCAGTCTTCCTTTGTCTGAGAAACTCCTTATTTCACCTTCTATTTTGAATGAGAGCCTTGCTGGGTAGACCATTCTTGGTTGTAGGCCTTTGTCTTTCATTGCTTGAAATATTTTTGACCATTCCCTTCTGGCTTGTAATGTTTCTGTTGAGAAATCAGTTGATAGCCTTATCGGAGCTCCCTTGTATGTTATTTGCTGTTTTTCTCTTGCTGCTTTTAGGATTCTCTCTTTGTCTTGGAATGTTGCCATTTTAACTATGATGTGCCTTGGAGTGGGTTTTTGGGGGTTCCTCTTCATTGGAACTCTCTGTGCTTCCTGAACTTGTATAACTTTTTCTCTCATCAGGTTCGGAAAATTTTCTGTCACTATTTCTCCTATCAGTTTTTCAATTCCATGGTCCTTTTCTTCTCCCTCTCTAATTCCTATGATCCTGATATTATTTTTTCTCATTTTATCCTGTAATTCCCTTACATCTTGTTCATATTTTTTCAATCTTTTTTCATTTTGCTGTATTGTCTGGGAGTTTTTCTCTACATTATCTTCTAACTTACTAATCCGATCCTCTGCTTCATTTAGTCTGCTTTTGACTGATTCTACTGTGTTTTTCAGTTCAGAGATTGCATTCTTAAGTTCTTCCTGGTTCTTGTTAACAGTTTCTATGTCTTTTTTTATGCTAGTGTAGTTCTCTGCAAGTTCCCTGTAATTTTCTTGGAGCTGCTGGTAACTTCCTTGGAGGTTGTCATGGTTGATTTTAAGGATGTCGAGTATATTGAACTTCTTTACCACCATTGTTTTGAATTCCATGTCTGACATTTGGGCTATGTCTATTTCATCTATCTCTCTTTCTGAGGATTCCTCTTTTCTCTTCATTGAGGGTTATTTTTGCATCTTACCATGTTGGATTCTTTTTGTTTGTTTTCATTTATCTATTTGTTTGTTTTTTTGGGGGGGGTAGTCTACTTTGACTTCCCTCCTTTGTGGTGTGAGATCCTTTATCGGAGATCGGGGGGTTTCAGTGGTGCAGTCTCTTTGATATCCTGAGCCTGATGTTCTTGAGTTACCCTTTATGTCGTTTGTTTATGCTGTTTGGTTATATTTCAGATGTTCTTTGATAGGATCTTCCTTCTGGCTAGTTGGTTGAGAGTCACTCTATCTGCTTTGTCTTGAGTTCTTTTGTGGATATGCTGTTAAAAACATAAACACACAGCCCAGACAGGAGACCCACACCCTCAAAAAGTATCCCCCATTCTATCCTGCTATCGTCAGCTAACGAGCCCGTATTAATATAAATGTAAAGATATTAGGGCTTTTATACTATAAGAAGAATAGATAAGAGTTGTTTTGGGGGAGGAAAAATATAATTTTTGATAGAGGGGGTGATAGATTAATAATAGTTGAGACTGTGCAAGCCAGTAGGTAATATTTACATTGTATGTTAATAAAAATAGAAGAAAAGGATAGAAAAATGCATAATATAGTAAGAAAGTGGGATTGTAATGTATTGGGTTTATATAGTAATTATATTCTATTATTTAGAGTGATAGTGGGGCTAAACTATACGCACAAATGCATAAACAACGATTAAAGAGAAAGGATGAGAAGGAGAGGTTATATGCAACATGTTAGAGATAAAGTTTGTTATTCTTTTTGGAAGGGGAGAAAAAAAAACACCCCCCAAAAAAAACCCAAGGAAATAGAATAAAGAAAAGAAGAAAGAAAGAAAAGAAAGAATATAGAAGAAAGAAAGAAGAGAGAAAAAAAATTGAAAAAAAAATACCCCCCAAAACCCCCCTCAAAAATAAAAAACCAAGAAAAGAGAAGAAAGAAAAGAATAAAGAAAGAAAGAAAGAAAGAAAGAAAAGAAAGAATTAAGAAGTAAAAAGAGGAAAGGGAGAAACAAAATTGAAAGAAAAAAAAAACGATGTTTTTACTCCATTTTAGCCTTGGTGTGTTGCCTTCTTTTTCTGCGTCCGCAGCTGGTCTAGTGTGGCAGGTCAGAGGTTCTTGTTTCTTGCAGCACTGGTGCGCGCCCTTGGTTGCCGGCACGGTGCGCTCCCTTCCTGCCCGCTGGAGCCAGTCAAGGTGCCCTTGTTCGTGAGCACCTGCGCATTCAGGCGGCCCGAGAGTTTGCCCCGCGGTTGGAGCCTATTGTTGCCGGGCCGAGGTGTTTCTGTGTTCACACCGAGGTGTCCCTGCGCGCGTCCCTGCACGTGGGGCGGCCGGAGAGCTTATCCCGGGATTGACGCCTATTGTCCCCGGGCTGAGGTGTTTTCGCACTCGCACACCGCCCATGACCTTAGTCCCGCTGAACCGAGCTCCGGGAGTTGGTCTCTCGCCTCCTAGGGCGGGGCCCCGGACACTTGTGCTCAGTGGAAGTGAGCGTCCATGAGTCGCTGCCGCCCGCTGTTCCAGCACCGCAGCCGCCTGCCTTCCCTCACCCATCTGGGCGGGCACAAACAGAGCCTGCGCTAGTGGTCTGCTTTCCGGCCTGGGGCCCGGCGTCCACGGGAGCTTTCTAGGGGTATCTGCGCACGGTCCTCTGCCTGTTCAGTGGGCCCTCCCTGTGCCCATTGGGGCACTTGTCTTATGTCCATAGGGGAGTGTCTGAGGGACGCCTGGACTCACGGCCCCGCGCACCTGGGCCATTGAGTGAGAGCACTTCCCTATGTGCGCCCCCGTGACCCAAGGGTAGGGTTGGGGAGTGGATGAGCGGACCTCTGTGCCTGGGCTCCTAAAGAATGGCCTACCACCCCCAAACTTTCCTCCCCTCTCCACCGTCCACTAGAGAAAAATATAAAGGAGAATTATGTTCTCACTTGCCCAGCGGCACGCTGTCTCCTGTCCTTCGGCGCCAATGCCACTTGGTTGAGTCCAGTCTCTGCCAGCGGGCAGAGATCTGCTCTCCTCCCGACTCCTCTCCGAGGCAGCCTGTGGTTGCCAAAAAGCCTTTGTGTGCTTCCCTCCGCAGCTCGGGCAGCCGCCCCAGTCAGGAATCCCGTTTTGTCCCCTTTTCCTCCGCTATCCTCACTAAACAGGTTGTTCCCCGATGGATTTTCTCTAATCCAGCAGTGCCTTGGCTCGACTCCTGCCAGTGTCCAGCTGCTCACTGAGATGTTCTGTCTGCAATTAGTCTAAACTACAGACGGGTCTCAGGAGCCTAAAACCGCAGCCTCTCCTCACTCCTCCGCCATCTTACCTCTCCATGGGTCGTCTTTTTAATTTGTTGATGGTTTCCTTTGTTTTGCAAAAACTTTTTAGTTTGATGTAGTCCCATTTATTTTTATTTTCTTTGCCTTGACAGAAGAGATATATCAGATAAAGTATTGTTGCAAGAATGTTTGAGATTTTACTGTCTATACTCTTGTCTATGATTTTTATGGTTTTGGGTCTAATTTTAACTCTTTAATTTATTTTGAATTTATACTTGTGTGTGGTGTAAGAAGATGGTATAAGTTCATTTTTTTCTGTAAGTATCTCTTCAATTTTTCCAACACCATTTATTGAATAAAGTATCTTTTCTTTTACATTTTTTTCTTTTCTATTTTTTACTTTGTTAAATTTATAAAAGTTGAAGTTATAAGTTTAATGCAGAATTCCATAAATAAAATTTGAAAATGATCGATGTTTTTGAGAATTATTAAAATATTGTATACTATTGATAGTTCTTTGCAGAAATCTCATGTTGCATTGTTTCTTAAATTTTATTTATTGTTTTTTTTTCTATTACAGTTGTCCCACATTTTTCCCCATTGCTCCCCCTCAATCAACCCAACCTTTCTCCCACAGTCTATTCCCATCCCATTACCCCATTGTCCATGTCCATGGGTCATATATACTAGGACTTTGACTAAACCCTACCTTTCCTTTCCCCTCCTCTCCCTCCCCCTGGTCACTTTCAGTCTGCTCCTCTTTACTTGCTTCTGGTTCTACTTTACTTGTTCATTTGTGTTGTTCATTAGCGTCCTGTGTAAGATGATATCATATAATATTTGTTTTTTACTGTCTGGCTTATTTTGCCAAGCATAATTATCTCCAGTTCCATCCATGTTGTCATAAATGGCAGGAGTTCCTTCTTTCTTTCTGCTGCATAGTATTCCATTGTGTAAATGTACCACAGGTTTTTTGATCCACTCATCTACAGATGGGCACTTAGACTGTTTCCAGCACTTAGCTATTGTAAACAGTGCTGCTATGAACATAGGGTGCAGAGGATCTTTTAAATTGGTGCTCAGGATTCTTTGTGTATAATTCTAGCAATGGAATTTCTGGATCAAAAGGCAGTTTCATTTTTAGTTTTTTGAGGAAATTCCATAGTGTTTTCCATAGTTGCTGCACCAGTCTGCATTCCCACCAACAGTGCACTAGGGTTCCCTTTTCTCCACATCTTCACCAGCACTTGTCATTTGTTGATTTGTTTATGATGGCCATTCTGATTGGTGTGAGATGGTTGGTATTGCATTGTGGCTTTAATCTGCATCTTTCTGATGGATAGGGATATTGAGCATTCTTTCATAAGGCTTTGGACCCTCTATATGTCCTCTTTGGAAAGGTGTTTCCCAGGTCTTACACGCTTTTTTTAGTTGGATTGTCTGTATTCTTGGTGTAGAGTCTTATAAGTTCTTTAAATATTTTGGAGATCAATCTCTTGTCTAAGGTATCATTGGAAAATATGTTTTCCCATATGGCTGAACTGCTTTTCACCTTGCTGGTGTTTTCTTTTGCTGAGCATAAACTCTTTAGTTAGATGTAGTCCTATGTGTTTATTCTTGCCTTTATTTCCTTTGCTCTAGGAGCTACGTTTGTGAAAATATGTGGAATATGTGAGATTTTCCTGCTGGTTTTCCTTGAGGACGTCTATATTGCCATGGCTAATATTTAAGTCTTTTATCCATCTTCAGTTTATTCTGCTGTATGGTGAAAGTTGGCGATCTAGTCTCATTTTTTTTGCAAGTCTCTGTCCAGTTCTCTCATCACCATTTGTTGAAGAGGCTCTTTTTACTCCATTTTATGTTCCTTTCCTCTTTGTCAAATATTAGTTGTCCTTACAGACCTAGGTTTATTTCTGGGCTATTCTGTTCCATTGATCTATATGTCTGTTCTAATGTCAATACCAGACTGTTTAATTATAGTAACCTTGTAGTATAATTTGATATCAAGTATTGTGATTCCTCCTACTGTGTTCTTCTTTCTCAAGATTGCTGTGGCTATTTGGTTTCTTTTTTATGGTTCCATATACATTTTTGAAGTATTTGTTCTAGGTCTGTGAAATATGCCATTGGTATTTTAGTAGAGATTGTATTAACTCTATAAATTGCTTTGGGTAGTATGGACATTTTAATGATGTTGATTCTTCCCATCCATAAACATGGTATGTGCTTCCATTTATTTGTATCTTCCTTAATTTCTTTCTTCAGTATAATGTAGTTTTCCAAATACAGACTTTTTACCTCCTTGGTTAAATTTATTCTTAAGTACTTTATTTTTCTTGTTGCTATAGTAATGGGATTTTTTTCTAGTTTCTACCTCTGATATTTTATTGCTGGTGTACAGAAACGTCTTCGATTTCTGAATATTGACTTTGTACCTTGTTATTTTGCCAAATTAACTTATTAGTGAATTTAGATTTTTTGGAGTAGTTTGAGAAGGATAGGAGTTAGTTCTTCCCTAAATTTTCTGTAAAATTTATCTGTGAAGCCATTCAGTCCAGGGATTTTGTGTGCTGGGAGTGTTTTGTTTACTGCTTCAATTACATTCTTTGTTATCAGTATATTTAGGCTTTCTGCTTCTTCTTGATTGCGTTTGGAAGATTATATGTTTCCAGAATAGTGTCAATTTCACCCAGGTTGTCAAATTTCTTGTCATACAATTTTTGTAGTAATTTTTTACACTTTTGTATTTCTGTGGTATCAGTTCTGATTTCTTTCATTTCTGATTTGGTTTATTTCAGTCCTCTCTCTTTTTTTCTTGATGAGCCTGGTTAAAAGCATGTTGATTTTGTTTATTTTTTTGAAGAATGAGATCTTGGTTCTTTTGATCTTTTGAATTTTTTGTTTAGTCTCTATGTCATTTACTTCTGCTCTGATCTTGATTATTTTCTTACTTCTACTCGCTTTGGGCTTTGATTGTTGTTGTTCCGCTAGTTCTTGTAGCTGTTGGGGTAGATTTTTTTTTTTAATTGAAGATACTTCTATCCTTTTTAGGTAGGCATGTATTGCAATGATCTTCTCTCTCAGGACTATCTTTACTGTGTCACATAGGTTTTGGACTCCTGTGTGTTCATTATCATTAATTTTAAGAAGCTTTTTCATTTTTTACCTTGATGTCATCATTAACCCATTCATTATTTAATAGCATGCTATTCATTCTACATGAGTTGGAATGTTTTTGAGTTTTTTTTTTTTTTTTTTTTTTTTGATGTTGGTTTCCAGTTTTAGGCAACTGTGATCTGAGAAGATGCTTGATATAATTTCAATTTTCTTGAATTTGTTGAGGCTTGTTTTGCATCCTACCTTGTGGTCTATCTTTGAAAATGTTCCATGTGCACTTGAAAAGAATGTATATTTTGGGTCTCTGGGATGAAAGTTTTATGTATATCAATTAAGTCCATTTGATCCAGATTGTTATTCCATGCCTCAGTATCCTTGGTTGTTCTTTGCTTTCAAGATCTGTCCATTGTTGACAATGGGTTGTTAAAGTCCTCTACTCTGAGTGGGTTGCTGTTGATATTCTACTTGTAGTCTTCCAAGATTTTCCTTATATATTTGGGTGCTTATATATTGGGTTCATTAATGTTTACGAGGTTTACATCTTCTTCATGGATTGTTCCTTAAGTATTATGAAATATACTTCTTTGACTCTCTTTATGTCTTTCGCTGTGAAATCTATTTTGTCTGACATAAGTATTGCTAACCCCACTTTTTTTCATGTCTGTTTGTTTGAAATATTATTTTTTATACCTTCAGTTTCAGTCTGTGTAGATCTTTTGTCCTGAGATGGGTCTCTTGTAGACAGAATATATGTGCATCTTGTTTTCATATCCATTCGGATACCCTATGCCTTTTTATTGTAGCATTTAATCCATTTACATTTGAGGTTATTATTGATAGGTACTTATTCATTGTGATTTTTCCCATTTGTACCTGTTTTCTCTTCTTTCTCTCTCTTTTTTCATCTTCTTAAAGCAGTTTCTTTAGCATCCCTTGAAATGCTGGTTTGGTGGAAATGTATTCTTTAAGTCTTCTTTTGTCTTGAAAACTTCTTATTTAACCTTTAATTTTGAATAAGAGCCTTGCTGGGTAGAGTAGTCTTGGTTGTATACCTTTGTTTTCCATTGCTTTAATTTTTTTTTTACTATTTCCTTCTGGCCTATGGTGTTTCTTTTGAGAAATCTGCTTATAGTTTTATTGGAGTTCCCTTGTATGTTATTTGCTGTTTTGCTTTTGGTGCCCTTAGGATTTTGTCTTTGTATGTTGCTGATTTAATTATGATGTGTCTTGGAATGGGTGTCTTCGGGTTCATCTTTGGTACCCTCTGTACTTCTTGGATTTGTGTGACTTTTTCTGTCCTCAACTCAGGAAAGTTTTCTGTCATTACTTTTTTTCAAACAGATTTTCTATCTCTTGCTCCTCTTCTCCTTCTGATATCCTTATAATATGAATATTGTTATATTTCATGTTGTCCAGCAGGTTTTTTAAGCTCTCCTCATTCTTTTTAGTCTTTTTTCATTTTGTTGCACTGTCTGGAAATTTTTTCTACATTGTCCTCCAGCTCGCTGATCTGATCCTCTGCTTCCTCTTGCCTGCTTTTTATTTTTTCTACTGTGTTCTTCAGGTCGGAAATTGTATTCTTTATTTCCTCCTGGCTCTTATCGATAGTTTTTATGTCCTTTTTAATGCTGGTGTAGTTTGAAGTAAGTTACCTGTAGCTACCCTGGAGTTCACTGTAGTTTCCCTAGAGTTTTTTAGTTTCCCTGGACTTCGCTGTATTGCCCTTGGAGCTTGTTATAGTTTTCTCTGAGTTTGTCGAGTTCATTGAGCTTCCCTATGACCATTCTTTAGAATTCCATGTCTGATAGTTTGCTTGCTTCTGTTTTATCTGGCACTTTCAGGGGATTCCTCTTCTCTTTTTGTTGGGGGTTGTTTCTTTGTCTCCCCATTTTAAGTGACTCTTCTTGTTTTTTTTTCTTTTTAGATTGGTCTGCTTTTATTTCCCACCTTCATGGTGTGCCTTCTGTAATAGGAGACCTGGGAGAGTCTTTGATCCCCTGAGTTTTATGCTCTTGGGATGCCCTTTATGCCCTTTGTTTAGGCTGTCTGGTTTTATTTTATTTTTCATTGTGGTTGTATTGTTCTTTGATGGAAATTTCCCTCTGGCTAGTTGATTGTGAGTCACTCTGTTCACCACGTCTTGAATTATTTTGTGGAGCTTCTGTTGAAACATAAACAAACAACCCAGACAAGAATCTCACACCCTAAAAAATATACCACACTCACAATCCCACTACCATCAGCAAATGAGCCAGTATTGATGCTGGAAATCAAGGTCCCTAAACTGAGGCATGTTCTCATGCTTCTCGGTCCAGGTGTTCTATGACCTGAGCTAGCTGGCGAGCTGGAGTCGCTAGCGCCAACAGTCTTTGATCAGGCCTCAGGGTTTCAAGACATTCTGTGACTTAAAAAGAATCTTGCTGAGTATTCCATCTTCCCTGATGTTGACAAGGAAACCAAACAAAGCCGAGCACAGGTAGTGCTAGTAGTGCTTAACCTTGCATGCTTTCTGTTAATGTTTAAGGAACAGTGTGGCCATTCCCATAGTCTTAAAAGAATAGATCATTGAATTCCTATTTTTTGTTTTTGATAGAAATCATTCTTTATAGTTTATATATTAACCTCCTTTTGTTGTAATCCCAAGTAAGTGATTGTATATTGTAATCAATATTGGAATGTGCCTGTGAGCTCATTCCTTACCCTCCCTATTGATTTCTATACTTGTAAAACTCAATAAAATAAGAGGTCTTTATGCCGCTCGCTGCTGACCTGCCAGAGTGTGCGGCAGCCTTCCAACCAACTCATTCTCCTTGCTAGAATTACTTCCGTGCCCTCGATCACATTTAATACAACACAGTATTAATATAAACATAAAGATATCAAGACTATAATACTAAAGGAAAAACAGACAAGAGTTGTGTAACTGAAATAAAAATGATTTTTGTGAGGGAAAGTGGAAGAGTAATAATAGTAGTAAGTAGGGACAAGGCAAAATGAGATAGTAAGTAAAATTTGCATTTTATGTTTAAAAGGGGGGGGAAGAAGGCAGAACAAAGTGAGAAAGTGGAAGCATGTAGTATTAGGTTTATAAAGAAATTATATGGTGTATATTTAGTGCAAGAGGGAACATAAACAAAAAAAACCGAAAATAATGAAAAAGAAGAAGAGGTGCGAAAGAGATTAAAGAAAGAGCTTTTCCCCAGCACAATCTTTGGGATATGATTGATTTAGGTGGGATGGGAATAAGAGGGAACAAAGAAAGAAAGAAAAAATTTAAGAGATTTCCAAAGGAAATGGAAGTGAATTTGAGATGATAGAGGGGGTAAGGATACTAAGAATGAGAGGTGAAAACAAGGTTTAGAGAGGGAAATATTTTCTTTCAAATTTAAGCTGAAAGAATGGATACTAGGTATAGTAGGAGAGAAGATAGGGTTTAAGACCAAAGTACAAAAGGATATTGAATGCTAAAGTGGGGTAATACAAGAGAGGAGCAATACATAATATTAGGAATAAATTATAACACAGGGGAACAATTTTAACAACATTTCTGTTTATTTTGATTTTTTTAGCTGTTTTATACTTATATTGGCATGCTAATTTCAAAACTGCTATTAGTTTCCTTGTATCACATAAAGTTTTTTCTTTACAGCTTATCTTAATGTGACCACTCTAGGCTGGATCAAGCCTGAAATGAGGGAAGCCCTAGTGTTCTCCTACTGGCTGAGAGAAAACCTCCCTCAACATGGGAGAGGTGGGGAACAATCTTGAAGACCAGCAACAGGTTCATACTTGTCTAGGCTATTCAATTACACATGAGAGAGTGTGGTGAGAGGTTGTGAATCGTATTCCAAAGTGTAGTCCAAGTTCTTGTCTGTATACAAGGAGTTAGCAGAATCTATTTTTAAGTTACATATGTACTTATTTTCTTTCCTTAAGATGATGTCTACCTCTGTTATTTCTCATCATAAGTGTCTAAACAACCACGATTCATTTTGTTATATCTGTGGCAGTTTCATTCCCAGTCAAAAAACAAATATCAGTGCATTTGTCAGGCAAGCCTATTTTGAATATTTTAAAGTAAAACTTGGTGATCAAGATAAGTCTTGGGCCTCTCACAAGGTGTGCAAGCAGTGTGTCTAGAGTTTATGGATGTGGATAAAGAGAACACGTGATAAATTGCCATTTGGTATACCTATAGTTTCGCGAGAGCCCAGAGATCATTCAAGTGACTGTTACTTTAGTATAGTGAAAACGTCAGGATATAACAAGAAAAATAAATGTAAAATAGAATTTCCTAGTCTACTATCAGTTATATGCCCAGTGCCTCATTCAGCTGAAACCCCAGTACAAGTTTTCATTAAACTACCCTCTTTTGAAAAACAGAAGTATGGTGAAGAACTAGATGACAGCAATGATGAAGATTTTGAAATTGAAGATGACTCAGTTTATAAGGGATTTGATCAGCATGAGTTGAATGATTTAGCATGAGATGTGGGACTATCCAAAAAGGCTTAAGAACTCCTAGCATCAAGACTGCATGAGAAAAACTTGCTTGAAAAAGAAGCAAAGGCATCCTACTTTCAATCAAGAGAAAGTGAATTTCTGCAGTACTTTCAAAGTGGCAGTGGCTTTGTGTATTGCCATAACATATAAGGTTTAATGGAGGAATTGGGAATTCCAATCTATGACACAACTGAATGGTGACTCTTCATGGAGAGCTCAAAGCGGAGCTTGAAGCATGTCTTCCTCCACAATGGCAATTTATTTGGTGCAGTCCCAACTGGCCATTCAGTTTATTTTTGTGAAGAATATGAAGACATAAAGAGAGTCATTGATCTGTTGCAATATCACAAGCACAATTGGATCATCTGTGTTGAACTTAAAATGGTCTGCTTCCTTCTTGGTCAGCAACACATATACACCAAGTATCCCTGTTTTCTGTGTATGTGGGACAGCAGAGCTCATGAGAAGCATTGGGTGGAGCCAAATTGTTCTCCAAGATCTGACCTCAAACCTGGTGATTCAAACATTCTCCATGAGCCACTTGTTGACAGAAAGAATACTATATTCCCACTTCTGCACATAAAACTGGGTCTCATGAAGCAATTGGTTAAAGCTTTGCCAAATAAAGGAGACTGTTACAAGTATTTCATTTTGGCATTTCCTAGTCTGTAGTTTGAAAAGATAAAATACCTTTATATATATGTTTGGTAGCAGAACTTTACTCCGTGTACACAATTTGACTTACAGTAACAATATATAGCCTTCATATGAATACAATAACTCTAAATAAACAGAATACTCAGATAATTTTTCTTTGTTTTCTTTTGTATGTAAATTTCATATAACTTTTTGGACAAAGGGAGGGTATCTTATTTCTTAAAAAGTTGACATGATAGAGAAAAATGGGGTTATTTTTGGATTCAGATACCAAAAATTAGTCAAAAACAAGTGTCATATCTAACTCAATGAAAATTGTGTTCACCAGTATAATATAACAAATAGAGACTTGAAATGCATAAACTGGGAGAAGAAAAAAATAACTCATGAAGAATATGGCAGTGGAATTCATTCCAGTAATAGCTGGTTTTTACCACTTTCTTCTCATTCTGGGTCCTCCCCTGGTCAAAGTTTCATGGTTTTCATGTCTTCCTTTCTGTCTGATTGTCTGGTATAAGATCTAGCTAGATTCTGGGGCTGCTATTCTCTCACTCATGGTTCTGCCACAGCTCTCTGCTGTGAGCTGCACTGAGTTGCCCCCTCCACCCCAACCCCGCCACTGGTTGTGTGGCACCCTCTAGAGCTCTTCATTTTTGTTTATCTATGCTATTTTGCTGGCTAGCTGGTGTGCATGCCCATAGTCCTTGCCCATTCTTGGGTCTTGTTTCCACTCCTTTTCCCTAAAAGTCTCTGTGTAGCCTCTAAACTGCAGCATTGGTTTGCATTTTTGTTTGGCAGAGCTTTGGTGTGTGCACATGTGCAGGTGCAGCATTATCTGCCTGGGGGTCCCTACCAATCCTGGATTCCCCTGCAGCTTTCCCCTGTATGGGCCCTTCTCTGTGGCTCAGTTCCTTGGTTTTTTTTTGGCAGGGCCTTTTTGTGCAAGTGCGAAGGTGCAGGGTTGCCAGCCTGGTGATCCCTACCAAGTCTCAATTCACACAGTTTCTTATAGTCAGGGCTGGCCTCTGTCTTTCCTTGCCTCTGACTGTTCCGCCAAACCTTCTCACTGACTCCTTCCCAGGCATTGCTGGTCAGGGCACATACAGTGGGAGCACAAAATCCAGGAAGATCTTGGCTAATGAGCCAGGCAGCAGCTGACCCTATGGGGTACAGTGGAGGTGCTTGTCTAGGAAGCCTTGTGACTCCACTTAGAGAGTGTGGGCCATAGTTTCTGCCCTCTTCCACACTGCTTTCACACTCCCATCCCTGTTGGCCCCATCTGAAAGCCACTCTCACTCACTCTCCACTCTGTGTTTGTACCCCAAGTCCTCCCACAATGGGAGCAAGTAGACAACACTAATACTTACTCCACTGCCATCTTCTCCCCCTCAAATAAAGTATTTTTAGAGGGAGAAGATGGCAACCAAGTAAGTGGAAGATGAATCCACTTACTGTTGCCCCCAACTTGTATTCTTGGCTGATCTTCTGACAAATAACCTGAACAGTCAATGGAATCTTAGCTGATATGAAGTCTGTTGGTCAATGAGTACAGAAGATGCTTCACAATGGGTGGTAAGGAGATTGTATTGGTTGAAAGGGAAATACCCTGTGCATGGTGCCTGCAGCCTCAGAGAGACTAGTCAGAAACTGTAGCTTTCTGTCTCTCTCCCCTCACAGGGCAGGGAACCCCCAGACCCTGGCAGGGAGTGACTTAGGAAAATATAGAAATTTGGGCAGATTCAGGCTACACACATGCAGTGATCAGCACATCTGTAGCTGCAGCAACATCAACCAGGATAGTTTTCAGAGAGGGACTCTATATCCTAAAAGTATCAGGGGCTGTGCCTTGGTCAGGTGGAGGCTAGCTGTAGCCATGACCGTGAGAGACTTTGGCTTTTTGGAGAGGTGGTGTGCATTAAAAACTGGACAGTGACATGGTACTTCAGTGGGTGTGCCATAGAGAGACTTTTTAAAAGGGGAACTTAAGCATGCTGGGCAGAGATCCAGTGCAGAGCTGCCCTGCCAGCAAAGAGATGAGACTAAAAGTATGGTTTGCTCCCACTGCATATAGCTGGGTAGAGAGATCAGAAGGTTGCACAGCAAGGGGATTTCTGAGCCACAGCCCAGTATGGTGAACAGGCCATGATCTATGCAGATGAGTTCAGGATTGTATCTGCTGGGAATTGAATAGGGAAGAGTTGAGAACCTGAGATTACTTACAGGCAGGAAGAGTTTTCTTCCTCTTCCCCTGAAGAGTTCAAGCCTCTGGGAATGGACAGCTGTACCCAGCCCCCTTCTCCTGCAGGATTGCAAGCACTTAATCTGACAGGGAAGTTCTGCAGAACAGGCAGGTAAGTCTCAAGAACCCCATGCATGGTGAATATCTGCAGAAGAAAGGCAGCAAAAGAAATACCAAAAGGGCTTATTTAGTACTTCTTTCAGAGAGACAAAGTACACTGGTTCTTAGAACCCTACTTCACTGAGACCAGAAAGAAAGGAAGATCAGAAATTGGCACAGCAAGGGAAAAGCAGGGCTCCACACAGCCTTGGCTCACACGCAGAACAGACATCAGCACCAAACAAGAAAGAGCTGACTTTCTTACACAGATTGGCCCTCCCTTGAAATGGACAGCTAGTTCATTGGAAACTATACATTACTGGAAATGCAGAACAGACCAAGACAGGGTCATGCAGGGGCAGGGGGAACACACATACAATTTTCCCGAAACACTGAACAACACCTCCTAGGGGAAACCCAGGGTTGTCACCTTCCATATTGACATAGAAGCCTCCTCTAGAGTCAGGTGAAGGTAATACATTAGGTGTTGCCAAAAGTTGGATGACCCATGCCTGGACCTTGAGTTGATAAAAAAAAAAAAAAAATCCAGAGAGGGATCCAAAAGGAGAATACAAAGTCAAACACTAAACTCTGCTTAGACAAAACCACCTCGTTTTTAGAATTTGAATAATTTTTCTCTCATATAGCTTTTAACATTTCTTCTTTTTCTTCTGTTATCTTCCAGCTAATTATTTTTGTCCTTTTGTTATTCTTTATACTTAGATTTAATCTATTTTTATTTTAATTTTATTTCAACTCTCACATTGTACCCTTCCTTTGTCTCACTATTTTGCCTTCTTCCTGCCCTTTCTTATTTTCATTTTAAATTTCATTTTCCCACTTTCTACACCTTGTTCCTATTATTTATGTTATCATTTATAGCTTTATTAATCATTTCTTATTTGGCATGGATATTTTGTTTATTTCTGTTTTTCTTCAATTTTATTTTTTATTTGTTCACTACTTTTTAAAATTCAAGTCTCACGGGTTACTCTTCCTCTGTTTTACTTTCTACATTTTGCCTTTCTCTTGCCTCTGCTTATTTGAGTTTAGAATTGTACTTTTTCCCTTTGTTAGCCTGGATTCTATTTCTTACTCATATTATTCTTCCTCTCTCTATCTGGTTAAAATCATTTTTCTTTACTGTAGACATCTCATATTCTCTTTTGCCTTTCTTGGAATATTCTTATTCTCTTTCTCCTTTTATTAATCTTTACTCATTTGTTGTTGTTTTGACCCTGTTGATGTTTTTCTTCAATTTTGTTCTTATTGGAACACCATTTTTTATTTTACTTGAAACCTCATATTTTCCCCTTTTATACATTTTGCTATTACTTTTCTTTATTTGCTTATGTTTTAAATTTTATTTTTTCCCTTTTTTCACCTTTTTTCTATTTCACACAATTACTAGTTCTCCCACACCCTCCTAAAATTATTGTTCTTAACTTGGGTCACCTCATATTCTTTTTTTCATATCTTAAAACATTTTAACCTCTTTCTACCTTTATTAATCTTTCCTGATGTGGTAGCAGTGTACATTTGCTAGCATGGATTTGATCTTCTGGGTGGCTTTGCTTTATTCTGCCATCACTTGTACAATAGCATAAAAGATTTCATGGGGGTTGTAAATTATAATCAACCAATTAGAGGAAGGAACACATCAATGAATGAGGCATCAAGACTCAAACCTCAAGTTCATCAAAAGAGCCCACATAAACTAAATAAAGAGCATCACTAGAGCATCCAGCTCAGGAGATTAAAGAGACTGCACCAAAGAGTCTCACAGACTCCTACAACAGAAGGCCATCCCACAAAGACAGGCAGTCAAAGCAGAGCAATCTGAAATTCAGAAACAAACAAAAAGAGTCACCTATAATAGGGAGTAAAAGAAACAACTGCCAATCAAATGTAAAGGAGGAATCCCCAGAGAAAAAATACTAAATGAAATTGAGGAAAACAATCTATCAGACATAGAATTCAAAACAATGCTTTTAAGGATGCCCAAAGAATCAGTGAGAACTACAAGGCTGTTTATGGGAGCTACAAGGAACTTTGTGGGAACTAAAACAGCATCGAAAAGGAAGTAGAGACTGTCAATAAGGAATAGGAGGAAATGAAATATACAATATCAGAAATGAAGAATATACAAGGGGGACTTAAATGCAAGTTAGATGAAGCAGAGGATCAAATCAGTGAGCTGGAAGACAAGGTAAAATAACAAAATACCCAGTCAGAGCAGCAGGAACAACAACAACAAAAGACTCAAGAGGAATGAGGATAGTCAAAGAGAGCTTCAGGACAACATGAAACACAACATCTGCACCATAGGAATATCAGAAGGAGAAGAAAAGGAGCAAGGGATAGAAAACCCATTTGAAAAAATAATGACAGAGAGAAAACTTTCTTAACTTGGTGAGGGGAAAATATCAAAGAAGTTCAGGAAGCACAGAGTTTCTTGATCAAGCTGGCCCCTAAGAGGCCCACTATAAGACACATCATAATTAAAATGGCAAAATTTAAAGACAAATAGCTTAAGGCAGCAATGGAAAAGAAACTAGTAATAAAAGGAGCTCTAATAAGGTGATCAGCTGATTTCTCAACAAAAACACTGCAGGTCTGAAGGGATTGGCATGAAATATTTCAAGTAATGAAAAACAAGAACATGTAAATAAAAGATGAAGTAAAGAGAGAAACAAGATGGCGGAGGAGTAAGTGGAAGCTACACTAACTTCCTCCCAGAACTAGTCTGGATTTACAACGTAATTTTGGAGAAATCATCTGGAATAACCAACCGAACACCAGCTGGAGAGAAGTCTTATAACCACGGAGAGACAAAAAAGGCCGCTACATCACAACGTGACCGGTAGGGAGTGTGGAGATGCGGAAGGGCTGGCTGGGCTCACACGGGTGGCAGCTGAAGGGACTGAGAAACAGATCAGCAGCTGGGGATTCCCCCTGAGAAGGGCAGGGTCCAAACCCCCAGCTGGGCTCCCCAGCCTACAGCAACAGAGTGGAAAGTAAAATAGTATCCAGCTGAGAAAAGCGAAAAGCCACAGGGTTTCTTGCTAGCCGGAGAGAAACAGCTGGAGAAAAAGAGCTCTTAAGCGGATCACATACAAAAATATTTTGGCTCCCACTTACCCTGGGCACAAGTAGAGGGAAGACAGAGAGGACTGGAAATGCTTGGGGAGAGTTTGGTGTGGTGGCTTTGAGGGGAGAGCTGGGGAAGCGGCCGGCCAGGTCCCAGTGCTGACTCATCCCCACACTGCAGGCAGACCATTCCCAGCCAAGTGGCGTCAGTCTGAGGGGAAGCAAAGGCCCTGCCTACAGGAATTAAGCTGCCACGCCCACGGTCCTTAAGCCTGACAGCTAATCACAGATTGAATAGATTAACAAGAAGCCAGACAAAGGCAATAGATCCCTGAAAGTCTCCAACAGGCTGCCTAGGCCCAGATTGGTACAGGATCTGACGCCACCAGGGGCAGATCGAGGAAGTGCAGATCATTCTAAGAAGTACCAACAAACAATAGGAGTCACAAAAATGGGGAAACAAAGAAACAACCTCCCATCGAAAGGGAAGGTAGAGTCCCCAGAAAGAGTGCTAAATGAAATAGAGGGGAGCAAACTATCAGATATGGAATTGAAAGCATGGATTATGGAGAAGCTCAATGAGCTCAGCAGAAACTACAAAGAACTCCAGAAAAACTACAGTGAACTCCAGAAGAACTATAAGGAACTTACTGAGAATTATACCAGCATCAAAAAGGACATGGAAGCTATCAATAAGAGCCAGGAGGAAATGAAGAATACGATCTCTGAATTGAAGAACACAGTAGAAGGAATTAAAAACAGGCTAGAGGAAGCAGAAAATCAGATCAACGAGCTGGAGGACAATGTAGACAAAAACTCACAGACAGGGCAACAAAATGAAAAAAGGCTGAACAAGACTGAAGAGGCTCTAAGACAGCTGCAGGACAACATGAAACGTAATAATATCCGTATCATAGGAATTCCAGAAGGAGAAGAAGAAGAGCAAGGAATAGAAAACCTCTTTGAAAAACTAATGACAGAAAACTTCCCTAACATGAAGAGAGAAAGAATCATGCAAGTCCAGGAAGCACAGAGGGTCCCAATGAAGATGAACCCAAACAGGCCCACTTCAAGACACATCATAATTAAAATGCCAGCATTCAAAGACAAAGAGAGAATCCTAAAAGCAGCAAGAGAGAAACAACTAACAACATACAAGGGAGCTCCAATAAGGCTATCATCAGATTTCTCAGCAGAAACACTACAAGCCAGAAGGGAATGGCAAAATATATTCCAAGTAATGAAAAACAAAGGCCTACAACCAAGAATACTCTACCCAGCAAGACTCTCATTCAAAATGGAAGGTGAAATAAGGACTTTCCAAGACAAAAGAAGGTTAAAAGAATACATCTCCACCAAACCAGTATTGCAAGAGATGCTAAAGGGTCTGCTTTAAGAAGATGAAGAAACAGAGAGAGACAGAGAGGAACACGAGTACAAAGGGGGAAAATGACAATGAATAAGTACTGAAAGAAAGAAGGAACTTCTACCATTTGCAACAACATGACTGGAACTAGAGAGAATTATGCTTAGCGAAATAAGCCAGGCAACAAAAGAAAATTACCTTATGATATCACCTGTTAAAGGAAACTAATGAACAACAAAAACAAATGAGCAAAATAGAACCAGAGGTATGTAAACGAGGAATAAACTAACAGTAACAAAGGGGGAGATGGGAGGGAGAGAAGTGGTAAGAAGGGGAAGGGTCTAGTCAAAGAACATGTATAAATGACCCATCGACATGGACAACTGGGTGGAGACTGGATGTGGGAGAAGGGAGGGACAGGGTGCAGAGAAGCAAGAAGGGGAAAAAAGTGAGACAACTGTAATGGAAAAACAAAAAAACAGAAAAATTTTTAGTGGGGGGAAAAATAAAAATAAAAAGAATAGAAATGCAAGTTCAGTGAATATTAGAAGGACAAGGATTTTCCTTCACACTGTATATATTTTCTCCCTATCTGATCCCTCCAGAATTTGGCATTCTAAAGAAGTAAGTAATGACCTAAGTTTCTTTGCATAAAACTAATAAGACCAGTTGTTTATAGAGGGTTTCTTTTTGTTTTTTTTTTTAACTAAGACTTTGAATGGAATGTCATGCCTAAAGGAGACATGCTTGGGCTTTGGTTGTTACCAAAAAGCCCTGAGCTACTGGGACTGACTTTCAAAGGTAATAAAAGTCCACAAGATAAAAGGCCTGGTACCTTGGATGGATGAGCGGTCCATAGCAATCTTTCCAGGGAAGGAGTGAAGGTTGTTTTCCTGAAAGATGGCTAGAAGGGACCTTAAAGCACAATGGAAAACCAGGAGGACCTGGAAAAGACAGGTGTTTACAGGCAAGGCTGAATGCCAGGTATGTGGATATGCTTCTGTGCCCTGAAGGGCAGACTGAAGGTCACCCTAAATGTTCCTTGCGTAAGTTCCAGCAAAGCAGAACTAAAGATCATAAGTGATCATTTGCTGCTCTTGTTGTGTTTATGCAAATGAACAGGATAAATTAAAAATGAACTTAATGCAGTCCCTTTAATGACAAGGAGGGTAATCTTAGGGAGAAAAATCACGATTCAAGGAAGATCACAATGCCCAGTGGTAGACTATAAAGTAGTGCAGCTAACCGTCTTTAAAGTTTCTTTTCATTTAAAATTTGTTTTCATTTGAAAGTTAAACTATGTCTGTGGCATTATCAAAGATGTTTAATTTACAGGAAAGAAGAATGTCAAATGCCTTGCAACTGGATGTCTTTCTGATAAGACAATCCTACAGATCTATAAACTTGTGTGTGGGTTATGTTACATAAATTAACATGTGTTTTCTGTTTTCAAAGGGCATAAGCCTACGATCTCATTACCTGAGTGATTGTCTGTACGTATAGGCCTCACTTAATCCTGTCTGCGTTGCTGCCTCCTGAGACTCAATGGTTTGGCTGAACTAAGTGGCTGGGTTGGTGAAGAATGGGGTGGTCTGTGGGCTTCACTTTAAAACTGGTTTCTCTTTTCTATCCTAATGGTTTGGACAGAAAGAGCCCAGATGGCCTGAGAGGGGGGATACCTAAAATATTTCCCTCAGTCCAAACTAACTGTAATGGGAAAAAGGGTTATGGACAGGTGAGATGTACCTGGCATACCTTCCTCCAAAGAAACCCTTCTTTTCCCTAATGTGGGACATTGAAAAATTAATACCTGTCTTTTGTCATCTAGTGGTTACGGATTGAATGATGTCCTTTAACCCTGTTGCCCCCAGAATACAACAAGGATGCCAGCCTGTTAAACCAAGCATGCCGTTGTCCAGAGACAGCCAACCAACCTGGAGTCTGCACGATCCTTCCCCTTGTGGGAAGGCCACCCTCCCCTCCACACCCCCACTCTTATTAGGGATTTCTTGACACAAGGGTAGGTAGGACGACGACCATGTTCAGCTTGAAGCAGCTAGAGGAACTCGAGACCTTCGTCCATTGTCCTTTATAAGATTGTAAAGGGTCTTAAGTCTGAGAGGGAGGGATTTTTTTTTTATTGTTAAAATATTTAACTAATTAATTAATTATTTAAAAAAAAAGAAGAATATATGAAAGGGTGAGCCATGGGCATGGACTTGGGGAGGGGAGCAAAGGGGAAACAATTGGAACTATTGTAACAATATAATCAATAAAATATACTTAAAAAAAAGATGAAGTAAAGAGCTTCTCAGGTAAAAGAAAGCTAAAAGTGTATATCTTTTAGAGAGGATCACAGTAACAAGGGAAAAAATGGGCATGTACAAGTACCTATCAATAACAACCTTAAATGTAAATGGATTAAATTCTCCAATCAAAAGGCCGAATGTTTCTGAGTGGATAAAGAAACACAATCCTGAATAAAAAAGCAGACTTCTGGCCAAGATGGAGGCTTAGACTGACACACTTGGTCTCCCTCTACAGCTAAGAATGAATACAACTGCCTCAAAACAAAAGATAACTAGAAATTCCAGGGGATGAAACTACATGGAGGCCCAACGTGTATGAAGTTATAAACCAGCAGTGCTTGTCTGGTTGGGTAGGAGGGGCGAGATAAGAATTGGGACAGAAGGGTTGGGCTGAGCTGTCCACTGTAGCAACGGGAATAGCAGCAGGACTGCGAGAAATACCAGGGGAGCAATCCCAGCTGCAGTCAAGACTCAGCAACTCGCAGTTCCAACGCTGGGGAAGGCAGATCCTCCATTGCCTTGGATGGTGAGGCTGTGGAGAAGGAGCCTCCCAGTTTCTAGGCTGAGAGTAATGGCAGGAATCCATCTTGGACCCCTGCCCCCACACAAAGCACCGCAGAGCAGCAAAAAAGGTCACCGATCACCTCCAGTCGCCACTCGCTGCCGTTCTCCAGGCAGTGACTAGTGTATGAGGCTCTGCCCCCTATAGCCTGCCTGGGAAGGAAGCTAAACAAATCTGTTTGAATGAACCATACAATGATTGAAATCCCGGTGATGCAGCTCGCCAGGCAGCAGATGAGAGACCTGACAGAAGAACAAATACAAAACCTTTTGGAGGCTCAGTTCAGAGCTATAGTTATAAGGTGGCTTACAGAAAAAACAAAAGATTAGAAACAGGACAGGGAAGGAACAAAAACTACTCATACTGAATCGAATGAAAACACATACAAGTGACGAGGAAATAAAATCCAAAGATCAAATCAACAAACCAGAACATAGGGAAGGAACAAACAATCAGTGCAGAAAGAGGAAACAAAAAGTAAGGAAAGTGAGGAGAAAATCAGGAACCTCTGGGACAGCTATAAGCAATCGAACATTCAGATGATATGATTGCCGGAAGGCGAAGAAGAAAAACTAGAAATTGAAAAATTATGTGAAAAATAATGAAGCAGAACTTCCTTAACTTGGGGAAGGAAATAGACTTACAGGTCCAGGAAGCACGTAGAGAGTTCCAGAAAACCTGGACCGAGGGAGAAACACTGCAAGACAGATTATAATCAAATTGTCAAAAGTTAAAAATAAAAAGAGAATCTTAAAAGCAGCAAGAGAGAAGAAAAGAATCATGTACAAAGGCGTCCCAATTAAACTATCAGTGGATTTCTCAAAAGAAACCCTGCAGGCAAGAAGGGACTGGCACGGAATATTCAAAGTAATGAAAAGCAAAAACCTACAGCCACAAATACTCTATCCAGTGAAACCGTCATTCAGAATAGAAAGGCAGAGAAAGTGCATCAAGGGCAAAGTAAAACTGAAGGAGTTCATTAGATCTAAACCACTATTATATGAGATGTTAAAGGGACTGGTTTAGAACATTAAAATGGAAACTGCCTTCTTAGAGGGACAAGTGGCGTTCAGCCACCCGAGATTGAGCAATAACAGGTCTGTGGAAACTGCATCACAACAACCAACAACAGAAGCTAGGGAATTGAAGCAAAGGCAAACTAAGTAGGCAACAAGAATCAAAAAATAACTATAAGTATGGGAAACATATTGGGGGGAGGTCAGCAGGGAGGGGGAAGAGGAAAAGGGAGGGAGATGGTGCAGGAATTAAGAAGCATAGTAGGAGGGAATGGAGTAGACAGGAAGATGTTGAGAAGAACTATATGCACAACCAATGGACATGGACTAAAAGGGGGGAACAACTGGAGGGAGGGGGCCACTGGGTGGAGGGGAGCAGAGGGAAAAGAAATTGGGACAACTGTAACAGCATAATCAATAAAACATATTAAAAAAAGAAACACAATTTTTATACATGTAGTCTACGGGAATCACATCAGAACAAAAGGTCTACGCAGACTGACAGTGAAGGGATGAAAAAAAGTTTTCCAAGCAAAGAGACATGAAAAACAGGCTGGAGTAGCAATACTTATATCAGACAAAATAGGTTTCAAAACAAAGGCAATAACAAGAGACAAAGAATGTCGCTGCATAATATTTAAGAGAGTAGTTCAACAAGAATATATAACCCTTGTAAACATATATGCACACAACATAGGAGCAACTAAATACATGAGAAAAATTTTGGAGGACTTTAAGGAGGAGATTGACAGCAATTTAGTCATTGAAGGGGGTTTTGACACTCCACTCTCAGCAATGGATATATCTTCCAAACAAGGAATCAAAAAGGACATTGTGCCATTGTACAACAATTCAGATCAAATGGACTTAATTGATATTTACAGAACATTTAACCCTAAATAAGCAAAGTATATTGTTTTTAAATGCACATGGATTGTTTTCAAAGATAAATTGCATGGTAGGACACAAAACAAGCCTTAATAAATTCAGAAAAATTTATATAATATCAAACATCTATTTGGATCCCAGTAGGTTCAAGCTAGAAATTAACGTCATGGAAATAAAAAACATTCAAAGATGTGAGATTGAATAACATGTTATTAGGTAATGATTGTGTTAACAATAATCAAGAAAGAAACTAAAAAGTATCTGGAAACAAATGAAAATGAACACACAGCAAACCAAAACCTATGGGACACAGTGATGGTCGACCTGAAAGAGATGGTCAGAGCAATACAGGTCAGCCCAAAGAAGATAAAAATTCTCAAATAAACAACCTAACCATACATATAAAAGAATTAGAGTAACTACAACAAGCAAACCCCAAACCAAGTAGAAGGTAGGGAATAATCAAGATCAGAGTAAAATTGAAAGACATAAAGACTACAAAAACGATCCAAAGCATCAATGAAAACAGGAGCTGTTTCTTTGAAAAGATAAATAAAATCAACAAACCTTTAACCAGATTCATCAAAAAAGGGACCCAAATAAATAAAATCAGAAAAGAAAGAGTAACATCTGATGCCACAGAAATATTAAGGATTGTAAAAGATTACTATAAACAACCATATCCCAAGAAACTAAAAAACTAAATGAAATGAACAAATTTCTGGAAACATGCAATCTCCCAAAACTAAATCAATAGAAAGCATAGAGCCTGAACAGACCAACAACAACTGTGATATTGAAGCAATAATAAAAAGAACTCCCGACAGACAAAAGCCATGGACAAGAATCTCAAAGGAAAATTTTACCAAACATTCACCAAAGAACTAACGTCTATTCTTCTCAAACCACTCCAATAAATTCAAAAAGAGGAAAGATGCTCACTCTTTTTATGATGCCAGTATTGTCCTAATTCCAAAACCATATAAAGACACAACAAGAAAGAAAATCACAAGCTAATATCTCTGATTGAACATAGATGTTAAAATCCTCAACAATCTGGATATAGCAATACATTAAACAGATCATACACCATGATTAAGAGAGATTTATCCCAAGGATGCACGGATGGTATAACATTCACAAATCAGTATAAACAAAATGAATGACAAAAATCACAAGATCATATCATTAGAAGCTGAAAAAACATTTGAAAAAAACAACAACATTTATAATAAAAATACTCAGCAAAGTGGAAATAGAGAAAGCATAGCTCAATATAATAAAAGGCATACATGAGAAATTCACTGCCAACATCACACTCAATGGGCAAAAACTAAAACTGTTTTCCTTAATATCAAGAACAAGAAGAGGGTGCCCAGCTTCAGCACACTTATTCAACATAATACTGAAAGTTATAGCCACAGCGATTAGACATGAAATGAAATAAAAGTCATTCAATTGGAAAGCAGGAAGTAAAACTCTCATTATTCATAGATGACATAATAGCATACATAGAAAACCCCACAGTCTCCACCCAAAAAAACTACTCAACCTAATAAATGAATTTGGTAAGTAATGGACTACAAAGTCAATATTCAAAAATCGATGGCATCCTTGCACACCAACAATGAAGTATCAGAAAGAAAAACTAAGAAAAAAATCCCTTTTACTATAGCAAAAAGAAAAAGTAAGTACCTAGGGATGAACTTAAACAAGAAGGTAAAAGACCTACTCAGAAAACTATAGAACACTGAAGAAAGAAATTGAGAAATACACAAATAATTTGAAGCATATACCGTGTTCATGAATTGGCAGAAATAACATGAAAATGTGCACACTACCCAGAGAAATATATGGATTCAATGCAATCCTGTTAAAATATAAATAGCATATTTTACAGATCTAGAACAAATATTTTGAGAATTTATATAGAATCAAAAATGACCCCAAATATTCTCAGTGACCCTGAGAATAGGAGGGATCACAATACCTATATTAAACTATATTACAATCCCACTGTAATTAAGACAATGTAGTACTGGCATAAAAACAAGTACATAGATCAATGGAACAGAATAGAGAACACTAAATAAACCCATGTTTCTATGGTCAATTAATATCAACAAAGAGGAAATAAGTATAAAATGCAATAAAAAACAATCTCTTCAATGAATGGTGTTAGGAGAACTGGAGTGGTAAATGTGAAAAAAAAAATGAAACTAGACCATCAACTTAAACCATACAACAGAATAAACCCCAAATGAATAAAGGACTTAAATATGTCATGATACCAAAAAAGTCCTAGCAGAAAACATAGGCAGAAAATTTCAGACAGTCCATGTAACGATATGTTTGTCGATATACCTCCAAGAAAAGAGAAAGGGAAAAAATGAGACTAAATCAAATTAATTTTTTTCTGTATTTGTAAAGAAATAATCACTGAAATAAAAATGAAATTGACTGTATGAGAGAAAATATTTTCCAATGATACATTGGACTAGGGTTTAATCTCCAAAATATAGAAAGGACACACACGACAACACCAGGAAGACAACCCAATCAAAAAATGGGCAAAGGGCCTGAATAGGCACTACTCCAAGAAGGACATACAGAGGGCCCAAAGACATATGAAAAGATGCTCAACATTATTATCTATCAGAGAAATGCAAATTAAAACCACAATGAGATGCCAGCTCACACCTGTGAGAATGGCTATCATTACTGAATCAACAAACAAGTACGGGTGAGGATGTGGAGAAAAGGGACCCTTAGTGCACAGGTGGCAGGAATGCAGATTGGTGTAGTCACTGTGGAGAACAGTATGGAATTTTCTCCAAAAATTAAAAATGGAACTGCCTTATGACACAGTGATTCCACCTCTGGGAATATACCCTAAGAATACTGATACACCAATTCAAAAGACTGTATGCACTCCTATGTTCATAGCAGTGTTATTAACAATAGCTAAGTGTTGAAAACAGTCCAAGTCCCCATTAGTATAATAGGTGAGTGGATTAAAAAACTGTTGTACATTTACACAATGGCATACTACATAGCAGAAAGGAAGGAAGGAAGAAAGGAAGAAAGAGAAAGAAAGAAAGAAAGAAAGAAAGAAAGAAAGAAAGAAAGAAAGAAAGAAAGAAAGAAAGGAAGAAAGGAAGGAAGAAAGAAAGAAAAAGAAAGAAAGAAAGAAAGAAAGAAAGAAAGAAAGAAAGAAAGAAAGAAAGAAAAAGAAAGAAAGAAAGAAAGAAAGAAAGAAAGAAAAAGAAAGAAAGAAAGAAAGAAAGAAAGAAAGAAAGAAAGAAAGAAAGAAAAAGAAAGAAAGAAAGAAAGAAAGAAAGAAAGAAAGAAAGAAAGAAAGAGAGAGAGAGAGAGAGAGAGAGAAACCTCTACCTTTCAAGACAGCATGGGTAGAACTGGAGACTATTTTGTTAAGTGAAATAGCCAGTCAATGAAAGACAAATACCTTATGACTTCACTTAAAAGTGGAATCTAATGAAAAACAAAAACTAATGAGCAAAATAGAACCAGAGATGTGGAAACATGGAACAGACTATTAGCAATAGGAGAGGAAGAGGTAGGGGAGAATGGTGGAAAGGAGGGGAAGTGGCTAATCAAAGAACATGTATGAATGACTCGTGGACATGGACAACAGAGAGGGGATTGACCTTTTGCGAGAGGGGTGAGCTTAATGGAGGGGGCAAAAGGGAAAAAAGAAATTGTGACACCTGTAATAGAATTAATGTTTAAAATAAAAATGAAAGAATAAAAAAGACATAATAGTCCATAAATATTTTGGATAATGAATAGAATCATGGTTAGGGTGTCATAAGCAGATGCAGAGAAAAAACTTATTATTTAGTTCAAAAAGAAAGAGAACCCAAAAGGAGATCTTTGGCTTTAAACTGAAAACGGAAGTCTGCATATATTAGTAAAAATCAATAAATAGCAATAGGCTTGCTAGAAAGACAGAAGCTGGAATTAATTCAATTAAGAATGTTTTCTCTATGTAAATTAGAGACATCAACTAAACTAAGGTGCCAAAATGGAAGATTAAAAGAATATTAATGAGCTGATAAAAACAATAAGATCCCCCTACTTTTTTTTTTTTTTTACTTTAATGAGAACCAGATCTGGGGAAGTCATTTTGAGAGTGCCTCATGCCTTCCTAATGTCTCACAAACACAATTTGCAAAATGGCACTGCCTGAGACCTTTATCACCCCAGTTAAATTTAAACACAGGCTGAGTCCTTTTTATCATCCTCTTACATCAGGAATTGAGCAGAATTTTTTCAAACATTAGTGCATGCTCCTGTACAAATATTTCATGCTGGTATTATTTTTGAGGTACTTATTTTACTGTGATAGGAATACTAAAATGTGATGCTAACACCAATAGAAATCTTCATTCCCCTGGTGGTACCCCATCTCCTCAATTCTCTCCTATAGAAACATTTTCTAGCAGGAGGTTAAACTTAGAACTGGCTTTCACACACAATAGCTTTTCCCCCAACACTCAAATTCACAGTATCAGAATTAATCTCTTATGTCCTTCATCTCCAATTTCTCAGAAGTCACAATAAATCCATGTCTTATTATCTGTACAGAAATGTACACCCACTAATTGGGCCCCCACTGCCTCTCTCATATTTCCTCTAAATTCTTCTACTATATTTATAGGACTCAAGTCTATCAGCCTTATCATCCATTGTTTCTTCAAACTCTTCTTTGAGTAGTTCATCTTCTTGCTCTAAAATAAGTCTAACTGACTCTGAGGACATATTTTACCTAAAATGGGAGCTATTTATTTTCTTTGGGACATCTTATTTTCTATTTTCCCTTGACAAAGGTTACTGGATACTCATTGCCACTACTTCCAAATGATCAACTAATCTCACACCCTAATAACCTCATCTTTTATTGTATTCTCAAAAACAATATTCGCTTAAATCTGCTCTCTGCCTACTGTGTGCTCTCATGAGAGTAGATTATTATATCTAGTAAAAACAAATAAAAAAAATGCTGACTGCTCTCATGCAAAATATTTGATGGGTAAACTTCAAGTGGGACCTCAGCATTTCACAACGAGTCAAACTACTGTCCAGTGTCTGAAAAAGCTATTTTACATTAAAATAACTGCAAACTTTCACCACCAGTTACCTTCTTTTGTTTTCAGTTGCTCATCTTGTTTTTTTTTTCACTGAAGAAAGAAAAGCAATCAGAAAGTCCCTTCTTCCTCTCCTCACAACCAAATATTTCCTTACCCTGAGTCATACCTATATGTTCTTTCGTCCCATTAAAATGAATTCACTATCATTTTCTCAACACATCTTTATTAGCAACATTATCTAAAAATTAGTCAACGTATATTAACTCCATTTGCTCACCTCCCACTCTCTCTTGGACCTTTGTTTCCACCACTACCCTCAGCACTCCCAGATTCCCTAATGACCTTTAATGGCAAATCTTTTTTTTTTCTTTTTTAGATTTTGTAACTTTTAATATTCTGTTATTTTATAATTGACAATTATGTTTATTTATTTATTTATTTATTGTTTTTCTATTACAGTTGTCCCACTTTTTCCACCATTGTTCACCTTCACCCCGCCCAGCCCCTCTCCCACACTCAACCCCCATTTAGTTGTCCATGTACGTGGTCATTTATACTAGTTCCTTGACTGGACCATTCCCTTTCTTTCCCCTCTTTTTCTCCTCTCCTCTCCGCTCTGGTCACTGTTGGTCTGTTCCTTCTTTACATGCCTCTGGTTCTATTTCACTCATTTGTTTGTTTTGCTCACTAGTTTCCTGTATTAGGTGAGCTCATGTGGTATTTGTCTTTCACCACCTGGTTTATTCACTTAGCATAGAACTCTCAAGTTTCATCCATGCTGTAGTAAATGGTAGGAGTTCCTTCTTTCTTCTTGCTGTGTAGTATTCCACTGTGTCAATGTACCACAGGTTTTTTGATCCACTGATGGGCATTTAAGCTGTTTCAAGCACTTGGCTATTGTGAATAGTGCTGCTATGTACACAGAAGTGCATAGGTTCTTTGAACTGATGTTCCAGGATTCTTTGCATACAATTCTAGACATGAAATTGCTGGATCAAAAGGCATTTCTATTTTTAGTTTTTTGAGGAAGTTCCGTACTGTTATCTACACTGGCTGCACCAGTCTGAATTCCCATGAACAGTGCACTAGGGTTCCCTTCTCTCCTCATTCTCACCAGCACTAATTGTTTGTTGATTTGTTAATGATGGCAATTCTGACTGGTGTGAAGTGGTATTTCATGTGGCTTTATTTTGCATCTCTCTGATGGCTAGTGATGTCGAGCAAACTTTCATGTGCCTATGGGTCCTCTATAAGCCCTTTTTGAAGATTTGACTGTTCAGGTCCTTTGTCCATTTTTAATTGGATTATCAGTCTTCATGTTGAATCATATAAGTTCGCTATATATTTTGGAGATGAAACCATTGCTCGAGGTATTATTAATGAATATGGTTTCCCATACAGTTGGTTCCCTTTTCATCTTGCTGATATCTTCTTTTACTTAGCAGAAACTCTTTAGTTTGATGTAGTCTCATTTGTTTATTTTTCCTTTTATTTCCCTTGTCCTAGGAGATATATTAGCAAAAATATTGCTACATGAGATATTTGAAATTTTACTGCCTATGTTTTCTTCTAGGATATTTATGGTACCATGGCTTACATTTAAGTCCTTGATTCATCTTGAGTTTTTTTCTGGTGTATGGTGTAAATATTTTTGCATGTCCCTCTCCAGTTCTCCCAGAACCATTTGTTGAAGAGGTTATTTTCTCTCCATTTTATGTTCTTTCCCTCTTTGTCAAATATTAGTTGTCCATAGATGCTTTCCATTGATTTATATGTCTGTTCTTATGCCAGTACCTGTAGAACATAAATGCTAAAACCATTAATATAATATTAGCAAAACAAATACAGCAATGCATCAGAAACACCATACACTATGATCAAGTGAGATTTATTTCAGAAGTGCAAGGTTCTTATAACATACACAAATCAATAAATAAAATAAGTTTAAAAAATGAAGGATACAAACCACAAGATCATATCAATAGATGCAGAAAATTAGCATTTGATAAAATCTAGCACCCATATATGATAAAACCTCTCAGCAAAGTGGGATTATAGGAACCATGTGTAAACATAATAAAGACTATATATGACAAATCCACTTCCAGCATTATACTCAATGGGAAGAAACTACAAACATTCCCCTTAAGATAGGGAACAAGACATAGATGTCTGCTTTTACCTCTTTTATTCAACATAGTATTGGAAGTTCTAGCCACATCAATAAGATATGAAAAAATAAGAACCATCCAAATTGGAAAAGAAAAAGTAAACTGTCATTATTTGCAAATGACATGATACTGTACATAGAGAACCCCAAAGATTCCACCAAGAAACTACTAGAACTAATAAATGAATTTAGCAAAGTATCAGGATACAAAATTAATATCCAGGAATCAGTTGCATTTTTATATGCCAATAACAAACTAACATAAATGAAAACTTAGGAAAACAATCTATTCACAATTTCTACTAAAATAAAATACCTAAGAATAAACATAACCAAGGATATAAAATAACTGTACTTGGAAAATTATAAAACACTGAAGCAAAAAAATTGAAAAAGAATCAAATAAGTGGAAGCACATACTGTGTTGATGGACAGGAAGAATTAACATCATTAAAATGTCCATACTACCCAAAGCACTCTATAGATTCAATGCAATTCCTATCAAGATTCCAATGACATATTTCACAGAAGTAGAGCAAGTATTTCAGAAATGTATATGGAAACACAAATGAACCTTACATAGCAATAGCAATCCTGAAAAAGAAGAACAAAGTTGGAGGATCACACTACCTAATATCAAACTACTATAAGGCAATAGTAATCAAAACATCATGGTACTAACATAAAAAGACACATGGAATAGAATAGAGAGACAAGAAATCCACATTTTTACAATTTATTAATATTATATAGAAGAAGCAAGTGCATACAATGATCGTTTTGTTTATTCAATAAATAGTGTTGGGGAAATTGAACAGATACATGCAAAAAATTAAACTAGACCACACACAAGAATAAACTAAATATGGAGCAAAGACTTAAATGTTAGACCCAAAACCATAAAAGTTACAGAAGTAAACATAGCCAGCAAATCCATTGTTTCTTTTCCTTTGTGTTTCTTCCTATTGATTTCTTCCTCTTTCATTGTGGAAGGGAGGGTGTTTTGATGTGGTTACCATGGTGACCATTATGTTTATGAAAAAGAAATTTCATATATATAGTAGTCTTTTTCTTTTAATGTGTCTGATCTCCATTCTCATTTTCAAATTTTTACCTTTATCTGCTCCCTTATGTTTTTATTGTCACAAATCATTCCTACTTATGCTATAGATTTTTTGGTTATTATACTCATAATTTTATAATCTTTTTTTTTCAGTTAGAATAACTTCCTTGTGTACTTTATGCAATGGAAGTCTTCTGGTGATAAATTCTCTTAGCTTCTATGTCTGGAAAGGTCTGTATTTCTTCTTCATATAAAAAAAGACAACTTTGCTTGATATATTATTCTTGGCTGGTAACTTCTCTCTGTCAGTAGTTTAAATATTTGGTTCCACTCTTTATCTAGATTGTAGAGTTTCCACTCAGAATGCTGATGATAACATAATGAGCTTTTCTTTAAAGACACTACATTCTTTAGAGGTTATGTTCTTTTCCCTGGATACCTTGAGAAGTTGTGTACTTCTTTTCCCTGGCTGCCTTGATAATTTTTTCTTTGTCATTGATTTCTAACATTTTTAATAATATGTGCCTTGCAGAAATCTTTTTTGGGTTAAGGTAATTAGGAGATTTATTTTCTTCTTGGATTCAAGAATCTAACTTCTTTTATAGGTTTGGGAATTTCTCATCAACTATTTTCTTAAATAGGCTCTCTATTTCCTTATCCCTCTCCTTTTCTTCTGGTATGCCTATTATTTATCTATTGTTTTTCTGATGGAATCAGATGACCTCATAGACTTCATTTTTTTATGCTCAAGTATTTCTCTTCTTCTTTCTGTATTATTCTTAGATTTCTATCTTTGATATTATTAATCTTTTCCCCCATATGATCTGCTATATTTCCTATGCTCACTAATTCACTTTTTTAAAATATGCTTTATTTATTATGCACTTACAGTTGTTTCATTTTCTTTTCCTTCTGTTCCCCTCTATCAGTGATGCCCTCCCTCCAGTTGTTCCCCCCCTTAGTCCATGCCCATTGGTTGTGCACATAGTTCTTTTCAACATCTTCCTATCTACTCCACTCCCTCCTACTATGCTTTTTTAATTCCTGTACCATCTCCCTCCCTTTCCCCGCTTCCCCCTGCTCACTGGTCTTCCCCCAAAATGTTCCCAGTATCTATAATTCTTTTCCCACTCTCATTGCCTACTTAGTTTGCCTTTGTTTCAGTTCCCTAGATTATGTTGTTGGTTGTTGTGATACAGTTTTCATTTTAACGTTCATAGTTTTGATCCTCTTTCTCCTAAACGAGTCCCTTTAACATTTCATATAACAGTGGTTTGGATCTAATGAACTCCTTCAGTTTTCCTTTGTCCTGGAAGCACTTTCTCTGACCTTCTGTTCTGAATGACAGCTTTGCTGGATAGAGTAATCATGGTTGTAGGTTTTTGCTTTTCATTTCTTGGAATATTTTTTGCAAGTCCCTTCTTGCCTGCAGAGTTTCTTTTGAGAAATAAGCTGATTATCCTTTGTATGTAATTCGATTCTTCTCTCTTGCTGCTTTTAAGATTCTCCCTTTATCCTTAATTTTGACATTTTGATTATAATGAGTCTTGGTGTAGTTCTCCCTGGGTCCAGTTGTTGTGGAACTCTCTGTGTTTTCTGGATCTGTAAGTCTGTTTCCTTCCCTAAGTTAGGGAAGTTCTGCTTCGTTATTTTTTCACACAAATTTTCAATTTCTAGTTCTTCTTCTTCACCTTCTGGCAACACTATTATTTGGATGTTGGCCCGCTTATAGCTGTCTGATAAGTTTCTGAGCCTCTCCTCATTTTCCTCACTTCTTGTTTCCTCTTTCTGCACTGGTTGACTGTTTGTTCATTCCCTATGTTCCAATTTTTTGATTTGATCCCTGATTTTCTTTCCCTCATCACTAGTTTCGTAGGTATTTTTGTTCATTTCAGCAGGACTAGCTTTCATTTCTTCCCCGTCTTGTTTAAGATCTGCTGTTGGGTCTGTAAGCATTTTTATAACCAAAGCTCTGAACTGTGCCTCAGAAAGATTTCCTATCTGCTGCTTCCTTAGATTAGATATTTGCTGTCTGGTCAGCTGCGTGACCGGGATCCCTTTCATGATCTGTGCCATCCTGACTGTTTTGTGTTTACCTTTGCTTCCTGGGCGGGGCTGTCACACCTACACTATAGGGGACAGTGCCCCGTGCACTCATCACAACCAGGTGACCCAACTCACGACGCTGTGGTGTTTTCTGCAGGGGTTGAGGTCCAAGAGGGATTCCTGTCGTTCACTCTCAGCTGAGAGACTGAGGTCCTCCTCCTCTGTCCCCACCCCATCAGGGCCTCACAGTCCAAGGCAATAGAGGTCTGTCTTCCCTGGTTTTAGAATCATAAGCTGACGGGTCTGGTCTGCAGCCGGGGGTGCTCCCCAGGTGCTTCTCGCGTCCCCTTAAATATGTGTGTCTGTTCTTACCGCTGTCCTGCCACCATCGCTGCTGCTGCCACGGACAGCACAGCTCATGCTCTCCTCCCGGGCTTCACCCCTCCTACCTGTCTTGACTAGCACCACTTCTTTATAACTTCGTATGTTGGACTTCCATTTATTTTCTGGAACTTCTGGTTACTTCTCATCTTACGGTAGTGGTATTCCTTCTTAGTTGTGGAGGGAGATGGAGCATGTCAGTCTAGGCCTCCATCTTGGCCAGAAGTCTATGTTTGTTTGCTTCCATATCCCAGGCAGAGCTGTTGCTCCTATTACATTGTAAGGGCCAGAGCCTTAGGGATTCATCAGTAACGGGTGACCTATTTCACCACATTGTGGTGCTGTATTCAGGGGAGGGGTCTGAGAAGGAACAATGCCGCTTGCCCAGCAATTGCCCCTTTTGCAGGCACCTCTCCCACTTCTGCACCTGACTAGCACCCTTCTAGCTGCTGCCCTGGCCGTTGTTCCCAGAATGGGTGGGTCTGCGGATGTTCTATGTCCATGGGGTCCCTTTAGACAAGTGGACTCTGCTAAGCGACTGGCAGTTTCTGCCTCCATCCCAATCCCCACTGGCTTGCACAGCCAAAAGCAATAAGGCTTGATTTCCCCTTGTGCTGGGACAGTGAGCTGCGCGGTCTGGTGAGGAGCTGGGAACGCTGCCCAGGTGTCCCTGCTGACTTTTTAAAATGTGTAACAGCTTTCCGGTGGCCTGCTGCTGTTGCCACTGCTGCCACCACCACACCGTGTCCTGTCCGCTCTGGCTCTGCCCCTCCCACCTGTCTGGATTAGTATTTCTTCTTTATATCTTTGTTTGCTGGATTTCCATGCAGTTTGATTTTCTGGAACTTCTGGTTGTTTCTAGTTTTGAGGTAGTTGTATTCTTTCTTAGTTGTGGAGGGAGATGCAGCATGTCTGTCTATGCCTTCATCTTGGCTGGAAGTCTAACCAATTGAATTTTTTAATCAGATATGTCTCCCCAGGCAAGGAAAACAAAAGAAAAAATAAACAAATGGGACTGCATCAAACTAAAAAGTTTTGCACAGCAAAGGAAATTATCAACAAAATTTAAAAAACCCACAGAATGGGAGAACACATTTGTGGATACATCTGATAAGGGGTTAATATCCAAAATTTATAAAGTACTTACAAAACAACACTAAAAAACAAACAAAAAAACAAACAAACTACCTGATTAAAAAATAGACAAAGGATCTGAATTGACACTTTTTCAAAGAGGGCATACTGATGGCCAATAGACATATGAAAAACTTCTCATCATCACTAATTGCCAGAAAAATGCAAATTAAAACAACAATGAGCTACCATCTCACACCTGTCAGAATGATTATCGTTAATAAGTCAACACAAAAGTGCTAATGACTATGTGGAGGAAGGGGAAATTTTTGCAATCTTGATGGGGTTGCAGACTGATGCAGCTACTGTGGAAAGCAGTATGGAGATACCTCAAAAAATTAAAAATATATCTGCCTTTCAATCCAGCTAGCCCTCTTCTGGAAATATATTCAAAGGAATCCAAAACACTAATTTGAAAGAACATAAATATCCCTATGTTCATTACAGTATTATTTACAATCACCAAGATATGGAAGCATCCTAAGTGTTTATCAATAGATAAGTGGATAAAACAACCATGAGACATGTACACAGTAGAATTCTACATGACCATAAAAACAAAAACAAAAAAATTTACTCTTTGCAAGAGTATAGATGGACCTGGAGAATGTTATGCTAAGTGAAACTAGCCAGTCAGATAAAGACAAATACCATATAATTTCACTCATATGTGGAATCTAAAATAACAAACTGAACTAACAAGCAAAACAGAGACAGACTCATAGATAGACATGGAAATAGACATGGACTCCTCCCACTTGGGGAGGTTGGGAGGTGAAGGGATTAAGAACAAAGGAAAAAGGACTTATGGATATGGACAACAAGGTGGTGATTGCTGGTGGAAGGGGGTTATAAGGGGACTTAATGGTAATAGAAAAATTCAATAAAGATTAATTAAAATAAATTTAATTAAAAAATAAAATACATTTGTAACAAAACAAAATCAGACAACCCCAGAGTGGAATATACATTTGCTCTTGAAGGGGCTTGACACACAGATTTGGACTCCAGGACCAAATAAATACTTAAGAACTTTTTAAGCAGATGCTTCCCTTCAGGTTTGTATTTATTTATACTTTGGTATCAATGATTTTGAGGTTGACTCAACCTTTTTTTTAAAGTATATTTTATTGATTATATTGTTACAATAGTTCCAATTTTTCCCCCTTTGCTTCCCTCCACCCAGCAACCTAACTCCCCCAGCAATCCCCCACCCCAGTCCATGCCGATGGGTCATGCATACAAGCTCTCCCGCTTCACCCTTTCATATATTCTTCTTCTTTTTTTAAATAAATAAATGATTAATTAATTATTTTAACAATAAAAAATAACAATCCCTCCCTCTCAGACTTAAGACACTTTAGAATCTTATAAAGGACAATGGGCTAAGGTCTTGAGCTCCTCTAGCTGCTTCAAGCTGGACATGGTCGTCATCCTACCTACCCTTGGGTCCATAAATCCCTAATAATAGTGGGGGTGTGGAGGGGAGGGTGGCCTTCCAACATGGGGAAGGATTGTGCAGACTCCAGGTCAGTTGGCTGTCCCCGGACAACGGCGCACCTGGCTCAACAGGCTGGCATCCTTGCTGCATTCTGGAGGCAACAGAATTGGCAACAGGGTTAAAAGACATCATTCAATCTATACCCACTGGATGACAAAAGGCAGGGATTAATTTTTCAATGTCCCCCATTTGGGAAAAAAAAGAGCTTCTTTGGAGGAAGGTGCGCATCTCACCTGTCCAAAACCCTTATGTCCATTATACTTAGTTTGGGCTGAGGGAAATATTTTAGGTTTCCCCCTTCTCAGACCTCTGGGCCCTTTCTGTCCAAGCCATTAGTTAGTTTCTCTTATCTATGAGAAACTAGTTTTAAAGTGAAGCCCACAGACCACCCCATACTTCACCAACCCAGCCACTTAGTTCAGCCAAACCATTGAGTCTCAGGAGGCAGTGCTACAGACAGGATTAAGTGAGGCCTATAGCTATAGACATTTGCTCAGGTAATGAGATCATAGGCTTATGCCCTTTGAAAACAGAAAACACATGTTAATTTATGTAACATAACCCATAAACAAGTCTCTAAATCTGTAAGACTGTCTTATTGGAAAGACATCCAGTTGCAAGGCATTTGACATTCTTCTTGCCTGTAAATTAAACATCTTTGATGATACCACAGACATAGTTTAACTTTCAAATGAAAACATTTTAAATGAAAAGAAACTTTAAAGACAGTTAGCTGCACTACTTTATAGTCTACACTGATCATTGTGATTTTCCTTGAATAACAATTTTTCTCCCTAAGATTACCCTTCTTGTTATTAAAGGAGTCATTAAGTCCATTTTTACTTTATCCTGACTCAACCTTTTCCCATGATAGGGCAGGTGGAAATAAACTGTCACTCTGAACTTTCTTTTGCTTCTGGAGGTGGTGCCTTAAAAAATATCCTCTTGAATGTGCAGCTGAAAACCTCCAATATTTTATGCTAAAAAGCTTCTGGCAGAAATACTCCTTCCATTCTTTAACCGAACACTTCAAAATCTGATACTAAAAATGCTTAACCAAAAAGTTCTCTGCTAGATTATTTCTTTGCTCAGGAAAAACAGAATTTAAATACTAACCAAGTCAGTTCAAGAACAAAATTTCTAAGCTACTGCATTTGTCCAGAACTTCATTCCAACAATTTCTTTATTGGCATGTAGGGGGACGCTCTGTGTGGTTTTGGGAACTGTAGCCCAGCTGTGAGCCAGGTTCTCAAGAGGTCTGTATGGCTTGACTGAAAAACTGGAAAGGCCAGATGCAGGTATGACTTGGAGGCCACTCAGAGAGTTCCTATGGAAATTAGATTTAAAGAATGCATATTATGCTTTGAAGCTTTCTCTGTTTTTCTTATCTTTTAGTTAACTATAAACAGAAAAATGTATGAAGTCTTGCACCTAGTGTCACTATGGTGCCAGATGTCTAACAAACCCTGATCCAGAATGGTCACTGTTCCTTACATTGTTATCTGTAATCAGTAATTGTTAACTGTAACCCAAGTGTTTGAGGCTGATTGCTAATTTATGAATCCTGTCTTTGTGTCTCCTGAATACCCTCCTCAATAAAAGGAACTAGGAGGAAACATTCAGGGCTCTTCTCCTCTTGAGAGATTTTCCACCTCTTCTCCCAGACAAAAGACAGTGCCTTGGTTACTTAATTGCTTTTCATCTGCAATCTCAAAACCTCTGCTTGACAGGGAGTTTCCACTGAGCCAAGGTTTTGGGGGTAGCCTGTCTCATTGGCAGCCTTCAGATGTACAAGATATCATGGGTAACAGAGGTGAGGGTAGAGAAGGGTGGCAAGAGATAGCCTAGATAATGTTTTTATATATGAGAAAATTAATAGAATAAAATAAACATTTTTAACTTACTTTCTGGATCAGAGGACCATTAGAGAGCAAAGTTACAGTAAAGATCAAAGATTACTGTCTCCAAAAACTAATGAAAAAAAAAATAGGAAGAGAAAAACCAAAAGGATAGCCTATCTCTTTAATGTCAAGAATAATTATCTTCAGGCAAAAATGAAAATCTATTTTAAAAAATAATAAAAGATAACTTTTCTAATTTTGTGTAGGAAATAGACTTGCATGTCCAGGAAGAAGAGAAAGTCTCAAACAAGGTGCATGAAAAAAAGCCCACTCTAAGACACTTCATAATTACAATTAAGAAGTTAAAGATAAAGAGAGAATCTTAAAAGCAACAAGAGAAAAGCAGTTATTGATCTACAGGGAAGTTCTCATAAGACTGTCAGCTGATTTCTCAAAAGAAACTTTGAAGGCTAGTTGGGATTGGAGAGAAATATTCAAAGTCATTAAAAGCAAGGAAATATAGCCAAGATTATTCTACCCAGCAAAGCTGTCATTTAGAATCAAAGGGCAGATAAAATTTCCCAGACAAGAAAAACTAAAGAAGTTCATCATAACCAAACCATTATTATATGAAATGTTAAATGGACTTATTTAAGAAAAAGAAGATCAAAATTATGAACAATAAAATGGTGATAAATCTATGCCTATCAACAATTGAATCTAAAAAACAAACTAATCAAACAAGGACTGAGGCAGAATCGTGGATATGGAGAGTGTGTTGACTTTGCCAGATGAGAGGGAGCTGTGGGGGAGGTGAGGGAATTAGAAGTACAAATAGGTAGTTACAGAATATTCACCTGGGTGTAATGTACAGTATAGAAAATAGAGTAACCAAAGAACTTATAGCCATGACCTATGGACATCAACAATGGTGTGGGCATTGCCTGAGGAAGTGGGGGATGATGGGTGCAGAGGGAGTAGAGAGGGGAAATTTGGGACAGCTTTAATAACATAATCAATAAAATATAACTAAAAATATAAAAGAATGTTAAGATGAAGACATAGCCGCTTTCCAAATAGAATAAATATACACTTAACTATATTGGCCAAAATGTGTGTGTACACACATATACACACACCCTAATATTGTAAAGACTATGCTTATCATTAAATATTTAATGAGAAAAATGTGCTTTTAGATAATAAAGTCCATATTTTATTACTATAAAGGTAATTTTTTCAAATAGAGAACATCTGAGTTATTAAAAAACACAATTTAGTTTGTGGTAATTTTCCTTTTAAAATGACAACCTTCTATGCCAGAATAAATGATTTATATTTTATTGAAAAGCCTAGCTACTAGAGACAATGTATAAGCTCTGAGATTTTAAAATCTACCCTCTACTTTTAGACTATATTTTCAATTAGTTTTTAAATGATGACACATTCATTTTATTCAGATATAATTGACATAAATAGTGTAAATATTTACTGTGTATAAGTTAATGATTTGATGCATTTGTATGTTGCAATATGATTACCATCATAGCATTAGTTTAACAAATTTTTATTTCCTTTTTGTGGTGGGAACAATTAAGATCTAGTTTCTTAACAACTTTAAAGTTTATAACACAGTTTATTTGACTAGAATGCCATGCTGTGCATTAGCTATTCATTCCCAAGTTTTTATCCTTAAACAATATATTCTCAATTCCTCACCAATCCCTGGCCCCCAAGCCCTTGGTAACTGAAAGTCTACCTTGATTATTTTACATCTTTGGCTTTTTTAGATTTCACATATATGTAATATACAGTTCTGTATTTGTCTGACTTATCTCACTTAGTATAATGTCTTCAGGGTCCATCACTGTGGACTTAAAGAGCAAGATTTCCTTTCTCATGGTTAAATAATATTACATTTTATATTTACATATAAAATATTTATAAAAGATTTTCTTATACATTCATTAATTTACATATTCTTAGGTTGTTTTTCATATCTTGGTTATTGTAAATAATGTTGCAGGGAACATGGAAGTATATATATCTTTTCAATATTTTGTTTTCTTTTTTCTTTTTTGCATTTATACACAGAAGTAGAGTCATGGGATCATATTGCAGCTTTGCTTTTAAATTTTTAAGGGACCTCTATATTGTTTTCCATAGTAGCTGAAACAATATGCATTTTTATCAAGTTTTCAAAAGTTTCCTTATTTACTCAACCCTACTTACACTTATTATTGCTTGTCTTCTTGGTAACAGCCATTTTAACATTTTGAGGAGACATTTCATAGTGACTTTGATTTACATTGCCCTGATGATTAATGAACTTGAGCATTTTATGTAAATGTTTGTTACTTGTATGTTTTCTCTGACAAGTTGTTTATTTAGATTCCTTGCCCATTTTTAAGTAATATTGTTTTCTGTTACTGAGTTCTATGATTTCTTCATATATTTTAATAACTGGACACTTATCTTGATATATGGGTTACAAATATTTCTCTCACTTTGTGTTGTAGTTCCACTTTGTTCTCTTGTATGTGTGGTATGCAGAAGGTATATTTAATTATTTTAGTTTGATGTAATATCACTTTCTAATTTTTTGCTCTTGCTGATTATGCTTTTGGTGTCATTAAAAATATCAAACCAATGTCAAGAAACTTTTCTATATTTTCTTATATAATTTTAATGGCATCAGATATTATGTTTCACTATTTAACCCATTTTGAGTTAATTTTTGTCAATGGTGTAAAATAGAAGTCAAATTTTATTTTTCTGCATTTAGCTATACACTTTTCCCAAAACCATTTGTGAAAGAGACTATTCTTTACCCATTGACTGTTATTGACTCTTGTATATATTAGTTGGCCATATGTAAGGGTAGACCTTCAAAAAAACCAAAAGTATCTTCTGGAAGGTGGGACCCATACAGTACTATCTTCCTCCATTAGGTGAATATTCTAGAAGCCCATCTGTATCAGTGTACCAGCTGGTGTTTTTGTGAGAGGTTGTGTTTGGCTTCAGTAAATTTTTTTGTATGACTCTTTCAATATGTTTGCCCATTTAATGATGGGTGATTTATGAGTGTACCAGTCCACACTGCAATGAGTGTTCAGCAGTTTTTGAGCAAAAACATGACCTCCATGCCCCACTCTCTATATTTACTTGATCTCATCACAAGCGACTTTTATTTTGTTTCCCCAGATGAAAAAAAGTCCTCGAATAAAAATGTTTTGTTAATTTTAAAAAAGTGCAACAAAAATTGACAGAACCACTGAAGGGCATCAGACTTGATGAGTTCAAAATCTGCTCTGAGCAGTGAAGACAACATCTCAATAGATGTATTGCATCAAGTGGAAAACACCTTGAAGGTGACTGAAGTTTAAACATGTAAGAATAAATACACACTTTCTTATAAATAAATTGTTTTTTGGGAGTCCCCCCTCATATATGGAAGATTATATCTGCATTTTTATTATGGTCCAATGATGTTGTATCTAATGTTAGGCCATATAACTTTGTAGTACAGTTTGGAAAAAGGACGTGTGATGGCTCTATCTTTTTAAGTTATTTTCTCAGAATTGCATCAGTGATTTGGAGTTTTTATGATTCTATACGAAAATTAAAGTTTGTTTTCTATTTGTTGAAAAAAACAACTATTGGAATTTTTATAGAGATTACATCAATCTATAAATGGTTTGGGGGAGTATGAACATTTTATTTTTAATTTTTCTAAATTTTGTAATTTTTTCATTACCATTTATCCCCCTTATATTCACTTCCACACACTCACATTGTTGTTCATGTCTATGGGTCCTTTTTCTTTTTGCTTAATCCCTCCACCCACTAAGCCCCCCACCCCAACACCCACTGCCAGAGCTCTAATCATGTTTTCTATGAGTTTGTCTCTATTTTGCTTGTTAGTTCAGTTTGTTTATTTGATTCTGTTTCTATGTCAGTACCATTTTGTTTTGATTACTATAGTCTTGTAGTACAGTTTGATACACAGGGGAACAATTTTTAACATAAATCCTGTTGAGTTTGATTTTTCAGCTGTTTTAGATGTAAAAAGGCATATCTAATTTCAAAACTGCAGTTAGGTTGGGTGGGGGAGAGAAAATGGGGGAAAAGGGGACAACTGTAATTGAAAAACCAAAAAAAAAAAAAAAACCAAGAAAAAAGAAACTGCAGTTAGTTTTTTTCTATCACGTCAAGATTTTTCTGTACAGCTGATCTTAATACGAACACTGTAGCCTGAATCAAGCATGGTTTGAGGGGAGCACTAGAGCTCTCTTATTGGTTGAGAGAAAACCTCCCTCGAGTCGGGAGGGATGGGGGATGACCTTGGAGATCTGCGACAGGTTCATACTTGTCTAGGCTATTCAGTTACACACGAGACAGTGTGGTGAGAGGCTGTGTGCCATTTTATATAGTGAACTGTATTCTGAAATGTAGTCTGAGTTCTTGTCTGTATACAAGGATTTAGCAGAATTTATTTTTTGTTTACATACATACTTATTTCCTTTCCTTCAGGTCATGTATGCCTCTACTATTTCTCATTGTAAGTGCCTAAACAACCCTGATTCATTTTGTTATATCTGTGGCAGTTTCACCATTCCCAGTCAAAGGACAAACGTCAGCGCATTTTTCAGGCAAGCCTATTTTGCATATTCTAAAGTAAAACTTGGTGATCTAGATAACTCTTGGGCCCCTCACAAGGTGTGAAATCAGTGTGTCAAGAGTTTATGGATGTGGATGAAGGGAACACACGATAAATTGCCATTTGGTATACCTATGGTTTGGCGAGAACCCAGAGATCATTCAAGTGACTGTTATTTTTGTATAGTATAAAAGTCAGGATATAACAAGAAAAATAAATGTGAAATAGAGTATCCTAGTCTACCATCAGCTATATGTCCAGTGCCTCATTCAGCTGAAATCCAAGTGCCAGTTTTCATAGAACTACCCTCTTTTGAAAAATAGGAGTATGGTGAAGAACTAAGTGAAAACAACCATGAAGATTTTGAAATTGAAGATGACTCAGTTTGTAAGGGATTTGATCAGCATAAGTTGAGTGATTTCGCATGAGATTTGGGACTATCCAAAAAGGCTTCCAAACTCCTAGTATCAAGACTGCATGAGAAAAAGTTGCTTGAAAAAGGAGCAAAGGTGTCCTACTTTCAATCAAAAGAAAGTGCATTTCTGCAGTACTTTTGAAGTGATGGTGGCTTTGTGTATTGCCATAACAAACATGGTTTAATGGAGGAATTGGAATTCCAATCTATAACGCAACTGGATGGCAACTGTTCACCAATAGCTCAAAGCAGAACTTAAAGTGTGTCCTCCACAATGGCAATCGATTTGGTGCAGTCCCAATTGGCCATTCAGTTTGTTTTTGTAAAGAATATGAAGACATAAAGAGAGTCATTGATCTGTTGCAATATCACAAGTACAATTGGATCATCTGTGTTGACCTTAAAATGGTCTGCTCCCTTCTTGGTCAGCAACATGAATACACCAAGTATCCCTGTTTTCTGTGTATATGGGACATTAGAGCTTGTGAGAAGCATTGGGTGGAGTGGAATTGGCCTCCAAATTCTGACCTCAAACCTGGTGATCCAAACATTCTCCATGACAGAAAGAACATTATATTCCCACCTCTGCACATAAAACTGGGTCTCATAAAGCAGTTTTTTAAAGCTTTGCCAACTGAAGGAGACTGTCTCAAGTATCTCATTTTGGCATTTTCTAGCCTGTCATTTGAAAAGATAAAATACCTTAATATGTATGTTTGGTAGCAGAACTTTACTACTTGTACACAATTTTGTGATAGGTCATTTTTTACTTTTTTTGCTATTTTGCCATTTTTGCTTTTTACTCCAGTGGCAAGTTATTTTGCTCACTTACCCCAGATGCACCAAGAATTTATTAGCTGAAGCCCCCCTTGTTAGTTCACCCTGGCTGTTATCTCTATCCCAGATGCATCAAGAATTTACTACCAAGAATTTACTAGCTGAAGTCCCTTTGTTAGCTCACCCTGGCTGTTATCTCTATCCCAGGTGCACTAAGTGCACTAAATGCACTAAATGTTTATCAGCTAAAGCCCCCTCTAAATTAGAAAGTGTCTATGTGTAGTTTCTCCCACCCACTACTTTTATTGGGCAGCTCCAAGGACATGAGTCTAGTTTTTTTTGCCTTTAGAAACCTTTAAAAACCTTTTAGTCTGTAAGGCGGCGCGGCTCTCCCATCTTCCGCCTCTGAAGGTGGGAAGAACCATCCCTGGCCAGGTAAGTAAACGCCATCAATTTGTTTCTAAATTGCCTCGTGTCCTCTTTGCTCACAAATGCTCCATAACAAATTTGACTTACAGTAACAATATATAGCCTTTATGTTGATAAAATAACTCTTAATAAAAAGTATATTCAGGTATTTTTTCCTTATTTTTCTCTGTGTGTACATTTTGTGTGATTTTTAGGACAAAGGGAGGGTATTCTATATGTTAAAAAGTTGACATGAGAAGAAGATGGCGGAGGAGTGAGGGGAGGCTGTGCTCTCGGGCTCCCGAAACCCTTCTGTGGTTTGGACTAATTGCAGACAGATCATCTCAGTGAGCGGCTGGACACTGGCCGAGCCTTGGCACTGCTGGATTAGAGAAAAACCATCTGGGAGAGACCTATTTGGTGAGGATAGTGGAAGAAAAAAGGATGAAACAGGATTCCTGACTGGGGCGGCTGCCCGAGCTGCGGCTGGAAGGACACAAAGGCTTTTTGGTGACCACAGGCTTCCCCAGGGGGGAGTCGGGAAGAGAGCGGATCTCTGCCTGCTGGAAGAGACAGGACTCGACCAGGGTGGCATTGACGCTGGAAGATGGGGGACAGCGTGCTACTGTACAAGAGAAAACGCAATTTTTCCTCTGTATTTTTCTCTTGTGAACTGCGGAGAGGGAGGGAAAGTTTGGGGGTGATAGGACATTCTTGAGGAGCGCAGGCGCAGAAGTGTGCTCACCCACTCCCTAACCCTCCCCTTGGGTCGCGGGGGCATGCATAGGGAAGTGCCCACATTCACTGGCTCAGGTGCATGCGGCTGCGCGTCCAGGTGCCCCTCGGACACACCCCAACAGACATAAGATCAGTGCCCCAACTGGCGCAGGGAGGGCCCACTGGACACACAGAAGACTGTGCGCAGTCGCCCCTGGCTGGCTCCAGTGGGCGCCAGGCCGGAGCACCAAGCCAGAGTGCAAAGCACTTGCTCAGGCTCTCTTTGTGCCCGCCCAGGCAGGTGAGGGAAAGGTGGGCAGCTGCGGCTTGGGAACAGCGAGCAGGAGCTACTCACAGACACTTCTACTGAGCACAAATGTCTGGGGCCCCACCCTAAGAGGCGAGAGACCAACTCCCAGAGCGCTGTGTGGCAGGCCTAAGGCTAACTCCCTGGCTGCCTTGGGCGAACCAGCATGTGAGCACAAAAGCACCTCCCTGGCTTTCCTGGAGCGTGGCACAGCAGGCCTGAGGCAAGCTGTCAGGCCGCTTTGAGTGCTCACATGCGTGCTTGGAAGGGCACCTTGGCTAGCTGCAACAGATACCAAAGGGACGTGCCATGAGGGGGCACACAATGGTTGCAAGGAACAGGAATCTCTGACCCACCTCGCTAGACCAGCTGTGGACACAGAAAAACAAGACAACACACAAAGGCTGAACTGACATCTCCACAAAAGAATTCAAGACAAAGTGGACAGAGTGACTCTCAATCAACTAGCCAGAAGGAAGATCCTAACAAAGAGCATCTGAAATACAACCAGACAGCATAAACAAACGACATAGAGGGTACCCCAAGAACATCAGGCTCAGGAGATCAAAGAGGCTGCATCACTGAAACCCCCAGATCTCCTATAAAAAAATCTCATATCACAAGGGTGGGAAGGCAAAGCAGACAAATCCAAATAACAAAAACAAACAAGAATCCAACATGGCAAGACGCAGAAATAACCTCTCAATGAAAAGAAAAGAGGAATCCCCAGAAAAAGAGGTAGATGGAATAGACATAGCCCAAATATCAGACATGGAATTCAAAACTATGGTGGTGAAGAAGCTCAATATACTCAACAACCTCAAAAACAACTGTGACAACCTCCAAGGAAGTTACCAACAGCTCCAAGAAAATTACAGGGAACTTGCAGAGAACTACACCAACATAAAAAAAAGACATAGAAACTTTCAACAAGAACCAGGAAGAAATGAAGAATGCAATCTCTGAACTGAAAAACACAGTAGAATCCGTCAAAAACAGACTAAACGAAGCAGAGGATCAGATTAGTGAGTTAGAAGATAATGTAGAAAAAAATTCTCAGACAATACAGCAAAATGAAAAAAGATTGAAAAAGTATGAACAAGATGTAAGGGAATTACAGGATAACATAAGGAAGAACAATATAAGAGTAATTGGAATCAAAGAGGGATAAGAAGAACAAGGAATAAATAAACTGATAGGAGAAATCGTGACAGAAAATTTTCCCAACCTGATGAGAGAAAAAGTTATGTAAGTCCAGGAAGCACAGAGAGTTCCAATAAAGAGGAACCCCCAAAAACACACTCCAAGGCACATCATAGTTAAAATGGCAACATTCCAAGACAAAGAGAGAATCCTAAAAGCAGCAAGAGAAAAACAGCAAATAACTTACAAGGGAGCTCCAATAAGGCTATCGACCTATTTCTCAACAGAAACACTACAAGCCAGAAGGGAACGGTAAAAAATATTTCAAGCAATGAAAAACAAAGGCCTACAACCAAGAATACTCTACCCAGCAAGGCTCTCATCCAAAATAGAAGGTGAAATAAGGAGTTTCTCAGACAAAGGAAGACTAAAAGAATACATCTCCACCAAACCAGCATTGCAAGAGATGCTAAAGGGAATACAATACAGGAAACTAAAGAGCAACACAAACAAATGAACTAAATAGGCAAAGACTAGAATAGTAGTCAGTAGGGGGGAGGGGGGAGGGAGAGAAGGGGGATAAGTAAGGGAAGGGTCTAGTCAAGGAACGTATATGAATGACTCATGGACATGGACAACGAGGAGGAATATAATTGTGGGAGAAGGGATGGGCTGGGAGGGGGGACCAATGGGGGGAAAATGGGACAACTGTAGTTCAATAACCAAAAAATAAAATAAAAAAAATAATAAAAATTAAAAAAAAATAAAGGGAATACTCTAAGAAAAAGGAAGAGAAAAAAACAAAACAAAAAAAAGAGTAGAGGAACAGAGGTACAAAGGGAAATGAATAAATATATGTCAATAATAATCTTAAACGTAAATGGATTAAATGCTCCAATTAAAAGACATAGGGTAACGGAATGGGTAGGAAAACAGGACCCACATATTTGCTGTCTACAAGCAACACACCTCAAAACAAAAGATTTACATAGACTGAAAGTAAAGGGATATAAAAAAATATTCTAAGCAAACGGACCTGAAAAAAAAGCTGGGGTAGCAGTTCTCATATCAGACAAAATGGATTTCAAAGCAAGGGCAATAAAAAGAGACAAAGAGTGACATTTCATAATACTTAAAGGAACAATCCATCAAGAAGATATAACACTGATACACATATATGCACCCAACACAGAAGCACCCAAATACATAAAGCAAATACTAGAAGAGTATAAGAAGGATATTAACAACAACACATTCATAGTAGGGGACTTCAACACAGCATTATCAACAATAGACAGATCATCGAAGCAAAGAAACACCAAGGATATACAGGCACTGAACAACAAACTAAACCACATGGACTTAAATGATATATATAGAACTTTTCAACCCAAAGAAGCAAAATATACATTCTTTTCAAATGCACATGAGACATTTTCAAAGATAGACCACATGATAGTACACAAAACAAACCTCAACAAATTCAAGACAATTGAGATTATATCAAGCATCTTTTCAGACCACAATGCCTTGAAACTAAAAACCAACATCAGAGGAAAAAATCAAAGACACCCAAACTCATGGAGAATGAATAACACACTATTAAATAATAAATGGGTTAACAATGACATCAAAGAAGAAATCAAGAAATTTCTAGAAACTAATAACAATGAGCACACAACAGCCCAAAACCTATGGGACAGAGCAAAAGCAGTCCTAAGAGGGAAGTTCATAGCAATACAGGCATATCTGAAAAGGATAGAAGAATCTCAAATAAAAAATATAATTCTAGAGCTACAAGAACTAGAACAACAACAAACAATGCCTAGGGAAAAAAGAAGGAAGGAAATCATCAAGATCAGAGTGAATTAAATGACATAGAGACTAAACAAACAATCCAAAAGATCAATGAAACTAGGAGCTGGTTCTTTGGAAAAATAAACAAAATCGACAAGTCTCTAGCCAGGCCCATCAAGAAAAAAAGAGAGAAGACCCAAATAAACAAAATCAGAAATGAAAAAGTAGAAATCACGACTGATACCACAGAAATACAGAGGATTATAAGAAATTATTACAAACAACTCTATGGCAAGCAATTTGACAACCTAGAAGAAATGGACAAATTTCTAGAAACATATAACCTTTTAAAAATGAACCAAAAAGAAGTAGAAAGTCTCAACAGACCAATAAAAAAGAAGGAAATTGAAACAGTAATCAAAAATCTCCCAGCACACAGAAACCCTAGACCAGATGGCTTCACAGGTGAATTGTACAAAACATTTAGGGAAGAACTAACTCCTACTCTCCACAAACTATTGCAAAAAATCCAAGAGAGAAAAACCCCAAACTCTTTCTATGAAGCCAGTATTAATTACCCTAATCCCAAAACCAGGTCAAGACACAACAAAGAAAGAAAACTACAGGCCAGTACCACTGATGAACATAGATGCTAAAATCCTCAATAGAATATTGGCAAACAGGATCCAGCAATATATCAAAAAGATCATATACCACAATCAAGTGGGATTCATCCCAGGGATGCAAGGATGGATTAATATACACAAATCAATAAATATAATACATCACCCAAACAAAATGAAAGACAAAAATCACATGGTCATATCGATAGATGCAGAAAAAGCATTTGATAAAGTACAACACCCATTTATGATGAAAAGACTCAGCAAAATGGGAATAGAGGGAGCATACCTTAACATAATTAAGGCTATATATGAGAAACCTGATGCCAACATCATACTCAATGAACAAAAACTGAAAGCATTCCCCCTGAAATCAGGAACAAGACAAGACTGTACACTCTCTCCACTCTTATTCAACACAGTGTTGGAAGTCCTAGCCACAGCAATCAGAAAATAAAAAGAAATAAAAGGCATCAAAATTGGGAAAGAAGAAGTAAAACTATCATTATATGCAGATGACATGATAGTATACATAGAAAATTTTATAAACTCCACTAAAAGACTACTCGATATAAAAAGTGAGTTTGGCAAAGTAGTAGCGTACAAAATAAATATACAGAAATCTAAGGCATTTTTGTACACCAACAATAAAATATCAGAAACAGAGACAAAAAAGAAAACACCATTTACTATAACAACAAGAAAAATAAAGTACCTAGGAATAAACTTAACCAAAGAGATATAAGACCTGTACTGTGAAAATTACATAACACTGAAGAAAGAAATTAAGATACAAAGAAATGGAAGCAAATACCATGTTCTTGGATGAAAAGAATCAACATCATCAAAATGGCCATACTACCCAAAGCAATTTACAGATTCAATGCAATCCCTATTAAAATACAAATGACATATTTCACTGACCTAGAACAAATACTCCAAAAATTCATATGGAACCAAAAAAGACCCCGAATAGCAAAAGCAATCTTGAGACAGAAGAACACAGCAGGAGAAATCACAATACCAGGCTTCAAACAATACTACAATGTCACTGTGATCAAAACAGTCTGATACTGGAATAAGAACAGACATATCAATCAATGGAACAGAATAGATGGCCCAGAAATAAATCCAGGAATCTACAGTAAACTAATATTTGATAAAGGAGGAAGGAAAATAAAAGGGAGTGGAAGAGCCTCTTTAACACATGGTGTTGGGAGAACTGGACAGGGATGTGCAAAAAAATGAAACTAGACCACCAATTTACACCACACATGAGAATAAACTCAAGATGTATCAAAGACTTAAATGTAAGCCATGACACCATTAAAGTCCTACAGGAAAACATAGGCAGGAAATTTTCAGATATCCCACATAACAATATTTCCACTGATACATCTCCTAAGGCAAGAGAAATTAAGGAAAAATAAAGAATTGGAACTACATCAAACTAAAGAGTTTCTGCTCAGCAAAAGAAAACATCAGCAAGATGAAAAGGAAACCTACCATATGGGAAAACATATTTGCCAATGATATCTCAGATAGAGGACAGATCTCCAAAATATACAAAGAGCTTAAATGACTCAACATGAAGAAAACAGACAACCCAATTAAAAAATGGGCAAATGAACTGAACAAACACTTCTCTGAAGAGGACATACAGAAGGTCCATAGACACATGAAACAATGCTCAACATCACTAGCCATCAGAGAGATGCAAATAAAAACCACAACGAGATACCACTTTACATCAGTCAGAATGGCCATCATCAACAAATCAACAAACAACAAATGCTGGCGAGGATGTGGAGAAACAGGAACCCTACCGCACTGTTGGTGGGAATGTAGACTGGTCCAGCCACTATGGAAAACAGTATGGAATTACCTCAAACAAACTAAAAATGAAACTGCCTTTTGAACCAGAGATTCCACTGCTAGGATTATACCTGAAAAATTCTAAAACCCTAATTCAAAAGAACTTATGCACCCCTATGTTCATAGCAGCACTGTGTACAATAGCTAAGTACTGGAAACAGCCTAAGTGCCCATCTGTAGATGAGTGGATCAAAAACTGTGGTGCCTTTATGCAATGGAATATTTGCAGCTTAGAGAAATTAGGAACTCCTGCCATTTGCGACAACATGAATGGAACTAGAGAGAATTATGCTTAGTGAAATAAGCCAGGCAAAGAAAGCAAAATACCATACGATATCACCTAATACAGGAAACTAAAGAACAACACAAACAAATGAACTAAAAAGGACAAGGAGCAGAATAACAGCCAGTGGGGGAAGGGGATGGAGAGAAGGGGGACAAGTGAGGCAAGGGTTTAGTCAAGGAACGTGTATGGAGGACTCATGGACATGGACAACGGGAAGGAATATCATTGTGTGAGAAGGGGTTGGCTGGGTGGGGGGGTGCAATGGAGGAAAAATGGGACAACTGTAATTGATAAATCTAAAAATAAAATTAAAAAATAAAATAAAATAAATAAAAAAGAACATTATATCTAAGAAAATCATGATAAAACTGCTAAAAGAAAAATAAAACATAGAGAATATGATTACAGAAAGGCAAATTAAGTTTATAATTTTAAGAGGATATATGGACCAATATAGTCAAATACATTTTAATTCTATAATCAGAAGGAATTACATTCCAAATAAAGACATGATATAAATAAAATTGGTTTACATGTGATACAAGAGACCAACATTACAGAAAACACTGAAACATGTTCTTACGTGATCTGATAGGGTACCTTAAAGATGTGGGAAGAATGAAAAGCAACAAAAATAATAAATATACAGTTAAATATGAATGAATGTTAACCACAAGAACTAAACAGTGTAATGTCTATAAACAATTTTAATTAATTGTTATTTATTTAATTAATAATAATTAGTAATAAAATATTGTGGAGTACATGTGCTTATTGCCCAGGAAGTAGTAAAATTATCAATTTTATTATATTTTAATCAGCCAAGGTTATAAGTGGTAATAACTAGAATAATAGATAAATAATAAAACAAAATGCAAAATAATCTAATAGAAAAAATACAAAATTATAAAATTCTAACTAAACAAAATTAGTAAGAAGTACATATAAATAAAGATATCAAATACCTGTAGCTAACAAAAAACAAACAGTAATAGAGTAGATCTAAAACACCACACAGCTATATTTAAACTGATATAAGTAGACTAAATGCTCTAATTAAACACAAACACTGTTAAATTGGATAAAGTATCAAAATACAACTACATGAAACCATAAAAACTAAGACAGGTCGATGTAAAGAAATGCAAAACTTTATAATATACAAGTACTAACCAAAGAGTTAGAACTAAGCAACGAGGAGATCGCCAACCTAACAGATAAGGAGATAGTCAACCTAACAGACACAGGATTCAAAACACTGGTGATAAAGATGCTCACAGGCTTGACAAATATGCTTGATTATGGCAAACGCATAAGAGAAGTGAAGGCTATGCTAAGTGAAACGAAGGAAAATCCACACAAAACCAATGTTGAAGGGAAGAAAACTGGGGTTCAAATTTGGAACATAAGGAAGAAAAAAGTCAACCAGTACAGAATGAGGAAGCAAGAATTTTAAAAAATGAGGAAAACTTCTCAAATTTTGTGAAGGAGATGGACATACAGGTCCAGGAAGCACGGAGGGTCCCAGGCAAACTGGACCCAGAGGGGACCACAACAGGATGCATCATGACTGAGACGCCAAAGGTGAAAGATAAAGACAGTCCTGGGGGCAGCAAGAGAGAGGTGGTGAGTTGCCTACAGGGATTGCCTATAGGACTATCAGCTGATTTCTCAGAGGACACTTTGCAGGCAGGAAGGGACTGGCAAGCAGTATTTAATGTAATGAAAAGCAACCCACAACCAAGATTACTCTATCCAGCAAAGCTATCATTTGGAGTGGAAGGGCAGATGAAGTGCTTCCCAGACAAGGTGAAGCTAAAGGAGTTCATCATCACCAAGCCATTAATATATGAAATGTCAAAGGGAAAAAGAAGGTCAAAACTATGAACACTAAAATGACAACAAACTCACAATTATCAACAACTGAATCTAAAAGGTAAAAACAAAACCCAACTAAGCAAACCAGAATAGGAATAGAATCATAGATATGGGGATCATTTGGAGGGTTATCAGCTGGGAGGGGGAAGAGTGAGAAATGGGGAAATGGTGCAGGGAGTAAGAAGCATAATCGGTTGGTACAAAATAGACAGGAGGACGTTAAGAATACTATAGGAAAGGGTGAAGCCAAAGAACTTCTATGCACAACCTATGGACATGAACTAAGGGAGGAGGGGATTGCTGGAGGGAAGGGGGATAAAAAAAAGAAAAAAAAATTAACTTAAAAAAATTTCTCAACTTAGTATAGTTTCGAAGGCAGCATGACTAGAATCTCTCTTTCAATGGAAATAACAATAAAGAATTTGCAACCATCTTTAATTTATTACAGTGAATTAGATTTTTTTTTTTTTGCTATGTTTTATGATTTTACAGAGAGAGAAAGGTGGGGACAGAGGAGAAACATTAATCAGTTGCCTCCCATAAGCACCATGACTGAGAATCAAATCCATAACCTTCTGGTGAAGAGGGATGATGCTCCAACTAACTGAGCCACTTGGCAAGGGCAACAGTCACATAGAATTCTGTGCACATACAAGTACATTCCCCACCTCCTGTCATTTGGTTGAAGTTTGCTGTTTGATTTGTGATATTTTACTTGTATTTTTTAAAATATCTGCTAACTCAGTCTAAACTCATAGATAATCTCACTGAAATGGGAATCAAAATTTCCATATTCTAGCTTCTTATTGCTACTAATTAATGTTAATAAAATTATTTCAGTGTATCCAAAATTCCTTATGCATAAAACCAGGTTACTGGAATAAAAACCATGTTTTAAATCTAAGAGCATTCATCTCATTCCATCACCCATCAGAAAAGTGATGAATAGAACTAATTGGTTTAGCAGCAGTGGTATGTTTACAAAAAATGTACCTAGGTTTCTGAACAACTTCTTTATGTAAATTATATTATAGTTTAGAATTATTGTGACATTTTTAAGGAAAGAGTTCTTTTTTCTTTGTGTTCAATTGATATAAATTAGACTACCTGGAAGGAAGGAAGTTTATTTTCTCTCTTATTAGAAAATGCTTGGATTAGGCAGCATAATTTTTTTAGTGTTTATGTATATGATTACTTTAATTTTTACAATTACTGTTTTCAGTCAAAACTATATTTTACAAAGTTATTTAGGTCATCTCATTTTTACTCCAACCCCTTAAGTATAGTTAGGTCAGACATCTGTAATATAGTTAGATTCATGTTCCAAAGTGTGCATTTTATTCAGGGATCCCTTGACATCTTGGCTGATTTGTTATTGTTTTATTTTGTGTATTCATCTTCACTCTTTGTAGTGTAAAGTTCAATGGGTTTTGACAGATGTATGATATTCACTACCCAGTACTATAGATATTATTTCCTTCACCCTAGAATTTCTTTTTTCATTTACTTTGTCAACCATCCAATTCCTCCAATCTCTGGCAACTAATAATATTTTTTGTTCCTATAGATTTGCTTATCTTTATATATCATATAGATAGAATCACACAATTGTAGCTCTTTCTCTTAGTAAAATTCCTTTAAGATCCATTCATCTTACTTCATGAATCAATGATTCATTCCTCTTTATAGTTGAAGAGAATTCCATTGTATGGCTATATCAGAGTTTGCTTATCTATTCTACTGCTGAAGTCATTGAAGAACATCTTGGTTACTTCTTTTTTTTTAAAATTAAATTTATTCGGGTAACATTGGTTAATAAGATTATATAGGTTTCAAGTGCATGCTTCTATGATACATCATCCATATATTGCATTGTGTGCTTACTATTTAAATTCAAGTCATCTTCTGTCACCATATGTTTGACCCCATTTATCCTTTACTACCCTTTCTTCCCTCTGGTAACCACCATACTGTTGTATGTGTCTATGAGTTTTTGTTTGTTTTTATTGTTTTTGCATTTGTTGCTTTCAGATTTATATACCACATATAAGTGAAATCATATGATTCTTGACTTTTTGTCTCTGACTTATTTTGCCTAGCATAATATTCTCAAGGTCCATCCATGTTGCATATGGCAGTATTTCATCTTTTCCTAGTATTTCCTGACTAGTATTCCATTATATATATGTATGACATTTTCTTTATCTCATCATCTGTTGAAGTATACTTCAGTTATTTCCATATCTTGGACACCATGAATAATGCTGCATTGAAGACAGGGGTTTATATACCTTTGAGAATAAATATTTTATTTTTATTTTTTTTAAATGTTTTTTATTGATTATATTGTTACAACAGTTCCAATTTTCTCCCCCTTGTTCCCCTCCACCCAGCACCCCCCTCCCCCAGCAATCCCCCCCAAGTCCATACCCCTGGTTCATAAAAATTAACTATCCCCCCCCTCTCAAATATTAGGACCCTTTGTAATCTTGTAAAGGACAATGGGCGAAGGTCTCAAGCTCCTCTAGCTGCTTCAAGCTGGACATGGTCGTCGTCCTACCTACCCTTGGGTCCAGAAAACCCTAATAAGAGTGGGGGTGTGGAGGGGAGGGTGGCCTTCCCACATGGGGAAGGATCGTGCAGACTCCAGGTCAGTTGGCTGTCTCCGGTCAACGGCGTGCTTGGTTTAACAGGCTGGTGTCCTTGTTGTGTTCTGAGGGCAACAGATTTGGCGAAAAGGGTTAAAAGACATCATTCAATCTATAACTACTAGATTACTAGATGACAAAAGGCAGGGATTAATTTTTCAATGTTCCATATTAGGGGAAAAAAAAAAAAAGGTTTCTTTGTAGGAAGGTGTGCTAGGCACGTCTCGCCTGTCCAAAACCCTTTTGCCCATTATACTTAGTTTGGGCTGAGGTAAATAGTTTAGGTTTTTCCCCCTCTCAGACCTCTGGGCCTTTTCTGTCCAAGCCATTAGGATAGAAAAGAGAAACCCGTTTTAAAGTGAAGCCCACAGACCACCCCATTCTTCCCCAACCCAGCCATTTAGTTCAGCCAAACCGTTGAGTCTCAGGAGGCAGCGCTGCAGAGAGGATTAAGTGAGGCTTATGCGTACAGATAATCACTCAGGTAATGCGATCATAGGCTTATGTCCTTTGAAAACAAAAAACACGTGTTAATTTATGTAACATAACCCGCAAACAAGTCTCTAAATCTGGAGAAGAAACTTTTAAGATGGTTAGTTGCCCTGTTTTATACTCTACTACTGATCATTGTGATTTTCCTTGAATAATAATTTTTCTCCCTAAGGTTACCCTCCTTGTCTTTAAAGGGACTACATTAAGTCCATTTTTAATTTATCCTGTTCGTTTGCATAAACATAACAAGAGCAGCAAATGATCACTTATGATCTTTAGTTCTGCTTTGCTGGAACTTACCCAAGGAATATTTGGGGTGACCTTCAGTCTGTTCTTCAGGGCACAGAAGCTGTGCCACATATCTGGCATTCATCCTTGCCTGTACACACCTGTTTTTTCCAAGTCTTTCTGGTCTTTCCTTGTGCCTTAAGGTCCCTTCTAGCCATCTTTCAGGAAAACAACCTTCGTTCCTTCCCTGGAAAGATTGCTGTGGACCGCACAACCAACCATGGTACCAGGCCTTTTATCTCACGGGCTTTTATTACCTTTGAAAGTCATTCCCAGTTCCTCAGGGCTTTCTGGTAACAATCTGAGCCCAAGTATGTTTCCTTTAGGCTTGACATTCCAGTCAAAGACTTGGTCAAAAAAAAAAAAAAAAAGAACCTCTGTTGACAACTGGTCTTATTAGTTCTATGCAAAGGAACTTATGTCATTACTTACTTGTTTAGAATGTCAAACTCTGGAGGGATCAAATAGGGAGAAAAATATACAACGTGAAGGAAAATCTTTGTCCTAATATTCACTGAACTGGCATTTCCATTCTTCATATTTTCATTTTTCCCCCACTAAAAAATTTTGGTTTGTTTTTCCATTACAGTTGTCTCACTTTTTTAGCCCTCTTGTTTCCCTGCACCCTGTCCCTCCCCTCCCCCACATTTAGTCCCCACTCAGTTGCACCTGTCTGTGGGTCATTCATATATATATACTTTTTTTAACTTGACCCATCCCCTTACACCTTTCTTTTCCTCCCCCCCCGCCCCCCTTGTTACTGTTAGTCTACTTCTTGTTTACATACCTCTGGTTCAATTTTGCTCATTTGTTTGTGTTGTTCATTAGTTTCCTGTAATAGGTGACAGCATAAGGTATTTTTCTTTTGTTGCCTGGCTTATTTCACTAAGCATAATTTTCTCTAGTTCCATCCATGTTGTTGCAAATGGTAGAAGTTCCTTCTTTCTTTCTGCTACATAGAATTCCATTGTGTAAATGTACCACAGTTTTTTGATCCACTCATCTACAGATGGGCACTTAGGTTGTTTCCAGCACTTGGCTATTGTAAATAGTGCTGCTATGAACATTGGAGTGCATAGGTTCTTTTGAATTGGTGTTTCGGGATTTTTTGTATATAATCCTAGCAATGGAATTGCTGGTTCAAAAGGCAGTTCCATTTTTAGTTTTTTAAGGAAATTCCAAACTGTTTTCCACAGTGGCTGCACCAATCTGCATTCCCACCAGCAATGCACCAGGGTTCCCGTTTCTCCGCATCCTCTTCAGCACAAGTTGTTTGTTGATTTGTTGATGATTGCCATTTTGACTGGTGTGAGGTGGTATCTCATTGTGGTTTTAATTTGCATCTCTCTGATGGCTAGTGATGTTGAGCATACTTTCATATGTCTATGGGCCCTCTGTATGTCTTCTTTGGAGAAGTGTTTGTTCTGGTCCTTTGCACATTTTTTAATTGGGTTGTCTGTCTTCTTGGTGTTGAGTCGTATGAGTTCTTTATATATTTTGGAGATCAATCCCTTGTCTGAGATGTCATTGGCGAATATATTTTCCCATATGGTTGGTTTCCTTTGCATCTTGCTGATGTTTTCTTTAGCTGAGCAGAAACTTTTTAGTTTGATGTAGTCCCATTTGTTTATTCTTTCCTTTATTTCCCTTGCCTTAGGAGATATATCAGTGAAAATGTTGCTATGTGGGATATCTGAAATTTTCCTGCCTATTTTTTCCTCTAGGACTTTTATGGTGTCACAGCTTACATTTAAGTCTTTGATCCATTTTGAGTTTATTCTGGTGTATGGTGTGAGCTGGTCGTCTAGTTTCATTTTTTTGCATGTCCCTGTCCAGTTCTCCCAACACCATTTGTTGAAGAGGCTCTTTTCACTCCATTTGATGTTATTTCCCCCTTTGTCAAATATTAGTTGACCATATGAACCTGGGCTTATTTCTGGGCTCTCTATTCTGTTCCATTGATCTATATGTCTGTTTTTATGCCAGTACCAGACTGTTTTGATTACCGTGGCCTTGTAGTATAGTTTGATATCGGGTATTGTGATTCCTCCTACTGAGAATAAATATTTTTAAAATTTTCAGGTAGGTACTCAAAAGAGGGGTGGCGGGGTCAAATGGTAGTCCTATTCTTAAATTTTTGAGAAACCACCAAATTATTTTATATAATAGCTGTCCAAGTTTACATTCCCACTGAGAGAGTTTCTTTTTCTCCACAAGCTGTCCAACACTTGTTGTTATTTGTCTCATTGGTAATAGCCATTCTAAGAGGTATGAGGTGCTATCTCATTATAGTTGTGATTTGTATTTCCCTAAATCTAGTGAAGTTGAGCTTCTTTTCATAGGCAGCATAGTTTTTAACAGACACAGACACAGACAAATAGGAATGAATTAAGAGAAGTATAACAAAGAAGATATATGACTCCAGTGACACTTATTTGATAAAATGTTGATAAATACTGAACTTGGGTGATGGCTACCACAGGTATTAATTATATTATTCCTGCTATATTTAATGCTCCTTAAGTTTTTAATTAAAAAGAATCTGAACACACACATACATCATCTGAGATGCAGTAGCAGAAATAAATTGTCACGTTAACTTAGAGTACTTCATACACAGATGACACTTAAAATGTTTCAAACAGGAAATAGGGCCACATAAAGAGAAAGAAAATTAGACAAAGAGAAGTTTTAAAATGGAATGTTTCAGCTAAATAAGGGGACTCTCTCTTCCTCTCTTTTTTGTTTTTCTATTATAGTTTTTATTCAATATTATTTTGTATTAGTCTCAGGTGTATAGCATAGTGGTTATATAATCATATGCTTTACACAGTGATTCCCCCTATATTTTAAGTACCCATTTGGCACTATACATAGTTATTACAAAGTTTTTATATTTCTAATAAAAATATTCAGAGATAGATGGTCTGCCTGAGGAATAAGATAATGGGCTTTGTTTTATTAACTCAGTGATGGATACTAAGTTGCCAGTGTCAAATAATTTTTTAAAAGCGCATTTTGATGGAGAGGAGGGAGAGATCAATAAGTGGCTATTTATTGTATGGTATAGCAGCACTATTGGAGTCAGAGGAAAGGATGCAACAAGCCAGACAGAGACATAAATCCTACTTCCCTACTTGGGAAGCAGAGGCCAACTCAATATGTTCTTCTTCTTATGGATCTTTGCAAGCAGGTGATGTTATCCCACTATAATGATGGAGAAGCTGAGGCTAGAGGAAGAAAGATGTAAAATCAAGGATTGCTTATGGCAAAGTTAATGCATTTCCCTATATGCACACTGTCCCAAGGGTACAGGGTATACCATGATTTATAGCAGGAGGAACAAGAGTGAACAATGAGAAAACTGCAGGGACCCAAAGTTAGGCTCTGCCAAACACTTCTACTGGCTTTTGTGTATAGACACTGTACTTAGAAGACCTTGTTTTCAAAATCTGGTTCTGACATATGAGCTTGGATAATTTATTTTTATTGTATCTTTCCAAACTTCAGCTTAAAAATTAAAAATAGGGTTTTTGTATAAGAATAACCCAGAATAATTAGACAATAAATTTTAGCTGTCATGTTGTTAGTATCATTACAAGAACATCTGACTTTGATGCCATTGATAGGTTAGGCAAGGGAGCAATGGTGGATCTAACTAGTTTGTTCCATTCTGGGCTTTTACTATGCATTCTTCCTGAAAGCCCTAAGTAGATCAGTTGTTTAATAGTGATTTTTTTCAGGTATAATAGGATGATTAGACTCTCTTTACATGTTCTTTGTAGCCAAAGAAATCTAGAGAGGGGTGGTAACAGCAAGGCTTGTCTGTGACAACAAAGGGAAGAGATAATTTGAGGTAATTTTTATTTACTTATTCTGTAAGAATATGGCAAAGGGTTCACTAGCACACACTGGTTGGCTTCATGAGAGGTAGAGCCCAGTATTCTTAAGCAAGCCTGACTGGAGGCTGATTTATTGACCTGCTGATTTGCTTGTGCCTGGTGGTCCATTCCCATGGTAGGTGCTGGCAGTTCTTGCTCAGATAATTACTTAATAGAGATTGCTGGAAATTTACAAAACTGAATGCAGTCCATGGGCTCACATCAGTGCACTGCACTGTACATGACCTCAGCAGAGCATGAAGAGCTGACAAAGGAAGAAAATAAGGTGGGAACTCGGAAAATGTCATTTAGGTATGAAAATCTGGTAGAACCAACTACTCAAGCCTAGGGCCCCAAATAAATTAGAGTTGGCCTAATGAAAAGCAGGCAGCAGAGCTCAAGGAAATTGAGTTGTCAGCACCCTGATTGCCACTCTTTATGTGTCCCTCCAGGAATTGACCATTTAGGATCTGATTTGAGTTTAACAGCTGTCATAACAGCCGAGGGCAGGGCAACCCATCATCCCATTTCAATCAAAGTCAGTCAAGTTCACTTTGATGCTCTTGATTCAGTGCCACACAAGCACAGTCTACAGTGTGCTACTTCTCTGTCTGCTCTGTTCAGCTGCCACCCCCTGCAGCCCCAGAAGGCATAAACTTAACAAGAGCAGAGCCTCTTGTTGGCAAGAAAAGGAGTAAGAACTCCAGAAGAGTCAAGTCCATTTAGAGTTAGTATCTCAGGTTGTGTATGTATGTGTGTGTTCAAATACAATGAAAAGTCTAGATAGATAACAGGATGGTGTTCCTCTTGAAGTATGTGACTATGCTATATTTTATTTTGAAGTGGCTATGTCTTTTTTTTCACACCTTCTATATTTATGAACCTCACATTAGGAGCATTTTTAATTTTTTCAGTTTACCTGAGACTTCTTTAGCTTTATATCTATATAAAAGAAATTGTACTCTCTTTAATGTCCATACTTCATATTTAGTACATTCTCACTGAAATGCTGCTCTCATATTTCTCTGCTCTGGTTTCTCCCCATGCCACAGTTCACACATCACCTCCTTTGGTGAATAGTGACCTGGTATATCACTCTGCCTCTCCTAGTCCACATAAACATGACAGACAATGCAAGCCAGAACTTTTCTATCTAATTGTGATGACATTTTTATAGACTCCGCTCAGGGATTGGTACTTTGAGCAGCACTGTCTTAGATCCTATTTGCATGTTCATAAGCCTCTCAATCTCATCATATTAAAAACTGATGAGTCATCACCACTCACTCCCACCTTTTCACACACATGCTCCAATCTGTCTATGTTCCTTGTCATCTGTCTCAGAACTTGTTGCCATCCAGAGAGATACATGACCACATCTTAACTGCTCTGTATCTCTTATCCCCCATATCCTTCAAGTCCTGTCCATTCTAACTCCTTAACATCACAGAATTCCTTTACATTTTCATAAACCAATCACCAGTTTCTACATCCAAGACACTGTGACTGCCAGGGATCATTCTGTGTAGCCTTCCTGCCTGCAAGCTTGTTCCCTCCATAGGCACTATCCAATGATCTTTCTAAGGCACAGATCTGGCATTTTCATTCCAGGTCTTGCAAATGTTATTCCTTTCCATGGTTCTGAAGATAAACCTCAAGCATTACTTATCTGGCCTGTCATGATCTTCATCCTGTCCAGACTTCTCTTTTACTTTATGTCTTCTTAACACCATGAAACAATCATAGAGAAATTATATTTTTTGTTTAGCAAATTTTTATTTTTCATCATTTTTTAAGGTGCTTTGTACCTTTTTTGCCTGGAAGACTCTTATTCTCTTGACTTACTAAATCCTTCTCACATTTCAGGCCTTGCTTTGGAAGTCACCACATTTGGAAGCATTCACCAGTTACCAAATAAATTTTTTTTAATGCCACACAACTTATTCTACTGTAACAACACCTGTCCTCTGCCCCACTACTCTCACTGGTCAGAGCTTTTGATTATTTCGTGTCTGTCTCCCTGCTCAGTCACACTCTTTATGAGGGTGAGGACAGGTCTGTATTATATACTGTTGCTATTCCAGTGGCTACAGGGTTATATTAGGTGCTTATTAATGGATACTGCTATGATTGTTCTGTCTTTGTACTCAAACACTCTGCAAGGCATTATCCCCATTTAATAGAGTTAATGTCTGAGGCCAAAGGAAGTCCATGACTTCCCAAGATCAAGTGGTTATTTAGTGGTTGAACTGAAATTAGAAATGAGCTATTTCTGATTCTAATTACATATTGTTATACTATAACAAACTGTCTTTCTCACCAATAAAGTGATATATAGGAAATAGTTTGTGTGGTTGGTTGAATATGTCCTCTCAAAGATATCCACAGCCTCATCCTTAAACCTGTGAATTTTACTTCACATTGGAAAGGGACTTTGAAAACGTGATTATTTGAAGGATATAGAGATTACCCTGGATTATTTGGCTTGGGAAGGATGCTAAATGTACTCACAGGTATCCTTATCAGAGAGAAACAGAGGGAGATGTTACCACAGAACAGGAAGTAGTAAATGGAGAGGTGAGGGGAGTAAGAAGTTGAAGCAATGTGAGAAAGGAGCTAGGAGCCAAGAAAAGCAGACAGCCCACAGTAGCCAGAAAAGGTAAGGAAACACCTCTTACAATGCAGGATCCCCAAGGTGGAGCTGTACTTGTGTTTGTAATATTATGAAAAAAATCACCCAGAGAACCAGCAGAAGTGGACATACCATTTATTACTCACATTACAAGGGAGTGCACCTGTAACGTTGTGAATCAGTGTGAGAGTGACAGCACCCCACCTCCAGCTTTGGTGTTACTTATAGGGTTAGGGAGGTAGCAGTGCCAGTGGGGAGGGAGTCGTGGTAGCATGTGAAAATGTTACAGGTTTGCGATAAACACAGGGCCTTGAAAAGGATAGGACTCCAGATACAAACTGTTTTATTTCCTCCTTATGCCTGCTAGCCAAGCAGCCACCTGTTCTTTGAGGTGGAAGGGCTATGTTCTGAGTCACAACACACTTCATCCCAACATTACTCCTCCATGTCACATTCTTCATGTTAGTTCTTCTAGGCATGGAGTTCTTGGGTGGTGAGAGTGCTGGTGCATTGCACCTATATGCCACAAATACAGTATAGACTATACCCTAAGAGGAGGATAATAAGGCAGATGCCAAGAATGCCAAGGAAGAGACTTCTGGCCAAGATGGAGGCCTAGACAGACACACTATGTCTCCCTCCACAACTAAGAAGGAATACAGTTACCTCAAAACTAGAGACAACCAGAAGTTCCAGAAAATCAAGCTGCATGGAAGTCCAACAAACAAAGAAATAAAGAAGAAATACTCATCCAGACAGGTAGGAGAGGTGGAGCCAGGGTGGAGAGGACGCGGTGTGGTGGCGGAAGCAGTGGCAGCAGCAGCAGCAGCAGGCTGGCGGAAAGCACAGCCACACATTTTAAAAAGTAGGGAGGAACAGCTGGGGAGTACTCCCAGCACCAGACCAGACCACGCAGCTCACGGTTTCAGCGCCAGGGACAATAAAGCCTTATTGCTTCTGACTGTGAAAACCAGTGGAGGTCAGGGCAAAGGAAGAAAGAGCTTGTCTCTCAACTGAGTCTGCTTTTTAAAAGGGCCCCTACAGTCCTAGAATGACTGCAGACCCACCCACTCTGGGAACGACAGCCAGGGCAACAACTAGAGAGGTGCCAGTCCCATACAAAGTGGGAGAAGTGCCTGGAAAAGGGGCGAGTGCTGAGCAAGTGGCATTGTTCCCTCTCAGACCCCTTCCCCACATACAGTGCCACAACAGTGGTGAAACGGTTGCACTCTACTGATGAGAAGACCTAATGCTTTGCCGCTTACAACATAATAGGAGTGACAGCTGTACCTAAGACACAGAGACAAACAAACACAGGAGCCAGTCAAGATGAGGAGACAGAGAAGTATGGCCCAAAAGGGGGTACAGACCAAGGTTCCAGTGGGAGAACTAAGTGATGAGGAGATAGCCAACCTAACAGATGCAGAATTTAAAACATTGGTGATAAAGATGCTCACAGGCTTTACAGATATGCTTGAGTATAGCAAACACATAAGGAAAGAAGTGAAGGCTATGCTAACTGAAACAAAGGAAAATCCACACAAAACCAATGGTGAAGGGAAGGAAACTGGGGTTCAAATCAATGATATGGAACATAAGGAAGAAAAACGCTCAACCAGTACAGAATGTGGAAACAGAATTGAAAAAAATGAGGAGAGGCTTACGAACCTCTGGGACAACTTTAAATGTGCCAACATCCAAATCATAGGGGTGTCAGAAGGAAAAGAGGAAGAACAAGAAATTGAAAGCTTATGTGAAAAAATAATGAAGGACAACTTCCCAAATGTGGTGAAGGAAATAAGACATACAAGTCCAGGAAGCACAAAGAGTGCCAAACAAGCTAGACCCAAAAAGGACCACACCAAGACACATCATCATTAAAATGCCAAAGGTGAAAGTTAAAGAGAGAATCTTAAAAGCAGCAAGAGAAAAGCAGAGAGTTACTTACAAAGGGGTGCCTATAAGACTATCAGCTGATTTCTCAAAAGAAACTTTGCAGGCAAGAAGGGACTGGCAAGAAGTATTCAAAGTAATGAAAAGCAAGAATCTATAACCAAGATTACTCTATCCAGCAAAGCTATCATTTAGAATGGAAGGGCAGATAAAGTGCTTCCCAGACAAGGTGAAGCTAAAGGAGTTCATCATCACCAAGCTATTATTATATGAAATGTCAAAGGGACTTACTTAAGAAAAAGAAGATCAAAGTTATGAACATTAAAATGACAACAAACTCACAACTATCAACGACTGAATCTAAAAAATAAACAAAATCCAAGTAAGCAAACTATAATAGGAACAGAATTATAGATATGGGGATCATTTGGAGGGTTGTCAGCTGGGAGGGGGAAGGAGGAGAAATAGGGAAATGGTTCAGGGATTAAGAAGCATAATTGGTTTGTGCAAAATAGAGAGGGGGAATTTAAGAATAATATAGGAAGGGTGAAGCGAAAGAACATATATGCACAACCCATGGACATAAACTAAGGGAGATGGGATTCCTGGAGGGAAGAGGGATACTGGGCAGAAGGGAGAAAGGGGGAAAAAAATTGAAACTACTGTAACAACATAATCAATAAAATGTACTTAAAAAAAAGAATGCCAAGAAAGACATGACTTTTCTTATGTGACCAGACAACCCCCAAGAATTTGACAGAGAAACCATGTCTCTGCCCCTGTAGAAAATGGAAGTGTCTTCCTGCCTGACCTAAGGGAGATAAGGGAAGGGGATTTGAGACTAAAACAGAGAGGCTGTTGACTGACTCTTCCAAAGTAGGGATAGGCTGGAGTTCCCAAAACATCATTATCTTAATTTGAAATTATTGAATCCAATTCCACCATCCAGTCCTAACAACAAGTCCATTCAACCAAACCATTGTGCATCATTTCAAGAGACAGTGTGGCAGATGGGCTTCTACAGTGAGGTCTGTATGTGTAAACAAGCAGTCGGATATAAAAACAGAAAAAGACACAAAAGTTAATAAACACGGCAAATTATAAACCAGTTCCTGTGTCTGTAAGAGTGTCAGATGAGAAGATTTTCAACTGCAAGTCTTCTGCTGGAATGAAATTAAGCAGTGAAAATCTGATAGATCCTCTTTGTAGTTTAAATGTCTCTGGTTATATCATCCAGTGCTGAGATACATTCTCTATGGTTGACATTGCATCAGTAGTTCTTATAATTCCACATGAAAAGATGAAAGAAAAAAGAGAAACATTAGTTTTAAAGAAAACAAAAATTCAAGATCCAGTCTAGTTCATAGGTGAAAAATAAAATTTTACACACAATTCACTGAATTAGAGACTACTTTCCATTATTCTGTACAGTAGATTTTATTGAAACATATTTTTTCTTCTAAAATCACCTTCATTTTTATCATAGAGCCAATCAAGACCAATTCATTTACTATATTAAGTCCAGTTTCAATGTGACCTGATTGTTTTCATAAACAATAGGAATACCAATTGATCACACAGGCTTTCTTAAATCCACTTCACTGGAATGTTACAAGGAATTATTAGATTCAGCTTTAATTAGCCCCTTGGGGCCAAGAAGCCAAAGCACACAATTTCCATCAGGCTTTTCCTTCAGTACCTGCATATTTGGGTGAGTTTCTCAAGTTCTTGAGGTACCCAAAATGTGTTAAGGTTATTTTCTTGCCATCTTTCAAGAAAGCAACCTTTGCTCCTTACCTGAAAAGACTGCCATGAACCATGTGACCAAGCAAGATACCAGGCCACTTTTTGCAGTGGGCTTTTATTAGCTTCAAAAGTCAATCTCAAATCTTTTAGGTTTTCTAGTGACATCCAAAGCCCAGGCATGACTCTTTCAATCATGACATTCTAGATAAAGACTTAGTTAACAAACCACAATTGGAAACTGGGTTTATGTGTCCTATTATGAAGAAATCAAATTGCTATTGAATGTATGCAAACAGACATATTGCCATGGAAATAATAAGGCTTACTCATTAAGAGTTTTCAAATTCCAGAGGGATCAGGCAGGAAGAAAAATATAAATGACTCAATATTGCTTATGAAAGTATAATTGACTAAATTACTTTAAGAAAAATAACAGAATTTGGAAGATGGCGAATGAGTGAGGAGATGCTGCCCTTGATTGCTCCTGAGACTGGTCTATAGTTTCAGCTGAATGTGGACAGAGCATCTGTTAATATCTGAATACTGACAAGAGTTGAGCCTTGGCGCTGCTGACAGCAGAAGAAGCTGCCTTTGAGTGACCTGTTTGGTGAAGTTCATGGAGGAGACACAGGAGAGGCACGAGTTTTGGCTGGCTTGGCACCCCAGGCAGTGGCTGGAGAAGCACAAAGTTTTCTCAGTGCCCCTGGGTATCCCCTGGCAGAGGTGGATTTAATGATGGGCACACCGGGCACACGCCCTGGGCCCCAACTTCTGAAGGGCCCTGCAAAACCCCAACTTTACACTCTGATGTCCAACTATTAGTTCAAAAATTTGTGATTATTATTATGCTTTATTAATTTTATTATACATATATTCAAATTTTATTGGAAATAAAATATTAATAGTACATAATATTTTTTATTTTAAAATATGGTTAACATGTATTTTTATTTTCCCTGTCTCTCTCTCTCTTTTTTTAAGGGGCCTAATATTTTCTTCTGCACCTGGGGCCTCAACCGACCTTAATCCACCTCTGTCCCTGACAGCAGTTGGAGGAGGAGATCTAGGCTGTGCCCGCTGGCAGGGCCAGGAGTTGGCCAGGTGCCATCTGGCTCTGGGAGGCTGGGAGCAGCATTCTTTTATTTTTTTTGTGGTTTTCTTTTCTTTTTTAATTTATTAATTTTTTTTTTGCAGATCAGGGAGAAAAGGTCAGGGGCAGGGCAAGATCCTTGAGGAGCAAATGCAGAGGAGCCACTTACAGGGATGCGCTCAGCCCCCACACCCGCCACACCTGGCCGAGTGCCTGACCAGCACAGGGGAACACCCGCACCAGCCATCACAGTGGAACACCCCTGGCCTACCCACCTGCCAGAGAAGGGGAATGTCACCTGCCCATGCAGCCCCAGCTATTGTGGGGAATACTCCTGCCCACCCACCAGCATAGGGAATAGCTCCCAGCTCACTGGCTGGCAACAAGGAATTCCCCCACCCTACACACCAGGACAGGGGAATGCCCCCCAGCCCTTGCATTCACCCACAGCTGTAGCCCACCTGCCAACTGGCAGGAAAAAGTGCACTTGGCATGCTTAACCTGGGCTGCAGCTGAAAGAAAGTGAAATGAACTAGAGAAGCTTTGGAAAACTTGGAAACTGGTTCTGGAGAAAATACTGGGAGAGCAGCAACCAGATCCCAGGACAGACTCAACTTTAGTGCTATGGGAGAAATCTCATAAGCAGACTACTCTCCTCCAAGAGGCATCAGCTGGAGGCAGCTCAACAACTGTCAGAAGTGGGCAGAGTGACACTCAGTTGGGTAATTTAAAGGAAGGACCCACCAAAGACCAACATAACAAACAAAACCAAACTATGACTAGACAGTCCAAATAAAAGGCATAAAGGGCATCCCAAGGGCATCAAGTTAAGGAGATTAAGAAGTCTACACCACTGAATCACACAGATTCTTACCACATAATGTCAAACAACAAGGGAAAAAAATAAAAGCAGATCAATTTAAGAAGCAGAAACAAAAAGGACCAGTGCCCAAAATGGGGAGATGGAATAACACACTACCAAACAGAAACAACACCCCATCAAAAGGAAAGGAGGAATTCCCAGAAGGAGGGATAGATGAAAGAGGCAAGCAAACTATCAGACAGGGAATTCAAAACAACAGTAAAAAGGAAGCTCAATGAACTCAACAATCTCAAAGAAAACTACAGTGAACTCCAGGGGAACTACAAAGAACTCCAGGGGAACTACAAGGAACTTACTGAGAACTGCATCAAAATAAAAAAGGACATAGAAAATGTCAATAAGAACAAGAAAATAATGAAAAATAAAATGTCTGAATTGAATAACACAGTGGAAACAATCAAAAGCAGGCAAAATGAAGCAGAGGATCAGATCAGTGAATTAGAGGACACATAAAAAAAATCCTAGATAATGCAACAAAATGAAAAAAAAATGGAAAAAGAATGAATAGGGTTTAAGAGAACTGCAGGACAACATGAAAGGAAACAATATCTGTATCAGAGGGCTACAAGAAGGAGAAGAAGAGGAGCAAGGGATAAAAAGCCTAATAGAAAAAGTAATGACAGAAAATTCTGTAACATGATAAGAGAAAATGTCACAAGTCCAGGAAGCACAGAGGGTCCCAATGAAGATGAACACAAGAAGGCTCACACCAAGGCACACCATAGTTAAAATAGCAACATTCAGAGACAAAGAGAGAATCCTAAAGGCAACAAGAGAAAAATAAACAACATACAGAGGAGCTCTGATAAAACTATCAACTGATTTCTCAACAGCAACACTACAAGCCAGAAGGGAATGGCAAAAATATTTCAAGCAATGAAAAACAAAGGCCTATAACCAAGACTACTCTACCCAGCAAGGCTCCCATTCAAAATGGAAGGTGAAATAAGGAGTTTCCCAGATGAAGAAAGACTAAAAGCATACATCTCCACCAAACCAGCATTTCAAGAGATGCTAAAGGGAAAGATTTAAGAAAAAGAAGAAAAAGAGAGCGGAAGAGGAACACAGGTATACAGGGAAATGAATAAATACCTGTCAATAATAACCTTAAATGTAAGTGGATGCTCCAATCAAAAGACATAGTGTAGTGGGATGGATAATAAAACAAGACCCATATATATGCTGCCTACAAGAGACACACCTCAAAACAAAAGATTTACACAGACTGGAAGTAAAAAGATGAAAGAAAATATTTCAAGCAAGTGGAGATTAAAAAAAAAAAAAGCAGGGGTAGCAATACTTATATTAGACAAAACAGACTTCACAGCAAAATCCATAAAAAGAGACAAAGAAGGACATTTCATAATACTTAATGGAATAATGCATCAAGAGGCTATAACCCTTATAATATATGTGCACCTAACATAGGAAGACCCATATATATAAGGAAAATAATGGAAGACTGAAAGAAGGATACCAATAGCAACACACTCATAGTAGGGGACTTTAACACCCTGTTGACAATAATGGACAGATCTTCCAACCAAAGAAACACCAAAGATATTGAGGCATTGAATAACACTCTAGATCAAATGGACTTAGGTGATATATATATATATAGAAATTCCCACCCCAAAGAAGCAAAATATACATTCTTTTCAAGTGCACATGGAACGTTTGCAAAGATAGACCACATGGTAGGACACAAAACAAACCTCAACAAATTTCGAGAAAATTGAAATTATATCAAGCATCTTCTCAGATCACAATGCCTTGAAACTAGAAATCAACCTCAAGGAAAGAACTCAAAGACATTCAAACATATGGGGAATGAATAACATGGTATTAAATAATGAATGGGTTAACAATGACATCAAGGAAGAAATCAAGAACTTTCTGGAAACAAGTGATAATGAACACACAACAGCTCAAAACCTGTGGGACACAGTGAATGCAGTCCTGAGAGGAAAGTTCATAGCAATACAGGCCTACCTAAAAAGGATAGAAGAATCTCAAATTAAAAATATAACCTGACAACTACAAGAACTAGAACAATAAACAAAGCCCAGAGCGAGTAGAAGGAAAGAAATTATCAATATCAGAGCAGAATTAAATTGCATACAAACTAAACAAACAATTCAAAAGATCGACAAAAGTAGGAGCTGGTTCTTTGAAAAGATAACCAAAATTAACAAGCCTTTAGCCAGGCTCATTAAAAAAGAGAAAAGAAAAAAAGAGAGAGGACCCAAATAAACAAAATCAAAAACAAAAGAGGAAAAATCACAACTGATATCACAGAAATACAAACAATTTTAAGAAATTACTACAAACAATGGTATGGCAAGAAACTTGGCAAGATGAAATGGACAAATTTCTGGAAACATAATCTTCCAAAACTGAATCAGGAATAAGTAGAAAGCCTGAACAGAATGATAACAAAGAGTGAAATTGAAGCAGTAAGAAAAAAACTCTCAGCACACAAAAGCCCTGGACAGGATGACTTCACAGGCAAATTTTAGAAAACATTTAGGAAAGAACTAATGCCTCTGCTTCTCAAACTATTCCAAAAAATCCAAGAAGAGGGAAGACTCCCAAACTCATTCTATGAAGTCACTAATACACTAATTCCAAAACCAGGTCAACACACAACAAAGAAAGAAAACTACAGGCCAATATTTCTGATGAACATAGATGCTAAAATTCTCAACAAAATATTGGCAAACCAGATCAAGCAACACATTCAAAAGATCATACACCATGATCAAGTGGGATTCATCTCAGAGACGTAAATCAATAAATGTAATACACCACATAAACAAAATGAAAGACAAAGATTACATGATCATATCAATCGATGCAGAAAAAGCATTTGATAGAGTACAAAACCCATTTATGATGAAAACAATCAGCAAAATAGGATTAGAGGGAGCATACCTCAACATAATAAATGCCATATATGAGAAACCTGAAGCCAACATCATATTCAATGGACAAAAACTGAAAACATTCTTCCTAAAATCAGGAATTAGACAAGGGTGTTCACTGTTTCCACTCCAATATAGTTTTGGAAGTTCTAGCCACAGCAATCAGACAAGTAAAAGAAATAAAAGGCAACAAAATTGGAAAAGAGGAAGTAAAACTGTCATTATTTGCAGATGTACACAGAAAACCCTATAGCCTCCACAAAAAAACTACATGACCTACTAAGTGAATTTGGCAAAATAGCATGGTATAAGTCAATATTCAGAAATCAAAGGCATTTCTGTACACGAACAATAAAATATCATATAGAAACTAGAAAAAAATCCCATTTACTATAGCAGCAAGAAAAGTAAAGTACCTAGGAATAAAATTAACCATAGAGATAAAAGACTTGTACTTGGAAAACTATATAACACTGAAGAAAGAAATTAAGGAAGATACAAATAAATGGAAGCATATACCATGCTAATGGATGCGAAATATCAACATCATTAAAATGTCCATATTACCCAAAGCAATTTATAAATTCAGTGCAATCCTTATTATAATACCATTAACATATTTCAAGGACCTATAACAAATACTTCAAAAATTTATATGGAACCAGAAAAGAACTTGAATAGCCTCAGCAATCTTGAGACAGAAGAACACAGTAGGAGGAATCACAATACCTGACATCAAACTATACTACAAAGCCACTGTAATCAAAATAGTCTGGTTTTGGCAAAAGAACAGACATGTAGATCAATGGAACAGAACAGAGAGTCCAGAAATAAATCCAGGAATATACAGTCAACTAATATTTGATAAAGGAGGAAGGAACATAAAATGGAGTGAGAAGAGCCTCTTAAACAAATGGTTCTGGGAGAACTGGACAGGGATGTGCAAAAAGCTGAAACTAGACCACCAACTTACACAACACACCAGAATAAACTCAAGATAGATCAAAGACTTAAATGCAAGACATGACACCAAAAGTCTTAGGGAAAACATGAGAAAAATTACAGATGTCTCACATAACAGTACTTTCAGTGATACATTTTTTAAGGCAAAGGAAATAAAAGAATAAAGAAATGGGACCACATTAAACTAAATTTTTTTGCTCTACAAAAGAAAACAACAGCAAGATGAAAAAGGAACCAACCATATGGGAAAACATATTTGGCAAAGATACCTCAGACAAGGGATTGATCTCCAAAATATATAAAGAACTTACATGTCTCAATGCCAAGAATACAGACAACCCAGTTAAAAAATTGGCAAAGGACCTGAACAAACACTTCTCCAAGGAGGACATACAGATAGGCATATGAAAGAATGCTTAAAATCACTAGCCATCAGAGAGATGCAAATAAAAACCACAATGAGATACCACCTCACACCAGTCAGAATGGCCATCATCAACAAAGCAACAAACAACAAGTGCTGGCAAGGATGTGGAGAAACAGGAACCCTACTGTACTGTTGGTGGGAATGCAGACTGGTGCACTCTCTATGGAAAACAGTATGAAATTACCTCAAAAAACTAAAAATGGATCTGCCTTTTGAACCAGCAATTCCACTGCTAGGATTATACCCAAAGAATCCTAAAACCCCAATTCAATAGAACTTACTCACCCCATGTTCATAGCAGTGCTATTTACAATAGCGAAGTGCTGGAAACAGCCTAAGTGCCCATCTGTAGATGAGTGGATTAAAAAACTGTGGTACATTTACACAATGGAATACTATGCAGCAGAAAGAAAGAAGGAACTCCTGACATTAGCAATAACATGGATGGAACTAGAGAGAATTGTGCTTAGCGAAAAAAGCCAGGTAATGAAAAAAAAAACAAAAAAAAAAACACCATATGATATCACGTAATTCAGGAAACTAATGAACAACATAATCAAATAAACAAAATTGAGCCAGAGACATGTAAACAAGGAACAGAGTCATAGTTACCAGGGGTGGGGAGGAAAGAGAGAAGGAGGGTGAGTAGGGGAAGGGTTTAGTAAAGGAACATAGTATGAATAACCCATGGACATATACAACGAGGTAGGGATGAGTGCAGGAGAAGGGGTGGGCTTGGTTGGGGGAAGCAATGGGGGAAAAGGTGGGAAACTGTAATAGAAAAACAATAAAAAAAATAAATTTAGAAGAAGAAAAATAAAAATAACTATGTTTTCTTATTTATGAAAACAAAAGATTACAAATTAGAACATTTTTGAGAAAAATTACAAAAGTCACAATTATCTTCAGTTTATTATGTCCCATAATTAATCTCTGTCCATCTTTGTCATCTGCAAGCACCTCTATTAATCCAGTTATTTTGCAGAACTCTAGCAATCATATTTCAGTTCAAAGGTATGATCCAAAAATTCATTCTCAGTAGCATGCAATCCAAAACAAGTCAGTGTCCTCTCCATGAACCCCTCCAAAGACATAATATATTGCTACAAATGCATCAGAGTAAAACAATGACTACTTGTAAATGACATATTAAAATAACATGGTTACACATTTGAGTATAATCCAATCTGAGAAGGGAGTGTACTTTCCTCTAAGAACATTTTAAGATAACAACTAAAATTACAAATGAAAGCATATGAGAATGTATATAATCTCTAAACATCTACTTTAGCAATAAAAATATGCGTATGCAAATAGAACATATGTATTATTTCTCTTTTTGACAAAACTTTCCCCATATTTTTGCTTAAAATATTTGGTAGTGCACTTGCACAGTGCAGGCAGTAGGACCCAGCCCACCGCTGCCCCTGCAGGTCACACTTCCTTTTTCTTCCCCAGTGACAACATTCCTCTGCCAGCTTTAACGGTTCTACAAGGCACATGGGAGTGTTGGGGGTGTCCCCCCAATCCCAAGGAGGATGCCAGGAATCGAATAGATTTGCTACCTCATACAACACTGACTCAGTGGATTACCCCGGGATTCCCCACAGTGACCTCTCCATGGACCACCCCAGGGTCCGCCACTCCTCCCTGACTTCTCTGGAAGTGCCCTGGCAACTTCTCCAGGGTGGTTGCTAACAGTCTCCTCCACTCAGCATGCTGACGTTCTGACTGCCTCAACAGGGGCATTTTATATCACATCCTGGTCACTACACCAATTGTCATGCAGGAGCCCCAAGCCATGGAGCTGCACTTGTGTTTATGATATTCTGGAAAAAACCACCTGGAGGACTAGCAGATGTGGACATACCATGTATTACTCACATTACAGGGGGGTGCCCAATGGTGGTGAGTCCAGCAAGAGACCACACCCCGCCTCCAGCCTTGGTGCTACTTACAGCATTAGGGAGGTAGCAGTGACAGCGAGGAGCCGCAGTAGCACATTAAAATGCTACGGGGTTTTGATAAACACGATAGCCTGAGAAGACTGGGACTCCAGATACAGACTGTTTTCCTCATTCCTTATGCTTGTGGGCTAGACAGCCACCTATTCTCTGAGGTGGAGGGGCCATGTCCTGAGTCAACCCACACCTCCCCTGGAGCCTCTGGAAGTAACTAGCAGCTCTGTGGACATCTTGCTTTTAGTCTAGTGAAACTGATTTCGGATTTCTGGCCTTCATAACTGTAAGAGAATAAACTGTGTTCTTCTAATCTACCATATTTGTGGTAACATGTTACAGCAGCAACAGGAAACTAAAGTATATGTAACCATAAACATGCAATATACATAATACCTTTGTGAACAGTATACATTCTCATTGAATCCAGCCTCTTGCATGTTCATCATTTGTTTAAGGAAATTCAGCTGCAATCACTAAATGGGTGGAAGGCCACACAATTTACTGAAAAGCCTGAATCAAAAAATTACTTAAGATAAATTGTTTTTAAAAAAGAAAATTATTTTATGACTTTCTTCATTACAGTCATCGTCATCGTCATCGGCAGCCGTCCGTCTCGAGAGACGATGGCGTAGTCCCTTTCTATATGGCAGTTCACTTATTGTGGCCTCACTGTATCATGGGATTTTTAAAAATATTGTATTTAATTATTTTTCACGGATTTTTTGGTATATCATGGGATTTTGCAGTACTATATACATATGTTGTTTAAGTTACGTAGGTTTAAGAGTATAGAATAAATGTAAGGTTCCTATTTCTTGAAGGGGTCTAGAACATAATACCTGTGATAAGTGAGGAAATACTGTATTTTCTAATAACAAAATCCTGTAGAAAAGGAAAACAGAATTGTCCCATGACTTTAAAAAAATATTGTTAATTCTTTAATAAGACAATATAATTAGCCCAGTTACCTCAGTAATTACTTAAATACAATTTGTTGCTTTAAAATTGCTGTTGGCTTTCACACATAATTAGGTTTTTACATTACAGCAGGCAGAGGGCACTTACGTAATGAACTTCAGCTAAGGCACTTTGTGTTACATGTCACTTAACCTCAGAGACCTGACTGGATTCATGGTCAGTAGGACAGGATATTTCCCATCGCTGAAGCCAAGAGCTGGGATGAGTTGCTTTCTGGCATTTTCTTCTAGTTATGGACACTCAGTTTTTGGGCAACCTTCTGCATTTTCTACATTCTCCTTCTCATGTGGCTAGAAAACTCAGTGGCTTGTTCAGCCATTCTTTTCAGAAGCTCCTCACATATCTCTTCCCCTCCTAGTTACCTCCTTAGCCAGTGTTTCTTAGTTCAGAACCAGGCCCTTTCTCCTTCAGATTGTCTTAGGAACATTCTACCTGCTGCCTCAATAGCTCCCTATGCTCTTGAGTAAGAGTCAAAGACCTTTCCATAGCTACAAAGCCCTGCATAATGTTTTCTCTCTTACATTCTGGATCACTCATGTGGGCTCCTATCTGGATGTGGAGTCTGGGGCATGCTCCCACCTCAGGATGTATTCATGGCTGCTTCTCTTCCTGCATGATCCACCCCCAGATGTCCACTTGGCTCACTGTCTCCCTTCTGTCACGTCTTCCCCTAAACATCACCTTCACAGTGATATCTTGCCTGGCACCCAAGCGAATGTCACTACTTCCTCAAATGCTTTCCATTTGCCTTCCTTGCTTTATTTATCACTATCAATACACTCCATAACACTTATGTAACTCATATATGGTGTCTGTCCTCTCACCAGAAGCTGAACTCTCAAAAGGTAGGAGTACTTGTCTGCTTTGTTCCACGCTGGTTTTCCAGCTGCTTGAGCAAGGTCTGGCACATAATACCAATGTAAATATTTGGTTAAATAAACAACTTTATAACTTACTTCTCCTTGCTACGATCATCATACAGCACATTTTATCTTTCAAAAATTTAAACATATCATCAGGGCCATGTTTGAAATTTAGTATTGGTTCTCTGCTAAGAAACAGGATAAAATCCACATATTTCACTTGGATATACAAGTTACTAGGCAATCAGTCCTCAAACCACCTTTCCACTCTCCCTCCCTTTCACACGCATCAGAACCCAGTACACACCTGCTGCATGCAGCCTGTTGCCATCTGCTCTGGCCGTCCCAGTGACTTTGCTAACAAACTCCTCTCTCAGCCTACAAATCAAAGTTTGAACACTAGCTTCTTTGCAAAACTTCTCCAACTCTTCAGAATATTAAGTGCAGTTCTCTGTAATATTAGTTCTGCAAAAACACTCCCAGATTGCAGATTAATATCTGCTTGTTCCTGCCTCTCTCAATAGGCAAAGTTCTACTTTAAAGATTAGATTAGACCTTAGTCTGTCAGCAAAATACCTGGCATATGTTTAATAAGAATAATTAATTAAATTCAATAAAAGAGGTGAGGAAGAAATTACCTTGATTCTAGGGATTTATAGCAGTTTCTCTCACCTTACCCCCAAACATTTTTATATCTTGGCATGCATAGAAACTTTATGTGTAGTGTCCTGAGAATAATTAATAAAAGCTGTTCTTGGAGGAGGAGGTGGCTTGGGTATTTTAGTCATTGCTATGCCTAAGTCACTAATAGAATCAATATCTTTACCTGACTGAAACTCACTTGGGGCACAGTAGATTAAACACTCCAGTGGGGAAGAATTTCTGTGCCTTCTGTGATTCACTTTTGTTTTATAAGGATAAAAGTCTCCTCTGTTGAATTTCAAGTCTCATAGTTAATAAGATAGCTAGGACTTTACCCCCTTTGTGCATTCAGTCCTGGGCTCTGTGACCCGGGTAATACAGGTTTCCCACACTATCCAGAAGCAGAGTGTTCCTGTGAAAGTTTTTTTAAGCAGAAAAATAGGGTAAAACAAAAAAGAAATTTCCACTAATTTATATGGTAAAACAGACTCCCTAAATAACCTACCAAATCATGCAAAATATGTTTAATAATATCCAGTTTTAAGCTAAGCATGATGACAGCATTACAAGCTCTGGTAAGCCTTTCTGATACTTTAGGGTCACGTTGCTAATGGGCTTACAAAATGAAAAGAGATAAAATGCAGATGCTCACAGACATAATTCAGAGCTCTAGAGCTGGATGCTGAGAGGAAGTGTGGTCCCAGGGAAGGAATGTGAAAGGTCCCCTCCCGCTGCTCAGAGTGCATGCTGCCTCTGTAAAGACTTGGGCAAAACAGGTGCTGAACACTATTTTTGTTTTTTGACTTTTTTCATAGAAAGGAAAATACTTTTTGGATTTCTTTTGGTTAGCAAAAACAAGTACTAATGTAGATTTTTTGTAAAAGCAAAGTGACTGACAATCTTTTGAAAAACAGAGGATACCTGTATATAGGTATACTTTAATATCTGTATAAATACTTTTATGCTTTATGTACATTCAACAATTAATAACACACATTTGCATTTATGATATTCAGACTTAAATAAACCAAAACCAAAAATAGTAGTACTATTTATTCGCTATTCAAAGGTACGAATTTGCAAAACTATTGTGGTAACTGGGCACAAGTTATTTTGATTTATAACATCATAACATATATGGTACATGTGTTTGTAAAGAATCCATCATAAAACTAAGTGAAAGGGAAAGGAGAGTTTTATCATTTTAATGAATTAGACATAAGTAAATAAAAGTGTGAAATGTAAAAGGGTGAGTAGTTACTCAATTCTTAAGAGAGCTGATCTAAATTAATTACAGATATTAGATGATTTTTACAATTAAAAGTAATTACTTTTTCAAAAATGATACAACCAAATTTTTGTGTAAATCCTGCACATGAGTTGTACTTGCATTTAACCCTAAATTTTATTTTTTTATTTGCCAAGCAAGGGATACTGTTTATTTTATGTTATTTCTTCACATCCAAATGCTATATGTGACATTTTCCAGAATGTTGAATACCCAGATTAAAGGCTATATGTATATCACTATTAATTTATAAACAACATTGAGTCTCCAGTCTAAAAATAGACCTCACCATTTTTACTTTACATATTCCTATTAGTCAAACTGTATTAATGGAAATGAAACCTGTAGGCACTCTACATATGCGTGCAGTACTTCATTTTGTAAGATCTAAATGGGTCTTATATTTTTCTCTAAGACCCAGTACCAAGCACGAATTTTATTTTTAATATTAAAACTTAAATTCAAGGCAAAATATCGTGGAGAAATTTAGTATTTAAGAGTAATTTTGAAGCATAATTTCTTGGTCTGATGCACACAAGTGCTTCTGGAGCTGGTCCTGCTGGGAACACTTCACCTATTTTTAGGATACTGTGAAGAATGGCTTGAAAACCAAAGCACTGACTCTTGTCCACAATGCAAAGAGTGACATGTAGGAGCCAAAAAGTAAAAAGGAACAAACAGGAGCCATCAGCCTTGGGCAGGAGTGTGTTCTTGGTCCAGAGTAAGCAGAGAGCCTCAGGGGTTAGGACACTTCCAAGGTCACATGGAAATGATGCTCAGATAACCAAGCAGGGTGAGAATGCAAAGGACCCTGTGACAGAGCTGCAGGTGAGCACAAAACTGCAGCTAAGTAGACACGAGCAGCATCAGGCTAATAGTAAATTTCTCTGAGGTTATGGAGGAGTGGAACGTGGTATCAAGGACAGAGGACAGGGTGAATACATATATAGTTTTCTGCTTTCTTTATCTTTTTCAGTTTCTAAAGCTAAGACATTGTTTTGCTTCCATCAGCTGTTTCATTGATGCAAAAAGTTATAGTATAGTAGAATTTTATCTTAAAACTGTTTTAAGTTCTAAAGTAAAAAATCAGTTTGTAGTCAACGTTAAAGTGAAAAACTTTAATGAATGTGTCATCTTTGAGACTAACATGCTTTATTATGCTTGACTAGATTTATTTATTCTAGTGCTGGGAAGATCTGTTTTATTTATACATAACAGGTAGTTGCCTGCTCCAGGGACCATGTTCACAATTTTTACCACTATATAAATTTTTAGTTTTATTTGAGGTGGAAATCTTGAGTTGAACTTTCATAAATTATATACTAAAATATGTAAAACTGTACTTTAAAGCTATAAATAAGTTGGTTTTCTAAAATTCAAAAATATCTAACTTCATAATAGCCCATTATTGGGTTCACCTTTTTCTTTACCTGTTGATAATTGTCTGGGAAGCCAGGGTGCTTGGTGGTGGCAAATGTAGCTCAGCCCCAGAGTGGAAAACCACTGGGAGTGTGATGGCACACAGGACCCACTCCACACACAATTTTTCCCGTGGGAAACCAGGCCTGACTTTCTATAATAGCTTAAAAGCTTGCTTTCTGCTAAAGTGCCCCCTCATCCTGGGCTGTGAACAACAGATGTTCAGCATGTAACCTTGAAGCAGTTTCTTAGGGTCTATTTTGGGTTAATTTTCAAGAATAGGATGTGGCTAGATGAGTTATCCTTATCATCCATGCATTCTTTTCTCTGTTATATAAAAGTAATAATCATATAAGGCAATAATTGGCAAAATGACTCATAACTTTCTTGGATGTAATCCACCTAGATAGTTAATAAGTCTGTTCAGACAGGGGCAAACTGTGCTTTCTCCTTTAGAGAGTGGCCAGTTTTATCCCCTCTTCTCAACAGGATTTTTGCAGTCCATGTGCATTTATTCATTTCATCCACAATGCCATGGACCCTGCTGGTCAGAGGTCTGCGACATAATTGTGTATTATATTTCATTTAATTATATTAATCTGTGTATGGCTTAGGACATCATTAAGTTAATGTTTCCCAACCAGCACACTTCCAAAGTGGAACCATGATCCCTGAAGTGGGCACATCATGAAAAATGTTCAAAGGTTCAGAGAACTCAAATAACCATTGAATGAGAAATAAATGAGTTATTAAGAAGAAGAACTGGATCATCAGTGAGCAATCTGGGGCCCTGAAGACCTAAGAAGTGAGATGTGAATGAAAGGCTCTAAATTTAGGCCAAGTGAGAGCAGGTGATCTCAGTAACTCAACAATTGACATGATGGATGGCAAGAAGTCCAGAATAGTTGAGGCTCAAATGTTTGAGGTCATCCTGGAGCCAGTGGTTGCTGTTGATGATCTACCATGTATGATTAACTTTATTAAAAGCCCCACTGTGGGTCACAGCTCAGGTGAATGTTTGCAGTCCAAGAGGAAATATACTGTTGACCCAGAGTATATATTGGGCACAAAAATAACTCTGCAAAGGTCTTCACCCAGAAATAATGGATTAAAGAAGAAGACTGAAAGTTAGCTCTAACAAAAGAACTAAGTCTTAATCCTATGTTCACAAGCCCTGGTGCACCATTCATCTTAAGAGGGTTCTAACTATGGAAAAGTTCACATCCTCAAGAGAAACCTGCCTTGGAATACAGTGTGACGCCCAGATGTGTGTGTGTGCATGTGTGTGCATGTGTTAAAGTTACAAAGTAGGAAGAAACTTTAAAGTTGCACAAACCTGTTGTCCATAGACTAATTATGATGCTTTCAGGAAAATGTGATTTGGAAGAAGTAACACAAGCACAAGAGAGGGTATATTAGTAAATTCCTAGAACTCAAGCTTTGTCTCATTACTGTGTAAAAGACAAAAAACATGAAATGTCAATTACAGATCTTTATTTTTGGGTTAAAGTTATTTTAAACCAGACAAATATAAACATCATAATGTCAACATTAATAACAGAATATTTAGACATTTAGATAACCTATATTTAGCCCAAGGGCTTAAAAATATTCACTGGCTTGTAGATATAAATATAGGCATAGATACATGATAGATTTATAGTTCTCTTTTAAATATAGAGGTATACATATATTTTCTTTTGTGAAAACTTTTTTGAAGTCCTGCTTTTTCTAAATTTGAATGGCTTAACTGTAGTTAAGGACATTCATCTAATCTTGTGAAATATTTCCCTTGGTTTGTGGTGTCTCCTGAAATGCAGGTGCAAGAATACAGCCAGATTCATAAAACAAGCTCCAGAGCTCACAAGTCTCCAGGGTCTCCCACCATCTCTCTCTGATGTTTCCATCTGTAAATGCTCCATTCTCCTCTATTCCTCAATCAGCCTTCTCTTCTGCTAAACCCCAAGACAGGAATTGTTATGGTCTCTGTCAAGGTTTTATCCATGTCTCCTCCATGTGATAAAGAAACTCAGGCTCAGACTGGACCATCTTAGTGTAAATTCCAAGTTTCCAGGAAAGGAGCTTTGACTAGCTCAATTCAAGTGAGGTTTTACACTTATTTCCAATAAATAATTGTCTAAATATGACTACTGGTCACAGCTCAGTAGTATTGTAATATTTAGTTAGTGGCCTCTGGGCAGTATGTAAATAGGGAAATGTCTAGAGAAGAAAAGCCATGATTTGGACCTGCACTGCAAAGGCATGTAGTACAATGGGTATGTACTGTAAGAGTTCAGAGAGCTGTCTCAGAGATTAATATTCTTACCCACACCCCCTCCCTTCCTACTCCAACAAAGTCCTGTCCATATTTCTGGGAGGAAAAGGATTAGAACCACAAGGTAATTTTATGCAAAAATTATAGTATGCATGAAAGAAGCAAACACATGCAGCATTGCTGATAAATTGGTATGACAGAGAATAGACCAAAGATATGTCTGTGTGTATCTGTGTGTATGTGGTTGTGTGTCTCTGTATGTGTATGTAGTTGTGTATACATCCATGTGTGTGGTATGTGGTTATATGTGCATGTATGTGGTTGTGTCTGTATGTAGTTGTGTGTATCTGTATGTGTGTATTGTGTGGTATGTGATTTTGTGTGTATGATATGTAGTTGTGTTGTCTGTGTATACTGTGTGTCTGTATGGTTGTGTGTATCTGTGTATACCTCTATGTATCTGCATGTAAATGGTTGTATGCATTTGTGTCTTTGAGTGTTTGTGCATGTCTCTGTGGTATGTGGTTGTGTCTGTGTATGTCTGTGTATGATTATATGTATCTCTGTGTGTGGCATATTGTGTGTGTCTGTTTATATGTGTGTCCTGTGTGTATGGTGTGTGATTCTATGTGTCTTGGTGTCTTTGAATGACTGTGTGTGGTTGTGTGTGTCTGTGTGTGGTTGTGTGTGTCTGTATGTGGTTATGCATACCAGTGCATATCTATGTGTGTGGTATCTGGTTGTGTACATCTGTGTGTATGTATGGGTCTAAGTGTGGCACGTGTGCCCGTGTGTACTTGTATGCCTCTCTGTGTATACATGTGTGCATATGGTATGACAGGAGGCAGCAGTGAATGGTTCCAACCTTCAGCCAGTTCAATGGCATCACATCTAAACCAGGCCCTTCAGTAGGAAGTAGCTACTAGCCTTCATGTGGAACATTAATGAAAGTCACTGTTTAATAGGAGGATGTTAGTGGCATTTCCCTTTCTGTTCAGCTTGGGGTGGGGGTGTGTCTATCTCTGCAGGTCCTAGTCCTAGTCCTCTGGTTGTCCTTTACTTAACAAGTAACCACTTCCTAATTTGCCACCATGAGGTTCCATCATGAACTCTCTTGTGCCTGGCCGCCCTTAAGCTGGAAACTCTCTTGATTAGGGTACATGCTCACCTAGCTCCTGTAGTGTCCACTAACTCTCTTGAAACCTGTTTGCACTGAGAGCAGAACTATATTCTATGTCACTGCTACTCTCCATTTTAGACCTACCATCTCTCACCAGTTCTATTGTATTTTTCTTGTCTGAATAGCACAGATGAGCAAGTCCTTGACTATACAGATATCTATCCAAAGAGCTATCAGTCTAATAATTATTATGAGTAATTATTGTGGCATTTCATTTTTTAATGTTGAGAAGAGAAAAAATGTCCTTTCTGAACCAAGAATGCATTGGTGCTTCTGTTTTTCTATTCCATAGAAGCTGTCTTCTTGGGTGTGTATCTTTATAAATGTAGAGTGTGGCATACTTAGTGCCTTTTATCATCAGATTTAGACCTTAGCTACAGTTCTGAGACAAAATAAATCTCTCCTGTAATCCAGTTACATTCTTTTTTAATACTTTCAACTCTTTTAGAGCTTGATCCCCCCCTTGCCACTTATGACATGCAAATCTCAGGAGGTATTTGCCTCCCAGATATTCCCTGGTCACATATGACAACCTCATTGTTAGGAATATATGGTCTATAAGAAAAAAATGTTTATGAAGCACTGGAACTTATTCTTATTATTGGCAAAAATAATTTAATATGTCCTTATACTCATTTACTTTTTCCACAAATATTTACTGAAAGCCTGCCATGCACCAGTCACTAGGGCTAAAAATATGAAAGAAGTTACTACCATCTAGCTTGGGAGACAGGTGATTTAGACATCAAAAGAGAGAGAGGAAATATACTGTTTCTGTGTTGGGAACTCCTGACATGCAGAGGTCCCTTGGTGTAGTGGATAAAATGAAGACTTCCAGGCAGCTTGTGCTAGGAGAGAGAAGGCCAGCAAATGTCTGAGAGACAAATGCCTCAATTGTCTTTCTTCAAGGTCTTTTATTGAGTGCAATAAGCTAACAGGCAGATAGCATGCATGTAAAGCTCATCAATTAATGTTAAACAGTGCTGATTACAGAAAACAGATATTGTTCAGGGATAACAATTGAAAAAAAGGTTGAGATCTCCCTCAGGTCAGGGTATGTTGGATACAAAGACTAAAGATTGTTGTAAAATAGGGAGAGTGAGTTCATTTTGAGTTTAAAGTTAAAACCTCTGCTGCTGGTATGATAACATGATCAAGCAAGGTAAAAGAACAGGGCAAGCTTCAAAGGACATAAAGTAAGGTAAAAAAACAGGGCAAGCTTCAAAGGACATAAAGCATTTTCTCACGGCCCGATTCCCACTGGAGCCTACTGGCTATAGCATCGAAGCATGTGTGCAGCCAGCTTTCCCAGTTTTCCAGTCAGGTCTTACAGGCTTCATTTCCTTCTCCTGGACTCTGCAGGGCTCCAAGTCTCAATACTTTCCCAGCGGGGACCCTGACACTTCTGGAGGGAAGAGTCGGGAAGAAAACTTCCTCCCCAGATAATGCAAAAAACACATTTAACCCTAAAAGAAAGAGAAAAGAGTAACTTAAAGGCAAAACCTCAGGTGACAGCAACATTACAGGAATTTGAAAAAAGAACTGAATCCAGTGGAGAGAAAGGAAAAAATAGGAAAGGTGGCTCTTCATGTAAGACAGCAAAAGCCAATACAGAGGATGCAAACCAGAAGGGGGGGCATCATAGTATAAAGTGCCACAGACAAGCAAAGAGGGCAAGAAACAAGGAGGGAAACATACTTAGGAAGCTATGAGTGACCTCTGAGTGGGAAGTTTATTAGTGAAGGAAGAAGTAAGAAGCTAAATTGTGGTGTATCTGAGCAGTGAGCAGCCAGAATGAAAACATACACTCTTTAACATCCCTTTAAGGAATCTGGCAGAACAAGAAGAAAACAATAGCACTAGGAATGCTTTTTCTTTGTTTGTTTGTTTGTTTTTACCTCAAGCAATGAGGAAATCTAGCAAAGCAGTGTTGAAGGGGTGAGTGGAGATGAGAGAAAAAAGCTTGAATTGAAGGAATGGGGTCCTAGAAGGGGCAAGAAGGGGAAAAATTCTGTGCAGGACAAGCATGTAAAAAGGCAGAGTGATTTAAACTACCAAAAAGAAACACAGTCTTCTGTTTTATTCTTCAATACAGGTAATCCTTGCATTGAAAATTAGACTTGACATAACATTTTATCTTCTTAAATGTATCTAAAATACACCCTCACTGCTATCTTGCTACTTAACATATTAACTCTCAGGTGAGAAATTCTTACTTATTTAGTATTTCTCCAAAATAGCTCTTATTTAAAGTGTGAGTGAATCAAGTAAGTGTCAATAGGCCCCTAACAGAAAGTCTGGTTAAAGCTGGAAGTCTAAATTCAGCAGGGAAGAGGCAATCGAATCATCCATCAATGTCCAAGTTCACTGTAACACTAAGCTTTTTTCTCAAGCTAAGAAGTTTCCAGTTTCAATATGGTAAAGAGAGGTAAGTGTTCTTCAAGCACCAGGTGAAAGACAGGATAATCACATGACAACATTTTCTCTTTCACAGAGCTATGACTGAGCTTTCAGAAGGATTTACTCCACACAGTTTAGTAAAAGCAAACATGAATGGAAAACAAGTCCAAGTATCTCTCCCACATAAAAATTTGTGGAGATAAAAACAAAAAAAAACAAGAACAGACTGTTTTTACCAATAATAACAGATCAGAAATATTTTTGCATCATTCCTTCCACTCCCTAATACATTGTGCTGTTTTGAGGGCAAGAAACATGAGATAAGACAAATGTGTAATTATTTCTTGACTCACTCTTTCTAGTTTACCATTTTCATGAGATGCCACAACTCATTATTTGCACTGATGTATACAGAGGGATTGGGACACTTAGTTGATATGCATTTATTCAGCACTCTGTAATATATCTTTAATGGAGTACCAGACTGTGGCATAATGAACTGTTTAGAAAGATTTCTGCTGCATGAACAGGGGTTATTGCTTGCATAACCTGTACTTATTTTTCATTACAAAACTAAAAGATCAAAGCATAATTCATACAAGCAAATGAAGTTAACATTTAATGGCTTGAGAAATAGTAGTATGAGCTTGTACTATGTCAAACACTGAGTGGCTATAAAACAAAGAAAAGGAATTCCCCAAAACTGCTAAATAAAAGCCAATATTTAGTGCATTGTGAAATTTGGATGGCAAAGCTAACAATGAGATTTCACTTTGTTAGGTACATGCAGCCACTTGATTGGCCTGACTTGTGTCAGGGAAGCTGCTGCCCCTCAGAGTTGCCTCTGCACAGGGACATGCCAGGTACTCAGGAGTGGGAAGGTGGAGTGGGAAGCTCTTCCTGCCTGTTGAGAACTTGGACACTTTATCCTGAGCATCCTTGCTGAACATGCACTGCACCACCTGAGCCTGGGGAACCAGGTGTGGAAGCTCATGTCACCAGAAGTCGGTGAGTAGAATGGAAATCTCTGAGGCTCTGACACACTGGCAACATCCAATGCCAACTTCAAATGCTGCCCTGTGGAGCAATGCAAGTCTGGAAGAAATTTTTATGAGTCTGTAGCAAAATGAAAATCATAAGGACAACATTATGAGTTTTCAGGTACATTTAATTTAAAAACTTTTTAATTTTTCTGAATTTTTAAGTTTATTATAAGCAATTTCTATTATGAAATAGTAATGATAATACAAGGTAGGTTCAACTGGTTATTTTTTAAATATTATGTGACAAAATTGGCCACTCAATATTACTCTCAAGGAATCCAAATTTCTCAGAATTATGGATTTAGATGTGTCATTCTTACAGGGTGATAGATTAATTTCCATATGCAGAAGGCATTTCAGTATTCATATAAATTACTAAGGATTATACTTTCTTGAACCTATGTCCAACTTCACTTGGAGGTACCATATTTTCTGTCTTCTGTTACCATTGGTTTTCCATTTGTAAAAATTTGATTGATAGGAGAATATTTATACATTTTCTGCATTTTCTGACTCATTATTTTTTACTTGCCAGGAATTTTCTTTGTGATCATATATAAATAAAATATATTAATATACCATATATTATAATTTTTGGAAGGTAGAAACAATAAAAGCAATATATCATTGGCATAGTTTCTATAGCAGCTCTTCTTTTTTATCTTGTATTTCAAGAAGGAGAAGCAAATGTCTTTTTGTGTGTACTCTGAAAGTTGAAAAGCTCAAGTTATCATACCTCCTTGGCCATGCCAGGCCACATTATAAAAAAGATCAATGAGATTTAGTCTTAAAAGGAGGAACCATTATCCTAATTATTACCACTACCAACAATATCATTGTCTTTGAAGTTAACATTTGTTGAGTTTTTATTATGTAAAAAAGGCACTGTGCTTGGGTTTTATAATTATTATTTCATTTAATCTTCACAAAACTTTATAAGCTACTTGCTATTATTTGCTCCCATGTTACAGAGAAAAAAATAAGACAAGGAAAGTTTACGTGATGTACCAAAGACACGGAGAGAATAATGGAGCCAGCATTGGAATCTAAATTCACTCGACACTAAAGTCTACCCTATTGTTCTCTACCTTATTTTTCTGGCCACTGCAATTTTCAACAATTTGGAGAGAGAACCCTTATTGAATAGTCGTGGCCAAACTTAATTTTCTGTTACATAAATAACCCTGAATATGCTTACTATTCCCCATCCCAAGGTCCAGTAATCTCATCTGAATGCCCTGCTTTGGTTTTCCTCATATATTTCTTAACTCTGCTATGAAAAGAGGTTTTAATTAGCCTGATACAGAGTCACTTCCTTGTTGCTCCTGTAGAGCATTTGTCTTTTGATAGACTTCAGAATCAGTAACACTTTAAGGGAAACAATAAATTTTTGTTATTTACCTTATAAATTCTGGGGCTGAAAGCAACCTTAGATCATCCAATTTATTATAGTAAATTAAATCCCAGAAAGGCTGAGCAATATGCCTGAGTCAGTAAACTGGTCAGTAGGAAAATATATACTGAGACTCAGTCTTTCTGATATTTGCCATCTTCTGCCTATAATATCACTGGCAAAGAGAAATATATTACTCACTAAAAGTCCTCAGTATGGGCTCTCTAAAGAAAAAAGTGATTCTCCTGGTTATATTTGTTACCAAATGTAAACTAAGTCCTTGCCACACCATGCATAGGGAGGAAGAAAAATAAAACAGCCTCCCTCTCCCCCAAAAAATAAATACAAAAATTAAACAAACAGACAAAAAACTTTCCTATATATCAGACTTGTCCATATAGGATCACTGAAATTCATCCTCATGCTTTGTGTTTCTGAGTTATGCTTTCTTTCATTCCTGATTTTCTCTAGAAATTGCACATTATTTCTAAATACACAGTAAGCTCTACACTGAAGAGTTCCAAACCCTCTTTCTCTAACTGTTGGCTTCAACAGATTCAATTAGGTTTCACTTGAGCAATTTCTATTTTTTAAATGGAGAGAGTAGAACAAGTAGCATCTTGTCGACCCACAAACAGGACCTTGTAATGATGTTCTTTCAGCTGAAACAGAAGTTGCTCACTGGAAAATGGAAACAATGCTCTCTATAACCCTTATTTGGGATTGATACAGAGTTGACCGAGGACTTGATTTAAAATTCAGCAACACGATTATCACAAATGCTGGGCAAAGCAAATCATCAAGACTACAAAATGAGAAATTCAGAAAGTAATGACTAAATCAATGGTATCTATAAGTAGGATGGAGGAAAGGTCTTATCTGGGATATTGATAGTTATTTGTAACACACAGGAACTTAATGTTTAGATACAGATGACAACACAGGCACTCATCAACTAAATTGGTGAGAAATATAGCAGAACAAAAGACAGAAAAACCATATTTAATTATTTACTTGAGTAACACAGTTAACAAAATTTGCAATCCTATAGTTAGGGACAGTATTGAGAAATCAGTATAAACAGAAGATGGGTAAATGTAGCCAAGCCCTTCTTCAACAAGCTGGGTTGCACTATTGAGAATGCATTCTTTTCAACAGAAATTGGTCCAGGGTCATGGTGGGGTGAGTGGGGCTGCAGTTGGGGAGTCTGTGGCTGTGAGTGTGAGTGGCTGGGAGGGCAGAGGCAGGAGGAGGAATGAAAGGTGGCCACTGAGCAGGCTTCATACTTATAAATTCTTCTCTTGGGAGCAAGAAAATAGACCACTGACCCAATTATGCCACTTATATTTGTTTAACACTAACTGAATTACGGTGTGGAGGCCTAAGTTTTTTGAAAAAAAAATTAAGAATATATAAAATAAGTATCCCTAATGAATACAGGGTACATTTCTTACTAGAATGTAGAAATCACTTAATTCAAAACTTTCAAATGAGATGAAACAAGGTAAAATTTTTGTGTTCCACCCCCTCACATATCGTATGATAGCTGGCTGACTCAGAGGAATCCTAATTAACTACTGAACCTCTGGACAGAACAAATAACTGCAAATACATAAAGGAAGAGGAGATCTCCAGATAACAAGTGTGGGCTCCAAGAAGATTCATTTTATGTGAACCCTAGTAAGGAACTTATCTGCTGAGAGGAACTCTCCATGATCAATGAAGGACACAAAGTTTATAAATAATAAATGCCTACTGGCCATTTACTGATAGGGACTTCTCACATGCTTCTTCTACCAGGAAGAACCTCAGACTGAGCCCTCACTTTTCATACTATGCCCTTCTTGTTTGTGCAGCCTGATCAACCACTGCACGGAAACCCTAGTTTTTGTCTTGCCACCAAGGGACTGAGGAAGTCCAAGTCTGGTCAGAACTATACAATTTAAATACCTCATTTATGTAAGACAGAACTAATTGAGAACTTGGGTAGGAACTTCCTCTGAAAAAGACAGCCTCGACTTTGTCTGAGTGGCACACAGTTTAGGTTGCTACCTGAATCTGTATCCCAGGCTGCAGCTTTTTGCTCAGAAAGATGCTTTTTATTTTTTATTACAGTCTAAAATTAATTTCAGTCTACACTAGCATGGCAGCTGGGGTGCTTTTCACATGGTGCAGCATGTAAAGAGAGCACCCCCGTCTGAGATGACAACCTTTGTGCGCCTTCTGCCTTTGCTTCAGCTGGGGTGCCTTTGGCCTATTTCACTGTGAGGAGAAGTGTGATTTCCAACTTGGCAGCACCCAGGTAACTGAAAAATGCTCAACTCCAGAAGACAGAGTAAACAGAAGAGCAGTGACATGCTGATTTTTTAGCCATTAAGGCAGAAATGCCTTATGATACAATGGATTTTGAAGACAGACGTTGATAAATGAGGCCTAATGGGGCTGGTCTGGCTGGACCCTGGGAAGAAGGTGGGCATCACTGAGATGCTACTGCCCTAAATCTGTGTTAGGGGCTCTCTGCAGCAAGCATGGAGGGTGCATTATAGAATGCACACATCTAGGGGTTGGGGGGAGCTGGGATCTATGGGAAGCAGATTGTGGTGCTGCTATTAGCAGATGCAGGTGGAAGCCACAACCTGCCATGGGTCTGCAGGTGATTATTGAAGGGATTAAAGACTAACAAGAGCTACCTGGTAAGAGAGATTGGGGCTAGAATGTGAACCAGGATCTTTACCCTGAATCTTACAAGCATGTAATTAAATATAGTTATGTTAATGACTGGTGCTCCTCTCTATGCATTTGGCCATAGTATGACCTTATTTTTTCCCCAAACTTTCTCCTCAGTTTTTTCAATTGAGAATCCAAGTCAGAGTTGATTTATGCAACTAAGAATTCAAAACTTGGGACATTGATCCCAAATAATATGAGGCAGTTGTGGCTGGAGGCAAATAGTGACAGCTGACAATTTTAGAGAAGACAAGTAAAGAAATGTAAAGCAGAACTTGAAAGTTGTAACCCACAGGGTCATTTAGTGAAGATATAGTATAAATACTCATGTAGCTCAGGGTTGGACATTTTCCTTACAGTATAGTTCAAAATGATCCAGAGCCACCACAAATAAGTAACTAGATATTCAGGAGTTTGTGTGAAAAAACCGAAAGATCATAACATTTTTAAAAGAAAGCTAAGGCTGAACCACTTGTCACCCTTGTGTCTTTTTTCTTGCTTAGCCTAGATTCAGCTCATGGATAAATCCTGTAGGTTCTGCTTATAAAGCAATACTCTTCCTAATACTTTCTGCTCTCTCTACCTCCTCTCCTATCATCAAAGTCAAATAGCAACTTGTCCTTCCAAATACTCCCTATCTGTCTTGCCTTGGTTAACTAGCACACAGTGTACTAGTCAGTTGTCTGGAAAATTAATAGGGAGAATCCACATTTCAAATAGTGTCACATGAGGACTTGATACTGTAATTGAAAAACAGCAATAAGCTTTAGACTTCAGCTGCATGATACTTAGAACCTGGCCCTGCCTCCATCTCCAGTGTCTATGAGATTTGAGGAAAATCAGGAAGATGAGATCTTTCTCTACATTTCCCTGGAAATCACACCAGTTGAAGCCAACATCATCCCTCACCTGGGCTATAAAAGTGTCCTCTTACCTCGACTCTCACTTTTGACTTTTGCCTCTTCTGGTTAGAGAGATTAAAAAATGTATAACCCAAATCTACACTTTGGGAAGTGAAAGAGTAACATTAATGATCACCCATAATAACAGTCATAAATTGAAGCCATCCCTGTCAAACCAGGACATCTGGACACCCTACCTTTAGTTAACTATTCTTCTAATACATAGAGAAAACTTTAAAAAATATATAAATATAATCTCATCAATATTTTTCTTAAAATGCTGCTGTGGCCTACCATTCCATCAAGAATGGCTGGGGCCTTCGAGGCTACTCTCAGACCTCATCTCATTTTACTCATGTGCTCCAGGCCCCTGGAATTTGTTCTGATCCCTGAAGTCATAGCTCCATTTTCTCCTGAGGCCTCTGCACATACTAACTTCCTCTGTCCACATGCTCTTTCCCTGTCTCTTTGCACAACTGATTTCTTAACCTTCAAATTTGATCACACATAATCTCCCCTAAGAAGCTTTTATTATATCAAAAAATCCATCCTCCCTTTTATTCTCTCACATTATCCTGATCAGTTGCCTTCTTATACTCAATTTCATCTCAATTTCCATACATTTCCATTTGTATTGGTATACTCTCCCCTCTGTCATACAAGCCCCATCCCTGCAAGCCACAATTTTGTGCTGTCTTCAGTACTTGAATCAGGGTTTGGAAATGTAAAGGAGAAAAAAATTATTTTCTCTCTACCCTTTTAAATTCTTGGCTGATAACCTTGCAACAAAAGATAGATTAACAAGAGAAAAACAAACAGAAGTTTATTAATATGCATATCTCAAGTATACATGGGAAATGCCCATAAAAGAATGAGTGACTTTCAGAGGTAGTTTAAAGTTTAGGCTTAAATACCATTCTTAGCTAAAGACAAAAGAGAGAAAGGTGTCAAGGGAAGTGGCCAGGTAAAGAAAACATGAGTTAGGTTTGTTGAAGATTAAATTAGTGACTTCTCCCTGATGAGTTTCTTGTAATTTAACCATCTTTCTTTTCTTGGTACAGAGAGGTAAACACTCTTACTAATGAAGGTTTCCTTTATAAATGTGTATTTCTCTAACAAAATGGTAAAGTTGATTCTGTTTTCAGAGCTTCTCTTGTGTTTGCTGTTTCTCAAAATACTCATCTCAAAATAATCTTTATGCCAAAGAGGCATTTTTTTTGGGGGGGGGGTTAAGCAATTACTTTTATTGTTTTTTTTAAGTATATTTTATTGATTATATTGTTACAATAGTTCCAATTTTTCCCCTTTGCTCCCCTTCGGCTAGCACCCCCCTTCCCCAACAATCCCCTCCCCAAGTCCATGCCCATGGGTCGTACATACAAGCTCTCCCACTTCACCCTTTCATATATTCTTCTTCTTTTTTAAAAAATATTTAATTAATTAGTTAAATATTTTAACACTAAAAAATAACAATCCCTCCCTCTCAGACTTAAGACCCTTTACAATCTTATAAAGGACAATGGACGAAGGTCTCGAGCTCCTCTAGCTGCTTCAAGCTGGACATGGTCATCGTCGTACCTACCCTTGGGTCAAGAAATCCCTAATAAGAGTGGGGGTGTGGAGGGGAGGGTGGCCTTCCCACAAGAGGAAGGATCATGCAGACTCCAGGTTGGTTGGCTGTCTCTGGACAACGGCATGCTTGGTTTAACAGGCTGGCATCCTTGTTGTATTCTGGGGGCAACAGGGTTAAAGGACATCATTCAATCCGTAACCACTAGATGACAAAAGACAGGTATTAATTTTTCAATGTCCCACATTAGGGAAAAGAAGGGCTTCTTTGGAGGAAGGTATGCCAGGTACATCTCACCTGTCCAAAACCCTTTTTCCCATTACACTTAGTTTGGACTGAGGGAAATATTTTAGGTTTCCCCCCTCTCAGGCCTCTGGGCTCTTTCTGTCCAAGCCATTAGGATAGAAAAGAGAAACCAGTTTTAAAGTGAAGCCCACAGACCACCCCGTTCTTCACCAACCCAGCCACTTAGTTCAGCCAAACCGTTGAGTCTCAGGAGGCAGCAATGCAGACAGGATTAAGTGAGGCCTATACATACAGACAATCACTCAGGTAATGAGATCGTAGGCTTATGCCCTTTGAAAACAGAAAACACATGTTAATTTATGTAACATAACCCACATACAAGTCTCTAAATCTGTAGGACTGTCTTATCGGAAAGACATCCAGTTGCAAGGCATTTGACATTCTTCTTGCCTGTAAATTAAGCATCTTTGATAATGCCACATAGTTTAACTTTCAAATGAAAACAAATTTTAAATGAAAAGAAACTTTAAAGACGGTTAGCTGCACTACTTTATAGTCTACCACTGGGCATTGTGATCTTCCTTGAATCGTGATTTTTCTCCCTAAGATTACCCTCCTTGTCATTAAAGGGACTGCATTAAGTTCATTTTTTATTTATCCTGTTCATTTGCATAAACACAACAAGAGCAGCAAATGATCACTTATGATCTTTAGTTCTGCTTTGCTGGAACTTATGCAAGAAACATTTAGGGTGACCTTCAGTCTGCCCTTCAGGGCACAGAAGCATATCCACATACCTGGCATTCAGCCTTGCCTATAAACACCTGTCTTTTCCAGGTCCTTCTGGTTTTCCATTGTGCTTTAAGGTCCCTTCTAGCCATCTTTCAGGAAAACAACCTTCATTCCTTCCCTGGAAAGATTGCTATGGACCGCTCATCCATCCAAGGTACCAGGCCTTTTATCTTGTGGACTTTTATTACCTTTGAAAGTCAGTCCCAGTAGCTCAGGGCCTTTTGGTAACAACCAAAGCCCAAGCATGTCTCCTTTAGGCATGACATTCCATTCAAAGTCTTAGTTAAAAAAAAAAAAAACAAAAAAAAAAAACCTCTATTAACAACTGGTCTTATTAGTTTTATGCAAAGAAACTTAGGTCATTACTTACTTCTTTAGAATGCCAAATTCTGGAGGGATCAGATAGGGCGAAAATATATACAGTGTGAAGAAAAATCCTTGTCCTTCTAATATTCACTGAACTTGCATTTCTATTCTTTATATTTTTATTTTTCCCCCCCACTAAAAATTTTTCTGTTTGTTTGTTTTTCCATTACAGTTGTCTCACTTTTTTCCCCCTCTTGCTTCCCTGCACCCTGCCCCCCCTTCTGCCACATTCAGTCTCCACTCAGTTGTCCATGTCCATAGGTATTTATACATGTTCTTTGACTAGACCCTTCCCCTTCTTACCACTTCTCTCCCTCCCATCTCCCCCTTTGTTAGTGTTAGTTTATTCCTTGTTTACATACCTCTGGTTCAATTTTGCTAATTTGTTTGTGTTGTTCATTAGTTTCCTGTAACAGGTGATAGCATAAGGTAATTTTCTTTTGTTGCCTGGCTTATTTCGCTAAGCATAATTCTCTCTAGTTCCAATCATGTTGTTGCAAATGGTAGAAGTTCCTTCTTTCTTTCAGTACTTATTCATTGTCATTTTCCCCCTTTGTACTCGTGTTCCTCTCTGTCTCTCTCTGTTTCTTCATCTTCTTAAAGCAGACCCTTTAGCATCTCTTGCAATGCTGGTTTGGTGGAGATGTATTCTTTTAGCCTTCTTTTGTCTTGGAAACTCCTTATTTCACCTTCCATTTTGAATGAGAGCCTTGCTGGGTAGCGTATTCTTGGTTGTAGGCCTTTGTTTTTCATTACTTGGAATATATTTTGCCATTCCCTTCTGGCCTGTAGTGTTTCTGCTGAGAAATCTGATGATAGCCTTATTGGAGCTCCCTTGTATGTTATTAGTTGTTTCTCTCTTGCTGCTTTTAGGATTCTCTCTTTGTCTTTGAATGTTGGCATTTTAATTATGATGTGTCTTGAGGTGGGCCTGTTGTGGTTCATCTTCATTGGGACCCTCTGTGCTTCCTGGACTTGCATGATTCTTTCTCTCTTCATGTTAGGGAAGTTTTCTGTCATTAGTTTTTCAAAGAGGTTTTCTATTCCTTGCTCTTCTTCTTCTCCTTCTGGAATTCCTATGGTATGGATATTATTACCTTTCATGTTGTCCTGCAGCTGTCTTAGAGCCTCTTCAGTCTTGTTCAGTCTTTTTTCGTTTCATTGCACTGTCTGTGAGTTTTTGTCTACATTGTCCTCCAGCTCGCTGATCCGATCTTCTGCTTCCTCTAGCCTGTTTTTAATTCCTTCTACTGTGTTCTTCAATTCAGAGATCATATTCTTCATTTCCTCCTGGCTCTTATTGATAGCTTCCATGTCCTTTTTGATGCTGGTATAATTCTCAGTAAGTTCCTTATAGTTCTTCTGGAGTTCACTGTAGTTTTTCTGGAGTTCTTTGTAGTTTCCGCTGAGCTCATTGAGCTTCTCCATAATCCATGCTTTCAATTCCATATCTGATAGTTTGCTCCCCTCTATTTCATTTAGCACTCTTTCTGGGGACTCTACCTTTCCTTTCGATGGGGGGTTGTTTCTCTGTCTCCCCATTTTTGTGACTCCTATTGTTTGTTGGTGCTTCTTAGAATGATTTGCACTTCCTCGATCTGCCCCTGGTGGTGTCAGATCCTGTACCAGTCTGGGCCTAGGCAGCCTGTTGGAGACTTTCAGGGATCTACTGCCTTTGTCTGACTCCTTTAGTTGTTAATCTATTCAATCTGTGATTAGTCGTCAGGCTTAAGGACCGTGGGTGTGGCAGCTTAATTCCTGTAGGAGGGCCTTTGCTTCCCCTCAGGCTGACGCCACTTGGCTGGGAATGGTCTGCCTGCAGCACTGGGGATGAGTCAGCACTGGGACCTGGCCGGCCGCTTCCCCAGCTCTCCCCTCAAAGCCACCACACCAAACTCTCCCCAAGCATTTTCTGTCCTCTCTGTCTTCCCTCTGCTTGTGCCCAGGGTAAGTGGGGGCAGAATATTTTCATATGTGATCCGCTTAAGAGCTCTTTTTCTCCAGCTGTTTCTCTCCGGCTAGCAAGAAACCCTGTGGCTTTTCACTTTTCTCATCTGGATACTATTTTACTTTCCACTCTGTTGCTGTAGGCTGGGAAGCCCAGCTGGGGGTTTAGACCCTGCCCTTCTCAGGGGGAATCCCCGGCTGCTGAGCTGTTTCTCAGTCCCTTCAGCTGTCACCCATGTGAACCCATCCAGCCCCTTCCGTGTCTCCGCACTCCCTACCGGTCACGTTGTGATGTAGCGGCCTTTTCTGTCTCTCCGTGGTTATAAGACTTCTTCCCAGCTAGTGTTCGGTTGGTTATTCCAGATGATTTCTCCAAAATTACGTTGTAAATCCAGACTAGTTCTGGGAAGAAGTTAGTGTAGCTTCCACTTACTCCTCCACCATCTTGTTTCTCCCAAAGAGGCATATTTTAGAGTAGCACATTCCACTGCCATTTAGAACATACATAGTGTTTGTAAAAGAATCAATAAATAAAATTTTAAATTATGTTCAATTATGTGAATTTAATAAGTAAAATGAAATGTACTAAAATTTTTTGTAAATAAAAAATGATATACAAAAGTGGTAAATAAATATGCTTATCTCAATATCTATCTACCCCTATATATGCATATATATTTAGAGAGAGAAAGAGTGTCTGTTACAAAATAATAGGCCTACAGTTCTACCATCAACAGGCTACACTCAAAAATATTATATATTAAACTATCTGGTTGGCGGAGAACAGTGGTGAAAGAGTTAAACCTTGCTGGTGAGGAAGAGAAGTTGGAAGGCACCTGAGATGTGTAATCAGAGACCTGATTTCTGGTGGTGGTGTCCTTTATATCATATGTATTATGAGTAATACAGATGCAGAAAACTCTATTCTTCATATCATTACATTTATATATAGCATAGTTTTCTTTCCAGAAATCCTATGCTTCATAACTGGAAGTTATTCAATACAACTGAGAGGAAGCACTAGAAGTGAATCATACCAGTTTGACATTTCCAGTTCTGCTGTGATCACCAGACCAAAATAGTCTTCAGGTCTCTTTTTCAGTAACATGAAACTTCTGTGTTTTAAAACAGTTCATCCACTGAATTAATCTCCAAACTGTCATTCACACAGGCAGATACAGCTTCCTACATCAGTCTTGTTACTCTGAAACACTTTTATTTTTACTTGTATGCATTCTTGGTAATGAATAACAGTCTTCTGTGCTTAGAGAAATCCATTGTCTAAGAGTTTCCAGAATTTTGTACAGGTTAACTCAGTAGATCTCATAAGATTCAGAGCTATCACTGAGGTAGACAAAAAGCATCATATTTCACATTTTACAGATGGAGGAATTTTAGGGATTTCAATTCAAGGTCCTCTGTAGTCAGCAGCCAAACAGAAGACCAGGCACAGAAATATTACCCCAGAATCAGACAGATCTCAGTCTGCCCTCTCACTTAGCCATGCTGGCCCTCAGGAGTCTCAGCTTTGGGAAGATCATGATATTAGTATTCTGCTTAGAGATCAAGATCCAGATGGAGCTGGACTGTAAGAGGCTAGAGACATTGCTTGTCCCCACTCTATTTATGCTGGCAAAGAGTAATTAAAATGCACATTAAAGCAGACCTCTATCCCATTACATTTGAGGAAATCCAATTCAGTTCCATGCAACCTTCTGCTCCAATCATTTTGCTGAGGTTTCTAGAGATCACAGTTGCATTTCTCAGTTTACCATCCTGGGAAGAGGCAATACTGCTAAAGGGGAACCTGAACTACTCTCTGTGACTCCCAGTTCCAGCCTTAAACCCCCTTTTGCCTTTCTTGTGAAGCAAGTGGTCCAGGCACATAGCACGGAGTACTTCACTTTTTTTCCTGGCTCCCTGTATCTTTTCCTCACCACCAACCCTGGGCTTGCATTTTACAAATAAAGAGCGAGCACTTTAGGCCCTGCTTTAGCCTCTGCTCTCTAAGGAATCCAGTCAAAGTGACTAGCTCAGGGGGAAACATCAAAACACAATGAGAAATAAAATAATCTCAATGCTTTTTTCATAAAACAAAGGGGAAAAGCAGACATTGAAAAATTCATGGCAGAGTACTATAGAATTTAGAAGTATATTCTCTTCTGGCTATATCTGCTTAGTCATCTATATCTTAGCTTCCCTACCATGGAAGATGAATTTCATTGCATTTCCCAAAATATTTAGAGCAGAAGAGAAAGGAAGGAAATGCAGGCTGAGTACAATGTTTATGCCCCACTGTCTCCATTTTATGTCCCATGTCTGTCTTCAGGAGTATTTCAACTGTCAGAAATATAATAGAACTTGAAACATGATAGCAGTTATGAGATATAAATCACAATTATATTTATTTTGAGACAAAGTCAATATCAAATATTTACCATTAAATTAAAAGCTGTGACAGAACAACAAAATTTCTGTGTATAGAATATATACACAAACAGCAAGAACAACAGCAGCAATGTAGAGACAAACATTCCCCACTATCAACAAAAAGGGAAATTGAGACATTTTTCCTTTCTGTCCTCCCAGACTCTAATTCCATCTTTGTCAACTTACCACCAACAAAAGAGAGATGATGTGTAGGGATGAGAAAACTTTCTGGTATCCTACAAACATCAACCGCTAATTCCTTTTTTACTTTTACCTCAGGAGAAAGCTGTGCAAATGAGCCAGTCTTACTGCAAAACCCCTACTGAAACAGGTGGAACTAAAAAAGGAAACCTTATTCTGGGAGAAAAAGTTAGTTCATACTCATTTAACCAGCATTCACTGCTCTAATTCACCAACTAGTAGCCATATAGGATTTAATAAAATGTAGGTACTGTCCTCCTATTTTGTATTTGATTCATTTTCAATCTTTTGTTATTGTAAGACACTTTATATCTAATACCTTTACCTATATATCTTTATGTTCATGCCCCTGTATATATGTGGAAAAGAGAAAGAAATTGTGGATCTTTAAAAAAAAATGTTAGTAGAAATCACCAATTAAGTATTTAATTAAGATGAATAGAATGTTTATTTTTCTGTCTCAATGTTAATATTGGGCTTAAAAAAATCATTTTAGCTTTTTCCATTTTGATAGCTGAAGTAAGAAATTCTCATAAATATTAGCAAGGGCAAGACAGAGTTTCCTTAAAGCCAATGATTGGCCAGGAAGTAGAGAAGAAAGGTGAGACAAAAATATCTGAAAAAAAAAAAAACACACCACTATATGTGTCTGGATTACAAAATGAACTTCTATGTGACTCTAATAACCCCAAAACTCTGAGGCTAATACAATTCGCTGTACAAAATGATCACTGAAGTCCCTGCTTGCCTATACTGGTCATGTTACAGAACCCCTGGGCTGCTCCAATTGAAAACAAACCCAAGGGCTCTTTAGTTAGGGGCCCTATTGCCCACTGCCAGAATTATAACTCTCAATACCAGAGTTTAGTGAAAAGAAAAAGAATTATTTACTTAACAGTTATATAGATTTAGATTATTTGTGGATTTCTGCTGTTAAGTCTTATGTTCTTTAAAACACCCATAAACACATATCCTTGCTTCCCCCTACCAAACCTGGCCAGTCTTAGGAAGGTCAGAAACACCATTTCCCTGCTTTCCAAACACAGTTCAGATTTACCAGCAGCTGCCAATCACTCAGTTCTGATTGGGGAGGTCCTTTCTGTGCTGTGGTGCCCTCCAGCTCTTAATGCAGAACCGCCTGGATTTTCAGCCTCCTTGAAAACTGCCTTCTTCCTGCAAACAACATGGATCTCCTCTCCTTCTCAAAACCACATGGCGAGAGCCTCTTCAAGCAGCCTGGAGACCCCTTCTCCAAGCCACATGGAGGGAGCACATGAGCGTGAGAGAGAGCTAAAATGTCTGCAGCTGCTTATGTATCCGACTGCGTCCTCTGATGCAGTGGGTGTTGCGAACAGTTCTGACCATTCACAGAACTTTACATAGGCTCTGCGTGCTTTTTCTATACCATCCCCTGGTTCAAGACCTCTCCCATCTTGGAAGCTTCCAAGAAATTTTGCATAAGAAAGACACTAGCCACCAGGCTTCTTTCTTCCCATCCCCCAGCCGCAAACTCTGGGGATTTTTGGAATCCCCTGTTTCTGTAACAGAGTTCAACCAAAAAAAAAAAAAATGAGAATGAGGAGATATACGTTAAGAGATTCATTGCAAGGAACCGGCTTACACAATTGTGGAAATGGCTACACTAGTGGAAAATCCATGTGACAATTCTTGGCGAGGCAGCTAGAAACTTCTGTCCGACATCAACAAAGCTGGTATCCAGAGGGAAAAATTTCTTCTTTTCAGGAAATCCTCAACTTGGCTCTTAAGACCTTTCAGATGATTAAATCTGGCCCAACCACATTATTTAGGATAATCTTCCTCACTTAAAGTCAATTGATTTTGGATGTCGATCCCATCTACAAAATACTTTTATGGCAATACCTAGATTAGGGTTTGATCCAATACCTTGGAACTATAGTCTAGTCAAGCTGACACAAAAAACTAACCATCACACCACCATATCTCATTGTATATCTATTTAGGATAAAGAAAAGAAAGAACTTAACAACCTTATCATTTTTAATTGCTATATCTCTAGCTACATACACTGTGTCATTCTTAAGAACAAGAATTTTCTCTTTTTTAAAAATTAATTTTTAATGCTATCCTGATTGGGGTAGTTGTTGCCAACCTACACATTAAAATAACATGGAACTAAAAGGGGCCACTCTCTACCATATTTGCAATTTCTCGTGGATCTATAATTATCTCAACATAAAAAGTTAAAAAAGAAACATATAGAACATGTACCCAACATTTTGGTTGTTAAAAACTTGTTAAGGAAGAGAACAAATAGAATAACTATAAATAAAAATAAAAACACAATTGAAAATGTAACACTTCACATTTTTGTATGGCAAAAGCCTATATAAACAAAATAAAATTAAACAGTAGAATTGAAAAATTATTTGCAATCCGCTGGCAAATCCTTATATCATATTGAAAAAGTACTAAATAACAAACCCTGGGAAACCTGAGTAAATGAGATTTTGATTTGAAATGCCAAAAAACAAACAAATAAACAGAAAACCAGTACTGCAACCACTAATTAATACATACTCTTTTCTCAACACACATATTTTTAAGCACTACGCTTGGATTGTTACCTAACAGCACTTGGGGTTCTGCTGCCTGCCACCACCCTCTAGACAAAATTCCAGAGGTAAATGTTTGGTAATAAAGGAAAGGAGTCTTTATTCAAAAGCTTTACAACTTTGGAATAATAGCTTTCCCCATGCATCAGTCACATAAGTCTATCAATTAAAGCTAAACTCTTTAACTCCTTAGTTACAATCACTTAAGCCTATCAATTAAGGCTAAACTCTAACACCTGAGTTCTAGCATTTCCCCAGTTTTAGTTATCTTATTTCTATAGAGTTAGTTTACAAACTAAAACAACATTAAGATACAAAAGCCACACAATTTTGGAAGACTAGTAGGCTTCTGCCTCAGAAGTCATCCCCTTTAAAACACCCCAAAAACAAACCTTCCACCCTCTGCCAGGCCAGCCCAATCCTAGGCTGTGCCCAGAGTTTCTTCCCATACAAAATAAAGTCTGTTCAGAAATGCAGGCAGCTGAAGCTCAATCATCAAGGCATCATAGAAGAAGACAGCCTGAGAGCCAGAGAGAGCCCACACCCACCCATCTGAGAGCTCTTCTTTTGTTTCAAATCTTCTTGCCTATAATTCCATGCACTCTGGAGGCATTGCTCATGTTTGCATGCAGTTCTTAGTGAGAGATGCCTCAGGTGGCTCGGCCATGTCAAAAGAATGGATGCAGGCCGTATTCCCAAAGACCTCCTCTACGGCGAGCTAGCAGAAGGCCAGAGGATGACAGGGCGCCCCAAACTGCGGTTCAAAGACATCTGCAAAAAGGACATGACACAATGCTCCATCAATCTCAACACATGGGAAGTTCAAGCAGACGACCGCCTAGCCTGGAGGCTCGCGGTCAGGCAAGGTACGTCACGCGCAGAGGCTGCGCGCAACGATCCCGAGTCGGACTGCACAGCCATTCTCGGCGGTGCAGATAGACTCTCAAGAAGCTATGCCATCGTCTCTCGAGACCGACGGCTGCCGACGATGGAGGAGGCATTAAGTTTCTCAGTCAATCTTGTCCTAGACTATTTACCATTGCCTCAGCAAACTCCTCCTATGGCCCTTCCCTATGTCTCCCCAGTGAAGTACGTGAGAAAAGGATGGCTTGCTGCTGGGAGAAACCAGGCCTGTTCTGATTATTCCCCTGCAAGCAGAAATTTCAGGAACAATTCACACATGAAGACAAGAAGCAGGAACACAAAAATTGCAACCTGCCCCCGATCCTTAAAGTTGAGGAGCTACTCATATCATGAATATGGCCCAAGGGGACATTGGATATTTTATATTAGTATGGAACTTCTTGTGGACTGGGAATGTAGTAAAGAGGAAAAGGAAGAAATGAAAGGTCCTCCCAATATTCCGACATAGGGTGAAAGGGTCAAATTCCCCCATTCCCACAGGTAGTGGTGAATAAATAGATAAAAAGAGTAGAATTGCATGTGGCGCTTCCCCAGCCACTGACAAGAATTGGTTTGCACAATTTTTCTAAAGTGGTGTTTAGATTCAGATTGCATACTTTCTAAATTGCTTTGGCTTCTACTTTTTCCTTTAAATATTTTTAGTAACAGCCCTGCAAATTCATGAAACTTGAAAAAGAGAGCCAGTTCAAGATAACTGTTTGCTTTGGATCTATAATGGTTAGAGCTTGTGGATAACCAAAATAGGAAATTTAATTCAATTTAACACTAGAAAACAAAACCAACTTGATTCATATAATAAAAAGTTTAATTTCTGGGTTTTCTTTCTCAGTGTAGTTTTTGTCTATATACAGAGCTACCATTTCTTTTTTTACATAGTTATAATTAAAACACACATTCAACTGGTGTTCATTTCACTTGTTAGTCAGAAATTTGTGTTACTATGAAGTTGACTAGTTAATTGGCAATAAATGGTAAAAATATTTCATCTAGTAGTCAAGCCCTCTTCCCACTGAACTAAACTGCTTTCATTGTACTAAACTTCTTCCTCTCATTTCTCACACTTTCAAGTCTCCTACTACTTGCTTTACCTTCCCCTAGATCCTGGGCCCAGTCCATTCTCATCTCTCCCAGAGACATTTCTGCACTCTTAAAAGAGTCCTATTTCCACCTGGGGTCTCAAGAAGCAGCTCCTTCCTCTTCTGACCCTGGGTCACCTTGGAATTCCCTTAGGTTCCCAAGAGGAAGCTTCACAAATTAGGCCCAATGTCCACTCCACAGGGCTTTGTTTGGGAAGTCCTAGAATTTATTGGAGTAGAAAGATTGTGGAGTCAAGGTGAAAGGACCCAGTCCTATTCATATGACCCATCCCTTGGTGGAGTAGTTGGTCTAGGGGCTCAAATAATGCAACTAAGGTTTCAACTCTGCAATTAAAAAAAACTTTTTTTTCTTTAAAATTTTTCTCCAGCTTTATTGAGATATAATTGATGTCATAACATTGTGTAAGTTTCTGTATTTTTTGGCTCTGTCTTCGGCTGCCTTGCCCTCATTCTAGAGCTCTGTGGCTTGCCTTAGGCAACTTCAAGTTCACAACTTTCTTCCTATTTTTAGTGGGAGGGGTAGGTAATGAGAGAATTCCTCTCCTCAGTCTGTACCAGTCCTGGGAATTACCCTTATTGGGGTCAACTTGCAATACATACCCACAGCTGAACCACTCATGGTCAAGTTTTTCCACAAAGAAAATTGAAGGGCTATTACCAAAAAGAAGAAAAATAAATGCTGGAGGTGCTAAAACAAATAGTCACAGCAGAATTTCATTTCAAAGGACATTTTCCTATGTTTGGAACCCCTGAAAGGGAAAATTAGGCAGATCACTGCATTTGTGGGATTAAAGACCACCAAATTGATGTGAAAAAATAGTGTAGATATAGAATGGAAAGAGGATCTCCCCTTATGGGTAGAGTTTCTGCAGGAAAAAGAGGACAATTTTAGTATCTATTGCCTCTTCCATCATGTGTCTTTGGTGACAGCAATTGATATTTCCTATGCATTTTCTCTTCCTTCATTCTTTAAGGGTTTAGTAAAACACACACACACACACACACACACACACACACACACACACAGTCCATAGTACCAGTGATGTTGAATTTAATCTGGCCTCTCAACTACTACATAACACCGTATCATTTAGATTCTGCTAGAACACATTGGATGACAGGAAAATTACTATTTTGCAAAGCTACTTGTTTCCTTTTTAAGCAGCTCAGATTATTAAAAGTTACATGATTAAAAACTTGTGTATCAAAATTTAACCCTCTCCCACCATGGCCCTTAAGATATCTGAAAACAGTGCCCACAGGGCAATTTGGAAAAGTAATTTTGTTATTCACTTGTCCATATCTTTTTGGTGTCTGTTCTCTCATGAGTCATCATGGAGCAGAGAAAATAAACCCATGGAGAACCCACAATTACTTTTACAATCAAAGGGTTGATTGAAATTATGCGAAAACCACTGCGGTCTAGTTTGTTTGGGACTTTCTGTTCTTCCTGCACTTGTATGTCTATTTCCTTACTCAAATTAAGGAAGTTTTCCTTCATTATTTTTTCACATAAGTTTTCAATTTCTTGCTCTTCCTCTTTTCCTTCTGGCACCCCTATGATTTGGATGTTGGCACATTTAAAGTTATCCCAGAGGTTCTTAAGCCTCTCCTTAATTTTCAATTCTTGTTTCCTCCTTCTGTACTGGTTGAGTGTTTTTTTCTTCCTTATGTTCCAATTCCACACCAAGACACATCATAATTAAAATGTTAAAGGTTAAAGATAAAGAGAGAATCTTAAAAGCAGAGAGTTACCTACAAAGGGGTGCCTATAAGACTATAAGCTGATTTCTCAAAAGAAACTTTGCAGGCAAGAAGGGGCTGGAAAGAAATATTCAAAGTGATGAAAAGAAAAGACCTACAACCAAGACCACTCTATCTAGTAAAGCTATCATTTAGAACAGAAGGGCAGATAAAGTGCTTCCCAGACTAGATAAAGCTAAAGGAGTACATCATCACCAAGCCATTATAATATGAAATGTTAGAGGGACTCTTTTAAGACACAGAAGATCAAAACTGTGAACATTAAAATGATTTTTAGATAAAAAATTTTATTTTTATCTGTAAAATAAAAGGAAAGACAAACTAAGCAGACAACAAGAGTAGGAATAGAATCATAGGTATAGGAAGCATGTGGAGGGGTATCAGCTGGGAGGGGGAAGAGGTGAGAAGGAGATAAATGGTACAGGAATTAAGAATCATAGTAAGACAGTGCAGAATAGACAGGGGGATGTTAAGAATAGTACAGAAAAGGATAAAATAAAAAACTTACGTGCAGAACCCATGGACATGAACTAAGGGGGATGGGACTGATGGAGGGAGGGGGTGGTTCAGTGAAGGGGAGCAAAGGGAAAAAATTGGGATGACTGTAACAGCATAATCAATAAAATATTTTTAAAAAACACTACGGGATCATTGGGGAATGTAGAAATCTGTTTCCTGCTGAGGGAGGGAGAGAAGCATTCATGGAATTCAGAGTGTGCAAGAAAAGTATTCATGCTTCTCAGAATGCCTTTGTTTGATTAATTAACTTTGGTCTTTTCTTTTTCTTTTCCTTTTTTCCAGTTAGATTTTCTACAGATGGTTTTTTGAAATGCAAATGCTTCAATTCTCTTTTTCCCACTATTTCAATTGAAGAGAAAATAGCTAATTTTCTACTTTTATCTCATCTAAATGGGACACATTTATCCTTAGATAATGGGAAAAGGCTGCTTATTTATTTTTAGGTAGTTTGTAAATGCTTATAATATACAGAGAGAGTTTTTATTTACATGGCTGTCAGTGCCTGTCATTTTTATACTGGGAAAGAGAATGGTTGGCCTGTGTTCTGAAGCCCCAGGAAAGACCCTGTTCATCAGCTTGGCACCTTGCAAATCTTTTAGGCATTGCAAGTAGGTCATGAATGTGAAGGATCCCTTCCCTCCAACCCACCTTGTAGAAAATGAATAAGAGAATTCAGTAATATTTTATAAGAATTCTGAAGAAGCCAAGAGTTCTCCCTCAATTGTCTTATGTCAAAATATTAATCCCAATGCATGCATGACCACATTGAAGCTCACAACAAACTATGAAAGAGGTATAATCATTATCATTTTATAGGTTAGAAACTTACAGAGAAAGTCATTGCCTAAGGTAACATAACACCAGGAAATGTGAAAAATAGAGTCAGAAAAATTCAAAATGGCAGCTTTATGAACTGGGAGGCAGCAAGCACTAGGGTGAATATTCCATGCCTCATTAATGATAAAAATCAGATCTGTCTGAGAGATCAAGCAGGTAGCCTTAGCGTCCCTATATAGAAAGGGAAGGGGATGTGTAGAGAGGAAGGGAAGTATATGTGCAAGACATACTGTGTGTTAGCCCTTTGTCCATGTGCTAGCTTAAAGAAACCATGTCCTTGCAAGGAAGCAGAATCATGTTTATTTATGAAAATAATAAGAAAACTGGGCATCTAGGGCATAAATGATTTGTCCAATTTTATATAACCATTGAAGACATTGAGGGGAGGATTTGTCTTGAGGTATTTCTTCCACCATAAAGAAACATTAGGAGACTTCCGGCCAAGATGGAGGCTTAGATGGACACGCTAGGTCTCCCTCTACAACTAGAGAGGAATACAACTACTTCAAAACAAAGGATAACTAGAAATTCCAGAAAATAAAACTACACGGAAGTCCAATATATGAAGTTATAAACCAGCGGTGCCATTTGGGCAGGTAAGAGTTAAAGAGGGCAGTGCTGTTTGTGGTCGCACCCGGAGCAGCGGGCGGCGAGGAATCCCGGCTGCGCAAGCCCCTGGCGGTGCGCGACCCCGGCGCTGGGGAGAGCGGCCGCCGCATCGCCTTGAACAGTGAGGCCCAGGGGGACGGGAGGACAGATCCTGGTCTCCTAGCTGAATAACTGTGTGAATCCATCTTGGACCCCCGCCCCCAAAGAAAGCACCACAGGGCTGCGAAATAGGTCGCGGATAGGCAGGCGCCGGTCGCTGATTTGTGACGCCAAACGGCGCCCGCCGGTCGCTGGGTCATTACGAGTACACAGGCACTGCCCCCGACAGCCGGCCCAAGAAAACAAAATGCATCTGTCAAAATGAGGCAGACAACTATAGAAATACCGGTGACACAACTCACCAGACAGCAGATAGAGAACCTGACAGATGAACAGATAAGAAACCTGTCAGAGGCTCAGTTCTGGACCATTGTTATCAGGTGGCTTACAGAATTCACAAAAGAGCAGGAAAAAGATAAGAAAGAAGCGAAAAAATTTCATAACGAAAGGAACAAAACCGCATACGAGATAGAAGGTGAGAAAAAATCCAGAGTTCATTTCAACAAACTGGAATATGGAGAAGGAACAAGCAGTCAACCAATGCAGAGAGAGGAAATGGGAAGCAACAATGAGAGGATCAGAAACCTCTGGGACAGCTATAAGGCCCAACGTAAGAATCATTGGTTTGCCAGAGAATGAGGAAGATGAACTAGAACTTGAAAAATTGAGTGAAAATATAATAAAGGAGAACTTCCCAGACTTGGGGAAGGGAATAGACTTGCAGGTCCAGGAAGCAAGGAGAGTTCCCAAGAGACTGGACCCAGGGAGAACCACTCCAAGACACATTATAATCAAAATGTCAAAAATTAAAGATAAAGAGAGAATCTTAAAAGCAGCAAGAGAGAAGAAAAGAATTATGTACAAAGGGGTCCCAATTAGACTATCAGCTGACTTCTCAAGGGAGACCCTACAGGCAAGAAGGGACTGGCAAGAAATATTCAAAGTAATGAAAATCCAAAACCTACAACCACGAATACTCTATCCAGCGAAATTGTCATTCAGAATAGAAGGACAGAGAAAGTGTTTCCAGGACAAAATAAAACTGAAAGAGTTCATTAGATCCAAACCACTGTTATATGAGATGTTAAAGGGACTGGTTTAAAAAAACAGAAGCTAGGGAGATGAAACAAAGGCAAACTAAATAGGCAACGAGAGTGGAAAAGGAACTGTGGGTACGGGAAGCATATGGGGGGGAGGTCAACAGGGAGGGGGAATGGGGAAAGGGAGGGAGATGATATAGGAATTGGGGATCAAGGTAGGAGGGAATGGAATAGACGGAGAGAGGTTGGGAGGAACTGTATGCACAACTAATGGACATAATCTAAAAGGGGGGGACAACTGGAGGGAGGGGGGCCACCGGGTGGAGGGGAGCAGAGGGAAGGGAAATTGGCACAAATGTAATATTTTAATCAATAAAACACATTAAATCTGAAAAAAAAAAGAAACATTAGAAAAAATGAGTGAGTGCATGAGAACCAGAACCAATCCTCATATCATATCATCAATCCCATTCATCAAAAACTCAAGCTCTTTTTTCTGTCAGGCTGACATAATTACCATCTATTCTTTTTGCAAGTCTGTTAAAATTGAAATACCATTTACTTAACAATTTTGCTATCACTTCTGATCGACTGAATGATTTACTTATTGATCTGTTCATTCATCAAGCACATAGCTTTGTACCTGGCATAGAGATAAAGTAAAAAGTCTTGCTCCTAAGGAAGTTCTTGTCTCATCAGAGATAGAATTTGTTAAAATGGCTATTAAGCAATGAGATAAAATAACCTTAGAAAATGGCAGAAGAGGGAAAATCTTTGGTTGAATAGACCAGCAAAAGTTTTAGTGTCACAACAAAGTCTTTGGGATGATTTTTAAAAAGAATTAAAGAGTCAATTGATCAACATTATTATTATCTAAACCTAATATATGTAGGAAACTAGGTTGAAAAAGGTACAACAAAATGTAAAAATATAAACAGCTTCATCTGTTGAGCCCCTACTTTCTGCCAGGATATTGATGTGCATTTATTCTTCTTCTAACATAAAATTTATTGATCTTCTTTAGAAACAAATAAGGTTAAGCTAAGACTCTGAAAGTCAATAATTTACACTGAAACATAAAACAGTCAACTTAGTATTCAAATTCCCTCCTTCCAGGTACCAAGAGCATGGTCCTTTCACTTTTCCCGACTGCCTTCCATGAGACCCTCATTGAAGGAATTTTCATACCATTTGGAAAGGTAAGCCTTAAAGACAGAAAAACAATGTGAGACAGTAAGTCAAAATAAATGAAGAGAAAGCTAAAAAGAAGGCTATTCCTGGAGACTATAAAGGATCAACAAAAAAGCTAAGATTTGAGGATTGCAAAGAGTTTTTTCAGTTCTATCATTTAATTTGATGTTGTTCATATAAGCATTTGCGATACAAAAATGTGAAATGTTATATTTTCAACTGTGTTTTCATTTCCACTTAGAGTTATTCCATTTGCTGTCTTCCTTAGAAAGTTCTTCACCTCAATATTATATTTCTTTCTGTATATTTCTTTCTTTTTTAAACTTTTGACTTTGAAATAATTAGAGATCCAGAAGAAGTTGTAAATATGGTAGAGAATGGTCCCCTGTGTAAATACATTTTATTTTAATACATGGGTAGCTTGGTAACTACTACCCTGATCAGGATACAGGAGTATGTATTCCATCTTCACAAAGATCTTCCTTATTCTGCCTCTTCATAAACACACCCATCTCTCCCTTCATCATCTCTAAACCCTGGCAACCACTAGTTCCTTCTCCACTTCTAGTATTGTGTCATTTCCAATGTCCTAGAGGCAGGATCACATAATGTGTGATATTTTCATATTGGCTTTTATCAGTAAGCATATGACCTTAAGGTCCATCCAAGGTGTTGAGTGTAACAATTATTCCTTCTTTTTCATTACTGAATACTGTTCATGGTGTGAACATACCACTATTTAATGATTCACATATTTTGTTTATTTCCAAGTTTGGGCTGTTACAAATAAAGCAGTTATAAGCATTAAAATTTAATTAATTAGAAAATACCTAACCTTAAGTATGACAAAGCTTAGCTAGAGATATAGTAATTACAAATTAAAATTATCAAGACTTTTTTTCTCTTTATTCTAAGTAGATATATAATGGGATATGGTGGAGTGATAGTTTTAGGTATCAACTTGACTAGACTGTAGTCCATATGTATTCAATCAAACACTAATCTAGGTGTTGCTGTGAATTTTGTAGATGTGATATACAACCAAATTCAGTTGAGTAAGGGAGATTATCCTAAATAATCTAGTTGGGCCAGATTTAATTATCTGAAAGGCTTTAAGGGCCAAGTTTAGAATTTCCCAAAGAGAAAGAAGACATTCTCCCTGTGGACATCAGCTTTGTTAATGCCAGACAGAAAAAAGTTTTTCTTATAATTATATATCCATGAATTTTAAAATGGACTTCCAGAAATTATTTTAAATGAACCCCAAATCTCTGAAGCTTTGAATGTAAAATTCACTGTACAGTTAATGATCACTAAAGACCTTCCCTATCAGTATCAGTCAGGGTTCAACCAAAACAGAAAACAAAACCAGAATTCATAGGGGACACAGATACATATATTTTTTGTAAGGAATTGACTTATGCACTTGTGGGGGATGGCTACACAACTCCAGATTGTATGTGGTAGATCTTTAAGAAAGACAGCTAAAACTGCTATCTGGTTGTAAATGTAAAGCAGTCAGAGTCCACACTCTGTCAACGCTTGGGGTGAGTGAAACTATTATAGGGATGAAACATCATACTATTCTTAAAAGTTGGAAAATGTTTAACCAGAAATGTTTAATATAAACACACTAAATTACTGCCACTAAAGATCCATATATGAGTCTCAAACATATATAAGTGAGCTCTCTTGGACTTTAAAAAGGTAATTACATTTTATTTTTATATTAATACTTTAAAACATCTGACTTTTTAGACACAATATATACAGAAGATTTTACTGTTTCCTTCTGCAAGAGTATATTTTTAAAACATCCTATTTCCTTAATTAAAAAACAGAAGGGCATCAAAATGATGGAGTATTATTTTGAGAAAGTTTTGCTGTTTTATGAGAAATACAATTTCAAAGTCAATACAAACATACAATTAAGCATATTTTTGTAGTTTATGAATATTAATTTAGAAAATTACACAGTAAAATAAGAATATAAAAATGGATTTGGGTAATATTTTTAAATAGTTAATTTTATCATTTTATACTACCACTCATAATTATTACTCAAGTAAGGTAGTTAAGAAATTTGTTTTCTTTTTGTCCTCTTAATGTTAATTCCCTACCATAAAGCTGAATCTGTTACAGAGTGGGGGTCCCCAAAAATCCCCAGAGCCGTGGGTTGGGGGATGGGGGGAAAGGAACAGCTTTTAAGATGCCTTTGCATAACTATGGCTGGTAGCTAGTGTCTAAGTTATGCAAATGGCTTTGGTTCTTCCAAGGCCCCAAGGAGATGGGAGGGGTTTTGACCATGGAATGGTGAGGAAAGAGCACACAGAGCCTGTGCAAGGTTCTGTGAATGGTCAGAACCGGTTACCATGCCTACTGCATCACAGGATGCAATCAGGGACCTAAAAATAGGTGGCAGACATTTTAGCTAGGAGATACCATGCAGGTTTGAAAGGGAAGGGAGAACTCCATGTGGTTTACAAGGAGGCAGGGAACTCTGCCTGGTTCTGCATTAAGAGCTAAATGGAAATGCAATATAGGCAAAACCTCCCCAATCAGGCTCGAATGATTGGGAGCTGCTGGTAGAACTGAACTGTGTCTGGGGAGTAGGAAAACTGTATCTCTGACTTTTCTAAAACTAGCCTGGTTTGGTAGGGGGAGGCAGAACTATGTGGGCATTTTAAAGAAAATAAGACTTAACAGCAGAAATCTGCCAATAATCTAAATCTGTATAACCTTTAAATAAACAATTATTTTTCTTTCACCAAACTCTGGTATTAAGTTATGCTTCTGGTGGTGGGCAATCAGGCCCCTTATAAATGAAAAGCTCGTGGGTTCTGTTACAAATCTATTTTAAAGATGATTTCAGCACCGAACACCACTAATGTACATGATATACATCCTTTTCCTTAATGACACATAAAAATATGTGTTCCACCTTAGTGCACTATTGGTGGGAATAGAGACCACTGTGGAAAGATCTATGGGATTTCCTTAAAAAACTAAAAATGGAACTGTCTTTTGATCCAGTGATTCCTTGCTGGGATTATACCCTAAAAAATCCCAAAACACCAATTCAAAAGAACCTATATAACTCTATGTTCATAGCAGCATTATTTACAATAGCCAAGTGCTGGAAACAGATTAAGTGCCCATCAGTAAATGAGTGGATGTGAAAACTATGGTACATTTACACAATGGAATACTGTGCAGCAGAAAGAAAGAAGGAACTCCTACCTTTTGAAACAGCATAAATGGAATTGGAGAGTATTATGCTAAGTGAAATAAGCAGGTGGTGAAAGACAAATATCATATAATCTCACCTGTAAGAGGAATCTAATGAACAAAACAAATGAACGAAATAGAACCAGAGGCGTGGAAACAAAGAACAAACTGACAGTGACCAGAGTGGAGGAAGGAAAGGGATTTAAAGGAAGTAAGGAGAAGGGTCTAGTCAAGGAACATGCATCAATAACCCATGAACATGGAGAATAAGGTGGAGATTGACTGTGTGAGGGGGTGAGTGGGGCAGTGGAGAGCAATGGGGAAAAATTGGAGCAACTATAAAAGAACAATAAAAAAGGCAAGAAAATGAAGCATGTTACACAAACAAAATTAACCATTTGATGGTACAACTACTTTGAAAATACAATATTTTTACTGCTTTTATATCCAAATGACTCAGCTAATTTTATTTTTGTCTTGGGGAGAACAATAATAATATTCCTTTTGACTTAGAATACCAGTAGACTGACCACATTTTTTCATTAAATATGGTCATTTAAAAAATATATATTAAAAGATGTATATGAGTCTAGTTGACTTACAATATTAAGAAAGGCTAAATGGAAGTTATTCCAGCTATCTGAATTAATATAAAATTTACAAATGTTGTATAACAAGAGCATAAACATTTGTTTCTTGTTACTGTGCCAATAACTAGTAGGTTGCTTTTGTTTAATATTAAATCTCTACCAAGAGAAAAAAAAATGGCTTGCAATGGTTTCTCAGATGCTTAAAATTTTAATTATAAGGAAACCTGTCACAGAGTTTGCAAATCCATCTCAACTTCTGAGTAAGGGAGAGGGGAACTTGGAGAAAAACAGAAAATATAAGCAATCAGTTGAGAAGACACATGTTTCCATACTATAAATTTTAGAAAAAAGATACAGAATATAAAAGGAAGAAAAATATCAAAGAAAAAATGTCATCTACATTACTCAGTCATGAAGAATATGCAAATGTTTGCCCAGTGTTCTGGAAACTTTCCATAAATGACCAGACTGAAAATATTACCGGCTTTCTGGGCCATAATAGATCTCTCTTGCAACTACTTAACCCTGCATTATTAGCCATGGACAATCCATAAATGAATTACCCTGTCTGTATTCCAATAAAATTTTACTAATGGACATTGAAATTTAATTTCATATAATTTTCACATAACATTTTCTGTTTCTTCTTGTTCCTCCTTCTCTTTCTCACTTAAAAATAAAACAACATTGTAGACTGTAGAAAATCTGATAGTGGGATAGATTTGGCCCATGGCATGTAGTTTCCCAACCCTTGGTCTAATTTGAAGGACTCACTGAGGGCTAAGCATTGGAACTTCACAAATTAATTCTAAAATGTATATGAAAATATAGGGCCACAAGTATACAGCCCATTTTTGAGCAGGAAGAATGAGGTAACATACACAGAGATGATAGATCAGTATAATTTCTAATCATTGAGAGACTTAATATACAACCGAATACTGGCCAAAATATATATGAAAATAAAACTTTGGCCCAAAATCTGCAGCAACTAGCTCTGAAAGCCAACATGCTGTCTACCAGCCAGAGTTGCAAGAAATCAGATAACCACCTCTAGTAACCAGTACAGGAAGCCCTATAATAACCCCTACTAGTAAGCCACTAACTTAGTGATGACCATATTAAACATTTCTGATTGAATAATCAGCCCCCAAATTATCAGGACTTGACTGATAACTGACAACTTTTTTTTTTCCTAGCTTCCAGCTTAGGCACAACTCAAGAAAGCCAAATGTTCTGCATCTAGTCAGCCTACCAATGGCTTCAATGAGGGCACACTATAAAGTTTTCCCACTCCCCTGTCTGCCTTTGAGACTCTGTCAAAATATAATTGATGGTGGCTAACTCCCTTGCTATAGCAAACTATGAATAAATAGCTATTGCCTGTTCTTATTCCACTTATTTCCACATAATGACAGTTTTGAAATACATCTATTGATAGAGTAATTTGTAAATAATTGTGATAAATTCATAACATAGAAATTAGCTGACAGAGAAGACTTCTGTGATAATTGCAGCCCAGTGAGATATACATGAATATTTCTTACAAATTTGGCTTGGGATACGTTTGAAAGAGAAAAAAAAGCTCTGACATTTTTGATATCTTTTTCCCCCACTTCAATAACCACGGGAAACACAAACATGCCAAGTTCTCACTGGGGGAAATTTAAGCCCAAACTTGGGCTCTATACTGTATCCCAATTTTCCATCCATTTCCAGGGCTCAGAGAGTAGAGAATCTATAAAGCCAGTTATCAGGAAGTCTGCAAAAGTGTTTTTTTGTTTGTTTTGTTTCCTTTGTTTTTTGTTTTCATTCCACAGCCAGGTCTCCCAGTCTCCAGAATGCAGAACTCATGAATTATGATAGTTCATGGCTTGGTATCATTAAATTAAAAAGCAACAAGAAAGTGAAGAGGGTGAGTAGAGTATGGTTGACATGTTAAACATAGTTAAAAATTACAATTTCAGATAAATAACAAATACTTTTTTAAGATAAGTATGTCCAAAATACTGCACTGAACATACTTTTACTAAAAATAATTATTTGTGTATGTGAAATACAAATCTGGGTATTTTGTACTTTTATTTGTTAAATCTGGCAGCCCTAAGTTAGAGGGTAGCACAGATATTTTTCTACTTCTTTTATTGGATATTTATAACCAGTGTTGATATTCTCCCTGTGGGCTACTTAGAGATGTGCTGTTTCATTTCCCAATGTTAACTCTTTAGAGATAAAAGTTAGTACAATTTTTAATAGAATGCTAATGACCCTTCAATGTTCTTTCAAATTAAGTACCTCTATATCAGGATGTAAAATTATAAAGATAAGGGAACTTTCATCAGGTAGCTTCAATTTTATTTTTAAAGAGGCAAGGTCATGTGTTGAAGTTGGGGAAAAAAGGATAAGATTGAAGATACTAGAAAAAGTTTGTTATTGTTATCAATAATGGAATAAAGTTGAATAGAGAAGTGTAAACAAATTAGGCACCTCTATAAACTAAAATATACAATGAAACCAACAAATAATATTTAATGCATGCATGCCTGTTACAGAGACAGGGGAGTCCAAAAATCCCTGGAGTTTGAGGCTGGGGGATGGGGAGAAGGAAGCAGCTTTCAGAATGCCTCCACATGCCTGAGGCTGATGGCTGGTGTCTTTCATTATGTAAAATTGCTTGGATGCTTCCAAGGCCTCAGGTGGATGGGAGGAGTCTTGAACCAGGTGATGGTATGGAAAGCACACAGAGCCCACGTGGGGTTCTGTGAATGGTCAGAACTATTGGCAACACCCACTGCGTCAGAGGACGCAGTCAGGGATATATAGGCAGCTGCGAACACTTTAGGGGGGGCACGCTCTGGGTCTGTCTCCCTCGCTGGTGGGTGTTCGCAGAGGTGCTCTGGAGAAGGAGAGGAGATCCATGCGGTTTACAGAAAGAAGATAGTTTGCAAGGAGGCTGAGAATCCAGGCGTTCCTGCATTGAGAGCTGGAGGGCACCACAGCACAGAAAGGACCTCGCCAATCAGATTGAGTGATTGGCAGACACTGGTAAAGCTGAACTGTGACTAGGAAGTAGGGAAATGGTGTTTCTGACCTCCCTAAAAACTGGCTAGGTTTGGTAGAGGGGAGGCAAGGATATGTGTAACTGTTAAATAAACAATTTTCTTTTCACTCAACCATAATATTCAGAGTTATAATTCTGGCGGCGGGCAATCAGACCCCTAACTAAAGAGCCTGTGTGTTTGTTTTCAAGTGGAACAGCCCAGGGGTTCTGTAACATGCCTACTATTATATGTTATAAAGTGGGATGATAAAGAAATATACATGGTGGGAGTTGCTCTCCTATAATAGTGAAATAACTCATATAGGACCAAAGCTCAGGACAACAACGGCAGGAGAAGCAAGCAACAGCAGGAAGAAATGAGTGCAGTTAACCTTGGAAAGAAGAGAACCTTATGAACTCATGTTTTGGGGGACCTTCTGCTATGTGTCTGCTTAGTCCTCTTGCATGGCACCACTGGAACTCATGACACAATTTTGATGCCTCCAAGTGTCAGAGACAGAGATTAAGGCTACTGGAGCAGTGGAAATTGAGGAGAAATCTTAAAAATGAAAGAACCATAGAAGGGGAAGATCTCCATTCTGCATGAAAACTCTCCTCAAATCCTCACAGGACACTTGCACTGTGCATGTGTAGGCAGAACTCCAAGGAACTGAGAGGAGAACAAGACCTCCTTCACAACAGAGAAGAGCTTTTGGTCTGAATTCTGCCAACTTAGAGTATATTGGTAAATATTTTAAGCTTCTCACTTATCTCCTCATCAACGTGTAAAACTAAGCCCCCACAAATTTAAAGTGTCCAACCAGTGATACAATGGCATCTTTAAAGTTCTGAAAGAAAGAAAAAAAATCACAGAATTATATGTCTAGTGAAAATATCCTTTAAAAATGGGGGGTGGGGGTTATATAAGCAAAAATGAGAGACTATCACCAGCACACAAATGATCAATTTTTTAGGACATCTAAGAATCATAAGTGCATACACACCTAATTACAGAGCTTCAAATATATGAAGTAAAAGCAGCTAAAAGGAGGAATAGATCAATTCTCTATCACATCTGGACATTTTAGCACCCCTGTCTCTGCAATTCATTTAGCAATTGTCCAAAAATCAGTAAATACATAAAAAATTTGAACCATACTACAACTCAGACCTAACTGACAATTAAAGAGCACTTCCTTTAAAACCAGTGATTCCATTGCTAGGACTATACCCAAAGAATCCTGAAACATCAATTCAAAACAACCTATGCACCCCTATGTTTATAGCAGCACTGTTTACAATAGCCAAGTGCTGGAAATAGCCTAAGTGCTCCTCTGTGGATGAGTGGATCAAAAAACTGTGGTACATTTACACAATGGAATACTATGCAGCAGAAAGAAAAAAAAAAAGGAATTCCTACCATTTGCGATAACATGGATGGAACTACAGATAATTATGCTTAGCAAAATAATCTAGGCAATGAGAGAAAAATATCATATGATATCTCTTAATAAAGGAAACGGATGAGCAACACAAACAAATGAGCAGAATTGAACCAGAGGCAAGTAAACAAGGAACAGACTAACAGTGACCAGGGTTGCGGGGGATGGGGGAGGGGAGTAGAGGAGCATGTAGGGGAAGGGTTTAATAAAGGAACTAGTATAAATAACCCATGGACATGTACAATGAGGTGGGAATTGACTGTGGGAGAAGGGGTGGGGTAAGTGGGAAGGAGTAATGGGGAAAAAAGTGGGACAACTGTAATAGAAAAACAATAAATAAATAAATAATTTAAAAGTAAAGAAAATAAAAAATAGAAATTACATTAGTAGTCCAGAGGTGAAAATTTGTTCCAAAGTTATTCAAGAGGCAGTTTCTTCATGATGCTTTCCTCTTTAGGACTTCCATTTCTTCCGGATTTTATAAATTGTCCATGCTCAGGCCCTACTATAGGCCTCTTAAGGCTGCCCAATTAATCAGAATCCTAAGAAAGCAGTTCAGATATCGTTTTTAAAGAACAGCCCCCAAGGAGAATTAGAATGTGCAGTCAGGATGAAGAGTCAGTATGTTAGGGTGTTTGCTGAAAAATATGTTTTCCTGGGGTAATTAAATGAAGGCACTTGGAAAACAAAAGAAATTCCTAGTAAACTTCCACAAATATAGAGTATGTCGGCAGCCGTCCGTCTCGAGAGACGATGGTGTAGCTTCTTAAGAGTCTATCTGCACCGCCAAGAATGGTTGTGCAGTCCAACTTGGGAGTGACACGGTATCTGTCTCCTCCCATGTTGAATCGACATCTTGCGATGACACTGGAGTGTCCTCTCCAGTGAAGCTGAAGCTACAGAGCCTGGGCAGGGTGATATGGAGGGTCTGCTGTTGCCCATGCAGCAGACCCCCCCTCTCTTCGCAGCTGAAGGGTCCAAGGGAAAGACGGAGTCAATACAGCTTGGCTTCAGGTGCGCCGCAGGAGTTGCCGGTGTTGACTACAACGTCAAACCGCCTTAGGGACTCTGGCTCCGGATTTTCTGTCGGGGTTTACTCCCTTAGCCTTTCCCCTGAAGAGGTATGCCGCAAGGCAGCGGAGGTTTTTTGGAGTCAGAGTTTTCCTTCTCTGATGTGCCCTGACTGGAAGATCGAACCAGCGACACTTAGCTCGCAGGCCGATGCTCAATCCACTGAGCCAAACCAGCCAGGGTCATAGAGTATGTAATGGTGGGATTTTAGGACATAACATACCGCAGTAATCCTTGAGTTGCCTACATGGATGGCTGACCTCCTAACAATCACCTCCCCCAACTCAACTACACTGTTTCTGTGAACTAGGAGAACATCACATGTGGTAATAAACTTCTAAAGTCATAAGAGTTTGAGTCCTTTCAAGATATTTGCAGGCATATCTCAGAGATATCGTGGGTCTGGTTCCAGATCACTGCCATTAAGCACATATCCCAATAAAGAGTCACACATTTAAAAAAAATTTCTCAGTTATATTTACAATATACTATAGTAGTGTCCAACAGTATCAGGTCTAAAAATGTATATACTTTAATTTAAAAATACTTTTTTGCTAAGAAATGCTAACAGTCATCTTACTGAGTTCCAATCTTTTTGCTGATAAAGGGTCTGACCCTCAAATAAGAAATTCGACATCTGTGAACTACGATAAAGTAAAGCATGATTAGAAGAGATATGCCTGGCCCTGGGCTAGTAGCTCAACTGATTGGAACATTAACCTGTGCACCAAAAGGGTGTGGGTTCAATCCCAGGTCCTTGGTTGGGGCACATTTGGGAGGCAACCGATCAATGTTTCTCTCTCACGTTGTTGTTTCTTTCTCCCTTTCCCTTCCTATCTCTCTAAAATCAATAAATATATTCTCAGGTAAGGATTCAAGAAAAAAAAAAAAGAGGTATGCCTGTATTAATATTTCCACAAAACATATGGGAATTTTTTTCACTCCTGTTAGAAACTGTCCAAAGGGAAAAAATAGTTGTTTTACATTCACAAATTCCCTAAAGTGCTTTCTTCAAAATTGCTGCTTGTATTTCTTCTGGAGGTTTGCTGGTATTTAGTCTCAATGAAGCTTAAATTTTTTTCATTATTTATTTAGGCTTTTTAATATTTTCTATAAAGAACATCTTGAAGCTTTTATGAAGAAAAAGCTTTAGAAAACTACATGGGATTTTTTTTTCTCCCTGGTGCTGAATGAACAGAGCTGTTGTTGTTGCTGTTGCTTTTGTTTTAAATAAAATTAAACTGCCTCCTAGATTTATTCATCTGACACCCCAGATACTTGTCATCATTGTGTTCCCTTTCTGAGCGGTGGCTTCCTCTGCACATGAACTAATAGGGTTGTGGGCAGCAACAGAAGGCAACACAAATGTAGGCTGTAGAAATAAAGGTGCAGGCCTAGTTATGGACCGTTTTCTACTTGTTTTGTCCAAGCACCCTTATCTCACCACTAATGCCACTGCAAATTTTCCTAATCTTATCTCCTATTCAAATGCTCAGAGCTAAAGTTTTTATTATACTACTTTCTGTAATTGTGAAGTTGGCCTTGTCAGGGGAAGGCCCTGGCTGTATGTGGCTAAGGTTTCAGACTTCAAAATGGAGTTGGGCCAACTTCTGGAGCATGACTTCTGAATAGTTGATTCAGCAGTTGAGTTCCGGTAGCTGACATAGCAGGTATTGTATAATCATATAATCATTGATGTAACCACTTCTGGTGACTGATATAAGTCTGGGCTAGAAGCCACCTTTGTTTCTAATTGTATATTAACCCATGGCACTGTAGGGCAGGCACGAGAGTGTACCACCAGCACTCTTGGCCATGTTGTACCAATAAAGCATGCAAATGTTCCCCAAGGCTCTGTGTAAGTATTTCTTCACCACCAGACCAGAGCCCACCTCTCAACCTGACAGGCCTCTTCCCACAGTTTGATCTACCTTCCACTATCTTGCCCTCATCCTTGAAATGCTGTGATGTATGTTTTAGCTTGGAATATGCAAACGCTACAGATCAGTGTTCTCTCCCCTTCCTGGTCCACACTGGTTGACTAACATTTACAGGAACATAATATTGAAAGAAGAACTACAGGTTTTGGAATGGACTCAGAAACATAGCTAGGGTAGTAAGAGATGACAGAAGATATTAAAGAAAGGAAATAGGGTAAATACTGTTGAAATTATTTTGCCTATTTGTGCTTGGTTTATGCACTTGATTATAGTGGGAAACCTTTTTCTTCTTTATATCCCAAGAGGATCTCAACAAATGCTTAAGGCTGAATTTACATAGCCCCTGACAGAAGTAACTTCCTACAACAGGAAGTGTTAAATAGAGGCTGCAAAGAGTCATGCAACCCAGGTTTCCATTAGTGTGAAAAGGTACTAGACAGTCCTGGTTTTGAGTCAGTTGGGGCAAACCCTAGCTCTGACACATAGCTCTGATCTTATGATAGTTGATAAAAGTATCTCCACATAATTCTCAAAATAGTCCTTCAAGGAAAGTAGGCAATAGCTGTATGATTCCTGAGTCACAGTGCCTAGCCAAGGAGCTCCATATATAATGCAGGACTCTGACTGTTATATGCACAAGTGGTAAAGTGGGATGTAGAACACAGGACATAGCACGCTCTCATGAGAGGCGCTTGTCTTACACCAAGGGCTAAGAAAGGTTTGTAAGAAAATATCAACCCTTACACAGAGTTAGCAGGGCAAAGACAGGCAGGGCCTTCTGGGCAGCCCACACTTTATAAGAAGATATCCCAAAATCTGTATCTTTGAAATAATATGTAACTTTTCCCAGGCCTGGGAGACTTAGCAGGCAAGAGTTGCTAAGTTAGCCTCTCAATGAGACTCTGCATCTTTTATCTCCTTGTTGCTTAAACACAAACTGGAGAAAATATGAAGACTTTATTTTTTTTGCAGAAAATGACCCTGAAAAGGCAGCTGCTAATGTTTACAGTGCAATGAAGTGATTCTTAGCCATAAAATAGCTTTATAATCACTTTTGATCTCTATTTATACAACAATTCAGAATAAGTCTATAGGGTTCAACTACATTTTCCAATTATATTTACTGCATCTAAGTTTGAAATTACAGGCTGCAGCATATGCAAATTTGGAGAACTTAGAATATTATAAAACATTTCTTATAAGTGGCAAGGGTTGCTCTAATTCAAATAATTATGGATGAACTAAAAAGGAAAACATGTACTAAAGCCCAATGTTAGGCAGTGCCACTGGCTCTGTAGCATGATCCCCCACTGATATCAAAGATTCTGTGATGGTTGGAGGCTCAGGGTGAAAACTGCAGAGAGAAACAAAGCCAGGCTCACAGCCACGGCCACAGTAGTTTTTGCTGCTGTCCACACTATGACTCTTGAGCGAAGCCAAAAATAATTGTCTGAAAGTAAATGGAGGCCCTGGCCTGGTGAGCCTCAGTGGGTTGGGCATTGCCCTGCAAAGCAAATGGTTGCTGCTTCAATACCCAGTCAGGACACATGCCTATCTTGAGGATTTAGTTCTGTGTTGAGGCACATACCAGAGGCAACCAGTCAATGTTTCTTTCTCATATTTATGTTTTCTTTCCCTCTCTTTCTCCCTACTTTCTGCTCTCTCTAAAAATAAATAAATAAAATCTAAAAAAAGAAAGTAAATGGAGATTTATGCAAACAAGTTATTAAACAACAACAAAAAAAAACATCAAAAACATTCATCATTACTTTGAGATTTAATGTGTCTTCATGTCCATTCTTTTTGGTCTCTCAAGGTTAAATATTTAATGAGACTAATTGCTTGATAGATAATACAGGATGAGACCTTTGTGCAGAAATATTTATTTACATCTGCAGCTCTTTTTCTTCCTGTGCACTGAGGGTATTACAACCAGTTTCCAGTCCCAGAACTTGAGGCCAATCCAGGAGGATACTGGATTGTGGCAGCTGGACCCCCTCAGGCTGAGAAAAACTGTAGGTGAAGTTCGCTTGTGAGGCACAATGGAGAGGTAATCCATAGGGCAAGGAGGAGAAGAAAGAAACAGGTTAACACCAACAGAAGCCGTGGAATGAGAATGGCAGTGGCATATGCCATTTATAGTGCAGAGTGAAAGAGTCATCACTCCATGAATTTGCTTGCATATGTTCTGGGGCTGAAGAGCCAATTCAGGGTTTTCTGTTGCTATGTTAGAATGGGGGTGTTGTTCAGTGATTTAAGTCAACATCATTGCACTCTCAGAGTTTGTGGTCCAAGATATTGAAAAATTCACTTAAAAACTAGAAATACTAGATTCTACAGTACCCCCTACCAAATACTATCATTCACAGAATTCTACCCTCTCTTTTAAGGGGTATAAAGTACTTCCCACTACATCATTTCCTTTAGTTTGGTGTGACAATGTAACCAGACTTTCTGCAGAGAGACTGAGTATGAACAAGACTTGCCAGTCCCAGAAATGGCCCATGAGAAACCCGCACAGGCTAAGCCCCATGCTCTTTGCCCTTCTTGTGGTAGGGTGTCAGTGCCGAATGCCCCAGGAGAAAGCACAGACATAAGCTGGGAAGACCATGAGCCCCTGAATCCCTGAGTGCAGTAGATCTACTTGCCAGTCTACCATCCTAAGTCGCTACCTGAGAAAGAAACAGATGTCTATTGTATTTAAGCAATAGCTCATCAGGGTTCATTTCTGGAAATCACTCTTTTGTGCCCTGCTCTGTGCCCAGAGAGGCTATCTCTTTAGTCCGCATCCCCTGAACTCCATCACACTCCAGTTTTTCATTGACTTTAGCCAACAGGATTCACCAGGAGCAAATTAGAAGATGAGAAGGCTCATCAAAAGACAAGGAGAGAAGAGAACAGAGGAGGAATGTATTTACATGATATCCTCATGCTCCCTCTTGGTTCTGCTGACAGCTACTCGAACATAGCTGCAACTATCACCAAATGTTGATGACACAGATTCTTTCATCACCTGCAGACTAAAAATGTTAACAACTTTCACTGTTATTAGTACCTGGGTGATACGCCTTGCTTTATCTGTTCCCATAGCCCCTCCCACAGTTTTGTAAATAGGTCTTTCCTTAAAAACCTACTAAATTCAACCATGCTGATCATGGCATCTATTCCTTCTATGACTCCAGTGGCTAAAAATGCTGCACCTTCCTCACTCAAAGCACATCCTTGACTGGCCACCTCCCTCAAACTTCAACCCCGTTTACTGCTGATTTCCAGAGAAATATAAAATAAGAATGTTTTCTAATTTATTCCAACACTGACTGTAATGTGGAAATAAAGCCCCAGAGAAGAGATTTTCCCAAAACATTCAGCATTTTAAACATAGGACCAGGACTCTGGCTGACAAGAAGTTAGCATGAGAAGAGAACTTCCTAAAGAAGAACAGAGCTGGAACTAGAAACATCATAGTTCCTTTCCCACTGATACTTCTTTGTCTGGCTGCCAAGAATAAGTTGGAGCCTGAGGAAACATTCCTTGACATCTGTGTTTAGCCAGTTAGTAATTAAGTTGGGTTACTGAAAGAAGTGTCATGAGAACCTCATTCCAGACCCAGGAACCTCAGCTTCTTGCTGTGGATCCTCAGGACTCTCCAGAGCCCCTTTCCCCTGCATTAATTTGTGGCAGATATGCCTGAAATAAGCATGTGAATGCCTCAGACTCCTCCCTAGTGAATCCTGCATTCACATTACGGCAATAGAGACATACCCACCATCATCACAAAAAAACTTTAGAGATGGAATCTGCTTGGAGAAAGTGTGATAGCTGACCCAAGGTTCTCTTGGTCAGTTGCAGGGATATAAAATCCCCAGCTACAACTAGATAGGCAAACCAAGAATAGGGGGAGAAACCCATCTTGTAGTTTCAAAGACATTATAAATGCTTTCTCTCTCTTGCCTTACATTGTCATCAGTTTTATACCTCAGGGACAATGAAGCAATGAGATGTAAATATGTCCCCTTAGAGAGACTTGACACTCTGAGCTTTCAGTGCCCTCTCTCCTACATACCTCATTCTTCTAGTTCTGTTTCCCTGACATCTTCCCAACAGCAATCAAAAGTAGTTCCTAAAAGAAGGCCCTGTGGGTTCTTTGAGGCTGAGGTCTGTAACTTATGGGGCTTTGTATCTCCAGCATCCATACCAGGGCCTGGAAAGTAACAATGTTCACAGGTTTTTCTCCTTCATGATATTTAGTAAATGTGTTGAGGATGCCCAACCAAGAGGAAGAAGGAGTTCATTTTAGCATACATTTTTTCAACTTTCAAAATTTAAAGTTTACTCATCTTAAAGAACACATTTAGAAAACATAGAGAAAGGTGATGAGATTTAATGCTACAGTAAAATATAAATCCCATTGAATTTATAGGGATCAAAACTGCAACAATTTTGATATGGTCTAAGTTGTGAAAAATCATATTACATATACTACACCAATTCATCATTGGGTCAATCATCTTGTATTTCTTTATTCTTATTTTATATCTTTGAGCCCCCTCAATTCTATGAAGTTCTCATTTCATTATTATATTTTTCAGATAATTCTGTTCTGAGTGCCCTTTACTTGTGATCACCTGCTCTGTGTTCATGGGATATTTTGTTGCTAAATATTCACCGGAATAAAATATTTAAGCTTTGAAAAACCATAACAATCTAAAAGAAGAAAAAAAAATCTTTCTAGACATTTTAGCTCCTTAAAAACTTCAGTCTAAATCCCCAATCATTAATCTCTACCAGTCCTGTCTTCTGCTGTGGCTTGTCTGTTTATCTTTCCTTCTCTCTGGAATAGCTTAGAAAGTATTTCCCTCCAATTTTATCTGAAAGTTAAAATAATATTTTTCTGCCTGAATTTATAATACATGTTTTACTTTTCTAAATAGAAGGTGGAAAGAGAGTCAGAGTTATATATTGTTTATAAAAATACATTTATAATATATTAAACTAAAATATTAATATTAAATATTAATATTAAACTAAAATATAACTAAAAGATTAAATAATCCAGCATTTTTTAGATAAGGAAGCTAAAGTTCAGAGAGGATAAGTGATTTACCCAAGCTCACACCAAGTTATTGCAAATTTGATGCTACACTGGGGCATCATAATTCCCAATCAAGTCTTTATTCCACCCTTTCAAAAGCCCATTTATTTAACATTTGTTCATTACTTACCACAAATTAGAATTATAGTCTAGTAACTGGAGATATAAAGCAAATAATATAGAACACTATCTTTGAATTACATGCTGTCACTTACAAATAAATAAGATTAAATAGGGAAGGAAGATGGTGGTGAAGTAATAGCAGTATTGTCTTCTTACTCCCATTGTGAAAGGACTTGGAGTACAAACACGGAAGAGAGAGAGTAAGTGAGAATGGCTTACAGATAGGGTAAGCAGGGACAGAAATGTGGGAGAAGCATGAGAGAGGACAGAAACCACAGCCTTCACTCTCCAAGTGGAGTCACTAGGCTTCCCAGCCCAGCACCTCCACTGAACCAAAAGGGACAGCTGTTGTCTGGCTCATTAGCTGATATCTGCTTGGATACTGTGCTCCCACAGTAGGTGCCCAAACCAGTGAAGTCTGGAAGGGAGTCAGTGAGAAGGTTTGGTGAAATAGTCAGAGGCACGGGAAGACAGAGGCCAGACCTGACTGTGTGAAAATGTGTGAATTAAGACTAGGTAGTGACACCCTGGGCTGGCAACTGTGCACCCATGGATGCATGCACACAAAGGCTCTGCCAGACACAAAAACAGAACTGAGCAGCAGAAAGGGACCCACATGGGGTATACCAAAAGTGGAACTTGGGACTTGGTAGGGACCTTGAGCTGGCAACCCAGCATCTGCAGGCGCACCTCCACAAAGGCTCTGCCAGACAAAAATACAGTCCAGTGTTGTAATTTGAAAGCCACACGGTGACTTTTTTGGAAGAAGAGGGGAAAAAAAAAACCAGAGACTGGGCAAGGACTATGAGCATGCATACCAACTAGCTGGCAAAGTAGCATTGCTAAACAAAAACAAAGAGTGCTAGAGGGTACCACAGGACCAGTGGGAGGGACCCAACTCAGTGCGGCTCACAGCGGAGAGCTGCAGCAGGCTCACCAGTGAGAGAATAGCAGCCCCAGAATTTAGCTAGATCTCCTCACAGACAGACAGTCAGAAAGGAAGATATGAAACCCATGGAACTTTCACCAAGGGTGGATCCAGAAAGGGAAGAAAGCGGTAAAAATCAGATATTACTGGGACAAATTCCACCATGGTATTTTTCATGAGTTATTTTCTTGTCCTTCCAGTTTATGCATTTTAAGTCACTAGTTGTTATATTATAGTTTATTCCAAATATCATATGTTGCTCCTCCTTTATTTTACCCCACCTTAACATCCCATCTCCTCTTCTTACTTTTGTCTTAAATTCTACCTTCTTTCCTATTACAATTAGTTCCCATAACTTCATATTAAATTTGAAAAAATTTTCCCTCCCTTAGCCTGATTTTCGGTCCTCATTCTTAGTATACCTACCCCCTCTATCATCTCAAATTCACTTCCTTTTCCTTTGGACATCTATTAAACTTTTCTTTCTTTCTTTTTCCCCTCTTAATCCCATGCCACCTATATCAACCATAGCTCAAAGCTTGTACCGGGGAAAAGCTGTTTCTTTTATTTGTTTCTTACCTTCTCTATCACTTCTACTTCTTTATTTTTGTTTTTGTTTGTTCTTTTTATGCTCCCTCTTGCACTAAACATATAACATATAACTTCTGTATAAACCTAATACTATATGCTTCTACTCTCTCACTTCATTATGCCTTCTTCCCTCCATGTTTCAACATACAATGTAAATATTACTTACTGTCTTGTATTGCCTTGTCCCTTGTTGCTACTATAATTACTCTTCCACTGTTCCTTTCAAAATTCATCTTTCTTTCAGTTAGCCAACTCTTACATGTTTTTCCTTTAGTATAATAGTCTTACTCTCTGTACATCTATATTAATACTGGCTCATTTGCTATGGATAGTGTGATTGTGGGTGGGAGATATTTTTTGAGGGTGTGGGTTTCTTGCCAGGGTTGTGTGTTTGTGTTTTAATAGCATCTCCATAAAATAATTCAAGACATGGTGGGCAGAGTGATTCTCAATCAATTAGCCAGAGGAAAGGCTCCACCAAAAAGCAACACAACAACAACCAAAACTGAAATACAAACAGGAAGCCTAAACAAGTGGCATAAAGGGCATCCCAAGAGCATGAAGCTCAGGAGATCAAAGAGACTGCACCACTGAATTCTGCAGGTCTTCTATTACAGGAGGTCACACCACAAAGGTGGGCAATCAAAACAGACAAATCTAAGAAACAAAAATAAACAAAAGAGTCACCTAAAATGGCAAGAAAAAGAAATAACACCCCAATTAAAAGAGGAGAAGAATCTCCAGAAAGAGTGTTAGATGAAACATAGGTAAGCAAACTATCAGACATCACATGCAAAAGAATGGTTCTAAGGAAGCTCAATAAACTTGAAAAACTCAGAGAAAACAACAACAAACTCCATGGGAATTACAGAGAACTCCAGGGAAACTACAAAGAACTCCAACAAAACTATAATGAACTCCAAGGAAGCCACAAGGAACTTACTGAGAACTACACCAGCATGAAAAAGGACATAGAAACTATCAATAAGAGCCAGGAGGAAATGAAGAATATAATTTATGAGCTGAAGAACACAGCAGAAGGAATAAAAAGCAGGCTAGAGAAAGCAGAGGATTGGATTAGCAAGCTGGAGGACAATGTAGAAAAAACTCCCAGGCAGTGCAACAAAATGAAAAAAGACTGAAAAATAATAGATAGGGCTTAAGAGAGCTGCAGGAAAACATGAAGTGTAACAATATCCATGTCATAGGGATACCAGAGGGACAAGAAGGGGAGCAAGGGATAAAAAACCTATTCAAAAAGGTAATGACAAAAAATTTCCCTGACTTGAGGAGAGAAAAAGTCACACAAGTAAAAGAAGCACAGAGGGTCCCAATGAAGATAAACCCAAAGAGGCCCACTCCAAGATACATCATAGTTAAAATGGCAATATTCAAAGACAAAGAGAAAAATAGCAAATACCATACAAGGGAGCTCCAATAAGACTTTCAGTGGATTTCTCAACAGAAACACTACAAGACAGAAGGGAATGGCAAAAAATATTTCTAGCAATGAAAAAGAAAGGCCTACAACCAAAACTATTCCACCCAACAAAGCTCTCATTGAAAATGGAAGGTGAAATAAGGAGTTTCCCAGACAACAGAAGGCTAAAAAATACATTTCCACCAAACTAGCATTGCAAGAGATGCTAAAGGGACTTCTTTAAGAAGATGGAGAGAGAGAGAGAGAGAGAGAGAGAGAGAGAGAGAGAGAGAGAGAGAGAGAGAGAGAGAGAACACAGGAACAAAGGGAAAAAATTACAATGAATAAATACATATCAATAATAACCTCAAATGTAAATGGATAAAATGCACCAATAAAAAGGCATAGGATAGCTAAATGGATAATAAAACATTATCCACATATATGCTGTCTAAAAGAGACATACCTCAGAACAAAAGATCTACACAGGCTGAGAGTGAAGGGATGGGAAAAAGTTTTTCAGGAAAACAAATATGAAAAAAAAAGTGGAGGTAGCAATACTTATATCACACAAAACATATTTCATAAGAAAGGTCATAAAAAGAGACAAAAAATGACATTTCATAATACTTAAGGGTACAATCCATCAAGAAGATATAACCCTGGTAAACATATATGTGCCCAAAATAGGAGCACCCAAACATATAAGGAAAATCTTGGAAGACTCAAAGAAAGCTATCAACAGCAATACACTCATAGTAGGCGATTTTAACACCCCATTATCAACAATGGATAGATCTTTGAAGCAAAGAAACACCAAGGATATTGAGGCATTGAACAACACCCTAGATCAATGGTTCTCCACCTGTGGGTCGTGACCTCTTTGGGGGTCGAACGACCCTTTCACAGGGGTTGCCTAAGACCATCAGAAAACACATATATAATTACATATTGTTTTTGTGATTAATCACTATGTTTTAGTTATGGTTGGGGGTCACCACAACATGAGGAAGTGTATTAAAGGGTCACGACATTAGGAAGGTTGAGAACCACTGCTCTAGATCAAATGGAGTCAATAGATATATATAAAACCATTCACCATCAAAAAGCAAAATATACATTCTTTTCAATTGCATATAGAATATTTTCAAAGATAGACCACATAGTAGGACACAAAACAAACCTCAACAAATTCATGATATTGAAATTCTATCAATCATCTTTCAGATCCCAATGGCCTGACACTGGAAACCAACCTCAAGAAAAAATTCCCCAAACATTCAACTTCATGGATAATGAATAACATTCTATTAAATAATAAATGAGTTAACAATGACATTAAGGAAGAAACAAAAAAAAATTCTGGGAACAAATGATAATGAACACACAACAGCCCAAAACCTATAGGACACAGCAAAGGCAGTCCTGAAGGTTCATAGCAATACAGGACTACCTAAAAAGGATAGAAAAATCTCAAATAAAAACCTTAACTTTACAGCAACAAGAAGTAAAAGAACAACAACAAACAAAGCCTAGAGCGAATAGAAAGAAAGACAACATAAAGATCAGATCTGAATTAAATAACATAGAGACTAAACAAACAATTCAAAAAAGCAATAAAACCAGGAGCTGGTTCTTTGAAAAGAGAAAAATATCGACAAGCCTTTAAGCAGATTCATGAAGAAAAAAAGAGAGAGGACCCAAATAAACAAATTCAGAAATGGAAGAGGAGAAATCACAACTGATACCACTGAAATACAAAGGATTCTAAGAAATTATTATGAACAACTATATGACAAGATATTTGACAACCTGGATAAGATGGACAGATTTCTGGGAAAATAAAGTCTTCTAAAACTGAATCAAGAAGAAACAGAAAACCTGAATAGATGATTAACAACTAGTGAAGTTCAAGCAGTAATCAAGAAACTCCCAGTACACAAAAGCCCTGGACCAGATGGCTTCACAGGCACATTTTACAAAACATTTAGAAAAGAACCAATTCCTATCCTTCTCAAACTATTCCAAAAAATCCAAGAAGAAGGAAGGCTCCTGAACTCTTTCTATGAGGCCAGTATTACCCTAATTCCAAAACCAGGTCAAGATACAATAAAGAAAGTAAACTACAGGTCAATATCGCTGGTGAACATAGACCCTAAAATCCTCAACAAAATACTGGCAAACTGGATCCAGAAATAAATTAAAATGACCATATACCATAATCAGTGGGATTCATCCCAGAGATGTAAAGATGGTTTAATATTTGCAAATCAATAAATGTAATACACTACATAAACAAAATGAAAGACAAAAATTACATGATTATATCCATAGATGCTGAAAAAGCATTTGATAAAATACAACACCAATTTATGATGAAAACACTCAGCAAAATGGGAATAGAGGAAGCATACCTCAACATACTAAAGGCCATATATGAAAACCCAAAGCCAACATCATACTCAATAGACAAAAACTGAAAACAATTTCCCTAAGATCAGGAACAAGACAAGGATGTCCACTCTCTCCACTCCTATTCAACTTAGTTTTGGAAGTTCTAGCCACAGCAATCAGACAAGAAAAAGAAATAAAAGGCATCCAGATTAGAAAACAGGAAGTAAAACTATCATTATTTGCAGATGACATGATGGTATACATAGAGAACCCTACAGAATCCATGAAAAAAACTACTTGACCTAATAAGTGAATCTGGCAAAATAGTAGGGTGCAAAGTCAATATTCAGACATCAAAGGCATCTGTGTACACCAACAATAAAATATCAGAAATAGAAACTAAAAAATAAATCCCATTTACTCTAGCAACAAAAACAAACAAACAAACAAAAAAAATACTTAGGAATTAACTTAACCAAGGAGGTAAAGGACCAGTACTTGGAAAACTATATAACACTGAATAAAGAACTTAAGGAAGATGCAAATAAATAGAAGCATATACCATGTTCATGGATGGGAAGAATCAACATCATTAAAATGTCCATACTAACCAAAGCAATTTATAGATTCAATGTAATTCTTATTAAAATATCAACAGCATATTTCACAGACCTAGAACAAATACTTTAGAAATTTATATGGAACCAAGAAAATTCCTGAATAGCCACAGCAATCTTGATGAAGAAGAACACAGTAGAATGAATCACAATACCTGATATCAAACTATACTACAAGGTTACTGTAATTAGAACAATCTGGTACTGGCATAAGAATAGACATATAGATCAATGGAACAGAATAAAGAGCTCAAAAGAAAACCCAGGTTTATATGGACAACTAATATTTGACAAAGGGGGAAGAAATAAAATGGGGTGAAAAGAGTCTTGTCAACAAATGGTGCTGGGAGAACTGGACAGGGACATGTAAAAAAAATGAAACTAGACTACCAAACTACACCCCACCCCAAAATAAACTCAAGATGGATCAAAGACTTAGATGTAAGCTGTGACACCATAAAAGTCTTAGAGGAAATCATAGGCAGGAAAGTTTCAGATATCCCATGTAGCAATATTTTCAGTGATACATCTCCTAGAGCAGTGGTTCTCAACCTTCCTAATGCCGCAACCCTTTAATACAGCTCCTGATGTTGTGGTGACCCCCAACCATAAAATTATTTTTGTTGCTACTTCATAACTGTAATTTTGCTACTTTTATGAATCGTAATGTAAATAGCTTATATGCCGGTTGTATTTCCATTGTTACAAATTGAACATAATAAAAGCATAGTGATTAATCACAAAACCAATATGTAATTATATATGTGTTTTCTGATGGTCTTAGGCGACCCCTGTGAAAGGGTCATTCGACCCCCAAAGGGGTCACGACCCACAGGTTGAGAACCACTGTGCTAGAGCAAAGGAAATAAAGAAAAGAATAAACAACTGGTCCTACATCAAACTAAAGAGTTTCTGCTCAGCAAAAGAAAACATCAGCAAGATGAAAAGGGATCCAACCAGATGGGAAAACATATTTGTCAATGATACCTCAGACAAGGGTTTAATCTCAGAAATCTATAAAGAACTTACACATCTCAACACCTAGAAGACAGACAATCCAATTAAAAAATGGGCAAAGGACCTGAACAATAAGAGGGCATACAGAGGATGCAAAGGCATATGAAAGAATGCTCAACATCACTAGCCATCAGATAGATGCAAATTAAAGCCAGATGAGATACCACCGCACACCAGTCATAATGGTCATCATGAATGAATCAAAAAACAAGTGCTGACTAGGATGTGGAGAATAGGGAGCCTTAGTGCACTGTTCATGGGAATACAGACTGCTGCAGCCACTGTGAAAAACAGTATGGAATTACCTCACAAATCTAAAACTGGAACTGCCTTTTGATCCAGCAATTCCATTGCTAGGATTATATCTGATGAATCCTGAAACACCAATTTAAAAAAACCTATGAACCCCTATGTTCATAGCAGTGCTATTTACAATATCCAAGTGCTGGAAACAGCCTAAGTGTCCATCTGTAGATGAGTGGATCAAAAAACCGTGGTACATTTACACAATGGAATACTATGCAGCAGAAAGAACGAAAGAACTCCCACCATTGCGACAACATGGATGGAACTGGACAGTATTCGTCGGCAGCCGTCCGTCTTGAGAGACGATGGTGTAGCTTCTTAAGAGTCTATCTGCACCACCAAGAATGGCTGTGCAGTCCGACTCAGGAGTGACACGGTATCTGTCTCCTCCCGTGTTGAATTGACATCTTGCGATGACGCTGGAGTGTCCTCTCCAGTGAAGCTGAAGCTACAGAGCCTGGGCAGGGTGATATGGAGGGTCTGCTGTTGCCCATGCAGCAGACCCCCGCCCCCTCTTTGCAGCTGAAGGGTCCAAGGGAAAGACGGAGTCAATACAGCTTGGCTTCAGGTGTGCCGCAGGAGTTGCCGGTATTGACTACAACGTCAAACCGCCTTAGGGACTCCGGCTCCGGATTTTCTGTCGGGGTTTACTCCCTTAGCCTTTCCCCTGAAGAGGTATGCCGCAAGGCAGTGGATGTTTTTTGGAGTCAGAGTTTTCCTTCTCTGATGTGCCCTAACTGGAAGATCGAACCAGCGACACTTAGCTCGTAGGCTGATGCTCAATCCACTGAGCCAAACCAGCCAGGGTAACTGGAGAGTATTATGCTTAGAGAAATAAGCCAGACAGTGAAAGCCAAATACCATATGATATCACCTAACACAGGACACTAATAAACAAAACAAACAAATAAGCAAAATAGAAGCAGAGGCAAGTAAACAGGGGGCAATCTGAAAGTGACCAGGGGGGAGGGGTGTGAGAGGAAGTGGGGAATGAAGGGGAAGGGTTTAGTCAAGGAACTAGTATAAATGACCCATGGACATAGAATACGGGGTAACAGGGTGGGCATGGACTGTGGGAGAAGGGGTGGGTGGGGTCAGGGGGAGCAACTGGGGAAAAAGTGAGGCAACTGTAATAGAAAAAGACAATAAATTTTTTTTAAAAAAAGTATAGGGAATGCATACATTCTGAAGATTAATTGCATATTATAAATATTAATCAAGTGACTGTAATTGATTTTTGTTTAATGAAAGATATAATTGTTAAATTAGTGAATAAACATTGGACCTTTATAAAAAAGATTAAATAGTACATTGCTTTAAATTAATTTCCCTAATTTGTTAACCTAAAAGTAAAATACCAAAAATTAGAGGCAACAAGCTTTCATTTGGGATTTAAAAAATTGCAATTTTGATACCACGGATTCATGCAAAAACTCAAATAGTGTCCCAATTACTGGGTGAAGGTAAGGAGTTTTTATAAGGATAAAAGGGAGATAATTATGTGAATAGAAGAAAGAAATTTTTATTCTAACAAGCTGAGTTACTGTTTAGTTCTACTTAGCTGGTTACTGAGTCTATCTTAAGAATGAGAATTTATAATTATTAGTCCTTGTGGTGAGGATAGTTGTTTTCCTGTTAGATTCACAAAGGGTTGTTTGTAAGACAATGATTGTTTGACCCAGTCTAAAGATTATTTCGCCTAGTTCAGACATACCAAAGGTTCAAGGAGCAAGGCCTTCAAGCAGTTCCTCTGGAATGGCTGTTTGCTCTGGCTTCATTTTAAAATTTCTCTGCTTATGTCAAGTTTTCACAAATATGAAAATGAAAATTTCCAGTAGGTCTACAAAGCCCCCTAGTTTTAAAAGTCCACACAAATCTACTAGCTCCATAGTTTCATTAGACCTTATAGAGAAAAATATTATTATTTAATTCTTCTTCAGATCTTACCCTTTTGTGACTCATTCTTACATAGAACTTGAAACAATAATACTGAGAATTTCCAGAATGAATTATGAGTACAGCTGCGCAAGTTCTCACCCCGATGTAATTTTGGATGAGTTTACTTTCCCCAACAGGGCTAGAGTAAAACATACTTTCCCAGACTCTGTGCTTTCACACACTATAATTACTGTCTAAAGCAATGGGTCTCAGACTTCAGTATCCACCTGAATGCAGGCTCCACCCATAGTTTCTGATTCAGTGTCCGGTGGGGCCTGAGAATTTGCATTTCTCAGAAGTTCACTAATGATGCTGATGATGCTGGTCTGGGGCTGCACTTTGAAAACCACTGGAAAAGCACTCTTTCATCTTTCCACTTAGGACTCAGCTAATACTGATCTAAACTTGGGATCTAACACCTTCTAAACTAAGCACAGATGTTTCTTTGGGATGTCTCTAACTTCCTCCAAGACCCCCAAGGAGTTCATCCTTAGTGTCTCACCCATATCTGGACTTTTCTTGTGATGATGCCTAGCACTGTATCACAGCAGTCTGTGTTTATCTCACCCATGAGTGGGAAGACAGCAGGAACAGGTTTTGCTGACACTGCCTGGGCTGGCACAGAACAGGTATTATTAACATAGAGATACATGCCAGAGTGAAGAAGAATAAATTCAACAAGCATATATGGAGGATTTAAGTTGTGTGAGGATCTCAGCCCAGAATTTGTTTGTTAAACATCAGGAATAGTCTAGTGGGAGTGGCAGGTTAAATTTATGACTGACTGTGAGTAAGTGGTTACCAAATAAGGCTGTCATTCTGTGTGTTTGTCCCTCTTTGAATGAATATGCCACAGATAGAGTCTGTCTTCACTCTCTGTGAATCTGAATTGATCTTCTAATTTGCCTTGGTCAGTAAAATGTGCCATATTTGACACTGAGTTACTTCTGAGCCTAGTCTTCAAAAGGGTCTGCAAGTTCTATTTTTACTCTATGAGATCAGATACCATCTAAGAAATCCAACTACCAGAAGGCTACCTTGTTCTGAAGAAGACCAAGATTCCTCTCTGGTGAGGCTGTGGAGAAACAGCAGGGTTCCACACATGAGGGTGAAGCTTTATTTGACTTCTTAGGCCAGACTAGACACCAAATTTATGCAGACAAATGAGTAACTCAAGGTGATGCCACATAGATCTGGCTCGGACCAGTGAATTAGCAGAGTTCTGAGAAATGACAAAAAATATATATATTTTTAAGCCACTGACTTTGGAAGAGTTTGTTACACAGCAAAAGATTTTTTAAAAAGATATGGGGTGTAAAATATAAATTTTGTCCCCCATGAGCTGTAATATCAATATCATTCTCTGTAGACTATTATACTTTTAACATAGTTAGTTAACTAGTCATTAATAAGAAGAGAGCAAAGTAAACCAGGTGTTACTAAGCATAATAAAATTGGGGAAAATAAACTTGTTTATTTATCAAGGAAACTTCACACATTTCAGGGGACTGCCACTGAGAAGACTTAATCCTCAGAGCATAACAGATCTCAGGAGCACTGCCAAGTTAGCCTGGTGAAAGAAAGAATGGGCTTGGAGGTGGATCCATCATAAGCCCTTGAAATCTTGGGAAATTGATTGGCTATTTTGAAAAAGCTCCTGGTTGGAATTCCAGGAGAACAAAGAAGCTCTGTCTTGCTCAGTGACCCACACTCACCCCATTTGTTTGTATGTTCTTTCTCTCACCCAGTAACACAGGCAACCATGTGGGTCTAGCAGCCATGTGGGCCTGCAGTAGACTGCATGGGCTCCAAAGGACTAAGCTTTATTATGAAGCATAAGCTCTGGACAGTAGCCTTTGTTTTAGCCTTGCTGAAGACATGATTGGAGTTTTTTCATGGCTGGATGTACAGAGATGGGATACAGGGGCAGCCTTCCACTAGAATAAATATTACCACAAGACCACATTCTTTTATGCATAAGTCCATAAAATGCTTTTCTCATGATCATGTGGAAGAGCCAACAACAATACTATAAAACATCAATAATTTTTTAAAGAGAATTGGATTTACACAAAATAAAATAGTCAAAAAGATAATTCTGTTTCTCCCCAATGTAAAAATACTTTATAAGATACTGTATTTATAATAAGAGACAAAGTTATAGTGCAGAAGAGTATAGATTCAGGAGTAATAATATTAATACCAGTCATAATAATAATCAGTCTTTGTACCCTTATTATGTACCATACATTGTGTTCAATAAGAATTTTCATACTTAATACTCCTGAATGTCATTTCATAAGGATTTTTATTCCCAATTTAATGCAGAGAAATATTAACCCAATAAAAATGCTGACTCAAAATATTCAAAAGTACTTTTTATCTTCTATAACCATAGACCTAGATTTTGTTCAAATAATAAGGCATACAGGCAGTTATTTTTTGTCTACTTCATTGTATTTTTAGATATCAACAATCTCCATACATAGGCCAACAATAACAAAAAATATTCATATGTTTTTAATAGCAAGAAAGGATGGAAAAATACTTGACTCAAAAAGGAAAAAGAAAAAAGAAACTGAGTTAGAAAATATTGAAAACATTTCTATACTCCTGAAATCTCAGAGGACTTTTAACACTAATGAGTTCTGTGAGTATTATGCAACATTCCTGGAAATGATTTGACCTTGAAACTCTTTCAGACCATCAATTAACATCTCATGTAGATAGTATTATTCCACAAAATACAGTTTGGAAAATGTTGATATAGACAAAAAAAAATGAATTGGTTGATTAATTGATTTTTAACTGAGGCAACTATACTGGGGGGTAAATAAGTCAATGTGTACATACAGCTTTGTTTACCATCAAGTTACTTAATTTTGCATTATATTTTTGTTGGTATATATTGCATTATTTTAAATATAAATATTTAAAAGATATTTCTGGTAAGGAGGCCCTAGGGAGAGAACACATCCCAAACACACATCTTGTTCTCAGGAGAATTCACTAATTTTTTTTTTTTTTTTTTTTTTTTTTTATGTAACATAACCCACACACAAGTTTATAGATCTGTAGGACTGTCTTATCGGAAAGACATCCAGTTGCAAGGCATTTGACATTCTTCTTGCCTGTAAATTAAACATCTTTGATAATGCCATAGACATAGTTTAACTTTCAAATGAAAACAAATTTTAAATGAAAAGAAACTTTAAAGACGGTTAGCTGCACTACTTTATAGTCTACCACTGGGCATTGTGATCTTCCTTGAATCTTGATTTTTCTCCCTAAGATTACCCTCCTTGTCATTAAAGAGACTGCATTAAGTTCATTTTTAATTTATCCTGTTCATTTGCATAAACACAACAAGAGCAGCAAATGATCACTTATGATCTTTAGTTCTGCTTTGCTGGAACTTACGCAAGGAACATTTAGGGGAGAATTCACTGATTTGAATTGCATTTTCCATATAGCCTATGTTATGTAGACCTGGGACTTCCAGAGAAGATGTCCTGTGAGTTTAAGAGGGACATGTCATACACACTTTTTCTACTCATTGATAGGATCACTTTGTAGCTCAGATTTCATTCCTACAGTGATTCTTCTAGTCAAAGGGAAAACAGTAAATTTTTTCTATTGTAATGAGCTAGAGACACACATTGGGCTGAGTGACCAGACAGAAGAGAGAAACCATTCTTATGTAGCAGGTAATGCAAATACCTACTTCACAAACAACTTCGGAAGAAACTTACAGTATCAACTAAAATAAATCAGTTCTGAAACTCCAATTTAAACAGTTGCTTTATTAGGGAGTAAAAATAAACTTGTCTGTGACAAAGGTCTGCCCTAAAATAAGAGTGCTATAATCTCAGTATGCTGGGTGGAGGGGAGTAAAGGGGAGAAAATTGGAACTACTGTAACAATATAATCAATAAAATACATTAAAAGAAAAGAAAATATAAGATGGAGAGGGAGTTGCATGTTAAAGATCAGAAATGTCATAACTCTTTTACACTTTTTTAAGTGAAAAGACAATAATTGTTAATGTCATAATTTATTCTCTATTATGTTGAGTAGAAGTTTATGTGTTATTGAGAAATTATAAATTATACAAATTTCTCATTTAATATTATTAGCTGATTATCCTCAAGTCTTTCTGATGAAATCACAAAACTCTTAAATAGCTTTCCTAGGTATTTTTATGGCCATTGAAGACCTTTTCTGAAAATTGCAGTCAAGATTTCAGTGCCTATAATGTTCCTGCTCTCATAATGTTCTTTAAAACAGTTTATTTTCCATTGAGTGTATTTGTGTTTATAATAGCTCTCTTTTGGGCAATTAGCTGCTGAACTATTCAAAATGTTCCATTGCTAAAGTTTGTTAAAGGCAATAACTAAGACTACTCTTTGGGGTCACTATGAACTTGAATACAGTACTATTCAGACTACTTGGATTATAGTAGTCCCTCCCTATATCGCAGTTCACTTATCGCAGCCTCACTGTATCGCAGGAATTTTTTAAATATATTTAATTATTTATCGTGGATTTTTTGTTATATCGTGGGATTTTGCAGTACTGAGTACATATGTTGTTAAAGTTACATAGGTTTAAGAGTGTAGAATAAATGTAAGGTTCCTACTTTGCAGGGGGGTCTAGAACATAATACCTGCGATAAGTGAGGGAACACTGTACACATTAAACAATATTTTGTTGTTCATTATATACCTATCTATATCTATCTATCTACCTATCTATCTATCATCTATCTATCCTCACAAGATAGTATCCAGTATCCAAGTACAAAGAGATAGAAACAAAGAACATTTTGACACCAAAAAAGACAATCTTGGAGTATACAAAAGGCATTTTAGTTAAATAGATTTATTTAAAGCACCAAACTTATTTATTGAAAATATATAATTGTAAACTTCATGTTTTACAGTTCTCACATTAGTATTTAGAAGCAGTGCACTTTGTCTAGATAGCATGGGCATTAGTGTCAATGGACTCATGTTTACTACCTGGTATTGCCAACTTTACATAGAAAATATAGGGACAAAGTCAGTTGTCCCCTGTTCCACATCCTTGGCATTTCAAGAGCATTTCAATTAACATTGACCATGGTTTAATCAATGTATTATAGCTAACAATTCAAGTAACTTTGCTCATACAATCTTTCAATATGCAAAGATTTATAAAATACACTTAAATATTTCCCCTGACAATGAAATAGATTGATTTCTACTATTTGGGCTGTTTTGATATTTTAACTATCATTCTCTAACAGTACAAGATAAAGGATGTTATCAGTATGTGGGCAACCACTCCTCGTGGTTTAAGGAACTGTAGCCCCAGCCTGAGCATGACGAGCTGCCAGCTCTCCGTTCTTGCCTCTAAGTCTCAACATAAGGCTGTGTGTGAAATATGACTGACAACCACTCAGAGGGTTGCCATAGGAATTGGATCAAAGGATGCTCATTATGCTCATTATACTTTAGAACTTGCTCTGCTTTCTTTATCAGTAATGTAACAAATAATCTCTAGCAAGGACTATATGAAACCTTGCACTTGGTCAAGATGTTTTATGGACCCTGACACAGACTGGTCACTATGGCCCCTGTACCGGTATGTGTAATCTGTTACTGTCAAATGCCTAATGACTATTGACGATTTATGAATTTTAGCCTTGTATCTCTCACATGTATTCTCCTCAATAAAAGGCATGAGAAATGAAGGTTTCGCTGCTGGTCTCCACTAGAGAGGCAGTCACCTTCCTTCCCCCAGACATAATAAAGTGTCCTGGGTAAAAGTTTGTTCCGCTGTGGTCACAAAGCCTCTGCTGGACAGAGCAACTTCCAACTGAGCCTAGGGTTTGTGTGGCACCTCTGCCATATCAGTATATTATTTTGTAGTGAAAAAAAATAACATATACGTATAGTAGGAAACTAATACATTAAATTTTCTTAAAATAGAGGTATAACTTACATATGAAAAAATACACCTTTTTAAAGTATACAATTGAATGAGTTCTGTCAAGTGAATAAAGTTATGTAACACCATTAAAAAACTAGCTATAAAATATTTCCATTATCCCTCAAAGTCCCTCATGCTCCTTCTACCTTAGCCCCAGGCAACCACAGGTCTTCTGCCCTTCAGTTTGTCTCTTACAAAGTATCAGTTATATGAATGCAATCATTTTATTTGAAGTTAATCATTTTGATTTCTTTATTTAATATACTTTTAAAATTCATTCATGTTTTGAAAATATATGTAGTTCATCATCAATTATTGTGAAGGAATATATCCCACTGTATGGAGTCACCATGGCTTGTTCACTAATTAGCATTTTGGTTGTGTTCAGTTTGAAGCTATTATTAATAAAGCAAAGAAATTTATTTCCAGGTCTCTTTAGGAACATATGTTTTTATTCTATGTAGATAAATGCCTAGGATATTTTAAAGTATATATTTTTTTATTATGTTGTTACCATAGTCCTGATTTCTTTCCTTTTGCTCCCCTCTGCCCAGTACCCATCTTCCCTCCAGCAATCCCACACCCCCTTGGTTCATGTCCATGGGTTGTACATATAAGTTCTTTGGCTTCAACCTTTCCTATATAATTCTTAACTTTCCCCTATTTTGTAACAAACAATTATGCTTTTTTTAATTTTATTTTTTGGTTTTTCAATTACAGTTGTCCAATTTTTTTCCCCATTGCTCCCCGCCACCAAGCCCACCCATTCTCCCACAATCATATCCCCTCCCCATTGTCCATGTCCATGAGTCATTTATACATGTTCTTTGATTAAACCCTTCCCTTACTATTCCCCCTTCTCTCCCTCCATGCTCTCCCCTCCTCTCTAATAACTGTTATTCTGTTCCTTGTTCTACTTAGTTCATTTGTTTGTGTTATTCCTTAGTTTCCTATATTCGGTGATATTATATGGTATTTTTTTCTTTGCCTAGCTTATTTCACTTAGCATGATTCTGTCTAGTTCCATCCATGTTGCTGCAAATGGCAGAAGTTCCTTCTTTCTCTCTGCTGCATAATATTCCATTGTGAAAATGTATCAAAGTTTTTTGATCCACTCATCTACAGGTGGGCACTTAGGCTGTTTCCAACATTTAGCTATTGTAAGCAGTTCTGCTATGAACATAGGGGTGCATAAGTTTTTTTGAAATAGAGTTTTAGGATTTTTTGGGTATAACCCTAGCAGTGGAATCACTGGTTCAAAAGGCAGGTACACCTTTAGTTTTCTGAGGTAATTCCATACTGTTTTCCACAGTGGATGTACCAGTCTGCATTCCCACCAACAGTGCAATATGGTTCCCATTTCTCCACATCCTCGCCAGCACTTCTTGTTTGTTGATTTGTTGATGATGGCCATTCTGACAGGTGTAAAGTGGTATCTTATTGTGGTTTTTATTTGCATCTCTCTGATGGCTAGTGATGTTAAGCATTTTTTCATGTGTCTATGGACCTTATGTATATCCTCTTTGGAGAAGTCTTTGTTCAGGTCTTTTGCCCATTTTTTAATTGGGTTGTTTTCTTGATGTTGAGTGATATATGCTCTTTATATATTTTGGAGATCAGTCCCTTGTCTGAGATATAATTGGCAAATATGTTTTCCCATATGGTTGGTTTCCTTTTTATCTTGCTGATGTTTCTTCTGCTGAGCAGAAACTCTTTATTTTGATGTAGTCCCATTTGTTAATTTTTTCCTTTATTTCTCTTTCTTAGAAGATGTATCCATAAAGATATTGTTATGTAGTATATCTGAAATTTTCCTGCCTGTGTTTTCCTCTAGGACTTTAATGGTGTCACGGCTTACATTTAAGTCTTTGATCCATCTTAAGTTTATTCTCGTGTGTGGTGTAAGTTGGTGGTCTAGTTTCATTTTTTTTTTTTTTTTTGGATGTCCCTGTCCAGTTCTCCCAACACCATTTGTTAAAGAGGCTCTTCTCACTCCATTTTATGTTCCTTCCTCCTTTATTAAATATTAGTTGACCATATATTCCTGTACTTATTTCTGGACTTCCTATTCTGTTCCATTGATCTATATGTCTGTTCTTTTGCCAGTACCATACTGTTTTGATTACAGAGACTTTGTAGTATTGTTTGATGCCTGGTATTGTGACTCCTCCTGCTGTGTTCTTCTATTTCAAGATTGCTTTTGCTATTCGGGGTCTTTTTTGGTTCCATATGAAATTTTGAAGTATTTGTTCTAGGTCTCCGAAATATGTCATTGGTATTTTAATAGGGATTGTATTGAATCTATAAATTGCTTTGGGTAGTATGGACATTTTAATGATGTTGATTCTTCCCATCAAAGAACATGGTATTTACTTCCATTTATTTGTATCTTCCTTAATTTCTTTCTTCAATGTTATGCAATTTTCTGAGTACAGGTCTTTTATCACTTTGGTTAAGTTTATTCCTAGGTACTTTATTTTTCTTGTTGATATAGTAAATGGTATTCTTTTGTTTGTTTCTTTCTCTCATATTTTATTGTTGGTGTACAGAAATTCCTTAGATTTCCATATATTTATTTTGTACCCTGCTATTTTGCCAAATTCGCTTATTATACCAAGTAGTTTTTTAATGAAGTTTATAGGATTTCTATGTATACTATCATGTCATCTGCATATAATGATAGTTTTACTTCTTCATTCCCGATTAGGATGCCTTTTATTTCTTTTTCTTGTCTGATTGCTGTGGCTAGGACTTCCAACACAATGTTGAATAGGAGTGAAGAGAGTGGACAGCCTTGTCTTGTTCCTGATTTCAGGGAGAATGCTTTCAGTTTTTGTTCATTTAGTATGATATTGGCTTCAGGTTTCTCATATATAGCCTTAATTATGTTAAGGTATGCTCCCTCTATTTTCATTTTGCTGAGTGTTTTCATCGTAAATGGGTGTTGTACTTTATCAAATGCTTTTTCTGCATCTATTGATATGATCATGTGATTTTTGCCTTTCATTTTGTTTAGGTGATGTATTATATTTATTGATTTGTGAATATTAAACCATCTTTGCCTCCCTGGGATGAATCCCACTTGATCGTGGTGTATGATCTTTTTTATATATTGCTGGATCCTGTTTGCCAATATTCTATTGAGGATTTTAGCATCTACGTTCATCAGTGATATTGGCCTGTAGTTTTCTTTCTTTGTTGTGTCTTGACCTGGTTTTGGAATTAGGTTAATACTGGCTTCATAGAAAGAGTTTGGAATTTTTTCCTCTTCTTGGATTTTTTGTAATAGTTTGTGGAGGGTAGGAGTTAGTTCTTCCCTAAATATTTTGTAAAATTTGCCTGGGAAGCTATCCAGTCCAGGGCTTTTGTGCGCTGGGAGATTTTTTATTACTGTCTCAATTTCCTTCTTTGTTATTGGTCTGTTGAGACTTTCTACTTCTTCTTGATTCGGTTTTTGAAGGTTATATGTTTCTAGAAATTTGTCCATTTCTTCTAGGTTGCCAAATTGCTTGCCGTACCGTTGTTTGTAGTAATTTCTTACAATCCTTTGTATTTCTGTGGTATCATTCGTGATTTCCCCTTTTTTGTTTCTGATTTTGTTTATTTGGGTCTTCTCTCTTTTTTTCTTGATGAGCCTGGCTAAAGGCTTGTCGATTTTGTTTATTTTTTCAAAGAACCAGATCCTATTTTTGTTGATCTTTTGAATTGTTTGTTTAGTGTTTGTCATTTAATTCTGTTCTTACGATGATTTTCTTCCTTCTTCTTGACCTAGGTTGTTTGTTGTTGTTGTTCTGGTTCTTGTAGCTTTAAGGTTAGCTTTTTTATTTGAAATTCTTCTATCCATTTCAGATATGCCTGTATTGCTATGAACTTCCCTCTTAGGACTGCTGTTGCTGTGTCTCATATGTTTTGGGATGTTGTGTGTTTATTATCATTAGTTTCCAGAAATTTCTTGATTTCTTCTTTGATGTCATTGTTAACCCATTCTTTATTGAATAGCATATTATTTATTCTTAATTAGTTTGGATGTCTTTGATTTTTTCCTTTGAGGTTGATTTCTAGTTTCAAGGCATTGTGGTCTGAAAAGATGCTTGATATAATTTCAAATTTCTTGCATTTGTTGAGGCTTGTTTTGTGTTTTATCATGTGGTCCATCTTTGTAAATGTCCCATATACATTTGAAAAGAATGTATATTTTGCTTCTTTGGGGTGAAAAGTCTATATATATCAGTTAAGTCCATGTGGTTTAGTGTGTTGTTCAATGCCTGTATATCCTTGGTGTTTCTTTGCTTCAAAGATTTGTCTATTGTTGATAATGGAGTGTTAAAGTCCTCTACTATGAGTGTGTTTTTGTTAATATTCTTCTTGTGATCTTCTAGTATTTTCTTTTTGTATTTGGGTGCTCCTATGTTGGGTGCATATATGTTTATAAGTGTTATATCTTCTTGATGGATTGTTCCATTAAGTATTATGAAATGTCTTTCTTTGTCTCTATTTATGGCCCTTGCTTTGAAATCTATTTTGTTTGATATGAGTATTACTACCCCAGCTTTCTTTTTCGTGTCTGTTTGTTTAGAATATTTTTCTCCATCCCTTCATTTTCAGTCTGTGTAAGTCTTTTGTTTTGAGGTGTATTTCTTGTAGACAGCAAACATGTGGGTCCTGTTTTCGTATCCATTCCACTAACCTATGTCTTTTAATTGGAGCATTTAATCCATTTACATTTGAGGTTATTACTGACATATATTTATTCATTTCCCTTTGTACCTGTGTTCCTCTTCTCTTTTTATCTTATTTTTCTTAAATCATTCCCTTTAGCATCTCTTGCAATAGAGCTTTGGTGGAGATGTATTGTTTTAGTCTTCCTTTGCCTCGGAAACTCCTTATTTCACCTTCCATTTTAATGAGAGCTTAGCTGGGTAGAGTATTCTTGGTTGTAGGCCTTTGTTTTTTATTGCTTGAAATATTTTTGACCTTTCCCTTCTGGCTTGTAGTGCTTCTGTCGGGAAGTCAGTCGATAGCCTTATCGGAGCTCCCTTGTATGTTATTTGCTGTTTTTCTCTTGCTGCTTTTAGGATTCTCTCTTTGTCTTTGAATGTTGCCATTTTAATTATGATGTGCCTTGGAGTGGGACTTTTGGGGTTCTCTTCATTGGGACTCTCTATGCTTCTTGGGCTTGCATGACTTTTTCTCTCATCAGGTTAGGAAAATTTTCTGTCATTACTTCTCCTATCAGCTTCTCTATTTCTCCTTCTTCTTCTTCTCCCTCTTTTATTCCAATGATCTGGATATTATCTTGTCTCATGTTGCCCTGTAATTGCCTTAGACTTTCTTCATACTTTTTCAATCTTTTTTCATTTTGTTTTATTATCTGGGAATTTTTTTCTTCATTGTCCTCTGCTTCATTTAGCCTGCTTTTGGTTGATTGTACTGTGTTTTTCAGTTCAGAGATTGTATTTTTTATTTCTTCCTGGTTCTTGTTAATAGTTTCTATGTCCTTTTTTATGCTGGTGTAGTTCTCCGTAAGTTCCCTGTAATTTTCTTGGAGCTGTTGGTAACTTCCTTGGAGGTTGTTGTAGTTATTTTTGAGGTTGACGAGTACATTGAGCTTCTTCACCACCATTGTTTTGAATTCCATGTCTGACTTTTGGGTTATGTCTATTCCATCTACATCTCTTTCTGGGGATTCCTCTTTCCCTTTCATTGGGAGGTTGTTTCTGTGTCTGACCATGTTGGATTCTTCTTGTTTGTTTGTTTTTTTTGGATTTGTCTGCTTTGATTTCCTTCCTTTGAGGTATGAGATTCTTTGTAGGAGATCTGGGGGTTTCAGTGGTGCAGTCTCTTTGATCTCCTGAGCCTGATGGTCTTGGGGTACTCTTTATGTCATTTGTTTATGCTGTCTGGTTATATTTCAGAGGCTCTTCGGTGGGACCTTCCCTCTGGCTAATTGATTGAGAGTCACTCTGCCCACCTTGTCTTGAGTTCTTTTGTTGAGATGCTGTTAAAAACATAAACACACAGCCCAGGCAGGAAACCCACATCCTCAAAAATATCCCCCACCCTCTATCCCACTATCAGCATCAAATGAGCCAGTATTAATATAAATGTAAAGAGGTTAGGGCTTTTATACTATAGGAGAAATGGATAAGAGTTGTTTTAAATGAATAAAAAGGTGATATTTGAGAGGGGGGAATGACAGAGTAATAATAGTAGCAAGTAGTGTTATGACTGTGCAAGACAGTAATATTTACATTGTATGTTAATAATAAAAAAAGAGAGAGGGAAGATTGCAGGATACAGTAAGAAAGCTGTAGTATATAGCATTAGATTTATATATTAGTTATATGCTATATATTTAGTGTGAAAGGGAGGTTAAATAAAACAGACAAACAAACAAAAATTAAAGATGAAGGATGGAAGGGAGAGATGGTATGAAACAGATGAAAGAGATAGTTCAAAGAAAAAAAGAAAGAAAAAATTTATTAAAAAAATTAAAATTTAAAAGAAAGTTTTTATTCAGTTCAGCCTTTGTGTGTATTCTTTTTCTGGATCCACATCTAATCAAAATTCCATGTGTTTCAATATTTTTCCTGGTTGGTTGGTTGTGAGGAGCTCTGGCCAGTTTCTGTGACTGCTTTTCTCTCCCTCGGGGGCCTGTTGTAACTATCTGCTGTGAGCTGCAGAGTTGGTTCTCTCCCCACTTGTCCTGTGGCGCCCTTCAGCAGTCCTCAGGGTTCTCTAGCAATGCTGTTTTGTTGGCAAGCCAGTGCACATCTTCCTAGTCCCTGCCCAGCCTTGGATCCTGTCTTCTCTCCTCCTCCCAAGAAGTCTCTATGCTCCAAGCCACAGCACTGGGCTGTGTCTGTCCCTGGCTGGTAATGTCTCACTGTTCCTCTGTGTACACTGCTGGTCAACCTGGGGCCTCCACCAAGCCCGTGTTTCTGTCGCAGCTCTCCTGGCCCAGCTTCGCTCCTTTCTGTTCAGTGGCCACGATGTGCACACCCAGGGCATGGGACCCTTGGCTCAGACCTGCCAGTCCAGGGGTTCTCCACCCAGACTCAGTTCACACAGCTTCCCACAGTCTTGGAATCTTGCCATCCTCCCGCACCTCTGGCTGTTTCAAGGAAAACTTCCTATTGTCTCCCTCTGGGATTCTGCTGGTCCCAGCACCTACAGCAAGCAGCAGTTTCCAGGCAGATCCAGGCCAGTGAGCCGGTCTGTAGCTGCCCCTCTGGAGTGCAGTGCAGCAGTAGCACCGAGCTCAGCGGGCCCAGAGACTGGGCTGGTGGGTCCAGCAAGTCCCCTTGAGAGCACAGGCGAGTCTTTTGCCCTTTTCCACTCAGCTCTTGAACTCCCTTCCCTGCTCAAATTATCTGAACTCACTCATCTCTGTGTTTGTACTTTAAACCTTTCCTCAATAGGGGCAAGCAGACAACACTGCTGCTGCATTGCAGCTGCCCCTCTGGGGTGTGGTGCGGTAGAGCCGCAGGGCTCAGCGGGCCCAGTAACTGGGCTGGTGGGCCCAGAGACTCCCCTTGAGAGCGTGGGCGAGACTTTTGCTCTTTTCTACTTGGCTCTCACACTCCCCTCCCTGCTTGCGTTGTCCAAAATTCATACTCACCCACTCGTCTCCATGTTTGTACTTTAAGCCTTTCCACAATAGGAGCAAGCAGATAACACTGCTACCTACTCCACTGCCATCTTCTCCCTTCTCCAGAATAAATCCAATCATGCTTCTTAATCCCTGCACCATTTCCCCATTTCTCTCCCTTCCTCCTCTCAGCTGATAACCCTCCAAATGATCCCCATACCTATAATTCTGTTCCTATTCTGGTTTGCTTTGTTGAATTTTGTTCTTATTTTTTAGATTCAGTTGTTGATAGTTGTGAGTTTGTTGTCATTTTAATGTTCATAGTTTTGATCTTCTTTTTCTTAAGTAAGTCCCTTTGACATTTCATATAATAATGGCTTGGTGATGATAAACTCCTTTAGCTTTACCTTGACTAGGAATCACTTTAACTGCCCTTCCATTCTAAATGATAGCTTTGCTGGGTAAGGTAATCATGATTTTAAGTCCTTGCTTTTCATCACCTTGAATACTTCTTGCCAGTCCCTTCTCACCTGAAAAGTTTCTTTTGAGAAATTAGCTGATAGTCTTACAGGCATCCTTTATAGGTAACTCTGCTTTTCTCTTGCTGCATTTAAGTTTCTCTCTTTATCTTTCAGCTTTGACATTTTAATTATGATGTGTCTTGGTGAGGTCCTTTTTGGAACTAGTTTGTTTGGGACTCTGTTTTTCCTGGACTTGTATGTCTATTTCCTTCACCAAATTTGGGGAGTTTTCCTTTGTTGTTTCCTCACATAAAGCCTTCAATTTCTTGTTCTTCCTCTTCTCCTTCTGGTTCAGATGTTGATATGTTTAAAATTGCCCTCCCCCGCTGCCCCCCCCCCCGCGGTTCCTAAATCTCTCCTCATTTCTTTCTATTTTTGTTTCCCCATTCTGTACTGGTTGACTGTTTATTTTTTCCTTGTATTCCAATTTATTGATTTGAACCCTGGTGTCCTTTCTTTCACCATTGGTTTTGTGTGGATTTTTCTTCATTTCATTTAGCATAGCCTTCACTTCTTCCCTTATGCATTTGCCATACTCAAGCATGTCTGTCAAGCCTGTGAGCATCTTTATCACCAGTGTTTTGAACTCTACATCTGTTAGGTTTACTATCTCTTCATTGTTTAGTTCTCCCACTGGAACCTTGGTTTGTTCCCCCTTTTGGGCCATACTTCTCTGCCTCCTCATCTTGACAGGCTCCTGTGTGTGTTTGCCTTTGTGTCTCAGGTACACCTGTCACACCTGTGACATTGTAAGGGACAGAGCCTTAGGTATTCATCAGTACAGGGTGACCCATTTCACCATGTTGTAGCGCTGTATGTGGGGAAGGGTTCTGAGAGGGAACAATGCCACTTGCTCAGCACTCGCCCCTTTTCCAAGTACTTCTCCCATTTCTGTATGGGACTGGCACCTCTCTAGCTATTGCCCTAGCTGTCATTCCCATAGTGGGTATGTCTGCAGATGTTCTAGGATCATGGGGCCCTTTAAACAAGCAGACTCTGCTAAGAGACTGGCAGTTTCTTTCTCTGCCCCAACCCCCAGTGGTTTGCACAGTCAGAAGCAATGAGGCTCTGTTTTCCCTGGCTCTGGGAGCAGAAGTTGTCTGGTCTGGTCTGGTGCTGGGAGTGCTCCTCAGGTGTCTTTTCTATAATACTTTGCCTAATCTGTGATTTTTACTAATATTATCTAAAAGTTATATAACTATAGAATGTACATATATCTCTGTTACCCATTTCATTTTAGTTTTACAGATGGTGTGGGGTAGGAGTTGGTGTTTACTTATTTATTTATTTTGAATATGAATATTCAGTTGTTCCTGTATCATTTGTGGAAAATACTGTTGTCAATGATGTTGTTTCCCACACTGAGATGCTTCAGCACTTATGCTGGAAATCAACTGAGCATGTGTATGTGGGTCTATTTCTGGATTCTGCATTTTTTTTATTATTCCAAACATCTATCCTTAAAAAAGTACTATGGTGTCCTGATTACTCTAAAATTTAATGTGAATTTTTTAACCAGGTAGAATAAGTTCTCCAACTTTTTTCTACTGTTTCTTGTTCCTTTACATTTCTATATAAATGTTAGATGTATCTTTTAATATCTTTAAATATACTGCTGTGACTTTGATTGGGATTATGTTGAAACTATAGGCCAGTTGTATTTTCATAACATTGAATCTTCTGATACATGATCATGGAATACAACTTCATTTGTTTAGACTGTATAAGATTTTTCTTTGCAATGTTTAATAGTTTCCAGTATATTGTTCTTGCACATCATTTATTATAGTCATCTCTAAGTATATTCATTTTACTGCTACTGTGAATTTATATTACTATTTTAATTTGTATTTCCAATTTTTCATTGCACATATGTGGAATTTTAATTTATTTTTGTATACTGGCTACCTACCCTACAACCTTGCTAAGGTCACTTAGTATTTCTAGTATGTTTTTATAGATAACATGATTTTCTATGTAGACAGCAAATGAAAACAATTTCACTTCTTGATTTTTAAACCATATGCCTATTATTTTGTTTTATTGAAATATTGCTGTACTCAATTAGTGATTCCAGCAAGAGACTTTAAAACATATATTTATAGGCTTACTGATAAATTTTTTAACATATATGATCATGTTATAAATTCACAATACAAAAATAAATGTTTGTGACATTTATATACATTTAAAGCCATTCTAAATTATCTCATCCTACCACAAATTAAGTCATTTCTGATGATCTATAAGGTATTCTTTCAGTGCTGTAACATAAAAACTTTCCCCTTATCTCTACATTTGCTTTCCCTTCTGATATTTCATTCTGAATCTACTCTCTTTTTTCCCTGACAAATATACAAAGTACCTGCTGTTGCCACATAGTGAATCAGGCACTGGAAATTAATAAAATGTATACTAGCTTTAATCAAGATACTCAACAGCTGGTTTAGAGACAGTATATTATTGGACTGTTCTCTGGAGGCATGCATGAGATACTATGTGTAGAAAGAGGCAGTTGTATGTATAGTGTATAACCAGTCAGAAGACTACTATACAAAGGAAAGAGCATGTACAGAGGAAGAAAAACCTTATTTTGTTGGTGTTTTCCAGAAAAGTGCATGATACCAGGTAGAGAGTGATGAGAAATATGTTTGGAGGGTGTGTTAGTCACAATTCAGAGAAGAAATCACAAGTGATTCTAAATGTTTCAAGCAGAAAGAATTTAACTCAGAGAATTAGTTACCGGGGGACGGCAAAATGTGAAAGTGAAACAGAGAACAGTACGAAGCCCTGAACTTAGGCAAAGCAGGGACCTCCAAGTTCTCAGCTGCTGAAGGCGATTAGAAAACAGGTGGCACTAGCAAAGTGACAAACCCAGGCTCCCCAGTGGAAGCCAAAGTTATAGTAGAGGCTGACAAGAGGAGAACCTTCTTATAAGTGCACTTCTGCTGGGGATTCTAGTAGAAGTAATCTAAAAATTAGGACTAAATAGCCTCTCTCTTTCCTCCCTCTGTCCTGCAGTCTTTTGGTGTTTGCTATTGAATAAATGTAACAGGGAGCCAGAGGGCAAAAGATTCTAGGATATGAACTTCCTGTATGAGGGGAAACATGCAAATAACAGACTAAAGAAACAAGCAGGGCCATGAAAAGAAAGCTAGAAGTAGAGTCATGGAAGACAGTGACCTTGTTGCACTGTCTTCCCCTCTACTGCTTACATGCTTTTTTCATCTGCTAAGGACACTGGCAGCCAAGACAAGCTATAAAATAAGACTGATAAAAAAGTGTATTATAAGATTCATATTAGATACTGATATATAATATATATTAAAATATAAATAGTTCCATTGTAAATACAATGAAGTTTTAATTAGAGCTTCAGTCATATCTGAAGAGAGTGAATTAAAAAGTATTTGAAAGAGTATATAATGATCCAAGATGGCAGTGTGGTAAGTGGAAGCTACACTAACCTCCTTCCAGGAACAAACTGGAATTACAACTAAACTAAAGAAAAATCATTCTGAATAATGCACTGAACACTAGCTGGAGAGAAGCTGTATAACCAAGGACATCCAGAAGAAGCCACATCACTACAACAAGACTGGTAGGGACTGTGGCAAATCTCTCTAGTGAAGAAGTGCATCGAATGCTTTATCCTGGTCCCTTTAAGGAGGGGATTCAGGAAATACAAGGTCAAGATTTATGAATCAATAAGCTTTAGATGGTTGTGGTTATGGTTGACAATTACTGATTACAGATATCAATGCAAAGAACACAGTGACCAGTCTGTGTCAGGATCTGTTAAACACTCTGATACCATACTGGCATTAGATGCAAGGCTTCGTACATTTTTAGCTACACACTGTTTATAGTTAACTAAGAGATAAGAAAAGCAGAGCAAGCCTCAAAGCATATTATGCATTCTTTAAATCCAATTCCCACGGTAACCTCCTGAGTGGCCTTCGAGTCATATCTGCCTCTACCTTCCTGGTGTTCTGGCCAAGTTTGACAAGACTCTCAGGAGCCTGGCTTGCAGTTTGGGCTACAATTCTTGAAACCACACATAATGGTCCCCTACATAGAACAGTGTAAAAAAACCAACTATGTGGCATTTATACAATGGAATACTACTTGGTCATAAAAGAAAAGAAAATTTTACCCTTTGTGATAGCATGAGTGGATCAAGAGAACATTATGTTAAGTAAAATAAGCCAGTCAGAAAAACAAATACCATATGAGTTCACTCATATGAGGAATATAATAAACAAACTGAAGTAACAAGCAAAATAGAGACAAATACATAGATTGAGAGCAGGCTGACAGCTCTGGGTGGGGGTGGAAAGTTATGGGATGGAGGGATTGAGCAAAAAGGAAAAAAGACTCATGGACATGGACATGGGCAACAGTATAGTGTTTGGGTGGGGAGTGGATATAAGAGGGTTAAATGGCAATAGAAAAAAATACAATAAAAATAAACAAAAAATAAAATATAAAAACACTAAAGAAAAAGAATATAAAAGTATGAAGTCTAGAAAATGCATGAGGACATTTTGAATTTTTAAAAAAATTTTGTTACAGGAAATCAATAGTACAGAGCTACAGGAATTATACAGCTATGGTTTGGACTAAGTGTACACAAATGGATCAATGGAAAAAGAGAGTTATGTAACATACATTGTATATAAGAATGTGATAAATGGCAGTGATGGTATTTTAATTCAGTGGTAATGGATGAATTGTTTAGTAAATGGTATAGGCACAGCTGGTTATTTGTCTGGGAGAATATAAAACTGGACTCCCTTTTTACATTATGTATAAATAAATTCCAAATGGACTAAATACTTAAACGTTAAAAATTGCAAGAATGTCTGGGAGAGTCTATAGACATTCTCAGGGCAAAAGTATAATCATCTATGATGCATTGCTCTGTAAAGCAAATCAAAACACAAATACTTGGGAAACAGAAATACTTGGGAAAATATTTGCAATGAAAGGAACATATAGAGTAACATTTTTAATAATATGCAAAAATCTCTCACCAATTCACAAAAAGAGAAAAACAATGTAAGTGCAGGAAACAGTGCAAAATATTTGAAGAGACAGTTAACACAAAAGCAAATCCCAGTGGCCAGCAGAATATGCAAAAACATGTTCAGACAGTAATTATGAGTGAAATGCAAATTAAAGTAATAATGAATACTTCTTTACATTTAGTTATCTAGCAATTTTTTTTTAAAGAGAGATTACATTTACCAAAGAGACATATGAGGAATAGGGCAACCTCACATTGCTAAAGTAATATTACCACTTTTAATAAACAGTGTTTAAGAATTTGATCATTGAAAACATGTATTTCATTTAACCCTGAAAGTACAGCTCTATGAATCTGCCTTATGGAAATAAAAACTACAGTTCACAAAAAGACTGTGAAAGGCTGTCCTGCCTCCAATGCCCCTGGCTTGGTTGGAAACTGCCTGTCCAGCAGAGATTTCAGGATCATGGCTGAGAGAACAAATTTATCCAGGACACTGTATTTTGTTTGGAGGGAGGAAAGGAGGCAAATCTCTCTTGGGGAGAAGTGCTCAGAATTCCTGTTTCCTGTGTCCTTTATTGAGGAGGGGATTGGGGAGATACAAGGTCAAGACTTGTGAATCATCAATAAGCTTTCAGACGCTTGGGTTACAGTTGACAGTTACTGATTACAGATACCAATATAGAGAACACAGTGACCAGTCTGTGTCAGGGTCTGTTAAACATTTGATGCCACACTGGCATTATGTGCAAGGTTTCATACATTTTTAGCTACAGATTGTTTATAGTTAACTAAGAGATAAGAAAAGCAGAGCAAGCTCTAAAGAATAATATGCATTCTTTAAATCCAATTCTCACGGGAACACTGAATGGCCTTTGGTCCTGTCTTCCTTTTAGCCTTCTGGTTTTTTGTTGAGTCTTAGAGACCTCCCTGAGGGGCCTGGCTCATGGCTTGGGCTACAGTTCCCGAAACCACAAGGAGTGGTCCCCTACATCTGTGCATCAACAGAAAATGTTTGAATAAATTATTGTATATTTGCAGTGTGGAATATTAAGAAACAATCAAAAATAATAATTTGGAATTATACCAATTGACTTGGAAGGATTTCTACAAGATTACAAAAAATGTGTGCACAGAGTGTCACTTCCATAGAAGAAACAACGTTATTGAGCATTAAATCCTACAAATATGTATCTTTACAAGATTATATAGTTATATAGAAAATATAAAGTCATATATAAATTTCATTATATTTAGGCTATAAATTGTTTTACTGATAAGGAAGAGGTCTTTTTGTGGAGACAGGAGAGTATAATGAGGAGGCAAATACAAAGTATGAGGAAAACATATTTGCACGGGTCCCCACCTCTCTCATAGGATAGTATCACATTAATCTAGTTATGTGAAATTTTGTATATGTATATTTTGTATGTGTGTACATATATGTGTGGATGTGTTTGTACATGTGTGTATATAAGTGTGTGTATACATGTGTATACAAGAGGGACCACCCAAAAATGGAATTATCTTCTGGGGGGTGGGCCCCTTGTAGTACAGGATTCCTCCTCTAGTAGTGAGTGTTCTAGAAACCCATCTGTATCAGTGTATCAGCTGGTGTTGTGAGAGGCTACATTCAGCTTCATGAATTTTTTTGAAGATTCTTTCAGTGTGTTTATCTGTTTTATGATGGGTGATTTAGAGTGCACCTACCTACACTGCACTGAGTGTTCAGCAGTTTTTGACCAAAAACAGCACGACCCTTGTGCTCCACCCTACCTATTCACAGGACCATTCCCTGAGTGACTGTTTTTGTTTCCCCAGATGAAAAAATGCTCAAAGGGAAATGTTTTGCTGATGTGGAATAGGTGAAACAAAAAACAGCAGAAGCACTAAAAGATATCAAAATTGACAAGTTCAAAAACTGTTTTGAGCAGTGGAGAAAGCATCTTTATAGGTGTATTGCACCAAATGGAGAGTACTTTGAAGATGACTAAAGTTTAAACATGTAAGAATAAATACATAATTGTTATAAGTAAATTCTGGCATTTTTTGGCCCCCCCTTATACATACATGTATGTGTATAAATATGTGTACGTATTTTTTGTGTATATATCCACACACATATATGCTTGCTCATAATGAAAATAACTGGTAAATGAGCAGCACAGTGTAAGTCTTTCCTCCCTGTAGGAACTGAATTCTGGAGGTCTGCACACCGCCCTTGCCTCGTTGTTTCTGACGAGTTTAGCTAGGGAGCCAATTCATGCAGTTTATGCAATTCCTTCTGAGCAAGCTACAGGACCAATTGGGATAGATGACACTGTTTATCTTAATCATTTACTTTAGTCTGTGGCTTTCCTGAGTGATTACTGTAAGGCTTACTCAATTACTTTTCCCTTTCCCTTGCGTTTCCCTTGTGTCAGAATCACTTACTTCCATTTCAGAAATATCAAGAAAGTAGAAATAATCTAGCTTGCCTAGGCCTTAGGTTTTTTGGTTCGTGAAAAGAGGATAATGATAACTTCTTTGTCCCAGTCTCAAACAAATATAGTAACAATTAATAAGAAAATTACCTGGATATTAGTTCCTGATAAAGAGATACCATGAAAACGCAGCTTTTCACAATTTTCAGTGCTGTTATTTTGTATGCCTTTCACTTTTGGAAGATTTGCTTGCAGAGGAGCATAGCGCACCAGATATGCTGTAACTAAGCATATGGTAAAATACTGGGAAATGAAGAGAAATCAAAGTAAATTCACTTGTTTATAGACAGGTAATCAACTATTTTGCAGTAAGTCTTCTGGAACTTAGAAAATCAACTTAAATCCCAGGTGTGATTTTAGTAGTCTGCCAAAACGAGAGAGAGAGAGAATGAGAGAAGAAAAACTTTTAAAACCATCTCTTCATCTTCCCAGCCTTTGGTTGTAATTCTAGGTCCTCCTTTCTTCTGTATAGGTTGCTGCTACTCTTACCTACCATCTCTCCTGGATATAGCCTATTGTCTCTGCTTTCATTAAAGAACTGGCTGGTTTGGCTCAGTGGATTGAGCGTCGGCCTGCGAGCTAAGTGTCGCTGGTTCGATCTTCCAGTCAGGGCACATCAGAGAAGGAAAACTCTGACTCCAAAAAACCTCCGCTGCCTTGCGGCATACCTCTTCAGGGGAATGGCTAAGGGAGTAAACCCCGACAGAAAATCCGGAGCCGGAGTCCCTAAGGCGGTTTGACGTTGTGGTCAACACCGGCAACTCCTGTGGCGCACCTGAAGCCAAGCTGTATTGACTCCGTCTTTCCCTTGGCTCCTTCAGCTGCGAAGAGAGGGGGGTCTGCTGCATGGGCAACAGCAGACCCTCCATATCACCCTGCCCAGGCTCTGTAGCTTCAGCTTCACTGGAGAGGACACTCAAGCGTCATTGCAAGATGTCGATTCAACACGAGAGGAGACAGATACCGTGTCACTCCCGAGTCGGACTGCACAACCATTCTCGGCGGTGCAGATAGACTCTTAAGAAGCTACACCATCGTCTCTCTAGACGGATGGCTGCCGACATTAAAGAAATTCTTTCTAAAACTAGACCATCTTTCTTAAATGCAAATCTAGCCGAAGAATCATGCTAAAACCCCTGACTGCTTCTTTACCTTCTAGACAAAATCCAACTGTCTTTATGTTGTATCAGGTTCTCCTTCATGACTTGACTCCAGTCCATTTTTCACACCTTCTTCTCCTGTTCTATTGACCACTCTCTGACCACTGTTCATGGCCAACTCTAGAGAGGGATGTGAAGGTAGCCTGTAACTGGCAGTACATAAATAGTATCAATAGTATTGGAACTGTCCTGTGTGACCTCCTGTTTATCCCTACCCAAATTATTTATCAGTGATGTCATCATTTGGGTACTGTTTAGCTTCAAGAGTTGGGGCATGGAAATATGGGTTACAGATGCACTGACCCACAGCATGTGACAAGAATGAGGGTTGGACTCTCATAAGCTCACTGGACAAAGCAAGGTATACATGGAAGGTTCCCACAAAAGCCTAATATATATGCAAGTCTGGAGGGGGAGAGAGAAAATGCAATGTAGAGTCTGAAATAGGGAGCAAGGAGGTTCAAACTCAAGGGACAGTGGTGTGTGGAGGGAGCCCCGCAGGAATGCTGTATGGCATATTTTATATCTGGCTCAAGTGCACTTTTATCAAACAACTATTTTCCACTTTATTTTTCCTCAGAACAAACACCAGCTTGACCAGTCCCTTCTTCATCTCCTTAAATGCTGTTCTTAAGACTAACAGCTGCCTCAACTGGTATTTACATCCAATCTTGACAATGAGCAAGGTGACAGTTAACCGCAAATCCACTGATGGAAATCTGTATGGAAATGAGTGCTGTATGCATAAGAAGGTACACATGTGCGTGCACATTAGAGACCATGGCTGAATCGAGCATGAAAGACCCTGAACCACTGCTGTGCTGGCAAAGCTTTAAACAGCAGTTGGGGGGCTGATATGAGTAGCTGAAGAATGCCAGAGTATAATAACTCTACTATAGCTAATTTCAAGCTACCAATGGCTTTTTAAAAATGGCTCTCAAAATTCCTCTTTCTTAACCATTATGAACCAGCAGCAGCACCACCCTGCAAAACAAGCATTGCTGGGACACATACAATAGCCTTTTGATGATCTAAGTTAGCAACAGTCAAATTAAGTAAGCATCTAAATAGGCACAGACCAAGATGAGCCAAAAGCACCCAAATCTGCGGGAAGCATGGGGAGAGCATGTCCTGGGAGGAAAGGACAGGAGTGGTCTTTTATGAGACACAGTCCAGGGATATAAAGAAATCCCCTGCTGATGTCCACTCCCTGGAGTAGCCAGGAAGTCACTGATGCCACTGGCTCACCCTTCATCACTCTTGTGGGGGTGGGAGGTTCCATCCTGTCTGGCCCTCTAATATTAGTATATTAAATGCTTCATCTCTCTCAATCCTCACAACACTAGAATGTAGAAATCATTCCTTCAGAGAGCTCCATGCTTACCATCACCATATGAGTATGTTAGGATATCTAGATGCCTGTGACTACTTCATGGGATTGTTTTAATCTCTATGCTATATATTATTTGATTAACTCTCAGACCTTGAAATTAGTGAGTATTTTCTGTTTCACAGTAATCTGTATTCAGTCAATATTTTTCTTAACTAATTTTAGATAGTATTTTCAATAGACCACACCTAACAATAAAAACACCCCCACTTTCCTCCTGAACAAAAGGAGGGTTAGGTGAACTAGGTGACAATCACTGTCCCTTTTAGTGCTGAAATTGTCACGTTTCGTTCTTAATGTCTGTCATTTCTTAAGCTCCAATTACTACTTTATATATTTCATCTCACTTCATTTGCAGGATACTTTTCAGAGGAACCAAGTCCCATAACCTCCACACAGTTGAGGAAACAGGTTAAGTGACTTGTCCAAATGCACACAATTTATAAATGACAAAGTCAGTATTCACACACAGGTCTGCCCTGGATCCAAACAGGCACTGGACCCTCTTGATGACAGAAGCTACCTAATCTCTTGTCTCTGTCCTATTCCTTCTTCAAGTTCCCCCATGGCACCTCCTGTCTCACCCTGACAGGAGCACGTGTGTTCTATGAACAGTACATGGGCAAAATTATTTCTTTCACACACACTCTGCTGCTTTCAAATTTTAAATCCAAAATTTAAATACAGGCTGCTTAGCATAACAGTCACCTTTGCTTAATGGACTCCAAGTACAAAGCTATTCCATAATGCTAATTAGAAAGCTCAGGGAGTTACGACATGGTCTGATGTACTAGACTCCATGTCTTAATCATAACTGAAGGTTGTTTAAAACCCCTCTTTTATCTGCACTAACATAGGATTTTCATCACAGATTTGCAGCTCCATCTCACTATGCAGGGAAACTCCCTCACAATGTTGTTCATTGACCTTAATCTAATGTGATGTACAATATGGTTAGCTGGATCTTCAGGCACTCAAGAAAAAGACCAGTAAAACACCTCTTAAATCTAAATGACATTTGAAATAGATTAGATTATTCCCAGCATCCTCAAAAAAAAAAGCATCACCTGCTGAAATGCATCCTGTGCTTTCCAAAAAAAGCAAAGACTCCAGCCTGACACACTGAATGCTTTATGATTCACCTACCTTGAAAGTCACACCAATGTCTTCCCACTAATGCACTGGTGGCTGATGCCTACAAGGGGGTGAGTGATCTGACACAAGGGTACTGACCCAACATCTGTGCTGGTTCTGAGGTCAGACTGACCTGGAAGAATCCAGAACCATGCTTGAGGATTAAACAGACTGGGGCTCATTGTCATTGTGACATTAGCTAGCTCTGTGACCTTAGGTAAATGACCTAGCATTGCTGAAACACAAACTCCTAATTTATAAAGTATTGATAATTCAGTGTGTCTTTCAGATTTGTTGTGATGTTTAGGGATAATGTATGGAAACTGCAAGACTCTTAGTCGTCGGCGGCGGCAGCCATCCGTCTCGAGAGACGATGGTGTAGCTTCTTAAGAGTCTATCTGCACCACCGAGAATGGCTGTGCAGTCAGACTCGGGAGTGACATGGTATCTGTCTCCTCCCGTGTTGAATCGACATCTTGCGATGACGCTGGAGTGTCCTCTCCAGTGAAGCTGAAGCTACAGAGCCTGGGCAGGGTGATATGGAGGGTCTGCTGTTGCCCATGCAGCAGACCCCCCTCTCTCTTCGCAGCTGAAGGCTCTTAGTATACCTCAGTAAATTATAGATTATTAATATTGTTATTATTATTATAAAAGGGGACTGAAGGTTTTAGAAAAGCCTACCCACAGACATAGGAAATGATAGAAAGTTGATACCATGATCATGTGAAATCAACTTTTCTTTCTTTTTGTTTTTAATTAACAATTTATTTTGAGATAATATAAATAAACTTAAAGGCATAAAATAATACAGACTTATAATTTATCACTCACACAGTTTCCCCCAACCGTAATGCCTTGCAAAACTACATTTCAATACCATAACCAGCATACTGGCACTGTCACAGTTGAGATCAAGAACAATTTCATTATCACAGGATCTCTGAATTCTTCTTTTAAAGACACCCTTGCATCTTCACTGCCCCAGTGTCTTTAACCCCTGGCAACCACTAATCTGTTCTCAATTTTTATAATTTTATCATTCAAAAATGCTTTGTCAATGGAAAAATACAGTATATAAGCTTTATTGAAGTACTTTTTGGTTTCTTATTACAGTTGTCCCATTTTTCCCCCTTTGCTCTCCCCTGCTCCACCCACCTCCCACCTCTCCCACAGTCAATCCCCATTTAGTTGTCCATGGCCATGGGTCATTTATACTAGTTCCTTGACTAGACCCTTCTCCTTCTTTCTCCCTTTTTCCTCTCTCCTCTTGTCACTGTCAGTCTGTTCTTTGTTTACATGCCTCTAGTTCTATATTCCTCATTTGTTTGTTTTGTTCATTAGTTTCCTGTATGAGGTGAGATCATATATTTGTCTTTCACCACCTGGCTTATTTCACTTAGCATAATACTCTCAAGTTCCATCCATGCTGTAGCAAAAAGTGGGAGTTCCTTCTTTCTTTCTGCCGTGTAGTATTCCATTGTGTAAATCCACCAGTCTTTTGATCCACTCACCCACTGATGGGCACTTAGGCTGCTTCCAGCACTTGGCTATTATAAATAGTGCTGCTATGAACATAGAGGTGCATAGGTCCTTTTGAATTGGTGTTTCAGGATTCTTTGAGCATAATCCTAACAATGGAATTGCTGGATCAAAAGGCATTTCCATTTTTAGTTTTTTTGATGAAATTCCATGCTGTTTTCCATAGTGGCTGCACCAGTCTGCACTAGGGTTCCTTTTTCTCCACATCCTCACCAGCACTTGTTTGTTGATTTGTTTACCATAGCCATTCTGACCAGTGTGAGATGGTATCTCATTGTGGTTTTAATTTGCATCTATCTTATCGCTAGTGATGTTGAGCATTCTTTCTTCGCATAAGAACAGACATATAGATCAATGGAACAGAATAGAGAACCCAGAAATAAACACAGGTCTCTATGGCCAATTAATATTTGACAAAGGGGGAAGGAACATAAAATGTAGTGAAAAAAGCCTCTTTAACTAATGGTGTTGAGAGAATTGGAAGGGACATGCAAAAAAATGAAACAAGAGCTTGAACTTACACCATACACAAGAATGAACTCAAGCTGGATAAAAGACTTAAATGTAAGCCATGACACCATGAAAGTCCTAGAGGAAAAAACATGCAGTAAAATTTCAGACATTCCATGTAGCAATATTTTTGCTGATATATCTCCTAGGGCAAGGGAAATAAAGGAAAGGATAAACAATTGGGTCTACATCAAACTAAATAGTTTCTGCTCAGTGAAAGAAAACATCAGCAAGATGAAAAGGGAAACAACTGTGTGGGAGAACATATTTGCCAATGATACCTTTGTATATAAGCTTTTGAGATTAGCTCTTCTCACACATCACAATGCTCTGGGGATTCATCCAGGTTGTTGCAGACATATAATAGTTTATTCCTTTTTATTTCTGAGTAGTATTCTATGGTATGAACATACCATTGCTTTTTAATCATTTACTTGTTAAATAAAAACTTGATTATTTCCAGTTTGGGACTATTTTAAGTAAAGCTAATGTGAACATTTGTGTATAGTTTTTTATTGTGTGTCTGTGTGTGTGTGTGTGTGTGTGTGTGTGTAAGTAGTTTAACTTCTTGTGGATAAATCATTAAAGTGTTTAATTGTTGAGTTATACTTTTCTAGGGTGGCTATATCATTGCATTCTCATCCATAGTGCATCTTTGCCACTCTGGTAGTTGTGCAATGATATTCTCATTATGGTTTTAATATGCATTTTTCCTAATTGTGGAAAAGGTTGAATACTCTTTTGTTTATTTGCCATCTGTATATCCTCTTTGGTAAAATGTTTATTCATGTCCTTGACCATTGTATTATTTGTATTTTTACTGTTTAGTTTGGACCTTTTTCTATACCCTATACTGGTTTTGTTCAAAGACACCAGTTGCAAATATGTTCCTCCAATCTGAAGCTTGTCTTCTTATCTTCTTGTCAGGTCTTTCACAGAGAAAAAATATTAATTTGATGTTTTCCAATTTATTGATTTTGTTTTTGGATTATTGTGTGTAATGTGTCAAATCTAAGAACTTTTGCTTAAGCCTAGATACTGAAGATTTTCTCTTATACATAATCTAAAAGTTACATACAATCACATTTTACATTTAAGTTCATGATCTATTTTTAGTTAATTTTATATGTATTATGATATTAAAGTTAAGGTTCCTTTTTGAGCTATGGATGGTCAATTGTTTCAGCACCATTTGTTAAAATGGCTACCCTTCCTCCACTGAGTTACTTTTGCACCTTTGTAGAAAATTATTTGGGTGTATTTGTGTGGGCCTATTTCTGGTTCTTCCACCTATTCCATTCATCTATGTCTGTTTCTACCACCAACATACTTTTGGTCACTGCGGCTATATGGTAGGTATTAATATTGGGTAGAGTGATTCCTTCTACTTTATTAGCCTTTCAAAAATTGTTTTTAGCTATCTGAGGTTTTTGTCTTTTCATATCAACTTTAAGATAAGTTTATCTATTATTATAAATAACCTTCCTGAGATATGTATAGGAATTAGGTAAACATTCAAATCAATTTAGAGAGAATTGACATATTTCCTATGTTGAGTCTCTTAATACAAAACAACAATTATACCTAGTTATTTCACTTTCATTGGAACAATTGTAGATGGTATGATGCTTTTAATTTTGGTTTCCCCATGTTCATTCATAGTGTATAAAAGTAAAATTAATTATTTTGTGTTGATCTTGTAACCTGTGGCCTTACTGAATTCACTCATTAGCTCTAGGAGCTTTCTGTAAATTCTTTGGTACACAGGCAATCATATAATCTTCAAAAAGGGTGATACTGCAAAGAAGGTGATTGTTGAGAAAACCATGTTTGCTACCCCTTTCTCACCTGCAGGTCTATTTTTGCAAGCACCAGACTCCAATCCTTGCTTTCTTTCCTCACACATTGGCAGCACATATGAACTACCAGAAGCTTTCAAAACCCAATCTCACTAATCTCTGTTCATGGAAAGGGGTAGATCAGAATTATTTTTCCACTGATTTGTATTACACCACACTGAATTTTTCCATCTTATGTAGGCAGAATCAGATAACTGTTTTGTATTTAAGTATTATTTTAAAACACCTTGACATTTAAAGAATAGGAATATAAAAGAAGTTCACCTTACAGATTTATTATAAATGCAAAATGACAAAAAGTATATAAGAAAACTCTCTGCATGTTATAAATTGTTCAATACCTGTTAGCAGTTGTAGCCAGCCATTGCCCAAAGCCATGAATGTGTAAATCTATGACACTTTGTATTATCAGCTTCAGGACTAAAGAGATGCATGATGAGAGATGCCAGAAACTTTGTGACTCTCTAAATAGTAACCTAGCAAATGTATGTCATAATATATAAGAATCTCCACAGAGGCTTTGTTGTCTTAAAATTTCTGTACACATGTGGAAATATTTGAGGAAATGAAAAGTAAACACAAAAAGATATTAAAATAATCAAATGGCCACGATTTATCCTATTCCTTAGGAGTCTTTTAAATAAATATTAAAATGAACTTAGACACTATAATACCTATAAAAGATTTTAGCAAATATAAGTTTACTTTAGAGACACCCCCCCCTTTTATTTCTATCTAAACAGCCCATTGAAATCCTGAAATCTGAAAACAGATTATGTCATAATCAACTGGAAGTTTTCAACAAGCAGTCTGGGATCATGCTTGACATCTCCCCCTCTGCCCTGTTCCTGTTAGATTCTGATTTGTTAGAAATTGTGTGTTGTTATGGATACTCATTTTAAACTAATTCCCAGGTGTAACAGCTCAGTAGTTACTCCAACCAGGTTTACTTTGGATTTGGCAGGACTGAAAAACAACAGTGGAGTGTTGGAGAGGGATTTCATACCAGTTTAATCTGATTGCAGTTGGGCGAGAACAGCAACCAAATTTGCTTCACAATTCTCTCTGCAGCAAGTGAGAACAGGGACCAAAGCATCATCCACCTTCAGTCTTGTGGCAGCGGGCAAGGATAGGAACAACAGAATCTGCCTTCTGGTCTTGTGGCAGCAGTGAAGCCTTATGGAAGCCACAGGGGCCAAAACCATTAGCACCACCTGAACAGCAGGGGCCATATATATATATACGTGAAGTTAATGAAGGTGGCATGCAGCCAATCTGAGCTGTGTGATACTTATGCAGAAAGAATTCTCTTAGGTAAAGGTGACCTAGGAAAATGAAAATGCATGGCTGTGGGGGTGAGGATTCTAGCTATGGTCATTCTGACACAATACCAGGTAACTCTGCTGCACAGGCGCACCTGGGAATGACTAACCAAGCCAGACTCACATCCCAAAAGGGGAGAATACTACAAGTCAAGTGCTCTTAGGGGTGGGATGAAATTCAGACCTCCTGGAAATCTGTGGATAAGCAAAAGGAGGACCCTGGAGTCTTATTGGAGCACCTCAAAACAGAATATAAGGAGAACCAAAATAACTTTCTGTAGTGTAAGCCCTGACATTTATTGTTTTCTATTTGTAATGAAGTACCTGACTTAAGCTTTAATCGCCTCAGCATCCATTTCAAAGATGCATTCACTTCAAAGGCTAATAAATGCATCACCAGTTAAAGGACTAGATAAAGAGTCAGTTGCCTCCTACATTGAGACTCCTTTGTTCTATATCTTGATTCATTTCTATAACTGAGCATGTGGGCTATTTGTATTTTTCTGTTTGTCTGTCTGTTTTTCTCTTCCTGCATTTTAATGATTGATCTTATGTTTTAAATTCACCAATAAAATGTGAGACCTCAAAAATCCAGGCCCCAACCTTTGACCCAAATTAAAGAAGAACTGTAAGTCTCCACCCATTTTAAGCCCTCTCTTCACTCTCCAACCTCGCCATGTGTCCCCAGGTGTGTTGTAAAATTTCCAGGTTTTCTTTTTTCTTTTTTCTTTTATTGATTGATAGCCCTCCAAATGACCCCCATATCTATGATTCTGTTCCTATTCTGGTTTGCTTACTTGGATTTTGTTTTTACTTTTTAGATTCAGTTGTTGGTAATTGTGAGTTTGTTGGCATTTTAGTGTTTACAGTTTTGATCTTCTTTTTCTTAAATAAGTCCCTTTGACATTTCATATAATAATGGCTTGTTGATGATGAACTCCTTTAGCTTCACCTTGTCTGGGAAGCACTTAATTTGCCCTTCCATTCCAAATGATAGCTTTGTTGGATAGAGTAATCTTGGTTGTGGGTTGCTTTTCATCACATTAAATACTGCTTCCAGTCCCTTCCTGCCTGCAAAGTGTCCTCTGAGAAATCAGCTGATAGTCCTATAGGCACCCCCTGTAGGCAACTCTCTGCCTCTCTCTTATTGCCCCCAGGACTCTGTCTTTATTTTTCACCTTTGGCATCTTAGTCACGATGCATCCTGGTGCGGTCCCCCCTGGGTCCAGCTCGCCAAGGATCCTTTGTGCTTCCTGAACCTGTATGTCCATCTCCTTCGCAAAATTTGGGAAGTTTTCCTCACTTTTTTCAATTCTGGATTCCTCATTCAGCACTGGCTTACTGTTTTTTTCTTCCCGATTTTCCAAATCATTGATTTGAACCCCAGTTTCCTTCTCTTCATCATTGGTTTTGTGTGGATTTTCCTCCATTTCTCTTAGCATGGCCTTCACTTCTTCTCTTATGCATTAGCCATACTCAAGTATATCTGTCAAGCCTGTGAACATCTTTGTCACCAGTGTTTTGAATTCTGCATCTGTTAGGTTGGCTATCTCCTAGTTGCTTAGTTCTCCCACTGTAACCTTGATCCATTTCCCCTTTTGGGCCATACTTCTCTGTCTTCTCATCTTGACAGGCTCTTGTATTTGTTTGCCTCCATGTCCCAGGTAGTGTTGTCGCTCCTGTTACGTTGTAAGGGGCGGAACCTTAGAGATCCATCAGTACAGGGTGACCTGTTTCACCATGTTGTGGTGCTGTATGTGGGGGAGGGGTCCAAGAGGGAACAATGCCATCTGCCCAGCACTCACCCCTTTTCCAGGCACCTCTCTTACTTCTACACTGGACTGGCACCCCTCTAGCCACTGCTCTGGCCATCGTTCCCTCAGTGGGTGGGTTTGCAGATGTTCTAGGACCATTGGACCCTTTAAACAAGTGGACTCTGCTGAGACCGGCAGTTTCTGCCTCCACCCCAACCCCACTGGTCTGCATAGTCAGAAGCAATGAGGCTTGATTTTCCCCAGTGCTGGGACAGTGAGCTGTGAGATCTGGTGAGGAGCTGGCTCCCCAGGTGTCTCTTGTGACTTTTTAAAATGTGTGACTGCACTTTCTTCGGACCTGCTGCTGCCACCACCACACCACATCATCTCTGCCCCGGCTCTGCCCCTCCTACCTGTCTTGATGAGTATTTCTTCCTTATATCTGTTTGCTGGACTTCCATGCAGTTTGATTTTCTGGAAATTTTGGTTGTTTCTAGTTTTGAGGTAGTTGTATTCCTTCTTAGTTGTGGAGGGAGATGCATCGTGTCTGTCTCTCCTCCATGTTGGCCGGAAGTCAAATTTCCAGGTTTTATAAGTAATAAACCTGTATCTTTTCAAAGTTTCCTGATGGTTATTGCTTAAGAGTGCCCTGCAATAACCATTAAGGACTGGTCTAGCCATAATACTGGTTATTGATAGGCTGAGAGCAGCACAGAACATTTCTCCCCTGTAGAATTATACTGTTCAATGGTCTCTCCTGGTGTGACCATCCATTAAAGAAAGACTGTGTCTGTTCAGTGCCTTATGCTTTTCCTTGCTTCTGTTTCCAAAAGTGCTTCTAAAGATGAAGCTACAAAATAAGGAGTTTGAGGTTTGACCCTCTGCTGGAATTAATTTTCTTGGGCAAATATTTCCCAGAGTAAATCACAAATAATTTATTAAGCACAGAAGAAAAATAATTTAATAAGATGAAGATGGAAAGTTTAATTTATTAATTTAAACTAAAAGTCTCATCTCTTTTTCTGTGAACACCATATTTTCTGAATAACAAAAAGACATATCACACACGCATGAAAATCAATGCGTCTACTTTGTATCCAATAGTGCCAATTGAATTAACAAATGCATAATCAATCTAGCCCATTCCTTTGAAAATAGATATTTCAGCACTTTTTCCCAAACTCCAATTGCTCTGAAAATAAAATCATTTTCTTTCTTTCTAATACCAGTGCATTTTAAATGAGTATTTTCTCACATAATGATTGTTTTTCTGGTTTTCTTCCACTGACTGAATATATTTAATTGTCCAAATAGCTATTGAAATGGAATGCATTTTCAGTAATGTCTTTAAAATGCAGCTCAAGAAGGTGTAGCTTTCAATGACCTTTGAGCCACATCCACTTTCCTCAGCTCAGCCCTGAATGAAATACTGCTCAACAAACAACTTTGCTGTCAACACTTACAGATTGTTGTTGAAATGTACATGTTTTAATTTTTTAATTGAAAAACATAGCAACTACATGGCCATAAAAGGTGATTGAAAGTATTTGCACAAGATGTAAAATTGGCTCTTTTCCTCTTATAATAGGATATGAACCTAGACTTATTACTGAAACTTAGATTTTGCTGAAATTTTTATGAAAATAAATGTAGTTCAGGAGACTTTGCCCCATTCTGTTCAGCCCTGGCTGGAGATCATACTGTAGTATGTCACCAATGTGTTCTTCACTTTGATGAGAACCCTAAATAGAAGTTTAACAGTTTTTCTAAAATTATTAGTGTGAATTTAGTGTGAAGGCCAGAAGTAGTTGGTGATTAAGGTACATTATATTGATTAATTATCTTTATTAGTATATGTCAGCTTGCCAAAACCCAATGTTTTTCTAAGCACTTAAATTATGATCATTTTTCTCTTTCCTCATGTGTAATTGATATATCTAATGCTCTTATAAGGATTATAATTCATGTATTATCCACATAAATTACATAATATGGGAATATATATGTGTTTATATATATATATCAGAGAAGGAAAACTCTGACTCCAAAAAACCTCCGCTGCCTTGCGGCATACCTCTTGAGGGGAAAGCCTAAGGGAGTAAACCCCGACAGAAAATCTGGAGCCGGAGTCTCTAAGGCAGTTTGACGTTGTAGTCAACACCGGCAACTCCTGCGGCGCACCTGAAGCCAAGCTGTATTGACTCCGTCTTTCCCTTGGACCCTTCAGCTGCGAAGAGAGGGGGGGTCTGCTGCATGGGCAACAGCAGATCCTCCATATCACCCTGCCCAGGCTCTGTAGCTTCAGCTTCACTGGAGAGGACACTCCAGCATCATCGCAAGATGTCGATACAACACGGGAGGAGACAGATACCGTGTCACTCCCGAGTCGGACTGCACAGCCATTCTCGGTGGTGCAGATAGACTCTTAAGAAGCTACACCATCATCTCTCGAGACGGACGGCTGCCAATATATATATGTGTGTGTGTGTGTGTGTGTGTGTGTGTGTGTGTATGACAGTTACAATATTATTGTACTGTCTTTATTTTGGACCAGAAGAACCGAATTGAAGTTCAGTTGTTGTGTGGTGTTTTCATTTTTCATAGACTGAAATGAATAAAAACAATAATAAGCTTCTGGGTTTTTAAGCAACTTTAACTGATGGCAGTCTTTCCCTTGTTTTTTGATTCCAGTCACACCAGTCATCTTATGGTTCTTTGAAAAAGCTAAACTCCCTCTTCCCACAGCCCTACACAACACTTTCTGCACTTTATGTAATTAATTTCTACTCAGTCTACAGACTTAAGCTCAAATGTGATTTTTTTAAAGTAAACTCTTCTCTATTGTCTAATATCACAGAACCCACAGTACTAAAACCTCTCCATATATAGTGCTTGTCTCATACATGCATAGTTGTTCATCAGCTCAGGAGGCCAAGAGTGAATATAGAATGGCTGGAGCTCACTAGGAAGACTTGAATGCATATATTCTCTTAGTAATTTTTACCAGGAGTGTCACATGGTCAGATTTATGTTTCAGATGGATAACACTGGCATCAAGATAATAGAAAAGATGACCTTGTTTTGAGAAGCATTCAGAACTAAACCTAGTGATTAAAATGTAATGTTTGACTTGATATGGGTAAAGGGAGAGGAAGGTGTGAACAACATATGGGTTTCTGTCTGGATGACTGGGAGAATGGTGAGGTGTTGAGACAAGAGAGATGCAAATAATTATGAATGGAAGCAAGAGAAATAACAGTTCTGCATCTGAAATCCTGCAAAGCAGCCAACTTGGTAGTGAGGATTCCATTTGGGCACTTTATTATAAAAATCAAGTTTTAGCAAGAACCTGCTAAATCAGTTTAATTAGAACTCCCACCCTCAAGATCTGATTAGGTTTATCATCCTTTATATCCCACAAACTAAGTCTTATCATTCTGGCTTGTCTTCATCAAAAATTGTGTTATGTCACTTTAGCCAGAATCCCCCTTACACCTGATGTTTCCTCTTAGTAATTTTTCATCCACTGACTCCATTCTTTTCTTTGGCTATTAATTCTCACTTGCTCATGCAGTATTCAGAGTTGAGCCCACTGTAAAATTCTGTCATAGAGGTTTCTACACCTATCATGATGGCCCAGAATAAAGTCTTCCTTAACATCTCTGACAAGAGTCATTAAGTATTTTATTCTTTACTCATAGTCCCATGATTATCAGAAGCTGTAGTGGTTATTTTAATTTCCTTTTGATATATACCAGTGTTATAACAAGAATATAATGATAAAAAATCAGTATGATAAAAAAAACTCTGCAGCTTAGCCATATAATCATTATGCAAATACAGAAACTGAACCCCAGGAAAATGCAAGCATTTGCTCTAGGACCACATGTTTAGTGAACAAAAGAAGACTAAGCTTTCTTTCTGGAACTTTGATGACCAGCAAGTTCTCCCTTCCCCATCAATAACATGGCCCTTAAGTAACCCCATGGAGACCTAAGAAAACTATTTGCCCTTCACATCTCAGCACCTTTTATTGACTTCCTGACAATATTTAAATCTGGAAGGTGACTGGAAACAGGTCAAAAATAAAGAAAAAATATTTCAGTGAGATTTTGTGAATATGATTATAATGTTTCCACAAAATGTACTTAACATTGACAAGTCTCTATTGTAGCTCCTACCCTACAATGAATACTTGGTGCCATCAGAAAAAGAGACAGGAGTAAGAATCTTCAAGACTGTATTTCAGCAGGTTCTGGTATAGATGGCAGCATAGGTAAATGAGGCACTCAAACCTCCCACAACCACATCAAAATTACAATTAAACTACAGAATAGCCATCATTCTAAATCACTTGAAATCGAGCTGAACAGAAGTCCTACAATTAAGGACACAATAAAGAAACCACATCAAGACTGGTAGGAGGAAGAGTGACACAAACAGGCTGATCCCACACTCCTGTGTGTTGAGTAAAAATTGGGAGGGGTACCTTTGCTGTGGAGGGATACCCCCTGAGGAGTTAGGAGTCCCAGTTCCACACCAGACACCCCAGCCCTGGCTTCAATTGCCAGGAAGAGAAGTCCCCAAAACTTCTGGCTGCAAAAAACAGTGGATATTGTGGCTGAGAACTAAGCAAAAAACATAAAGAAAAAAGAACTTAGTTATCTATAATGGAACTCCCAGGAGACTGTCAGCTGACTTCTCAACAGGAACTTTGTAGGCCAGAAAGGGATTGGCAAGAAATAGCCAAAGTGATGAAAAGTAAGGACCTAAAACCAAAATTACTCTTTCCAGAAAAGCTATCATTTAGAATTAAAGGACAAATAAAGAGCTTTCTAGATAAGAAAAAGCAAAATCAGTATTATAAGAAATGTCAAAGGTTTTCTATGAGAAGGAGAAGGAAAGAAAGATTTTAAAAATATGAATAATAAAATGGCAATAAATACATATCTATCAACAATTACTTTAAATGCAAATGTATTAAATGCTCTCATCAAAAGACATATGGAGGCTGAGTGAATAATAAAACAAGACCCTTACATATGCTATCTACCTGAGAGTTGAGACTGAAATACACACACAGATTGAAAGCAAAAGGATGGAAATATATTTTCATAAAAATGGAAACAACCAAAATCTGGTGTTGCAATACTTATACCAAAGAAGACTTTATGACAAGAGGCAAAGAATGACTAAGCTATTCCACTTCGGTTATTTTTCCAAAGAAACCAAAACACTAAATTGAAAAGACATATTCATCTATATGTTCATTGTAGTATTACTTACAATAGCTAAGGTATGGGAGCAACCTCAGTTTCCATCAACAGATGAATGGATAAATAAAAAGTGCTGTACATGTATACAATAGAATATGACTCAGCTGTAAAAAAAGGATAAAATATCATCACCTGCAACAATATGAATAGACCTAGAGGGTATTGTGCTGAGGGAAGTAAGTCAGACATGGAAACATATGTCCTATGATTGTAGTTATATGTGGAATTTAAAAATATCAACAAACTAGAAGAATAGAAACAGACTTATAGGTATAGACAATATTTTGGTGGTTGCCAAATGGGAGCAGGTTTGGAGGGTTGGTTGAAAAAGGTGAAAGGATTAAGAAGTACAAATTGGTAGTTAAAGAACAGTCATGGGGATACAAGTACAGCATAGGGAATATAGTAAACAAATTTATAATAACTATGTACGGTGTCAGATAGGTACTAGATTTATTAGTGTGATCACTTAGGAACTTATATAGTATCTAATCATCGGGTTGTACCTAAAACTAATATTACATTGTATGTCAACTGTAATTGAAGAATTATATATATATATATATATATATATATATATATAGGATGCCATGGGGATGCGAGTGGGCCTGCTCGCTAGGCCCCAGAGTGCACTGTGGGCACGTGCATGCGCGCGCGCGCCACTCTATTGCCGAGTGACCGTGGGAAAATTCCTAAAAAGTGAAAACAAAACAACCAGCCTGAGGCAAAGTCAAAATTTCAAGCCACAGAATTCAGGTGGTGACATTCTTTCCGCCACCGCTCCAACTGCTGATGCAGCTCTGGCACAGACTAGTGGAGAATATTTTCTAATGTAGCATCTTAAATTCTTTAATGAAAAGGGATTAAAGATGGCAGAGGAGTAAGTGGAAGCTACACTAATCTCCTCCCAGGACCAGTCTGGATTTACAACTTAATTTTGGAGAAATCATCTGGAATAACCAACCAAACACTAGCTGGAAAGAAGTCTTATAAACACGGAGAGACAGAAAAGACCGCTACATCACAACGTGACCAGTAGGGAATGCGGAGATGCTGGGCTCCCATGGGTGGCAACTGAAGGGACTGAGAAACAGCTCAGCAGCCGGGGGCTCCCCCTGAAAAGGGCAGGGTCTGAACCCCCAGCTGGGCCTCCCAGCCTACAGCAAAAGAGTGGAAAGTAAAATAGTATCCAGCTGTGAAAAGCAAAAAGCTACAGGGTTTCTTGCTAGCTGTAGAGAAACAGTGGGAGGAAAAGAGCTCTTAAGTGGATCACATACAAAAATATTTGGGCCCGCACTTACCCTGTGCTCAAACAGAGGGAAGGCAGAAAGGACTGGAGACACTTGGGGAGAGTTTGGTGTGGTGGCTTTGAGGGGAGAAGTGGGGGAGCAGCCGAACGGGTCCCAGTGCTGACACATCCCCAGTACTGCAGGCAGACCATTCCCCTCTGAGTGGCGTCAGCCTGAGGGGAAGCAAAAGCCCTGCCTACAGGAATTAAGCTGGCACACCCACGGTCCTTAAGCCTGATGGCTAATCACAGATTGAATAGATTAACAACTAAAGAAGATAGACAAAGGCAGTAGATCCCTGGTAGTCTCCAACAGGCTGCCTAGGGCCAGACCGGTACATGATCTGATGCCACCAGGGGCAGATCCAGGAAGTGCAGATCAAAGTAGCACCAACAAACAATAGGAGTCACAAAAATGGGGAGACAGAGAAACAACCTCCCATCAAAAGGAAAGGTAGAATCCCCAGAAATAGTGCTAAATGAAATAGCAGGAAGCAAACTATCTGATATGGAATTCAAAACATGGATTATGGAGCTCAATAGGCTCAGCAGAAACTACAGGGAACTCCAGAAAAACTACAAGGAACTTACTGAAAATTACACCAGCATGAAAAAGGACATAGAAGCTATCAATAAGAGCCAGGAGGAAATGAAGAATATGATCTCTGAATTGAAGAACACAGTAGAAGAAATTAAAAGCAGGCTAGAGGAAGCAGAAGATTGGAGCAGTGAGCTGGAGGACAATGTAAACAAAAACTCCCAGACAGTGCAACAAAATGAAAAAAGACTGAACAAGACTGAAGAGGTTCTCAGAGAGCAGCAGGACAACATGAAATGTAATAATATCTGTATCATAGGAATTCCAGAGGGAGAAGAAGAGCAAGGGATAGAAAACCTCTTTAAAAAACTAATGACAGAAAACTTCCCTAACATGAGGAGAGAAAGAGTCATGCAAGTCCAGGAAGCACAGAGGGTCCCAATGAAGATGAACCCCAACAGGCCCACTTCAAGACACATCATAATTAAAATGCCAACATTCAAAGACAAAGAGAGAATCCTAAAAGCAGCAAGAGAGAAACAACTAATAATATACAAGGGAGCTCCAACAAGGCTATCATCAGATTTCTCAGCAGAAACACTACAAGCCAGAAGGGAATGGCAAAAAATATTCCAAGAAATGAAAAACAAAGGCCTAGAACCAAGAATACTCCACCCAGAAAGGCTCTCATTCAAAATGGAAGGTGAAATAAGGAGCTTCCAAGACAAAAGAAGGCTAAAAGAATACATCTCCACCAAACCAGCACTGCAAGAGATGATAAAGGGTCTGCTTTAATAAAATGAAGAAACAGGATAAGATGGCAGAAGAATGAAAGGAAGCTGCACTTTCTGGCTCCTGAGACACATCTGTAGATTGGACTAATTGCAGACAGAATAACTCAATGAGCAGCTGGACACTGGCAAGAGTTGAGCCTTGGCACTGCTGGATTAGAGAAAACCATTTGGGAACGACCTGTTTGGTAAGGATAGCAGAGGAAAAAGAGAGGAGACAGGATTTCTGACTGCGTTGGCTACCCGAGCTGTGGCTGGAAGTACATAAAAACTTTTTGGTGACCACAGGCTTCCCCAGAGAGGAATCGGGAGGAGAGCGAATCTCTGCCCGCTGGCAGAGCTAGGAGTGGGCCAGGTGGCATCTGGCACTGAGAGACAAGAAACAGCATACTGCTGTGCATGTGAGAATGTGATTTTCTTTTATATTTTCCTCTTGTGTACTGCAGAGAGGGGAGGAAGGGTTCGGGGTAATAGGACATTCTTGAGGAGGAGCGCAGGTGCAGAAGTGTACTCGCCCACTCCCCAACCCTTTTGTCACATGGGTGCACACAGGGAAGTGCCCTCATTCACTGGCCAAGGTGCATGGCAGGGTCCCTGGCCACGCATCCTGATGCCTCTCAGACACACCCCAACAGACATAAGATCAGTGCCCCAGTGGGCGCAGGGAGGGCCCGCTGGGCACGCAGAAGAATATGTGCAGACATACCTCGCCAGACTCAGTCGACACCAGGCTGGAGCGCAGACCAATTGCGCAGGCTCTACTCGTGGCCACTCAGGCGGATGTGGGAATGGTGGGCAGCTGCGGCGCAGGAACAGCAGACAGCAGTGACTCACAGATGCTCACTTCCACCATGCACAAGTGTCCGGGACGCCACCCCAAGGGGCGAGAGACCAATTCCCGGGGCACAGCTTGGCAGGCCTGAGGCTAGGGCACAGGCCACCTTGAGCGCACATGTGCGTGCTTGCACAAGCACCCTAGCTGGCTCCAACAGGCACCAAAGGAACACTTTGGCCACCGCGGGCACACACAGCTGCTGCAAGATTCAGGAAATTCTGGCCTGCTTCATTAGACCAGCTGTGGATCCAGGAAAAGAAGACGACACACACAGACTGAACTGAGAAAAAATTTCCTTTGGTATTTTTAAAAATTTTTAATTTCTATTTTAGTTTTTTTATTTGTATTTTAATTTATTTTATTTTTTAAAATTTCTTTTTATTCTAATTTTAATTTTAATTTTTCCTTTAATTTAAAAAATTGTTTTAAGTATCTATTTAATTTGTTTTATTCCATCTCTCCTTCTCATCCTTTCACTTTAATTTTTGATTATTTGTTTGCCTGTTTTGTTTTGACTGCTTTTCATACTAAATAAATAGAATATAACTACAATATGAATCTAAAACAATACAACTCCACTTTCTTACTATACTGTGCATCCTGCCCTCTTTCTCTTTTATTATTATTAACAGAAAATGTAAATATTACCTACTGGCTTGCATAGTCTCAAAAATACTTGTTACTATTATTAATCTATCATCCCATCTCTCAAAAATCATATTTTTCCTCTTTAAAAACAACTTTTATCTATTCTTCCTATAGCATAAAAGCCCTAACTTCTCTACATATATATTAATACTGGCTCATTGGCTGACGATAGTGAAATAGAGGGTGGGGGATATTTTTTAGGGTGTGGATTTCCTGCCTGGGCTGTGTGTTTATGTTTTTAACAGCATTTCCACAAAAAACCTTAAGACAAAGTGGATAGTGTGACTCTCAGTCAACTAGCCAAAGAAAAGATCTTACAAAAGAGCATGTGAAATATAACCAGACACCATAAACAAAAGACATAAAGGGTATCCCAAGAACATCAGGCTCAGGAGATCAAAGAGACTGCACCACTGAAACCCCCAGATCTCCTATAAAGACTCTCATACCACAGAGGTGGGAAGAAAAAGCAGACAAACCCAAAAAATAAAAACAAACAAGAAGAATCCAACATGGTAAGATGCAGAAACAACCTCTCAGTGAAAGGAAAAGAGGAACCCCAGAAAGAGAGGTAGACGGAATAGACATAGCCCGAATGTCAGACATAAAATTCAAAACAATGGTGGTGAAGAAGCTCAATATACTCGACAACCTCAAAACAACTATGACAACCTCCAAGAAAGTTACAAACAGCTCCAAGAAAATTACAGGGAACTTATGGAGAACTACACCAGCATAAAAAAGAACATAGAAACTATTAACAAGAACCAGGAATAAATAAAGAATACAATCTCTGAACTGAAAAACAGGGTAGAATCAATCAAAAGCAGGGTAAATAAAGCAGAGAATTGGATCAGTGAGTCAGAGGACAATGTAGAAAAAAATTCCCAGACAATACATCAAAATGAAAAAAAATTGAAAAAATGTGAAGACGATGTAAGGGAATTACAGGATAGCATGAGAAAAAATAAGATCAGGGTCATAAGAATAAAAGAAGGAGAAGAAGAGAAACAAGAAATAGAAAAGCTGATAGGAGAAGTTATGACGGAAAATTTCCGAACCTGATGAGAGAAAAAGTTATGCAAGATCAAAAAGCACAGAGAGTCCCAATGAAGAGGAAGCCCAAAAGGCCCACTCCAAGGCAAATCATAATTAAAATGGCAACATTCAAAGATAAAGAGAGAATCCTAAAACCAGCAAGAGAAAACAGCAAATAACATACAAGGGAGCTCCGACAAGGCTATCGACCGATTTCTCAATAGAAACACTACAAGCAAGAAGGGAATGGTCAAAAATATTTCAAGCAATGAAAAACAAAGTCCTACAATCAAGAACACTCTACCAGCAAGGCTCTCATTCAAAATGGAAGGTGAAATAAAGAGTTTCCCAGACAAAGGAAGACTAAAACAATACATTTCCACGAAACCCGCATTGTAAGAGATGCTAAAGGGAACGTTTTAAGAAAAAGAAGATAAAAAGAGGAGATGAGCACAGGTACAAAGGAAAATGAATAAATACATGTCAATAATAACCATAAACGTAGATGGATTAAATGCCCAAATTAAAAGACATAGGGTAACGGAATGGATAAGAAAACAGGACCCACATATTTGCTGTCTACAATATACACAAGTCAAAACAAAAGATTTACACACACTGAAAGTAAAAGGAAATAAAAAAGTATTCCAAGCAAACGAACATGAAAAAAAAGCTGGGGTAGCAGTCCTCATATCAGACAAAATGGATTTCAAAGCAAGGGCAATAAAAAGAGACAAAGACGAACATTTCATAATACTTAAGGGAACAGTCCATCAAGAAGATATAACAATGATAAACATATATGCACCCAACATAGGAGTACCCAAATACATAAAGAAAATACTAGAAGACCACAAGAAGAATATTAACAGCAAAACACTTATAGTAGGGGACCTTGGCACTACATAATCAACAATAGACAGATCTTCTAAACAAAGAAACACCAAAAATATACAGGCATTGAACAACACACTAAACCACATGGACTTAACTGATATATACAGAAATTTTCACATCAAAGAAGCAAAATATACATTCTTTTCAAATGAACATGGGACATTCTCAAAGATAGACCACACGATAGGACACAAAACACGCCTCAACAAATGCAAGAAATCTGAAATTATATAAAACATCTTTTCAGACCATAATGCCTTGAAACTAGAAATCAACCTCAAAGGAAAAAAATCAAAGACATCCAAACTCATGAAGAATGAATAATATGCTATTAAATAAAGAATGGGTTAACAATGACATCAAAGAGGAAATAAAGAAATTTCTAGAAACTAATGATAATGTACAAACAACAGCCCAAAACCTATGGGACACAGCAAAAGCAGTCCTAAGAGGGAAGTTCATTGTAATACAGGCATATCTGAAAAGGATTGAAGACTCTTAAATAAAACATCTAACCCTAAAACTACAAGAACTAGAACAACAAGAAGAAACAAAGCCTAGGGCAAGAAGAAGGAAGAAAATCATCAAGATCAGAGCAGAATTAAATGACATAGAGACTAAACAAACAATTCAAAACATCAACAAAACTAGGAGCTGGTTCTTCGAAAAAATAAACAAAATCGACAAGCCTTTAGCCAGCCTCATCAAGAAAAAAAGAGAGAAGAACCAAATAAACAAAATCAGAAATGAAAAAGGAGAAATCAAGAATGATACCACAAAAATACAAAGGATTGTAAGAAATTATTGCAAACAACTGTATGGCAAGAAATTTGACAACCTAGAAGAAATGGAAAATCCTAGAAACATATAATCTTCCAAAACTGAATCAAGTAGAAGTAGAAGGTCTCAACAGACCAATAACAAAAAAAGGAAATTGAAACAGTAATTAAAAATCTCCCGGCACACAACAACCCTAGACTAGATGGCTTCACAGGCAAATTGTACAAAACATTTAGGGAAGAACTAACTCCTGCCCTCCTTAAACTATTCCAAAAAATTTAAGAAGAGGGAAATATCCCAAACTCTTTCTATGAAGCCAGTACTACTCTTACCCCAAAATCAGGTCAAGACACAACAAAGAAAGAAAACTACAGGCCAATATCATTGATGAACATAGATGCTAAATCCTCAACAAAATATTGGTAAAAAGGATCCAGCAATACATTAAAAAGATCATACACCATGATCAAGTGGGATTCATCCCAGGAATACAAGGATGGTTTAATATTCACAAATCGATAAACATAATACATCACCTAAACAAAATGAAAGACAAAAATCACACGATCATATCAATAGATGCAAAAAAAGCTTTTGATAAAGTACAACACCCATTTATGATGAAAACACTCAGCAAAATGGGAATAGAGTGAGCATACCTTAACATAATTCAGGCTATATATGAGAAACCTGAAGCCAACATCATACTCAATGAACAAAAACTGAAAGCATTCCCCCTGAAATCAGGAACTAGACAAGGCTGCCCACGCTATCCATTCCTATTCAACATCGTGTTGGAAGTCCTGGCCACAGCAATCAGACAAGAAAAAGAAATAAAGGCATCTAAATTAGGAAGTAAGAAGTAAAACTATTATTATATGCAGATGACATGATAGTATACCTAGAAAACTCTATAAACTGTACTAAAAGACTACTCAATATAATAAGTGAATTTTGCAAAATAGCAGGGTACAAAATAAATATACAGAAATCTAAGGCATTTCTCTACAACAAAAATAAAATAGAGACAGAAACAAATAAGAAAATACCATTTACTATATCAACAAGAAAAATAAAGATCCTAGGAGTAAACTTAACCAAAGAGATAAAAGACCTGTACTCTGAAAACTACATAACATTGAAGAAAGAAATTAAGGAAGATACAAATAAATGGAAGCAAATACTATGTTCTTGGATGGGAAGAATCAACATCATCAAAATGGCCAAACTACCCAAAGCAATTTACAGATTCAATGCAATCCTTATTAAAATACCAATGACTTATTTAACAGACCTAGAAAAAATACTCCAAAAATTCATATGGAACCAAAAAGACCCCAAATTTAAAAAGCGACCTTGAGACAGAAGAACACAGCAGGAGGAATCACAACACCAGACATCAAACATTACTACAAAGCCACTGTGATCAAAACAGTCTGGTACTGACATAAGAACAGACATATAAATCAATAGAACAGAATAGAGAGTTCAGAAATAAATCCAGGCCTCTATGGTCAACTAATATTAGATGAAGGAGAAAGAAACATAAAATGGAGTGAGAAGAGTCTCATCAACAAATGGTGCTGGAAGAACTGGACAGGGACGTGAAAAAAATGAAACTAGACCACAACTTACACCACACATGAGAATAAACTCAAGATGGATCAAAGACTTAAATGTAAGCCATGACACCATAAAAGTCCTAGAGGAAAACATAGGCAGGAAAATTTCAGATATCCCACATAGCTACATTTTTACTGATATATCTCCTAAGGAAAGCGCAATAAAGGAAGGAATAAACAAATGGGACTACATCAAACTAAAGAGTTTCTGCTCATCAAAAGAAAACATCAGCAAGATGAAAAGGAAACCAACCGTATGGGAAACTATATTTGCCAATGATACCTCAGACAAGGGATTGATCTCCAAAATAAAGTACTTATACGACTCAAGACCTTGAAAACAGACAACCCAATTAAATAATAGGCAGAGGAACTGAACAAACACTTCTCCAAAGAGGACATACAGAGGGTCCATAGACATAAAAAATAATGCTCAACATCACTAGCCATCAAAGAAATGCAAATAAAAACCACAATGAAATACCACCTCACACCAGTCAGAATGGCCACCATCAACAAATCAACAAACAACTTGTGCTGGTGAGGATGCAGAGAAAAGGGAACCCAAGTGGACTCTTGGTGGGAATGCGGACTGGTGCAGCACTATGGAAAACAATATGGAATTTCCTTAAAAAAACTAAAAATGGCACTGCATTTTGAATGAACAATTCAATTGCTAGGATTATATCTAAAAAATCCTGAGACACCAATTCAAAAGAACCTATGCACCTCTATTTTCATAGCTGCACTATTTACAATAGCCAGGTGCTGGAAACAACCTAAGTGCCCATCTGTAGATGAGTAGATAAAAAAACTGTGGTACATTTGCACAATGGAGTACTATGTAGCAGAGAGAAAGAAGGAACTTCTACCATTTGCAACAACATGGATGGAACTGGAGAGAATTATGCTTAGTGAAATAAGCCAGACAACAAAAGAAAAATACCTTATGCTATCACCTATTACAGGAGACTAATGCACAACACAAACAAATGAGCAAAATAGAACCAGAGTTATGTAAACAAGGTGTAGACTACCAGTAAGGAGGGGAGAGGGGGAAGGGTGAGAAGCGGGTAAGAAGGGAAAAGTCTAGTCAAAGAACATGTATAAATGACCCACGGACATGGACAACTGGGTTGGGACTGACTACGGGAGAAGGGGTGGGCAGGGTGCGGGGAAGTAAGAGGGAAAAAAATTGGGACAATTGTAATGAAAAAAGAAACAAAAAAAATTTTAGTGGGGGGAAAAAAAGAAAATATAGAGAATGGAAATGCAATTTTAATGAATATTAGAATGACATGGATGTTCCTTCACACAGTATATTTTCTCCCTATCTGATCCCTCCAGAATTTGGCATTCTAAAGAAGTAAGTAATGACCTAAGTTTCTTTCCATAAAACTAATAAGAGCAGTTGTTAGTAGAGGTTTTTTTGACCAAGACTTTGACTGGAATATCATGCCTGAGGAGACATGCTTGGGCTCTGGTTGTTACCAAAAATCCCTGAGGAACTAAGATTGACTTCAGAAGGTAATAAAAGTCAAAGAGAAATAAGGCCTGGTACCTTGGTTGGTTGTGCGGTCCACAGCAATCTTTCCAGGGAAGGAATGAAGGTTGTTTTCCTGAAAGATGGCTAGAGAGGACCTTAAGGCATGATGGAAAACCTGAAGGACTTAAAAAAGACAGGTGTATACAGGCAAGGTTGAATGTCAGATATGTAGCTCGGCTTCTGTGCCCTTAAGGGCAGACTGAAGGTCATTCTAAATGTTTCTTGTGTAAGTTCCAGCAAAGCAGAACTAAAGATCATATGTGATCATTTACTGCTCTTGCTGTGTTTATGCAAATGAACAGGATAAATAAAAAATGACTTAATGCAGTCCGTTTAATGACAAGGAGGGTAATCTCAGGGAGAAAAATCATTATTCAAGAAAAATCACAATGATCAGTGGTAGACTATAAAGTAGTGCAGCTAACGGTCTTTAAAGTTTCTTTTTATTTAAAATTTGTTTTCATTTTAAAGTTAAACTATGTCTGTGGTATCATCAAAGATGTTTAATTTACAGGCAAGAAGAATGTCAAATGCCTTGCGACTGGATGTCTTTCCAATAAGACAGTCTTACAGATTTAGAAACATGTTTGTGGGTTATGTTGCATAAATTAACACGTGTTTTCTGCTTTCAAAGGGCATAAGCCTATGATCTCATTACCTCAGTGATTGTCTGTACATATAGGCTTCACTTAATCCTGTCTGCATTGCTGCCTCCTAAGACTCATGGTTTGGCTGAACTAAGTGTCTGATTTGGTGAAGAATGGGGTGGTCTGTGTGCTTCACTTTAAAACTGGTTTCTCTTTTCTATTCTAATGGCTTGGACAGAAAGGGTCCAGAGGTCTGAAAGGGGAGAAAGCTAAAATATTTCCCTCAGCCCAAACTAAGTATAATGAACAAAAGGATTTTGGACAGCTTTGGTGTGCCTGGCACACCTTCCTCCAAAGGAGCCCCTTTTTTTCCCTAATGTGGGACATTGAAAAATTAATACCTGCCTTTTGTCATTTAGTGGTTATGGGTTGAATGATGTTTTTCAACTCTGTTGCCAAAGCTGTTGCCCCCAGAATACAACAAGGATGCCAGCCTATTAAATCAAGCATGCCGTTGTCTGGGGACAGCCAACTGACCTGGAGTCTACAAGATCCTTCCCCATGTGGGAAAGCCACCCTCCCCTCCACACACCCACTCTTATTAGAAATGTCTGGACCCAAGGGTATGTAGGAAGATGAACATGTCCAGCTCGAAGCAGCTAGAGGACCTCGAGAACTTAGCCCATTGTCCTTTGTAAGATTATAAAGGGTCTTAATTCTGAGAGGGAAGGATTGTTATTTTTTATTGTTTAAAAAATTAATTAATTATTTAAAAAATAATAATTATATAGGAAAAAGTGAAGCCAGAGAACTTGTATGCATGACCATGGGCATGGACTGGGGGTGGGTAGATTGCTGGGGAAGGGATTGTGCTGGGCAGAGGGGAGCAAAGGGAAAAAAATTGGAATTCTTGTAACAATATAATCAATAAAATATACTAAAAAAATTTTTTATCATATAATTTATTGACCCTAAGGTAGCTATGCAGATACCAAATTAATCACACACTAAAAATAATACTTTAAAGAATAAATAATAAAAATAAATTTTACAGGATTCAAAATTTACTAAACAAAAATGGCAACAATAAACTCTTGAGGGAGAAAGGCAATTGATTTGCATATTCACCAAGTTATTTCAACAAAACTTAGGAGACATGTGAAGAAATAGGAAATGCTGAACTACGTACTACTACTAATACCAGGAACAAGATAAGGTTTTATACTCACTATTTCTATTAAGCATTATAGTAGACATTCTAGTCAGAACAAGTAGAGTTTTAAAAAAGAAACAACAAAAGGAATACAAATAGCAATAAAGTTGCAAAGAAGAATTAAAACTATCTTTACATGTTGATATCTCTATGTTCAAGGCATGATCTTGTATACAGAAAACGTTAATGAATCCACAAAACAAACTCTTAAACTAATAAATGAGTGCAACAAAGTCACAAGGTAAAAGATCAAAATCCAAAATCCAATTGCATTTCTATATATAAGGAATGAATAATTCAAAAAAATAATAAAACAAAAGAAATTAAGAGAACAATTACATTTGCAATATATCCAAATAGATAAAATACTAAGGAATACATTTAACAAAAGAAGTTCAAGACTTGTACAATAAAAACTACAAAATGTTGTTGAGATAAATAAAAAAACAAATAAGTGAAAGGATATCTAGTTTTGATGAGAAAAATTAATATTGTGAAGATGTCAATTCTCCATACTAATTTATAGATTCAACATATTACTTATCAAAATCTCAGTTGGCATTTTAGCAGATATTCATATGAAAATTACCCTGGCTGGTTTGGCTCAGTGGATTGAGCGTCGGCCTGCGAGCTAAGTGTCGCTGGTTTGATCTTCCAGTCAGGGCACATCAGAGAAGGAAAACTCTGACTCCAAAAAACCTCCGCTGCCTTGCGGCATACCTCTTCAGGGGAAAGGCTAAGGGAGTAAACCCCGACAGAAAATCCGGAGCCGGAGTCCCTAAGGCGGTTTGACGTTGTAGTCAACACCGGCAACTCCTGCGGCGCACCTGAAGCCAAGCTGTATTGACTCCGTCTTTCCTTTGGGCCCTTCAGCTGCGAAGAGAGGGGGGGTCTGCTGCATGGGCAACAGCAGACCCTCCATATCACCCTGCCCAGGTTCTGTAGCTTCAGCTTCACTGGAGAGGACACTCCAGCGTCATCGCAAGATGTCGATTCAACACGGGAGGAGACAGATGCCATGTCACTCCCGAGTCGGACTGCACAGCCATTCTCGGCGGTGCAGATAGACTCTTAAGAAGCTACACCATCGTCTCTCGAGACGGACGGCTGCCGACGACGACGACATATGAAAATGGAATGGTCTCTCAAAATCAGAACAATCTGAAAAATGGGCAAAATTTGATGTTGTATACTTCCCACTTAAAAAATATACAAAGCAACAGTAACCAAGACAATGTGATATTGACATTAAGATTAGACATATCAACCAATGAAATATAACTGCTAGGTCAAAAATAAATAAACTCTTAAGTTTATGGCAGAGGCGGAGGTGCCTCACACATCCTAGGTTCGATTAGAAGTTGCTCCGTCCAGCAGTCTTCATGACCATGGTGGAACAAACTTTTACCTAGGACATTTCATTATGTCTGGTGAACAAACTTTTACCCAGGACACTTTATTATGTCTGGGGGAAGGAAGGTGGCTGTCTCTCTAGGGGAGAAGAGCAGCTAAACCTTTGTCCCTTGTGCCTTTTTTTTTCTTTTCTTTTATTATTTGGTTTTTCAATTACAGTTGTCCCATTTTTCCCCCATTGCTCTACCGCAACCAGCCTACCCCTTCTCCCGCAATCATATCCCTTCCCGTTGTCCATGTCCATGAGTTATCCTTACACGTTCCTTGACTAGACCCTTCCCTTATTTATCCTCCTTCTCTCCCTCCCCCCTCCCCCCTATTGACTACTATTCTAGTCTTTGCCTATTTAGTTCGTTTGTTTGTGTTGCTCTTTAGTTTCCTGTATTGGGTGATATCATATAGTATTTTGCTTTCTTTGCCTGGCTTATTTCACTAAGCATAATTCTCTGGTGGTATAGTGGTGAGCATAGCTACCTTCCATGTGCCTTTTATTGAGGAGAATACACACAAGAGATACAAGATCAAGATTCATGAATCATCAATAGTTTGGAGGCATTAGGATTACAGTTGACAGTAATAGATTACATGTACTAGTACAGGGGGCACAGTGACCAGTCTGTGTCAGGGTCTATCAAACATCTTGATGCCACACTGGCATTAGGTGCAAGGTTTCATACATTCCTTGCTAGAGATTGTTTATGTTATACTATAGATAAAGAAAGCAGAGCAAGTTCTAAAGCATAATAAGCATTTTTCAAGTCTAATTCCCATGGCAACCCTCTGAGTGGTTTTCAGTCATATTCCAGACACAGCCTTATATTGAGACTTAAGGACAAGCACAGCTGGAATGTGGCGGCAGTCATGCTCAGGCCGGAGCCACAATTCCCTAAACCATGAGGAGCGGTTACCCACAAATGATGATTGATTTTTAATGAGGGTATCAATATAATTAAATATCTTTTCAATAAATGGTGCCACGATAACTGATTTTCTGTCTGCAAATGAATAGAGCTAGACTTCTCCCTTTTATCATATCCCCACTTTCTACATGTTTCATAGACATAAATGTAAGTACAAAATTATAAAGCTCTCAGAAAAAAATAAGAGCTGGGAAATTTTGTGACTTTGGATTAGTCAATGAGCTCTTAAAATTTGACACAAAAAGCATATTTATCAAAGAAAAATAGACGAAATGACTTCATCAAAATTTAAAAATTTTGCACTGTACGATTAAAATAAGTCAAATTGAAAAGTCATTTTACAAAACGGGAGAAAATATTTGCAAATTATATAACTGGTTAGCGATTGTAGTTAGAATAAAGAACATCATACTCAATGGACAAAAACTGAAAGCATTCCCCCTGAAATCAGGAACTAGACAAGGCTGTCCACTCTCCCCACTTCTATTCAACATAGTGTTGGAAGTCCTAGCCACAGCAATCAGACAAGAAAAAGAAATAAAAGGCATCCAAATTGGGAAAGAAGAAGTAAAACTATCACTATTTGCAGACGACATGATAGTATACCTAGAAAACCCTATAAACTCCACTAAAAGACTACTTGATATAATAAGTGAATTTGGCAAAATAGCAGGGTACAAAATAAATATACAGAAATCTAAGGCATTTCTGTACACCAACAATAAAATCTCAGAGACAGAAGCAAAAAAGAAAATACCATTTAATATAGCAACAAGAAAAATAAAGTACCTAGGAATAAACTTAACCAAAGAGATAAAAGACCTGTACACTGAAAATTATGCAACATTGAAAAAAGAAATTAAGGAAGATACAAATAAATGGAGGCAAATACCATGTTCTTGGATGGGAAGAATCAACATCATCAAAATGGCCATACTACCCAAAGCAATTTACAAATTCAATGCAATCCCTATTAAAATACCAATGACATATTTCACTGACCTAGAACAAATCCTCCAAAAATTCATATGGAACCAAAAAAGACCCCGAATAGCAAAAGCAATCTTGAAACAGAAGAACACAGCAGGAGGAATCATGATACCAGACATCAAACAATACTACAAAGTCACTGTGATCAAAACAGTCTGATACTGGCATAAGAACAGACATATAGATCAGTGGAACAGAATTGAAAGCCCAGAAATAAACCCAGGCCTCTATGGTCAACTAATCTTTGATAAAGGAGGAAGGAACATAAAATGGAGTGAGAAGAGCCTCTTTAACAAATGGTGCTGGGAGAACTGGATAGGGACCTGCAAAAAAATGAAACTAGACCACCAACTTACACCACACATGAGAATAAACTCAAGATGGATCAAAGACTTAAATGTAAGCCATGACACCATAAAAGTCTAGAGAAAAATATAGGCAAGAAAACATCAGATATCTCACGTAACAGTCTCTTCATGGATACATCTCCTAAAGCAAGAGAAATTAAGGAAAAAATAAACAAGTGGGACTACATCAAACTAAAGAGTTTCTGCTCATCAAAAGAAAACATCAGCAAGATGAAAAGGAAACCAACCATATGCGAAAACATATTTGCCAATGATATCACAGACAGGGGACTGATCTCCAAAATATATAAAGAGCTTATATGACTCAACATCAAGAAAACAAACAACCCAATTAAAAAATGGGCAAAGGATCTGAACAAACACTTCTCCGAAGAGGACATACAGAAGGTCCATAGGCACATGAAAAAATGCTCAACATCACTAGCCATCAGAGAGATGCAAGTAAAAACCACAATGAGATACCACCTTACACCTGTCAGAATGGCCATCATCAACAAATCAACAAACAACAAATGCTGGCGAGGATGTGGAGAAACAGGAACCCTACTGCACTGTTGGTGGGAATGCAGATTGGTGCAGCCACTATGGAAAACAGTATGAAATTACCTCAAAAAACTAAAAATGGAACTGCCATTTGAACCAGTGATTCCACTGCTAGGATTATACCCGAAATATCCTGAAACCCTAATTCAAGAGAACTTATGCACCCTTATGTTCATAGCAGCCCTGTTTACAATAGCTAAGTGCTGGAAACAGCCTAGGTGCCCATCTGTGGATGAGTGGATCAAAAACCTGTGGTACATCTACACAATGGAATACTATGTAGCAGAAAGAAAGAAGGAACTCCTGCCATTTGCGACAACATGGATGGAATTAGAGAGAATTATGCTTAGTGAAATAAGCCAGGCAAAGAAAGAAAAATACCATATGATATCACCCAATACAGGAAACTAAAGAGCAACACAAACAAATGAACTAAATAGGCAAAGACTAGAATAGTAGTCAGTAGTGGGGAGGGGCGAGGGAGAGAAGGGTGATAAGTAAGGGAAGGATCAGGTCAAGGAACGTATATGAATGACTCATGGACATGGACAACGGGGAGGGATATAATTGTGGGAGAAGGGGTGGTCTGGGAGGGGGGAGCAATGGGAGAAAAATGGGACAACTGTAATTGAATAGCAAAAAATAAAATTAATTTAAAAAAATAAATAAATAAATAAATAAAATGTAGAATAAAGAACTTTTGTAAATAATCCAATTTAAAAAATGGACAAATGACTTGAATAAATATTTCTCTAAAAAACGGCACACAAATGACCAATAATTATAAAAAAAGATGTTTACTATCATTATTTACCCCTGGCTGGTTTGGCTCAGTGGATTGAGCGTCGGCCTGCGAGCTAAGTGTCGCTGGTTCGATCTTCCAGTCAGGGCACATCAGAGAAGGAAAACTCTGACTCCAAAAAACCTCCGCTGCCTTGCGGCATACCTCTTCAGGGGAAAGGCTAAGGGAGTAAACCCCGACAGAAAATCCGGAGCCAGAGTCCCTAAGGCGGTTTGACGTTGTAGTCAACACCGGCAACTTCTGCGGCGCACCTGAAGCCAAGCTGTATTGACTCCGTCTTTCCCTTGGCTCCTTCAGCTGCGAAGAGAGGGGGGGTCTGCTGCATGGGCAACAGCAGACCCTCCATATCACCCTGCCCAGGCTCTGTAGCTTCAGCTTCACTGGAGAGGACACTCCAGCGTCATCGCAAGATGTCGATTCAACACGGGAGGAGACAGATACCGTGTCACTCCCGAGTCGGACTGCACAGCCATTCTCGGCAGTGCAGATAGACTCTTAAGAAGCTACACCATTGTCTCTCGAGACGGACGGCTGCCGAGACGAGACGAGACGAGACTATCATTATTCATTAGAGAAATACTAATCAAAATCATAATGAGATACTTCTTCACATCCACTATGGTGGCTAAAATAAAAAAGACAGCACTACATGTCATTAATGATGTGGAGAAATTGAATCCTCATATACTTTTGGGGGGATTGTTTAATTATGCAATCACTTTGGAAAAACGGTTCTGTAATTTCTGAAGATATGGAACTTAGAATTGCTATGTGACCCAGCAATTTTACTGCCAGGTGTGTGTATACCTAAGAGAATTGAAAGCATATAGAAACCCTGTATACAAATGTCCATTATAGAATCATTCATATAGCCAAAAGTGAAAAAAAAAAATCCATCAACTGATGAATGGTAAACAAAATGTGATCTATTTGTACAATATAATATAACTTGGCAATAAAAATGAATTAAATACTGATACCAGCAACAGCATGAACCTTAAAAACACTATGTTAAAAAAAATAAACCTAGGTACAAAATACCATGTATTGTATGGTTCTATTTATATTAAATGACAAGACCAGGAAAATTCACAAGAGCAAAGTATATTAGTGTTTTTCAGGAAATGAGGAGGATTGAATATGGATTGACTACTAATAGCTCAGTGTCTTTTGGGGATGATGAGAGTATTCTGTAACTAGATAGTGGTGATGGTTAACAGTTTTGTGAATACATTAAAAAACATTAAGATATATACTTTCAAAGGGTGAATTTTAATAAAGCTGGTCCCTCGCTGGGTAGCTCAGCTGATTACAGTGTCATCTCCATATGCCAAGGTTGCATGTTCCATTCCAACAACAAATTGATCTCTCTCTCTCTCTGTCTCTGTCTCTCTCTCTCTCTCTCTCCCCCTCTCCCCCTCTCCCTCCCTCTTTTCCTTTTCTTCTCTCTAAGATCAATAAATAAAATAAAATAAAACAAAATAAAATAAAGCTGTTATTGAGGGAAAATGAAGAAGAGAAAGGTATTATCTAGATTAGGGAAGGAAGTGAGGACATTGGGTCTTGAAATCTTTTGTTATGACACATGAAATGGGAATGGGATAATTGTAGGATTATCCACAGGAATTGCACCTCAAATCTGAGGGATTAGAAATTAACTCAAATCATTATTAGACTTAAACACAGATATTAATAAATAAAAAATCTTCAACCCTACTCTTCAGAGTTTTTTAGATGATAAAATATTACAATAATCCACATGGCCCTCTTATGTTGTCTGATCTCTCACACGATCTACGTCATTTGGGGGGTTTGTAAAATACAAGCATTACAGATAAAGGTTGTTCTCAAGCATATTCTTGAAGTTACATTTTTATATTTATAATTGAAAGTTAAGCAAAATCTTTGTCACACCTCAGAATTACCATATCTCTTCTTTTAAACTCAGTTATTTTTTAATAAGAAATTCATGATTTTTCAAGTTTCTGCACAAACCTTTAAATGACAAGATTTCATGTAGATCAGTTAAGTTATAGTTTAAAATATGATAAGAAAACCAAACGCATTAATGAAATATAAGATCAAAATCTAATTTTTTACAAAAATCTCTATTAGATGTTTTTAGTATCTTATTAATGTGTTGAAGAAACAGAGTAGAGCTTTGTAAAAATTCTTCAGTGTTTTTAATTATCTCCCTCTGTTCTCTGAGTTGTTAATACATTTATGATCTACATAGACCTGTGGTTGTTATCAGGTGGAGCAGTGAAAAGTCTTAGAGGCAATGTGACTAAGGAAGGAAAACATGTGAACTCCAAGTAACTCAGTTAACTGAAATCATTGGAGTTCATGGTAAAAGATCAATAACTATTTTATTATTTCATTTAACTCTTTAAAACAAATCAGAGCTTTAAAATTGAGATTATACATAGAGGGAAATTATGACTCAGCCTATGCAGGTGGCTTGCACCAACTCACAAAGTCCTAGAATAGCCGAGTTGGAGCTCAAACTCATTTTTATAATTCTAAGTCTTCTGTAAGCTTTGCCTTGACCATGGCTGCCTTTCTCAATGCTACTGTGAAAGAAAACGTCTTAGGAAGACTTAAAAAAGAAAGAAAGAACACTAATGGTATGTACATCTCACTCATCTCTGATAACTTTGTGGCCAATTCAACTATGTTTCTTTCACTCATAGGCTCCATTCTTATGAGACCTTATGAGCTAAAGGGAAATTTCAGGTTGTTCAGATGAAAAGTTACAGAAGATGAATTCTTTAGTAAAATAAAATTCCAAGCAATGATTGGTAACTCTGCTATGTTGCCTTGCAATTTGGTGAATGATCAGACTACATTGTGAACCAGATTTGAGAAGGATGTTCATGCAGAGAATCCCAGACACTATGTAGTAATAGTGTAGTATGTGTAACATTTTCCATCAACACTGCTGAGAAAGTAGGGGAGAAGTGTATGATGTGTGGACAGGATGCCATATCTCTCATTGATTGACCTTACAAAGTAGAAATTGAAATATCCATTTGTGCTCTATATGACCATTTCCTAAATATATTTGGCATATCCAACTGTGAATGAGATTATTTTGTTAAATAAAGATATCAAAGGACCAGATCACCTCTACAATATACAATATATTTACAATATAAACCACTGTAAAATTCAGCACATATGTGGGCAGAGAAAGAAATAGCAAACCAATTCCAAGTAATTAATGGACCTTTGAAGTTTCTAAAACAGTGGTTTAGTGTTTCATTATTCCTTACTTATGAGACTGCTTTCATGCAACTTAGTACCTCTTCCTCAGTTGTCTTGTCTATAAAATGGAGATAATATAGTTTATCACCTATGTTGTTATTATGATAAATTATATTATGCATGCAAAGTGTCCAACACAGCCCTTGAAAAATGTTAAATGCTTAAGAAAAGACAATTATTAGTTAGTAATTAATAAATTATTTATAATTTCAGCTATATTGTGTATGATCTCAAACAAATCACTCATCTTTGATTAGTCTAGTCCAAGCACAAGAGCCTAAAGATTTTTTCCAGGCAGAAATCTGGCCCAAATTGGAAAGATCCAAAAGATTATGTAATATCAAATGCCATTTTTCCTCTCCGATTATCCATACCCCCATCAGGCCTTGAGTATTATTCTCCTGCTCACTTCTTTTAATACATTGGATTTGTAAAACATCTGCCCTTGTGTGCTGATGACCATAATTTGAGCCAGTACAAAAATTACCTTGACACCTTATTATAGAGATGGAAATGCCATTTTCATGCGTCTGCTAATAGCTGTCGTCCCCAATAGTGCCCATGTGACCTTTAAATATCACAGAAGCTAAGTGGCAAAGGAGAATAATAATGGCATTTTAATTGATTGGTAAATTATTGAGCAGTGCTAGCTAATACTCTGTAACACTTCTTCCCTCTATTGCCTCACTCCACACCACTGGAAAAAATCCATTATGCTCTATGGAGGGTTCCTGCTTTTCTTACATGTGAATCTATGACCCATTTGACCCTGACTTCCATGGTGTAACAAGCAGGTTAGCTAAAAAAAATGTGTAGATAAATGTTAGAAAAAATATCTGTGTGGAAATTGTATGCTAAAAAGCAAATGTCATTGTAGATTACATTTCACTGCAATTCTAAGCATTCGGAGTAAAATATAGTGGAGAGTACCTTGAATTTATTCTTGCTATTTCTTACATATGATTTTTAAATGAATTTAACAGTGAATTTAGAGTTCCTTTGGGCATGATTCTATGGGGTTTCTTAATGTCTCATGCTGGTTCCAAGTTTTGATACTGGTCCCAGGTGAGTGGCTACATAATCTTTGTTAGATAATATGACACTACTACTTATGAAAATATCTTATGCATAGAAATACAAATATAATTTTCTAAGCCCAATAAAATTCAGGCCTCACTGAAAATTCTCAAATTGTCTCAACCCATGCTCTTTACTTTTGATTGGTAATAATTAAATTTTGACAACACTAGACATCAAGACTAAAAATTATTTTGCATTGTATTATATTTTAAATATTTTCTTCCAAACTAGATCTTGATTTTCAGTAAAGCTTTACAGGTCTCTGACACTTTTCAAGTTATACAGTGCAGGAAGCAGTGGGAAGTGTAGTGAAATTGGGGACAGTGTGACCTCAGGCAATGGATTCTCTGAATCTCTGCACAGCATTATTCTGTAAAGTTTCATAGACTTGTAAAAAATATGTAGGAACCCTCAATGTTCCCTATACCAGGTGTTTTGGGTAGACACAGAACTGCACAGCACATGTGTCCTGCAAGGAGGGCCTTGTTGACCCAGCTAGCAAGAGTGTGGTAAACAAGAAGCTCCTAGACCCTTTGGAAGCTGTCTTGTCCAAGGACATATCTGCTCCTGACGAATCTACATCTAGGGACAGATTTTTAGTCAATTTCAAGCCAAAGCAATAGAGCTTTGATGTCCTGTCAGCTTCTCCTTCTGCCCAATCTTAGCTCCTCACCCTTTCTTCCACTAATATTGATGCCTAAACCATACCCTGCCTGCCAAATTCTGACCCATACTCTGTTTCTGGAGAATGCAACCTGCAACAGAGCTTGATTCATACTAATCTAATAGCTGAATCTTTATCTCTTTTTCCAAGCACAGGAGACCAAACTGTCTTGGCTTCCTCATCATCCCTCTTTCTACATATACTTTGTTGCTCCTCTAATGAGCACTTTAAGCTATTATCACTGCAACAATATCCAGGATTATTCATCTCTATTCCCCAAACATTCACTCCCACGCATTCATCACCATCTACAACATAAGCATGAAACACCTCACCACACTGCAATAGTCTCTCATACTTCTTTGCTCCTCCCTCAGAATGCCATAGTAACTCCTTTAACTCCTTGAAAATTTAGTTCTACATTTGCAGATTTACATCACAAGGAGCTGGGGAAATAGGAAAGTATGGCAAAGGATTTAATAGGTCTTGAGTAGTTAATAAAATTTCTAACTTCACAGGAGCTACATGTTGGATCATTCTCATGTTAGATACAATTGACTAACAAAATACTTATTAAGTGTCAGAGACCCATTCTAGCAATGGGATACAGAGAGGCAGCACTTTGGGCTCAGAGCTGGGACTCTAAGGATTAGTTTTGTCTTGCCTGTTGTCATGTTGTGAAGCTGGGCAACCACATCCTGCTCTATGCCTCCTATTCCTCACCTAGAAAATGATCAGAAGAAAGATACTTGCCTGCAGGACTGTTGTAAGGATAAGTGAGTTTATACAACACAGGTAATTAAAACAATATTTTTCAATAAGTGGTTGCTATTATAAATATAAGTGAAGAGAAAGGTAGACACAGTTTCTCTGCTCCTTTGACCTTCAAGCTGAGTCCAGGTACTTCACTCTTCACACAGCCATCCACTACCTCTCTCCCTAGATGTGCCATCAGGTGCTCTTCCATCAGTCTTAAATTATGTTTGCTAGTGCAGCTGCTCCAATTGCCTGCATCACCAATGCTCCTCAATACCTATTCTGATAGCAGTCCTCCCAAACCCAGCTCCTTCACTTCAGTCAATTCAAATGCAGAATTTTCAGGTTATTATTCTGAAAGTGTCTTTTATTTTTTTGTCTATGTCTTGGGCAATCACCTAACATAATTTGGCCTCCGTTCTTCATTCTCCATCCATGATGGAGGAGCTAAGAAATAATCTCTAAGGTCATTTTCCACTTTGATTTTCATTAGTTTTATGACTATAGACTGTGAGTTATTTTAAAAAGTCAGCTCCACCTCAGTCAAAAATGATAGATGCTCTCCCAAGATGGAAGTGGGGTTTGGCATGATTAATGTAGAGTCCCAGACTAGGTTATATGGAAGAGTAGTTTATCTCAGCAAACTGAGGTGTCATTGTCATTAAGTGAATCTGACTCAGCAGCAAAGAAAAGCTAAGAATACACTGAAAAGAGTACCCTGACAAGAGGAGCCTGACCTGATCCTCTCTTAAGAGGAAAAATGTTAACAACAAACCATATAGTTAGACAGTAAGCAGCAGAAGAAATAAACTGGAAGCAAGTGCTCTAAGAAAATTACTGAGAACACCAGAAAAAAGGAAAATTCTGGGAACACTTTGTGTTACTAATGACTCATAGACCAGGGTTTTATTTTCAAGAAGCTGAGCAGAGCTGGCCAAGGCCACTTCCTTCCCTGGGACAAACAAGATCAAAATTTAGTTAGAAGTCTGAGAAGAAAATACCACAATATCTTCTGGAGTTCACCATTACCAAAGTCGTGTGTGTGTGTGTGTGTGTGTGTGTGTGTACAGGCACAATCTCCCAAACTGAAGTCAAAGGAGATATAAAAAATATTCAACATGAACTTATGGCCAAGACGGAGGCATAGACAGACACGCTGCATCTTCTTCCACAACCAAGAAGGAGTACAACTACCTCAAAACTAGAAACAACCAAAAGTTCTAGAAAATCAAACTGCATGGAAGTCAAGCAAACAAAGATATAAAAAAGAAATACTCATCCAGACAGGTAAGAGGGGTGGAGCCATGGCAGAGTGGACACGATGTGCTGGCAGCAGCAGTGGTGGCAGTGGCAGGCCTGCAGAAAACACAGTCACACATTTTAAAAAGTCAGAAGGGACACCAGGAGAGCATTCCCAGCTCCTCACTGGACCACGCAGCTCACTGTCACAGCGCCAGGGAAAATGAAGCCTCATTGCTTCTGAATGTGCAGACCAGTGGGGGTTGAGATGGAGGCAGAAGCTGCCAGTCTCAGCAGAGTCCACTTGTTTAGAGCACCCCCATGGTCCTAGAACGTCCGCAGACCCACCCATTCTGGGAATGATGGCTAGAGCAGCAGCTAGAGGGGTGCCAGTCCAGCGTGGAAGTGGAAGAGGTGCCTGGAAAAGGGGTAAGTGCTGGGCAGAAGGCATTGTTTTCTCTCAGACCCCTCCCCCACATACAGTGCCACAACGTGGTGAAACAGGTCTCCCTGTACTGACGAATCCCTAAGGCTCCACCCTGTACAACATAACAGGAGTGACAGCTCCGCCTGGGATGTAGAGGCAAATAAATACAGCAGTCGGTCAGAATGAGGAGACAGAAAAGTATGGCCCAAAAGGGGGAATGGATCAAGGTTCCAGTGGGAGAACTAAGTGAGGAGATAGCCAACTTAACAGATGTAGAATTCAAAACACTGGTGATAAAGATGCTGACAGGCTTGACAGATATGCTTGAGTATGGCAAAAGCATGAGAGAAGAAGTGAAGGTTATGCTAAGTGACACGAAGGAAAATCCACACAAAACCAATGGTGAAGGAATAAAAACCAGTGTTCAAATCAATGATTTGGAACATAAGGAAGAAAAAAAGTGTCAACTAGTGCAGAATGAGGAAACAAGAATTGAAAAAATTGAGGAAAAGCTCCCAAATTTTGTGAAGGAGATGGACAAACAGGTCTGGGAGGCACGGAGGGTCCTGGGCAAGCTGGACTGAGAGGGGACAACACCAGGACACATCATGATTGAGATGCCAAAGTTGAAAGATAAAGACAGAGTCCTGGGGGTAGCTAGAGAGAGGTGGAGAGTTGTCTATAAAGGGGTCCCTATAGGACTATCAGCTGATTTCTCAGAGGACAGTTTGCAGGAAGGAAGGAACTGGCAAGCATTATTCAATATGATGAAAAGCAACCTACAACCAAGATTACTCTATCCAACAAAGCTATCATTTGGAATGGAGGGGCAAATGAAGTGCTTCCCAGACAAGGTGAAGCTAAAGGAGTTCATCATCAACAAGCCATTATTATATGAAATGTCAAAGGGACTTACTTAAGAAAAAGAAGATCAAAACTATGAACACTAAAATGACAACAAACTCACAACTATCAACAACTAAGTCAAAAAAATAGAAACAAAATCCAACTAAGCAAACCATGATAGGAACAGAATTATAGGTATGGGGATCATTTGGAGGGTTATCATCTGGGAGGAGGGAGGTGGAGAAACGGGGAAATGGTGTGGGGACTAAGAAGCATAATGAGTTGGTACAAAATAGACGGGGATGTTAAGAATAATATAGGAAAGGGTGAAGCCAAAGAACTTATATGCATGACCCATGGACATGAACTAAGGGGGGTGGGATTGCTGGAGAGAAGGGGGGTACTGGGCAGTGGGGAGCAAAGGGGAAAAGAATTGGAACTGCTGTAACAACATAATCAATAAAATATACTTTAAAATATTCAACATGAGCCCTGGCTGCTGTTGCTCAGTGGATTGAGCATTGGCCTGTGAGCCAAGTGTCGCTGGTTCGATTCCCAGTCAGAGCACATGAATAGGTTGCATGTCAGGTCCCCAGTTGGGGGCACAAGTGAGAGGCAACCACACAGTGATGTTTCTATCCCTCTCTTTCTCCTTTCCCCTCTCTCTAAAAATAAATAAATAAACAAATAAATAAATAAAATTAAAAAAAACTTCAACATGAAATCATTCGGACATTAAATAATGTTGAGCCCAAATGATGAGTCCTGATGTTTTGCTGTTTCTCTCTCCTTTTAGCCTCAATGTGGTCATTTTAAAGATCCCCACAGTGTCCAATGCTTCAATTTTCTTCCTTGTGTATAAGAAAATGTGTTTTCAGCTAAAGTAACATTTGTTTCTTTAGATAATTAAGCAATTAGATGCTGATTAATTTAATAAAGCCACAAGACTTTCCTGACCTCTTTATCCATTATCAATGTAATTAGATGCAAAATGTGAAAACTTTACTTGTAAAAAATTATCTAAATCTTCCATTAACAGTCATTTTATAAACATTTGGTACCTACCATCAGAGATCTATGCAAGCACAACATTATGGAAACAAAGATTATTCAACCATTACAGGATAATAAGAAGAGTCCTGGGAAGTGGTTGATCTTCCTTTTGTCCTTGAATAACAGTTCCCATTCTTTATTATCAGAAGTACTTTTATTTCATCTCTCTTATGGTTAATGTTCCTACCCTATATGGTTAATTTTCCTACACTACCTATTGTAATAGGTGTCATTTCTAGAGTGTTCTAGGTTCTTTGCCTACATTTTCCACAGTTACTTCTCCCAGTAATTCTTTAAGTAATTATTAATATTCTCCATTTTACACATGGCTAAGACAGGTAACTGATGGCGTTTTTCAAGTACGGTTAGGATTTAAAAATTAACCTTTGGACTTTGGATTCCAGTCTCCTTCTTGAACCTCTTTTTCAACTCTGTTGCACCACTAATTGGACATAAGTTTCCAGAGCCATTAGCTCTACACCCTACTTCTTATTTGCTGGTCTGTGATAGTTTTGAGGGGAATACAAGCACCTATGAATCCCATGGATTTCAAAATACATCAAGTAAAATTTAGAATTTTGTTTTTATGTGGTTGGGACAATTGTTGGTAAACTATGAGCAGTGAGGGTAAATTTTCAAGCTGATAGTAGGCCAGTGAAAGAATGAACCAGGAATGAGAGTAAGTAGTGCAGATAAGACTTGCACAATGATGACCTTCTAGTCACCATAGAATAAAGATTATTTTTTAAAGCTAAAATGTAGTTTGTGATTTTCACCTTAACCTTGAATGCCAAACATGGTAATAAAAATAAGCAAAAGAAGGTATTTATCTTTCTGCTGTCAGGTCTAATGATTTTTGTTTCACTTAAGATATTCTTTCATTATTTATGTCATGATAAAGGCAATAGGAAAGAAGGTAGCAGTGTGGTATAAATGACAAGATTAACAGTCTAACAGTCTCCTGGAGGTGAACCTCCTTAAGGTTTCTCAAGGCTTAACCTTTGAACCTCAGTTTCTTTAAACATGTGGAGATGAGAGAGTTACTTTTTCTCTCACAGAAGTTATTTTGAGGCCCAATGAAAAAGTATAAAATATATGCACCCTGAAAAGCATAAAAAGCCAGATCAATGTAAGGTATTATTTCATAATAAATTGTGTGAATATCCATGACCATTATGTTTCCTTCTAATAGGAATCATCCTCAAGTGCTCATTCCAAAAATCAATGAATAATAATTTTATCATTGAAAGTTTAATGCAGGTGAAGTTATATTTTACTAATAAATTATTTTTAAAACAGAAATATAAATGAGACACTAATTCATAAGTTAGTTTCCCTGCTTCTGTCACCATTCCACATCTTTGAGAGGAAAAATGACATGACCACAGCACAACTTCCTTTTTTATTTTACAAACATTATAGAATAAGAAAATCAAGACTATAGAATCTTGTCTGTAGATTCCTATAATCATGTAATTATCCCTAACATTTTTGCTTTATAAAGGTATTTAATTTTTGGTATTTCCAAGCTATGTAATGTGAAATACACCTGTATACATGAAGTTTTATTACTGTGTGTGTTATGACTTTCATTTGTTTTGTTTTGTTTTGCATGTGATAAGAAAACAAAACCTTTTATAGGAGGTGGCGTTACTGAACAACAAGTTGGGTTCCACTGCCCACTGCCACCCTCTAGGTCAGCGATTCTCAACCTGTGGGTCGCGACCCCTTTGTGGGGTCAAATGACCCTTTCAAAGGGGTAACCTAAGACCATCAGAAAACACATATATAATTACATATTGTTTTTGTGATCCAATCACTGTGCTTTAGTTATGGTTGGGGGTCACCACAACATGAGGAACTGTATTAAAGGGTTGCAGCATTAGGAAGGTTGAGAACCACTGCTCTAAGTAAAGGTTTGGTGATAAATGAAATGAGTCTTTGTTCAAAAGGAGTCACTTAAGTCTATCAAGTCACAGTTTTAATCACCAAGCCTATCGATTAAGGCTAAACTCTAACACCTGGATTCTCCTAGCTTTTCCCCTGTTAGTTACTATAGGGTTAGTTTGCAAACTAAAATGACATCATACACAAAAGCTACACAATTTTGGAAGAATGGCAGACTTCTGCCTCACGGCCTGTTCCCTCTAGAACACCCAAAGAATAAATCTTCCATCGTCTTCCAGGACAGTCTGATCCTAGGCTATTCCTGGAGTTCCTTTCCATACAAAATATCAGTTGGAAAATGCAGGGAGCTGCAGCATGATTATCCACGCATCCTCAAGGAAGAAGAGACTGAGCCAGAGAGCTAGAGCCAGAGCCTTAGAGAGATCCAGCTCAGGAGCTAGAAAAGCCCATGAGCCAAAGAGCCAGCCCTCTTTTTATTTTTATTGGCCCTGGAGGCAGTCAGCATTTCAGCCAATTCCATCCTAGACTGCTTTCTATTGCCTCCGCAAACTCCTCCTACAGCCCCTCCTACTTCTGCCCAGTGATCTTAGTCAGATATCTCTGTATCAGTGGCACTAAAAATTGAAAGATATCATTATAAAAAAACAAAAACAAAACTTTTAGAGTTCTTTGACTTCTTGGCTTATAGAAACGATAAGCATAAGTCCTGATTTAGTCTTGATCTGTGCATGCTGTCACAGTGTTCTATCTAATTTAGTACTTTTCCATTGTCTTTCCCTATTTAATTCAGTATTATTTTTATTTTTATTATATTTTCAAATTAATATATATTTAAGAAAATGTAAAAGCCTTAAATAGATGGCTTAATATGCTTTGTATATGAATATACCTGTGTAACCGCTGACAAAATGAAGATATAGAAAATATCTCCAGCAGCATACAGATTCCTTGGCCCATTCCAATTGATGTTTTCCCAAAGAAATTCAGTATTTTGACCTCTAACAGCATAGATTAGTTTTGTCTGGTTTTAAACTTGACTTAAATGGAATCATAACCACATAATAGTGTTAAAAGTACATAAAAATAAGTCAGGATGGGTTTGTTACATTTATACTTTGTACTGTAACCATATTCCATGGTCTCCTAATTCATCTTCATTTTCCACTTCCTTTCAGACACAAGAGAACTAGAAACTCCCTTTTAAACAATGCTTGAGAGGGACATACTTTAACACAAAATGTCCTTACTGTAGGCAGAAGCAGTTGACCACATCCAACTTCTCTGTCTCTCAAGAAGTAGATGAGGAAGTACTCATGATGATTGTCCTTATAATAAGTAAGATGCACAAATCTAGCAGGTCTGTGGCAGGTAGTGTCAGGGAAGTTGAGGAGAAGTTACAACCTAGGTATACATGCAATGTGATAGGAAAACATGAAGCTGAGCAATCCTGTTATAGAGATGTGTGGAGATTAATCTGAACAATCTGGATGCAGCTGTTTAGTCATTAACTATACAGTACATAACTATAAGTCTTTATTTTGTGGTAACACCTTTTTTAATAGGTGTTTTAGTAGTAATGAGCTCAAATGAGTGAAACTGTGATGAAAAATTAAGTACTCAACTCCCAGTTTTCAATAATGATAATTATGAACCTGTGACTTTTAATGTATATGTGCCAATATTTACTATCAGTCATGAGAAACCACAGTGTTCTCACCAAGACATGAAAATCAGAAGACACAATTGGCTGAAGAAGCATCATCATCTACATCAATAATAAGTAATTATTTTAAGATGAAGTCTGGAAACAATCTAATATTTTTATCTAGAGAAAGTATGTTAAAATACTACTTTTTTTCTTAGATCATATGCCCATTTGTTGTAGCCAATCTCCAAGATGACCCCCAATGATTTATACTTCCTGGTCTCCACACCCTTGTGTAGATGCCTCTCATGTATGGTAAAAGTGTCATACATAACTTCTGTTTAACAATGTCTTCTTATTCATTGCCCATATTTATCTACTACTGTGTAACAACTCCAAAAACCAGTGACACAAAACAACAACCATTTATTATTTTTTAAATAATTTGGGGGTTGACAGAACTCTAATGCATGGTTCTTTTGCTCTCTGGGGCATTGCCTTGTTGCCTTAACTGCCTTCAACTTGGTTAGGCTGTGAGGTCTCAGAAGCTCCCACACACAGACAGGTCTGTGTCCACAGTTCTCCTCCACATGCCCTCTTCAAGTTTAGTAGCTGGGGATTTTTCACTTCATGGTAGTCTCTGAGTACTCAGACTTCCTACTTGACAGACCACTTCAAAAGCAAAAGCAGAATCTTCTAGATTTTACCTCATTCTAGTCATCAAAATAAATTATGAGGCAAACCTAGACATAGGAAAATGAGAGAAGAGATTACATTTCTTAAAGGGTAAGAGAGATAAATACAAGGAGAAAAAAGTTGATGATGCCGTCTTTGGAGACTAACACATTCATGGCTCTTTCTGATTCAACCTAATTCATCTTCCATGTTTTCTGACTTCTCTGTGTGTTCTTTAGCTTTTAATTTTTCCAATCCAACTAACAGCTCAAACATCTCTGGTTCATATTTCCAGATAAACAGTTAATTACCATTGTCCTTACATGGAAAAAACTTTCAAAGAAAAGAAGATGAAATGCCATTGATTAATTTATATGGATTAATTATTATTGAACATGTTACTGACCAACCAATTAGTTGTGGCCTCCAAGGGCAGAAATAGGTGCTATAGTAAATGGCAGGCATGGGCTCTTTCATCAGAGCAAGTTGATGGGAGTAGTTGTTTTCTCAGAAGGATGTGATGAGCAAGGCACACACTTTGACTAACCTGTTATATGCCAATGTTTCTTAACTAATGAGCCAAAATGAGAACTTTCTTTATAGTTATCTAGTTCTTTAATTTCCTCTCCTTAAAAGTGTATTTTGACAAATTGAAGACCCTTCACCTATGCAGTGAGATAAAAGCAATCCACCACAGCCAAATCAAGAAAATTAAATTGTGTATTAGTCTCTAGAACACAGAGCCGTTTTTGTTTTTGTTTTCCTAAATTTCTCACATTCTAAACAATGTGATCAGAGGACTTTGTGAGACACACATGTTCTTTTAAAATACCTTTAAAATACATTTTATAAAATAAAGTAATTTTTCCATTGTATTATGTACCCTAAACATTTTTCTCCCAAATTTTCTTTTGATTATCTTAAACTTTAGTTTTAGAGAAAGTACATTTAAATAAGAATTGATAGTCCTATTAGAAGCCTGGTACCTACAATGATGGGGATCTTGTACTAAAGAACTTGTGATTCTTAGCTGACCTTGCCTTAGCTAATTTCTACTAGAAGAAAAACTGATAATATATAGCTAAAGTTTTTATTTACCTCATTAATTATTTATTGAATTCCTGTTAGTAAATATTTGAGATATTTACACTCATGAAGCTCAAATAAGTGAGAAAAAGCATGCAAATTAATATGTTTTGTAGGATACAGTTAGGACACAAAGAAAATAATGTCCATTCTGCTGAGGAAAGAAAAAGAGGAAAGTCCACATGGAGGAGATGAATTGAAATTTGTAGTTGCATTTTTATGAAAGTTCTTTTACTCTTTAGTGCTGTCAGTACTTGATTTGTCTTCTTTTTCAATTATAGTCATTCAGGCGAATGTTTTATGGAGTGTGATTTCCATTGACATATTTTCTCTGACATGAATTTTAAAAAATAGATTAGTTACATCTTCTTATTGATATTGAAGTTAATTATACTCAGGTTCAGAAAACATACTTTATGTGATTTCATTCATCATTTTATAAATCAGCATACAGTCAATTTTTGAAAATGTTCTATGGGTATTTTCAGGAATGTATATTATGTAGTTGTTGGGTTCAGTGTTTTATATATATTCATTACATTATGACTGTTCAAATTGTCTATGTCTTCATCTATGTCTATTAGTTACTAAGAAAATTATATTAAAATCTCTAATTTTAGCTTGGATACATCTATTTATTTTTATAATTATGTCTATATTTTCTGATATGTATTCCTTTGGAGTGTTTAAATTGGTACAGCCACTTTTGAAATCAATCTGACACTATCTATAAAAGATCAATGTTTATGTACCATATGACTCAGTGACTCCACACTCTGGGGTGTTTGCCAAAGAAACACTGGCTCGTGTGCACTAAACTAAAAGACACATGTGGAAAATTTATCCCTAACCAAAGATACTACAAATCTACCATTTGTAGGATCAATAGTAGAAAAAGTAAATAAGCTGTGGTATAATCATACTGTGGCCCTGGCTGGTTTAGCTCAGTGGATTGAGCGTCGGCCTGCGAGCTAAGTGTCGCTGGTTCGATCTTCCAGTCAGGGTACATCAGAGAAGGAAAACTCTGACTCCCAAAAACCTCCGCTGCCTTGCGGCATACCTCTTCTGGGGAAAGGCTAAGGGAGTAAACCCCGACAGAAAATCCGGAGCCGGAGTCCCTAAGGCGGTTTGACGTTGTAGTCAACACCGGCAACTCCTGCGGCGCACCTGAAGCCAAGCTGTATCGACTCCGTCTTTCCCTTGGACCCTTCAGCTGCGAAGAGAGGGGGGGTCTGCTGCATGGGCAACAGCAGACCCTCCATATCACCCTGCCCAGGCTCTGTAGCTTCAGCTTCACTGGAGAGGACACTCCAGCGTCATCGCAAGATGTCGATTCAACACGGGAGGAGACAGATGCCGTGTCACTCCCGAGTCGGACTGCACAGCCATTCTTGGCGGTGCAGATAGACACTTAAGAAGCTACACCATCGTCTCTCGAGACGGACGGCTGCCGACGACGAATCATACTGTACAGCAATGAAAAAATAAGAGTCGATAGCTACAATTAATAACATACATAAATATCATAGAAAAGGCTGAGGCAAAAAAGGCAAATATAATAGGATGAATACCATACTATACCTTTTATATAAATCAGAAGTGGGCAAATGAACATAATTTTAAAACCCTAATTAATCATTACTTTAGAATATAAAGTGGGAACAGTGAGTGAGAAGAGACACAAGAGGAGCATTTTAGGGGTCTGAAGAGAGATTTGAGTGATAATTTTATTAAATTGGTGATTATTAACAAGGTTTAGCTTTGTTAGTTCATTTAATATAATATGTTTCTTTTTTGTTTGTATATTTGATACATTAACTCTAAAATGAACTTATATTTATATATATCTTGTTTGTTTTTCTGAAATACAAGAACATGGAGAGTAATTCAAGACAGAGAGTAAAATATGAAGCAAGGAATAAACAAATAAGAATCAAACCTCAAAGACTTCAACATGAACATATATGAGAGGAATGAATATTGTAAGATTTGACTGTTTAACAATTCACTTCACAGCACACCATAAATTTTTATTTTTTCTGCACATTTATTACATCATATAAAAAAAAGGAGCACAAATATCATAGCACAACTTTCGTTCCTTTTACAGTCATCGGCAGCCGTCTGTCTCGAGAGACGATGGTGTAGCTTCTTAAGTGTCTATCTGCACCGCCGAGAATGGTTGTGCAGTCTGACTTGGGAGTGACACGGTATTTGTCTCCTCCCGTGTTGAATTGACATCTTACGATGACACTGGAGTGTCCTCTCCAGTGAAGCTGAAGCTACAGAGCCTCGAGAGACGATGGTGTAGCTTCTTAAGAGTCTATCTGCACTGGCGAGAATGGCTGTGCAGTCCAACTCAGGAGTGACACAGTATCTGTCTCCTCCCGTGTTGAATCGACATCTTGCGATGACGCTGGAGTGTCCTCTCCAGTGAAGCTGAAGCTACAGAGCCTGGGCAGGGTGATATGGAGGGTCTGCTGTTGCCCATGCAGCAGACCCCCCCTCTCTTCACAGCTGAAGGGTCCAAGGGAAAGACGGAGTCGATACAGCTTGGCTTCAGGTGCACCGCAGGAGTTGCCGGTGTTGACTACAACGTCAAACCGCCTTAGGGACTCCGGCTTCGGATTTTCTGTCGGGGTTTACTCCTTTAGCCTTTCCCCTGAAGAGGTATGCCGCAAGGCAGCGGAGGTTTTTTGGAATCAGAGTTTTCCTTCTCTGATGTGCCCTGACTGGAAGATCGAACCAGCGACACTTAGCTCGCAGGCCGACGCTCAATCCACTGAGCCAAACCAGCCAGGGCTTTCCTTTTACAGTAGGGAGACTAAAATATATAAATCTCAAATAAAGTCAGCAGCACAAAATTATGAACATCAGGGTTCACCAAAACTAAGTCACATAAATATTTTTTGTGTGTACCCTCTGAAGATTGATTTTGTGTTTCATAAATCTTGTACACAGTACTGCTAACACACACTATAAAGTGTACATTACATGCAAAAATAGTACCACTGTAGAGTGGACTGTGAATTCATCCTGGAATAGGCATTATTCTATTACTAAGGATTCTCCAGAAAGGTTGATTATAATGTGCTGTAATTCAGGATACTGGGGTAACCTGTGCTCTTTGTCTTTTAGAAAAATGTTTTCATGGTTTTAAAAAGTAATCTAAGATCAGAACACTTATTATGAGAACTGACCTTCAACCCCACTTAGAAAACAGGAGCATGAATCTTTGACTCCATTCATCTATACTCTGGGAAGAACTTCCTCTTTCAGATTTACTTCTGGGTGGAGAGTCATAGATAAATTGAGTTGTGAAATGAATCATGAGAGATTCAATACAATTTTTAAAGAATCAACATCAATAAAGCACATTTCAGGGATAATAAGAATTTGAGATATGAAGGGAAATTTGAAAATGATTTTATCTAAGTTATGATTAAAAATGGTTTAGCCAACTCTTGATTTGCACTGAGTGAAGCATTTATGTTTTATACTCTTGTCTATTTGATCAAAACAGATAAATTTACCAATGGAGAGTTTTAGAACATCTCAAACCACAGCCTCCAACGAGCATCTCCACTGACAACTTGAGAAAACAAAACAAAATAATACAATTAAAAATATTTCCTTATATGCTTCTCTAAAAAAACAAGCAGGAAAAAAATAGGATGTCATTTCTTTTTCCTCTTTTATTTTTTCATTTTTCAATTATAGTTGTCCCATTTTCCCCCCATGGCTCTCCCCCAGCCTGCCCACGCCTTCTTCCACAATCATATCACTCTCCCGTTCTCCATGTCCATGAGCCATTTACACACGTTCCTTGACTACACCATCCCTTCCTTATCCCCCTTCCCTCCCTTCCACCTCCCCCTTATTGACTGCTATTCTGCTCCTTGTCCTATTTAGTTCATTTGTTTATGTTGTTCTTTAAGTTTCCTGTATTAGGTAATATCATATGGTATTTCGCTTTCTTTGCCTGGCTTATTTCACTAAGCATAGTTCTCTCTAGTTCCACCATGTTGTTGCAAATGGCAGGAGTTCCTTCTTTCTCTCTGCTACATAGTATTCCATTGTGTAAATGTACCACAGTTTTCTGATCCACTCATCTAAAGATGGGCACTTAGGCTGTTTCCAGCACTTAGCTATTGTAAACAGTGCTGCTATAAACAAAGGGGTGCATAAGTTCTTTTGAATTAGTGTTTTAGAATATTTTAGGTATAATCCTAGCAGTGGAATTGCTGGATCAAAAGGAAGTTCCATTTTTAGTTTTTTGAGGTAATTCCATACTGTTTTCTACAGTGGATGTACAAGTCTGCATTCCCACCAACAGTGCAGTAAGATTCCCATTTCTCCACATCCTCGCCAGCACTTGTTTGTTGATTTGTTGATCATGGCCATTATGACAGGTGTAAAGTGGTGTCTCATTGTGGTTTTTATTTGCATCTCTCAGATGGCTAATGATGTTGAGCATTTTTTCATTTGTCTATGGACCTTCTGTATGTCCTCTTTGGAGAAGTGTTTGCTCAGGTACTTTGCCCATTTTTAATTGGGTTGTTGATTTTCTTGATGTTGAGTCATATAAGCTCTTTATATATTTTGGAGATGAGTCCCCTGTCTGTGATGTCATTGGCAAATATTTTTTCCCGTGTGGTCAGTTTCCTTTTCATCTTGCTGATGTTCCCTTTTGCTGAGCAGAAACTCTTTAGTTTGATGTAGTCCCATTTGTTTATTTTTTCCTTTATTTCTCTTGCCTTACGAGATGTGTCCGTGAAAATATTGTTATGTGGGATATCTGAAATTTCCCTGCCTATGTTTTTCTCTAGGACTTTTATCGTGTCATGGCTTACATTTAAGATTTGATCCACCTTGAGTTTATTCTCATGTGTGGTGTAAGTTTGTCATCTAGTTTCATTTTTTTGCACATCCCTGCCCAGTTCTCCTAGCACGATTTGTTAAAGAGGCTATTCTCACTCCATTTTATGTTACTTCCTCCTTCATCAAATATTAGTTGACCAAAGAGGCCTGGGTTTATTTCTGGACTCTCTCTATTCTGTTCCACTGATCTATATGTCTGTTCTTATGCCAGTACCAGACTGTTTTGATCACAGTGGCTTTGTAGTATTGTTTGATGTCTGGTATTGTGATTCCTCCTGCTGTGTTCCTCTGTCTCAAGATTGCTTTTGTTATTTGGGGTCTTTTTTGGTTCCATAGGAATTTTTGGAGTACTTGTTCTAGGTCTGTGAAATATGTCATTGGTATTTCAATAGAGATTGCATTGAATCTGTAAGTTGCTTTAGGTAGTATGGCTATTTTGATGACGTTGATTCTTCCCATACAAGAACATGGTATTTGCTTCCATTTATTTGTATCTTCCTTAATTTCTTTCTTCAATGTTATGCAATTTTCTGAGTACAGGTTTTTTATCACTTTGCTTAAGTTTATTCCTAGGTACTTTATTTTTCTTGTTGCTATAGTAAATGGTATTCTTTTTTTTTTTCTGTCTCTCATATTTTATTCTTGGTGTACAAAAATTCCTTAGATTTCTGTATATTTATTTTGTACCCTGCTATTTTGCCAAATTCACTTATTATATCGAGTAGTCTTTAAGTAAAGTTTATAGCGTTTTCTAGGTATACTATCATGTCATCTGCATATAATGATAGTTTTACTTCTTCTTTCCCAATTAGGATGCCTTTTATTTCTTTTTCTTGTCTGATTGCTGTGCCTAGGACTTCGAACACTATGTTGAATAGAAGTAGAGAGAGTGGACATCCTTGTCTTATTCCTGATTACAGGGGGAATGCATTCAATTTTTGTCCATTGAGTATGATGTTGGCTTCAGGTTTCTCATATATAGCCTTAATTATGTTAAGGTATGATTACTCTATTTCCATTTTGCTGAGTGTTTTCATCAGAAATGGGTGTTGTATTTTATCAAATGCTTTTTCTGCATCTATTGCTATGATCATGTGATTTTTGTCTTTCATTTTGTTTACGTGGTGTATTACATTTATTGATTTGCGAATATTAAACCATCCTTGCATCACTAGGATGAGTCCCAATTAATTGTGGTGTATAATCTTTCTAATGTGTTGCTGCATCCTGATTGCCAATATTTTGTTGAGAATTTTAGCATCTATGTTCATCAGTGATATTGGCCTGTAGTTTTCTTTCTTTGTTGTGTCTTGACCTGGTTTTGGGATTAGGGTAATGCTGGCTTCATAGAAAGAATTTGGGATTTTTCCCTGTTCTTCAATTTTTTTGAATAGTTTGAGGAGGGTAGAAGTTAGTTCTTCCCTAAATGTTTTATAAAATTCGCCTATGAAGACATCTGGTCCAGGGCTTTTGTTTGCAGGGAGATTTTTGATTACTGTTTCAATTTCCTTCTTTGTTATTGGTCTGTTGAGACTTTCTACTTCTTTTTGATTCAGCTTTGGAAGGTTATATGTTTTTAGAAATTTGTCCATTTCTTCTAGGTTGTCAAATTTCTTGACATACAAATGTTTGTAGTAATTTTTTACAATCATTTGTATTTCTGTGGGATCAGTCGTGATTTCTCCTTTTCTGTTTCTGATTTTGTTTATTTGGGTCTTCTCTCTTTTTTTCTTGATGAGCCTGGCTAGAGGCTTTTCAATTTTATTTTTTCAAAGAACCAGCTCCTAGTTTTGTGGATCTCTTGAATCGTTTGTTTAGTCTCCATGTCATTTAATTCTGCTCTGATCTTGATAAATTTCTTTTTTCTTCTTGCCCTAGGCTTTGTTTGTTGTTGTTGTTCTGGTTCTTGTGGCTTTAGGGTTAAATTTTTTATCTGAGATTATTCTATCCTTTTCAGATATGCCTGTATAGCTATGAACTTCCCTCTTAGGACTGCTTTTGCTGTGTCCCATAGGTTTTGGGCTGTTGTGTGTACATTATCATTAGTTTCTAGAAATTTCTTTATTTCCTCTTTGATGTCATTGTTAACCTATTCATTATTTAATAGCATGTTATTTATTCTCCATGAGTTTGTGTGTCTTGATTTTTTTCTCTGAGGTTGATTTTTAGTTTTATTGTGGTCTGAAAATATGTTGATATGATTTCAATTTTCTTGAATTTGTTGAGGCTTGTTTTGTGTCCTATCATGTGGTCTATCTTTGAAAATGTCCCATGTGCCTTTGAAAAGAATGTATATTTTGCTTCTTTGGGGTAAAATGTTCTATATATATCAGTTAAGTCCGTGTCGTTTAGTGTGTTCTTCAATGCCTGCATATCCTTGGTGTTTCTTTTTTCTTTTTTTTTTTCAGATTTAATGTGTTTTATTGATTAAAATATTACATTTGTGCCAATTTCCCTTCCCTCTGCTCCCCTCCACCCGGTGGCCCCCCTCCCTCCAGTTGTCCCCCCCTTTTAGATTATGTCCATTAGTTGTGCATACAGTTCCTCCCAACCTCTCTCCGTCTATTCCATTCCCTCCTACCTTGATCCCCAATTCCTATATCATCTCCCTCCCTTTCCCCATTCCCCCTCCCTGTTGACCTCCCCCCCATATGCTTCCCGTACCCACAGTTCCTTTTCCACTCTCGTTGCCTATTTAGTTTGCCTTTGTTTCATCTCCCTAGCTTCTGTTTTTTTAAACCAGTCCCTTTAACATCTCATATAACAGTGGTTTGGATCTAATGAACTCTTTCAGTTTTATTTTGTCCTGGAAACACTTTCTCTGTCCTTCTATTCTGAATGACAATTTCGCTGGATAGAGTATTCGTGGTTGTAGGTTTTGGATTTTCATTACTTTGAATATTTCTTGCCAGTCCCTTCTTGCCTGTAGGGTTTCCCTTGAGAAGTCAGCTGATAGTCTAATTGGGACCCCTTTGTACATAATTCTTTTCTTCTCTCTTGCTGCTTTTAAGATTCTCTCTTTATCTTTAATTTTTGACATTTTGATTATAATGTGTCTTGGAGTGGTTCTCCCTGGGTCCAGTCTCTTGGGAACTCTCCTTGCTTCCTGGACCTGCAAGTCTATTCCCTTCCCCAAGTCTGGGAAGTTCTCCTTTATTATATTTTCACTCAATTTTTCAAGTTCTAGTTCATCTTCCTCATTCTCTGGCAAACCAATGATTCTTACGTTGGGCCTTTTATAGCTGTCCCAGAGGTTTCTGATCCTCTCATTGTTGCTTCCCATTTCCTCTCGCTGCATTGGTTGACTGCTTGTTCCTTCTCCATATTCCAGTTTGTTGAAATGAACTCTGGATTTTTTTTTTCTCACCATCTTTCTCGTATGCGGTTTTGTTCCTTTCGTTATGAAAGTTTTTCGCTTCTTTCTTATCTTTTTCCTGCTCTTTTGTGAATTCTGTAAGCCACCTGATAACAATGGCCCAGAACTGAGCCTCTGACAGGTTTCTTATCTGTTCATCTGTCAGGTTCTCTATCTGCTGCCTGGTGAGTTGTGTCACCGGGATTTCTATAGTTGTCTGCCTCATTTTGACAGATGCATTTTGTTTTCTTGGGCCGGCTGTCCGGGGCAGTGCCTGTGTACGCGTCATAAATCAGCGACCGGCGCCTGCCTGTCCGCGACCTATTTCGCAGCCCTGTGGTGCTTTCTTTGGGGGCGGGGGTCCAAGATGGATTCACACAGTTATTCAGCTAGGAGACCGGGATCCGTCCTCCCGCCCCCCTGGGCCTCACTGTTCAAGGCGATGCGGCAGCCGCTCTCCCCAGGCCGGAGTCGCGCAGCGCCAGGGGCTTGACTGGCCAGGATTCCTCGCCGCCCCGCCGCTCCAGGTACGACCGCAAACAGCACTGCCCTCTTTAACTCTTACCTGCCCAAATGGCACCGCTGGTTTATAACTTCATGTGTTGGGCTTCCGTGTAGTTTTATTTTCTGGAATTTCTAGTTATCCTTTGTTTTGAAGTAGTTGTATTCCTCTCTAGTTGTAGAGGGAGACCTAGCGTGTCCGTCTAAGCCTCCATCTTGGCCGGAAGTCCTCCTTGGTGTTTCTTTGCTTGGATGATCTGTCTATTGCTGATAATAGAGTGTTAAAGTCCCCTACTATAAGTGTTTTGCTGTTAATATTCTTCTTGTGGTCTTCTAGTATTTGCTTTATGTATTTGGGTGCTCTTATGTTGGGTGCATATGTGTTTATCAGTGTTATATCTTCTTGATGGATTGTCCATTTAAGTATTATGAAATGTCCTTGTCTCTTTTTATTGCCCTTGCTTTGAAATCCATTTTGTCTGATATGAGGACTGCTACCCCAGCTTTTTTTTCAGGTCCATTTGCTTGGAATATTTTTTATATCCCTTTACTTTCAGCCTATGTAAATCTTTTGTTTTGAGGTGTGTTTCTTGTAGACAGTAAATATGTAGGTCCTTTTTTCATATCCATTCCGTTACCCTATGTCTTTTAATTGGATAATTTAATCCATTTACATTTAAGGTTATTATTGACATGTATTTATTCATTTCCCTTTGTACCTTTGTTCCTCTCCTCTTTTTTTCTTCTTTTTTAAAAAAAATTCCCTTTAGCATCTCTTGCAGTGCTGGTTTGGTGGAGATGTATTTTTAGTCTTCTTTTGTCTGGGAAGACTTATTTCTCCTTCCATTTTGAATGAGAGCCTTCCTTGATAGAGTATTCTTAGTTGTAGGCCTTTGTTTTTCCTTGCTTGAAATATTTCTGACCATTCCCTTCTGGCTTGTAGTGTTTCTGTAGAGAAATCAGTCGATAGTTTTATCAGAGCTCCATTGTATTTTTTTTTTTTTTTTTTTTTTTTTTCAGGTTATTTCTTTTTTTTTTTTTTTTTTTTTTTTTATTTTGGTTTTTCAATTACAGTTATCCCCTTTTCCCCCAATTTCTCTCCCCCACCCAGCCCACCCCCTCTCCCGCAATCATATCCCTCCCCGTTGTCTATGTCCATGAGTCTTTTATACAGGCTCTTTAATTAAACCCTTCCCTTACTTATCCCCCTTCTCTCCCTCTCCCCTCCCCCCTATTGACTTCTATTCTGCTCTTTGTTCTATTTAGTTCCTTTGTTTGTGTTGTTCTTTAGTTTCCTGTATTAGGTGATATCATATGGTATTTTTCTTTCTTTGCCTGGCTTATTTCACTAAGCATAATTCTCTCTAGTTCCATCCATATTGTTGCAAATGGTAGGAGTTCCTTCTTTCTTTCTGCTACATAGTATTCCATTGTGTAAATGTACCACAGTTTTTTGATCCACTCATCTACAGATGGGCACTTAGGTTGTTTCCAGCACTTAGCTATTGTAAACAGTGCTGCTATGAACATAGGCGTGCATAAGTTCTTTTGAATTGGTGTTTCAAGATTCTTCGGGTATAATCCTAGTAGTGGAGTCGCTGGTTCAAAAGGCAGTTCCATTTTTAATCTTTTGAGGTAATTCCATACTGTTCTCCATAGTGGCTGCACCAGTCTGCATTCCCACCAACAGTGCAGTAGGGTTCCCGTTTCTCCACATCCTCGCCAGCACTTGTTGCTTGTTGATTTGTTGATGATGGCCATTCTGACTGGTGTAAGGTGGTATCTCATTGTGGTTTTTATTTGCATCTCCCTGATGGCTAATGATGTTGAGCATTTTTTCATGTGTCTATGGACCTTCTGTATGTCCTCTTCGGAGAAGTGTTTGTTCAGGTCCCTTGCCCATTTTTTAATTGGGTTGTTTGTTTTCTTGATGTTGAGTCGTATCAGCTCTTTATATATTTTGGAAATCAGTCCCCTGTCTGTGATGTCATTGGCAAATATGTTTTCCCATATGGTTGGTTTCCTTTTCATTTTGCTGATGTTTTCTTTTGCTGAGCAGAAACTCTTCAGTTTGATGTAATCCCATTTATTTATTTTTTCCTTTATTTCTCTTGCTTTAGGAGATGTATCCGTGAAGAGATTGTTACGTGAGATATCTGATATTTTCTTGCCTATGTTTTCCTCTAGGACTTTTATGGTGTCACGGCTTACATTTAAGTCTTTGATCCATCTTGAGTTTATTCTCGTGTGTGGTGTAAGTTGGTGGTCTAGTTTCATTTTTTTGCAGGTCCCTATCCAGTTCTCCCAGCACCATTTGTTAAAGAGGCTCTTCTCACTCCATTTTATGTTCCTTCCTCCTTTATCAAAGATTAGTTGACCATAGAGGCCTGGGTTTATTTCTGGACTCTCTATTCTGTTCCACTGATCTATATGTCTGTTCTTATGCCAGTACCATACTGTTTTGATTACAGTGGCTTTGTAGTATTGTTTGATATCTGGTGTTGTGATTCCTCCTGCTGTGTTCTTCTGTCTCAAGATTGCTTTTGCTATTCGGGGTCTTTTTTGGTTCCATATGAATTTATGGAGTATTTGTTCTAGGTCTGTGAAATATGTCATTGGTATTTTAATAGGGATTGCATTGAATTTGTAAATTGCTTTGGGTAGTATGGCCATTTTGATGATGTTGATTCTTCCCATCCAAGAACATGGTATTTGCTTCCATTTATTTGTTTCTTCCTTAATTTCTTTCTTCAATGTTATATAATTTTCAGAGTACAGGTCTTTTATCTCTTTGGTTAAGTTTACTCCTAGGTACTTTATTTTTCTTGTTGCTATAGTAAATGGTATTTTCTTTTTTGTCTCTGTCTCTGCTATTTTATTGTTGGTGTACAGAAATGCCTTGGATTTCTGTATATTTATTTTGTACCCTGCGATTTTGCCAAATTCACTTATTATATTGAGTAGTCTTTTAGTGGAGTTTATAGGATTTTCTAGGTATACTATCATATCATCTGCATATAATGAAAGTTTCACTTCCTCTTTCCCAATTTGGATTCCTTTTATTTCTTTTTCTTGTCTGATTGCTGTGGCTAGGACTTCCAACACTATGTTGAAAAGGAGTGGAGAGAGTGGACAACCTTGTCTCGTTCCTGAGTTCAGGGGGAATGCTTTCAGTTTTTGTCCATTGAGTATGATGTTGGCCTCAGGCTTCTCATATATAGCCTTAATTATGTTAAGATATGCTCCCTTTATTCCCATTTTGCTGAGTGTTTTCATCATAAATGGGTGTTGAACTTTATCAAATGCTTTTTCTGCATCTATTGATATGATCATGTGATTTTTGTCTTTCATTCTGTTTAGGTGATGTATTATATTTATTGATTTGCGAATATTAAACCATCCTTGCATCCCTGGAATGAAGCCCACTTGATCATGATGTATGATCTTTTTGATGTGTTGCTGGATCCTGTTTGCCAATATTTTATTGAGGATTTTAGCATCGATGTTCATCAGTGATATTGGCCTGTAGTTTTCTTTCTTTGTTGTGTCTTGACCTGGTTTGGGGATTAGGATAATACTGGCTTCATAGAAAGAGTTTGGGATTTTCCCTTCTTCTTGGATTTTTTGGAACAGTTTGAGGAGGATAGGAGTTAGTTCTTCCCTGAATGTTTTGTAGAATTCGCCTGTGAAGCCATCCGGTCCAGGGCTTTTGTGTGCCGGGAGATTTTGGATTACTGTTTCAATTTCCTTCTTTGTTATTGGTCTGTTGAGACTTTCCACTTCTTCTTGATTCAGTTTTGGAAGGTTGTATGTTTCTAGAAATTTGTCCATTTCTTCTAGATTGTCAAATTTCTTGTCATACAGTTGTCTGAAGTAATTTCTAACTATCATTTGTATTTCTGAGGTATCAGTCGTGATTTCTCCTCTTTCATTTCTGATTTTGTTTATTTGTGTCTTCTCTCTTTTTTTCTTGATTAGACTGGCTAGAGGCTTGTCGATTTTGTTGATTTTTTCGAAGAACCAGCTCCTAGTTTCGTTGATCTTTTGGATTGTTTGTTTAGTCTCTATGTCATTTAGTTCTGCTCTGATCTTGATGATTTCATTCCTTCTTCTTGCCCTAGGCTTTGTTTGTTGTTGTTGTTCTAGTTCTTGTAGCATTGTGGTTAGGTTTTTTATTTGAGATTCTTCTAGCCTTTTCAGATATGCCTGTATTGCTATAAACTTCCCTCTCAGGACTGCTTTTGCTGTGTCCCACAGGTTTTGGGTTGTTGTGTGCTCATTATCATTAGTTTCTAGAAATTTCTTGATTGCTTCTTTGATGTCATTGTTAACCCATTCATTATTTAATAGCATGTTATTCAATCTCCATGAGTTTGGGTGTCTTTGATTTTTTCCTCTGAGGTTGATTTCTAGTTTCAAGGCATTGTGATCTGAAAAGATGCTTGATATGATTTCAATTTTCTTGAATTTGTTGAGGCTTGTTTTGTGACCTATCATGTGGTCTATCTTTGAAAATGTCCCATGTGCACTTGAAAAGAATGTATATTTTGCTTCTTTGGGGTGAAAAGTTCTATATATATCAGTTAGATCCATGTGGTTTAGTGTGTTGTTCAATGCCTGTATATCCTTGGTGTTTCTTTGCTTTGATGATCTGTCTATTGTTGATAATGGAGTGTTGAAGTCCCCTACTATGAGTGTGTTGTTGTTGATATCCTTTTTGTGGTCTTCTAGTATTTGCTTTATGTATTTGGGTGCTCCTATGTTGGGTGCATATATGTTTATCAAAGTCATATCTTCTTGATGGATTGTTCCTTTAAGTATTATGAAATGTCCTTCTTTGTCTCTTTTTATTGTCCTTGCTTTAAAATCCATTTTGTCTGATATGAGAACTGCTACCCCGGCTTTTTTTTCCGGTCCGTTTGCTTGGAATATTTTTTTATATCCCTTTACTTTCAGTCTGTGTAAATCTTTTGTTTTGAGGTGTGTTTCTTGTAGACAGCAAATATGTGGGTCCTGTTTTCTGATCCATTCCGTTACCCTATGTCTTTTAATTGGAGCATTTAATCCATTTACATTTAAGGTTATTATTGACGTGTATTTATTCATTTCCCTTTGTACCTCTGTTCCTCTCCTCTCTTGTTTTTTCCTTCTTTTTTCTTAGAACAGTCCCTTTAGCATCTCTTGCAATGCTGGTTTGGTGGAGATGTATTCTTTCAGTCTTCCTTTGTCTGAGAAACTCCTTATTTCTCCTTCTATTTTGAATGAGAGCCTTGCTGGGTAGAGTATTCTTGGTTGTAGGCCTTTGTTTTTCATTGCTTGAAATATTTTTGACCATTCCCTTCTGGCTTGTAATGTTTCTGTTGAGAAATCAGTTGATAGCCTTATCGGAGCTCCCTTATATGTTATTTGCTGCTTTTCTCTTGCTGCTTTTAGGATTCTCTCTTTGTCTTGGAATGTTGCCATTTTAACTATGATGTGCCTTGGAGTGGGTTTTTGGGGGTTCCTCTTGATTGGAACTCTCAGTGCTTCTTGGACTTGCATAGCTTTTCCTCTCATCAGGTTCGGAAAATTTTCTGTCACTATTTCTCCTATCAGATTTTCAATTCCATGTTCCTTTTCTTCTTCCTCTCGTATTCCGATGATCCTTAAATTATTTTTCCTAATGCTATCCTGTAATTCCCTTACATCTTGTTCATATTTTTTCAATCGTTTTTCATTTTGCTGTATTGTCTGGGAGTTTTTCTCTACATTATCTTCTAACTCACTAATCCGATCTTCTGCTTCGTTTAGTCTGCTTTTGACTGATTCTACTGTGTTTTTCAGTTCAGAGATTGTATTCTTAAGTTCTTCCTGGTTCTTGTTAACGATTTCTATGTCTTTTTTTATGCTGGTGTAGTTCTCTGCAAGTTCCCTGTAATTTTCTTGGAGCTGCTGGTAACTTCCTTGAAGGTTGTCATAGTTGATTTTAAGGATGTCGAGTATATTGAGCTTCTTTACCACCATTGTTTTGAATTCCATGTCTGACATTTGGGCTATGTCTATTTCGTCTATCTCTCTTTCTGAGGATTCCTCTTTTCTTTTCATTGAGGGGTTATTTTTGCGTCTTACCATGTTGGATTCTTTTTGTTATTATTTATTTATTTATTTATTTATTTATTTATTTATTTATTTATTTATTTATTGGGGGGGTAGTCTGCTTTGACTTCCCTCCTTTGTGGTGTAATATTCTTTATCGAAGGTCTGGGAGTTTCAGTGGTGCAGTCTCTTTGATATCCTGAGCCTGATGGTCTTGAGTTACCCTTTATGTCGTTTGTTTATGCTGTTCGGTTATATTTCAGATGTTCTTTGATAGGATCTTCCTTCTGGCTACTTGGTTGAGAGTCACTCTATCTGCTTTGTCTTGAGTTCTTTTGTGGATATGCTGTTAAAGACATAAACACACAGCCCAGGCAGGAGACCCACACCCTCAGAAAGTATCCCCCACTCTATCCTGCTATCGTTAGCCAACTAGCCCGTATTAATATAAATGTAAAGAGATTTGAGCTTTTATACTATAAGAAGAATAGATACGAGTTGTTTTTGGGGAGGAAAAATATAATTTTTGATAGAGGAGTTGATAGATTAATAATAGTTGAGACTGTGCAAGCCAGTTAGTAATATTTACATTGTATGTTAAGAAAAATAGAAGAAAAGGATAGAAAAATACTTAGTATAGTAAGAAAGTGGGATTGTATTGTATTTGGGTTTATATAGTAATTATATTGTATTATTTAAAGTAATAGGGGGGCTAAGCTAGACACACAAACGAATAAACCACTATTAAAGAGAAAGGATGAGAAGGAGAGGTTATATGCAACACGTTAGAGATAAAGTTTGTTATTATTGGAAGAGGTGGAGGAAAAACACCCCCCCAAAAAATCCCCAAGAAAATAGAAGAAAGAAAAGAAGAAAGAGAGAAAGAGAAGAAAATAAAAAATTTACCACAACCCCCCCAAAAAAAACCCCAAAGGTAAGCAAGAAAGGAACAAAGAAAGATAGAAAAGAAAGAATACAGAAGAAAGAAAGAAAAAAGAGAGAGAAAAAAAATTGAACCAAAAAAAAAAAAATATATATATATATATACCCCCCAAAACCCCCCCAAAAAAACCCCCAAAGGTAACCAAGAAAGGAACAAAGAAAGATAGAAAAGAAAGAATACAGAAGAAAGAAAGAAAAAAGAGAGAGAAAAAAAAATTGAACCAAAAAAAAAAAAAAAAAAATATATATATATATATATATATATATATATACACCCCAAAACCCCCCCAAAAAAAACCCCAGGAAAAGAATAAAGAAAGAAGGAAAGAAAAGAAATTATTAAGAAGAAAGAAAGAACAAGGGAGAAAAAATTTGGAAAGAAAAAAAAAAAAACGATGTTTTTACTCCGTTTTAGCCTTGGTGTGTTGCCTTCTTTTTCTGGGTCCGCAGCTGGTCTAGTGTGGGAGGTCAGAGGTTCTTGTTCTTTTGCCGGACTGGTGTGCGCACCCGGTTGCCGGCACTGCGCGCTACCTTGCTGCCCGCTGTAGCCAGTTGAGGTGCCCTTGCGCGCAAGCCCCTGCGCGCTCGGACGGCCCGAGAGTTTGCCCCGGGGTTGGAGCCCACTGCTGCCGGGCCGCGGTGGTTCCCCTTTCGTGCCAAGGTGTCTCTGTCCGCGCGGGCGGCCCGAGCGCTTTCCTCGGGATTGGCTCCCGCCTTCGCTGGGCCGCGGCGGTTCCCCGTTCGCGCCGAGGTGTCCCTGCCCGCGCGGGCGGCCCGAGCGCTTTCCCCGGGATTGGCTCCCGCCTTCGCTGGGCCGTGGCGGTTCCCCGTTCGCGCCGAGGTGTCCCTGCCCGCGCGGGTGGCCCGAGCGCTTTCCTCGGGATTGGCTCCCGCCTTCGCTGGGCCGCGGCGGTTCCCCGTTTGCGCCGAGGTGACCCTGCCCGCACAGGCGGCCCGAGAGCTCCCACTGACCCCAGGCTGAGGTGTTTTCGCGCTCGCGCGCTGCCCCGTGCCCTCAGTCCCGCTGAGCCGAGCTCCGGGAGTTGGTCTCTCGCCTCTTAGGGCAGGGCCAGGGACACTTGCGCTCAGTGGAATCGAGCGTCCGTGGGTCGCCGCCTCTCGCTGTTCCCGTGCTGCAGCCGCCCCGTTCCCTCACCCGTCTGGGTGGGCACAAACAGAGCCTGCGCTAGTGGTCTGCTTTCCGGCCTAGGGCCCTGCGCCCACGGGAGCTGTCTAGGGGTGTCTGTGCACAGTCCTCTGCGTGTTCAGTGGGCCCTCCCTGTGCCCGTTGGGGCACTGATCTTATGTCCGTTGGGGAGTGTCCGAGGGACGCCTGGACTCACGGCCCCGCGCGCCTGGGCCAGTGAATGAGAGCACTTCCCTATGTGCGCCCCCGCGACCCAAGGGTAGGGTTGAGGAGTGGATTAGCGCGCCCCTGCGCCTGGGCTCCTCCAGAACGGCCTACCACACCCAAACTTTCCTCCCCTCTCCACCGTCCACTAGAGAAAAATATAAAGGAGAATTATGTTCTCACTTGCCCGGCAGCACGCTGTCTCCTGTCCTTCAGCGCCAATGCCACTTGGTCGAGTCCCGTCTCTGCCAGCGGGCAGAGATCCGCTCTCCGCCTGACTCCTCTCTGGGGTAGCCTGTGGTCGCCAAAAATCCTTTGTGTGCTTCCCGCCACAGCTCGGGCAGCCGCCCCAGTCAGGAATCCCGTTTCGTCCCCTTTTTCTCCGCTATCCTCACTAAACAGGTTGTTCCCAGATGGATTTTCTCTAATCCAGCAGTGCCTTGGCTCAACTCCCGCCAATGTCCAGCTGCTCACTGAGATGTTCTGTCTGCAATTAGACCAAACTGCAGACGGGTCTCCGGAGCCTAAAACCGCAACCTCTCCTCACTCCTCCGCCATCTTACCTTTCCATTGTATTTTATTTGCTGTTTTTTGCTTGCTGCTTTTAGGATTCTCTCTTTGTCTTTGAATGTTGGCATTTTCATTATGATGTGCCTTGGAGTGTGTTTTTTTTTGGGTTCCTCTTCATTGGAACTCTCTGTGCTTCCTTAACTTGCATAAGTTTTTCTCTCATGAAGTTGGTAAAATTTTCTGTCATTATTTCTCCTATCAGTTTTTCTATTCCTTGTTCTTCTTCTCCTTCTTTAATTTCAATGACTCTGATGTTGTGTTTCCTCATGCTATCCTGTAATTTCCTTACATCTTCTTCGTACTTTTTCAATCTTTTTTCATTTTGATGTATTTTCTGGGGATTTTTTTCTATATTATCTTCTAGCTCACTAATCTGATCCTCTGCTTCCTTTTGTCTCTTTTGATTGATTATATTGTGTTTTTCAGTTCAGAGATTGAATTCTTCATTTCTCCCTGGTTCTTGTTAATAGTTTTTATGTCCTTTTTCATGCTGGTGTAGTTCTCTGCAAGTTCCCTGTAATTTTCTTGGAGCTGTTGGTAACTTCCTTGGAGGTTGTCATAGTGGTTTTTGAGGTTGTCGAATATATTGAGCTTCTTCACCACCATTGTTTTGAATTCTGTGTCTGACATTTGGCTATGTCTATTTTACCTACCTCTCTTTCTGGGCATTCCTCTTTTCTTTTCATTGTGAGGTTGTTTCTGTGTGTTACCATGTTCGAATCTTCTTGTTTTTTTTTTGTTTGTTTGTTTTTGATTTATGTGCTTTTTCTTCCCACCTTTGTGGTATGAGATTCTTTATAGGAGATCTGGGGTTTTCAGTGGTGCAGTCTCTTTGATCTCCTGAGCTTGATGTTTTTGGGGTACCCTTTATGTTTATGCTGTCTGGTTATATTTCAGATGCTCTTTTTTAGGATCTTCCTTCTAGCTAGTTGATTTTGAGTCACTCTATCCACTTTGTCTTGCGTTCTTTTGTGGACATACTGTTAAAAACATAAACACACAGCTCAGGCAGGAGACCCACACACCCAAAAATACCCCTTACCCTCTATCCTGCTATCATCAGCCAATGAGCCTGTATTAATATAAATGTAGAGAGATTAGATCTTTTTTACTATAGGAAGAATGGATAAGAGTTATTTTTAGGGAGTAGAAATATGATTTTTGAGAGAGGGGATGATATATTAATAAAAGTTGAGACTATGCAAGACAGTAGGTAATATTTACATTGTATGTTAATGACGATAGAAGAAAAGGAGGAAAGAATACAGAATATTAAGAAAGTGGGATTGTATAGTGTTAGATTCATATAGTAGTTATATTCTTTTATTTAGTGTGAAAGGGAGGCTAAACTAGACACAAAAACAAATAAACAAATATTAAAGAGGAAGGATGAGAAGGAGAGATTTTATGAAACAAATTAGAGATATAGTTTTTTTAAGGAAAAAATAAAGTTTTTACTCAATTCAGCTTTTGTGTGTTGGCTTCTTTTTCTGCATCCACAGCTGGTCTAATGAGGCAGGCCAGAGGATCCTATTTCTTTCAGCAGTGGTGTGCATCTGCAGTTGCCGGCACAGCAAGTTCCTTTGGTGCGTGTTGGAGCAGGCGAGGCGCTTTCATGCATGTGCCCATGTGCTCACAAGGCAGCCTGAGCACTAGCCTCAGGCCTGCCGAGCCACGCTCTGGGATTTGGTCTCTGGCCCCGGACACTTGTGCACAGTGGAAGCAAGCATCTGTGAGTCGCTGCCCACTGTTCCTGAGCCACTTACTGTTTTTGAGCTGCCCACCTTTCCTGCACAGCAGCTGCCCACCATTCCTGCACCTGCCTGGGCAGGCACGAGCAGAGCCTGCGCAAGTGGTCTGCGCTCTGGCCTGGCGCCCACTGGAGCTGGCTAGGGGTGTCTGCGCATGGTCTTCTGTGTGTCCAGGGGGCCCTCCCTGTGCCCATTGGGGCACTGATCTTATGTTTGTTGGGGTGTCTCTGAGGGGCACCTGGATGCGCAGCTCGGCGCACCTGGGCCAGTGAATGAGGGCACTTCCCTATGCGTGCCCGCGTGACCCAAGGGGAGGGTTGGGGTGTGGGAGAGCGCACTTTTGCGCCTGCACTCCTCAAGAATCTCCTCTCACCCCCAAACTTTCCTCCCCTCTCTGAACTTCATAAGAGAAAAATATAAAGGAAAATTACATTCTCACATGCACAGCAGTATGCTGTTTCTTGTCTTTCAGCGCCAATGCCACCTGGTTGAGTCCTGTCTCTCCCAGTGGGCAGAGATCTGCTCTCTTCCCGACTCCTCTCTGGGGAAGCCTGTGGTCACCAAAAAGCCTTTGTGTACTTCCAGCCGCAGCTCAGGTAGTCACCCCAGTCAGAAATCTTGTCTCATCCCTTTTTTCTCTGCTATTCTCACCAAACAGTTCCTTCCCAGATGGTTTTCTCTAATCCAGTAGTGCCAAGGCTTGACTCCTGCCAGTGTCCAGCTGCTCACTGAGATGTTCTGTCTGCAATTAGTCCAAACTACAGACTGGTCTCGGGAGCCAGAAAGCGCAGCCTCCCCTCACTCCACCACCATCTTCCCCTAAAAATCAGGATATCTTGAATAGTTGATAGTAGAGCAAACAAAGGAGTTTGCAACAAAAGATTTGTGTTTATCTAAAACAAGCAGGAGATTCACTTGATGCCACTACTATGTATATAAGTGAATTTTTTCAGAGACTGTGTAAGTCACTTAAAGAATTTCTTGAATTAGTTGTCATTCTATATCAGCAGAGGCTGACCTATGCATGAAAGTGATGCATAATTAAGACTCCACAGCTTTCTCAAAGAGAAGAAACCTCAAGTTTCAGAAAAATACCAACAGATGACAGATCTGCTCTTGCTTAAATGACACTGATAATGTGAACATTTACATTTGTTTAATTATTATATATAGTATATGAATCAGGAAGTTTCAAAAAATGCAGCACTTTTGGTTTCAGTTCTGACATATAAAGAGCTTTTTCATCACTAACATTCTTACAAGAAAAGCCAAATAAACTAAAAATCAATGACTCTGCTTGGACCCATCAGAAAATATCAGATTTCCATACAAAATGCCACTCTGAAACATGGAGACACAGGTGAACCTAAGGAGTCACAGTTGAGATATTATCACCTGGAATAGAAGATTATGGAGTTATAAATCGTAGGTACACTTAATTGTTGAAGATGGAGTATGAATTAATGTGAGAGAGAAACTACTGGAGGCCTCCGTTTTATGGTGATCTCTAAGCTTTTGTGATGATTTTGCACTCTGAGAACCAGTAATCCCACCAATTCTCAGGTAAAATAAAAGAAATACCCTTCCATGCCTCTTACAGAATGATAAAAAGGGGAATCACTGTGAAATATGCCTAGAGTATTCAACATAACCAAAGCCTGTACTCCAGGGGAAAAGACTTCACCAAAACTTCTTCTGACAGGGAGAACACTCTGCCAACTCCAGCCCCACTAGTCTACTTGTCTTATGTAATGTGTTAAAAAATAGTACTTACTGAAAGCAACTTGTGAAGTCCACAGCTCAGAGACATATGACCACTAAAATAAAAAGATTTAATTATGATATTGTAGAACATTTCTATTTAAATCACTTCCTTTCACCTTGTTGCTGAGGGAGGATTCCTATGCTAGGATTATGAGGATAGCCCAACACATGGCACCCAACACTGGACAAATAATATCAAGAGTAGTTTATTAGTCATACGCATACATGGCCTGGGTGAAAAAGACACAACATACTATAGAGGGACAGAATAAAATCAGAAACACAGAGAATAAACATGAATGGCAGAAGGCAAACTTCGTGATATCAAGAGAAATGTATTCATTAATCTACACAATGATATGTAAGGCAATAATTTTTTAGATATGACATTGGAAAACAATAAATGAAAGAAAAAGTAGTTGGAATTTATCAAAATTAAAAATTCTGTGTCTCAAATAATACTACTAATAAAGTGAAAAGATAACCACAGAGTGGGAGAAAATATGTATAAATCATATATCTGATAAACAACTTGAATTTAGAATATATAAAGTATTTTTACCGCTGAATAATAAAAAATGCAATAACCCAGTTAACAAAGAAGTAAAGAATTAAATAAACATTTCTCCAAGGAAAACATAAAAATGGTTGATAATACACGAAACAGGTTCTATATCATTAGTCATAAGAGACACCTAAATCAAAATGACAATGATATACCGCGTTATACCCACTAGGATAGCCAGAATTAAAAAAATCAGATAAAGTATTGGCAAGGATGTAAAGATATGGATGTAGAGAGAACAGTCATATACTCCTGGTGGTTATGTAAAATGGTACAGCCACTTTGAAAAACAGTTTATGAGTTCCTCTGAAAGAAAAACATTGACTTACCTACCACTCAACCAACAATTCAACTTCTAGTTATATATTCAAGAAACGAAAATTACATCTAAACATAAATGTGAACACAAATGTTCATAGAAGCATTATTCATAATATCAAAAGATTTAAGTAACTGAAAGGTCTATCAACTGATGAATAAATAAAATGTTTTATATCCATAAAATGAAGTATTATTTGGTCATAAAGTAAGAAAATACTGACACATGCTACAACATATAGGAACCTTGAAAAGATTGTATTTAGCAAAATAACCTAGTCACTAAAGACCACACATTATGTGACTCCTTTTAAATAAAATGTCTAGAATAAGCAAATATTTAGAGGCAGGAAGAATATTAGTTGTCAGGGGGGGTGAGACAAGGGAGAATAAGGGGGGTAAAATTGGGACAACTATAATTGAACAATAATAAATGTTTTAAAAAAGAAAGAATATTAGTTATTTCTTAAAGTTAGAGAACATAAGGAACTTTGTAGAAAATCACTAAGAGGCATGGGGTTTCTTACAGAGGTGATGAAAATGTTAAAAAATTTATTGTGGTCCAGTTACACAACCCTGTAAATATGCTAAAAATATTCAGTTGCACACAACTAAATTGTGTGGCATATGACTGTACTTAAATAAAGGTGTTATAAAAATATAGAAGAAAGATTTAATACCAAAAATCTAAGCTTCTATTTTAGGAAGCTAGAGAAATAAAAGAGCTAGTTAAGCCTAAATAAGTCAGAAGAAAATAAATAAATAAATTAGACAGGAAGTTAATAAAGTTGATAATCAGAAAAATAATATCAAATATCAAATAAAAAGCCATGAAAAGAGTAATAAAATTAGTAAAACGATGTAAGGTAACTGAAAAAAAAATAAAGGAATACAAATTACCAATATCAGAAATAAAAGAGGGGACATCACTATCATTCCATATTCATATAAACATAAAGATTCAAAAGCATTCTATAAATAATTCTATGCACACAAACTCAATAACTTAGATAAAATGGGACAATAGTTCGAATTACAGAGATCCTCAAAACTCACAAAAAGATAAATAGGTCATATATCGTCGTCGGCAGCCGTCCGTCTCCAGAGACGATGGTGTAGCTTCTCAAGAGTCTATCTGCACCGCCGATAATGGTTGTGCAGTCCGACTCGGGAGTGACACGGTATCTGTCTCCTCCCGTGTTGAATCGACATCTTGCGATGACGCTGGGGTGTCCTCTCCAGTGAAGCTGAAGCTACAGAGCCTGGGCAGGGTGATATGGAGGGTCTGCTGTTGCCCATGCAGCAGACCCCCCCTCTCTTCGCAGCTGAAGGGTCCAAGGGAAAGACGGAGTCGATACAGCTTGGCTTCAGGTGCGCCGCAGGAGTTGCCGGTGTTGACTACAACGTCAAACCGCCTTAGGGACTCCAACTCCGGATTTTCTGTCGGGGTTTACTCCCTTAGCCTTTCCCCTGAAGAGGTATGCCGCAAGGCAGTGGAGGTTTTTTGGAGTCAGAGTTTTCCTTCTCTGATGTGCCCTGACTGGAAGATCGAACCAGCGACACTTAGCTCGCAGGCCGATGCTCAATCCACTGAGCCAAACCAGCCAGGGAATGTTAAACAAGTAACTATAAAATAATGTGTATAAGATAGGTACCTATTTTTAAAATATGTTTTTTAAGTTTATATATTGACTAGTTGATAAGTAGATATATACATTCAGAATTTAAATGCAAAAAATCTAGCCCTGGCCAGTGTGGCTCAGTTGGTTGAAGCATTGTCTCATAAACTGTAAGGCTGCAGGTTCAATTCCCGGTTAGGGCACATCCTAGGTTGTGGGTTTGTACTAGGGAGCGTACCAGAGGCCATCTTTCAATGTTTCTCTCCCACATCGATATTTCTCTCTCTCTCTCCCTCCCTTTCCCTATCTCTAGTATCAGTAACCATGTGCTCAGATGAGGATAAAAGAAAAAAATCTAGAATCATACATGGTAAATTGTTAACAATGATATAACTATATTATGGATACAATGGAAAGAGAAACACAAGGGACACAAAGAGTTGGCGTAGAAATTTTTTAAATTTTATATAAATCTCCATTGCCCTACCACAAGTAAGCATGTATTTTTCATCTTTACTTTTATATTATTTTTTAAAAGGTAAGAAAACAAAATTATCCTAATTATCAACTTATGCTGTATTCTCTAAATTTTATTATTTTTATCAGGTAAGACAAATAATTTTAATCAAAAAGAGCATTATAAAAATTGAAAAAGAAAAAAGCCCAACATTAATTAACACTTTTTAACATACCACATATTGTAAACTCAATACTAAATAACCTCCTAAGTTACATACACCCAAGCCAAGGTCCAATTGTAGGTAAAGTCAAATACAAACTACACTAATATTTATCTTGAAAAAAATGTTCAAAAATGGTTTAGGAAAAAGTAAATGTTTCGATTACATGGTATTTGGGTCCCATTTGTTAAATGCATCTCATCAGAGAAGCAGCAAAAAGAATTTGACTAAAGCATTCTGTTGTAATGACTTTGAGAAATTTGAGGAAATGAAAACTACAATAAGATTAGAGTTTAGCAATGTGATTATTCAACTTTACTATAATTTCATGACAACCTCTACTGAGTGAAAAGTATATAATATGATCAATCAAAACTGCTGCCTTTTCAAAGTACAAAAGTTATTCAAAATCATACATTTAAAAATATAAAGTTTCATTTCATGGCCAATATAACAAATTTAGACTACCAAAATTTTCATAATATTTTGTTATAAAAGTATTATTATTATGTTAAGTTTTCTGCCTAAATAATTAAGCAAAGAAAACAGAATCACTTCATAGCTCTTACCTGTAAGTTAACCAAAGTTCCAAATCGACTAAAATGCTCATTAAGTTTGCTGATATTATTTAGTTCTGGAGGAACTTTTCTAAGTTCAAGTTTGGTATTTTCACTTCCAAACTGAACCTTTTTCTGGAATCCTGGGCTGTTTGTTCTGTTAAAATTTGGTCTGTAAGAAAAATCAAGTTAATTAATACATTTATTTATAAATCCTATCCCCTATCAAATACAAAGAAATAAAGTTTTATAATTTAAGTTTCTTTTTTATTAACTGAAATTATTAGCTGATAATGAAAACTGAAATTTTCTTCCAAAACAATGAAGTCTTCAAATTAGTAGCGTTCACATCTTTCATGGATGCCAACTGAGACAGATTCTTCCATATCACCTGTTCTCGTGGCACTTTCAACCCACTTCTACCTAAAACTGTTAGCAGGAAAGGTCCAAGCATCCTACTATGGTCTATTTGCATATTATAACCTTTGTTCCATTTCTGCAAAAGCTAGCTTACTGAAATTTATCCTATTTTAAAACACTGATTAAAAGGTAAGAATGAATTGAGTACCTAGTATACCAGAATCTGGGCTAAGAGGCTTTCATATGTATTTTACTGACTAAATAATTATACCTCTTACTGTTTAAAACTCTTGGTCCTAAAAATGTAACTCACTTGTTCTATATGAAATAGCTGGAAAATCTGAAAACCAGTCTTAATCTCATGTTGATATTCAAATCACATAACACAATTAGATGCCATGTACACACTAGACTAGCACTTTTCAATAGAAATTTTTTGAGGATGAAAATATTCTATATCTGTATTGTTTATAATTGTAGCCACTAGCCTCATGTGTCTATTGAATCCTTGATATTTTGCTACTGTGAATGAGAAAACAAATATTATTTTTTTAATTTTAATTAATTAAAATTTAAATAGACATGTGTGGATGGTGGCTACTGAATAGAATAGCAAAAATCTGGATAACACAGCTTTCCTTATTGAGAATTGTGAAGGATTTCCTTCCAACTTCCATTTTTCTCTTCAGTCTGCCATCACTATTTCTCCCTAACTCTTGTTTATTATTCAAAATGAAATATGTAAATATCAAAAATCATGAAATAAAAACCTCTGAAAATTATCTCTTTCATAAAATCAATAAGAAAACTAGCAAAAATATATAGGATCAACTTTTTCAGAACTCTGGAAATTAACCAAAGTGTTGTGGCAATGCAATTTATTTGAGAAAACAGCTGACTCTTAATAAGCTTAGTAAATTTTGTCATGTTTTTACTTGTTCTATTTCTTCCCATACTTCCAGCTCCACAGTAGCTTTGAAAAACTATAGTCTGAAATCATGGTGAAAACCAGCAACTTGGCAGGTACCCTAGGAGGGAGAATGGGATTGAAGCTCTTTCAAAGGGACTGACACTCTGCTTCATTGCAGAGTCCAAGTTCTCAAAAGACCTGAACTGAGAAAGGAATAAAGTCCAAATTTAATAAACTTCAGAATGCTGATTATTATTTTGGAGTGAATACTTTAATTAGTTACAAAATCATCTACCAATGTCTTTCTTTAATAAGATTAACTTAAGTTATAGGAACTGTAACAAACATCATTCAAACGATGAGGAAAACAGAGTACATTTAATATGATATCTTTAAACATGTGATACAGAAAAATGGATGGAAACTCTAGTTTGCTTCAGCAAAGCCTCAGAAATTACAGTGCTTCTCCATAACTCTGGCTCCTTTGATGTTGCTTGACTATAGAATTTTCAGGTAACACATGATTGTTTATCTTAGATGATGGGTGCTCCTTGAGAACAAAATATAGTATCTAATTCTATAGTCCCAGCCCTTGTCACTTGGCCTAGGAGAGAGAAAAATGCTGTAATTTCATATTGGGTTTATTGTCTAAATTAATGTAGTGTAGATAATGTGAAGCAATTTCTTTTCAAATTGGGATCTGTAATTTCCATGACAACTCTAAATAAACAATAATTTTGATTGCTTTGTTTTTTTTAATTGTAATATTAACAGTATAATACAATATTCAGGATAATTTCATGACCACCTCAGGACAGAATTCTGGCTCAAGATTCTAGAGCCTGCATTAGTTCTTAAGATTCTACTTTTACTTAGTGACACCTGGGCTACAAGTGTGTGTTTAGATCCATCATGAAGAGTCTGGGCTCCTGAGGGACAACCATATTACCAAGGACAGAGGCAACAAGAACTTACATGATTTCAGTTCATAATTTTAGAATTTCAGTCCATGCTCGTCTTGATCTCCCCCACTTTATTTTTGTCTTACTTTTTTGCCTGCTTCTCAAGAGCAAAGCTTTACAGTAAATAGATAAGCAACAGTTTTATGTTCCTTATTCTATAAATAATTGCATTAAGGAAGGTTTTAATAACATTATAACCTCAACTTTATCTCTGACTAGACCAAGCAATTTTATAGAATTATTAAGTGATGTACATAGTATCTGTGAAGTCTGTTCAGGTGCTTGGCACATGTACTTACCTAAGCACAGTGGCACCAATCTTTCTATTGGCAGGAGAGCCTGGACATCTTTGTTGCTTAACATCCAGTAAGGTCATCATCCTTGCTTATAAGTGTTTTTCTTTGTCTGACAGAACAATGGTGTGATTAGGAACCATCCTGAGTGACAGACTTCTGGTTCTGTCAAAACTATAAATCCTATTCAGGTAATGATATTTTGAAGTTGCAGGGATCAACAAACACAGATATGAGTGTCATCTGACCCCTAAGGACTAGTCTCAGAACCCAATTTTGTCCAGTATCCTGGAAGTTTTAGGCAGGCACCAGAGTTATCATGTATGCAATAGCAAAGGAAAGGACCAATGGATAGTGGGGAACTGAATCCAGCTGGGCCAATGTCCATGCTGTTCTTGGTTTTCATAAAAAATACATTTGCATAAAGTATTTCATTGTAATTTTTATTTGCATCTCTCTGATGGCTAGTGATGTTGAGCATTCTTTCATATGCCTTTGACCATCTGTACATCCTCTTTGGAGGTCCTTTGCCCATTTTTTAATTGGGTTGTATGTCTTCTTGGTGTTGAGTCATATACATTCTTTATATATTTTGGAGATCAGTCCTGTGTCTGAGGGATCATTGGCAATATGTTTTCCCATATGGTTGGTTCCATTTTTATCTCACTGATGTTTTCTTTTGCTGAGCAGAAACTCTTTAGTTTGATGTAGTCCCATCTGTTTATTCTTTCCTTTATTTTCCTTGCCTTAGGAGATATATTGGCAAAAATATTGTTGCATGGGATATCTGAGATTTTACTGCCCATGTTTTCCTCTAGGACTTTAATGGTGTCACAACTTACACTTAAGTCTTAAATCCATCTTGAGTTTATTCTCGTGTGTGGTGTAAGTTGGTGGTCTAGTTTCATTATTTTGCATGTCCCTGTGCAGATCTCCCAGCATCATTTGTCAAAGAGGTTCTTTTCACTCCATTTTCTGTTCCTTCCCCCTTTGTCAAATATTAGATGACCATATAGATGTGGATTTATTTCTGGGCTTTCTGTTCTGTTCCCTTGATATATACATCTGTTCTTATGCCAGTACCAGACTGTTTTGATTACAGTGGCTTTCCAGTGTTGTTTAATATCAGGTATTGTAATTCCTCCTACTGTGTTCTTCTTCCTTAAGATTGCTGTGGCTATTTGGGGTCTTTTTGGTTCCATATAAATTTTTTAAGTATTTGTTCTACATCTGTAAAATATGTCACTGTTATTTTAAAAGGGATTTCATTGAATCTATATATCTCTTTGGGTAGTATGGACATTTTAATGATGTTGATTCTTCCCATCCATGAACATGGTATATGCTTCCATTTATTTATATCTTTGTTACATAAAATAACTATAAATTGAAAACTGCTTTGAAGTCTTTTATGAAACTTTGATTTACTTACCTTAGAATGTATTCTTCATCATTATTATGAAAGACAAAGGCACTTTTTGTATAAATAAATATAAAATAAATGGTTGAAAACACAAAATGGGAATTTTTATTTTTTTAATATTATTTATTACAAAAATTTTCAATCAATAACTTAATGAAGTCAATAACGAACACTGATAATATTTTAAAGTGTTATAGTGCTCAAAACATTTACGTCTATAAAGAGGTACACAAAAAAATTCATAAATTTGCAGGTAAGATGTTTTGTTATAAGTCCATTTACCTTCATTATTTATGATCTTGCTTTTCCATACCAAATATATTGTTGTGGGGATATTTATACCTGCATAGTACTATGTATAAGGAAGCGGCATAACAAACATACATGCGTGTAGTAACTCAAATAGCAATGTTTCCTGCATTCTACCATCAGTTTATAAAAAATGTTTACTGGACTTCTGGACAATATGGAGGCCTAGACAGACATGCTGGATCTCCATCTACAACTAAGAAGTAATACAACTACCTCAAAACTAGAGACAACCAGAAGTTTCAGGAAATCAAGCTGCGTGGAAGTCAAACAAACAAAGATATAGAGAAGAAATACTCATCCAGATAGGTAGGAGAGGTGGAGCCTGGGCAGAGAAGATGTGGTGTGGTGGCAGCAGTGGCAGTGGCAGTGGCACCGGCAGGCCAATGGAAAACGCAGTCACACATTTTAAAACATGGAGAGGGAGATACTCTGGTTTCTCTTCATATCATACAAATCTTTTGCTTTTTACTAAAACATGGGGAGGGACACCTGGGGAGCATTCCCAGCTCCTGACCTTCCACAGCAGCTCACGATCCCAGGGCCAGAGAAAATCAAACCTCATTACTTCTGACTGTGCAAACCAATAGGGATTGAGGTGGAGGAAGAAACTGCCAGTCTCTCAGAAAATTCTGCTTCTTTAAAGGGCCCGCACAGTCCTAGACATCTGCAGACTCACACACTCTGAGAAGGATGGTCAGAGCAACAGCTAGAAAGGTGTCAGTCCCATATGAAAGTGGGAGAAATGCCTGGAAAAGGGACAAGTGCTGAGCAAGCAGCATTGTTCCCTCTCAGACCTCTCTCCCACATACAGCACCACAACATGGTGAAAGAAGTTGCCCATTACTGATGAATACCTAAGATTCTGCCCCTTACAACATAACGGGAGCGACAGCTCTACCTAAGACACAGAGGCAAACACAGGAACCTGTCAAGATGAGGAGACAGAGAAGTATGGCACAAAAAGAAAAATGGATCAAGGTCCCAGTGGGAGAATTAAGTGATGAGGAGATAGTCAACCTAACAGATGCAGAATTCAAAACACTGACGCTCACAGGCTTGATAGATATCCATGAGTATGGCAAACGCATAAGGGAAGAAGTGAAGGCTATGCTAAATGAAATGAAGGAAAACTCACACAGAATCAGTGGTGAAGGAAAACAGGGTTCAAGTCAATAAATTGGAACACAAGGAAGAAATAAACAGTCAACTAGTACAGGATGAGAAAACAAAAATAGAAAAAAATGAGGAGAGGCTTAGGAACCTTGGAGACAACTTTAAAAGTACCAACAACCGAATCATAATGATGCCAAAAGAAGAGGACAAGCAAGAAATTGAAAACTTATGTGAAAAAATAATGAAGGAAAACTCCCCAAATTTGGCAAAGGAAATAGACATATAAGTCCAGGAAGCACAAAGAGTCCCAAACAAGCTAGACCCAAGGAGGACCACATCAAGACTCATCATAATTAAAATGCTGAAGGTTCAAGATTAAGAGAGAATCTTAAAAGCAGGAAGAGAAAAGCAGAGAGTTACCTACAAAGGGGTGCCTACAAGACTATCAGCTGATTTCTCAAAAGAAGTTTTGCAGGCAGGAAGGAACTGGCAAGAATTACTCAATGTGATGAAAAGCAAAGACTTACAACCAAGATTACTCTATCCACCAAAGCTATCATTTAGAATGGGAATGGAAGGGCAGATGAAGTGCTTCCCAGACAAGGTAAAGCTAAAAGAGTTCATTATCACCAAGTCATTATTATATGAGATGTTAAAGGGACTTATTTAAGAAAAAGAAGATCAAAACTATGAACACTAAAATGACAACAAACTCACAACTATCAACAAAAATTGAATCTAAAACTAAGCAAACCAGAATAATAACAGAATCATAGGTATAGGAATCATTTGGAGGTTTATCAGCTGGGACGGGGAAGGGGAAGAAATGAGGAAATGGGGCAGGGAACAAGAAGCATAACTGGTTGTTACAAAATAGAGAGGGGGAAGTTAAGAATAATATAGGAAAAGGTGAAGCCAAAGAACTTATATGCACGACTCATGGACATGAACTAAGGTGGGTGGGATTGCTGGGGGAAGGGGGTTACTGGGCAGAGGGGAATAAAGGGGGAAAAATTGGAATTACTATAACAACATAATCAATGAACTATGTTTTAAAAAATTAAAAAATGGGCAGGAGACTCCCGGCCAAGTTGGAGGCCTAGAGTGACACGCTCCATCTCCTTCCACAACTAAGAAGGAATACAACTACTGCAAAACCAGAAATAACCAGAAATTCCAGAAAATAAATCAAAGTCCAATGTATGAAGTGGTGATCATCCAGATAGGTAGGAGGGGTGAAGCTGTGCTCTCTGTGGCAGCAGCAGTGATGGAGGCAGGACATTGGTAAGCACAGACACCCGTATTTAGGGGGAGGCAAGGAGCACCTGGGGAGCACCCTCGACTGCAGACCAGACCCGTCAGCTTGAGAATTCAAAGCCGGGGAAGGCAGACCTCCATTGCCTTGGCCTGTGAGGCCTAGAGGGGGTGGGGATGGAGGAGAAAGCTACTGGTCTATCAGTGGAGAGTGAATGGCAGGAATCCACCTTAAACCCCCACCCCCCGCAGAAAACACCACAGCATGGTGAGACGGATCACCCGGTTGTGGTGAGTGCATAGGGCTCCGCCCTCTATAGCGTAGGAGGTGTGACAGCGCTTCCCAGGAGCAAAGGTAAACACAAAACAGTCAGGATGGCACAGGTTATGATAGAGATCCTGGTGACACAGCTGACCAGACAGCAAATATTTAATCTAACATATCAACAAATAGGAAATCTTTCTGAGGCTCAGTTCAGAGCTTTGGTTATAAAAATGCTTACAGACCTAATAGCAGATCTTAAGACTGGAAAGGAATGAAGGATAGTCCTGCTGAAATGAACAAAAATACATAGAAAATAGTGGTGAGGGAATGAAAACCAGGGATCAACTCAACAAATTGAAACATAGGGAAGGAACAAACAATCAACCAGTGCAGAAAGAGGAAATGAAAAGTAAGGAAAGCGAGGAGAGGCTCAGAAACTTATCGGACAGCTACAAGTGGGCCAACATCCAAGTCATAGGGCTGCCAGAAGGTGAAGAAGAAGAGTTAGAAATTGAAAAATTATGTGAAAAAATAATGAAGCAGAACTTCCTTAACTTGGGGAAGGAAATAGACTTATAGGTCCAGGAATCACAGAGAGTTCCAAAAAACCTGGACCCAGGGAGAACCACACCAACACTCATTATAATCAAAATGTCAAAAATTAAAGATAAAGAGAGAATCTTAAAAGCAGCAAGAGAGAAGATAATTATCTACAAAGGGGTCCCAATAAGACTATCAGTAGATTTCTCAAAAGAAACTCTGCAGGCAAGAAGGGACTGGCAAGAAATATTCAAAGGAATGAAAAGCAAAAACCTACAATCATGATTACTCTATCCAGCGAAGCTGTCATTCAGAATAGAAGGGCAGAGAAAGTGCTTCCAGGACCAAGTAAAACTGAAGGAATTCATGAGATCCAAACCACTGTTATATGAAATGTTAAAGGGACTTGTTTAGGAGAGGGAGGATATAAACTGTGGACATTAAAATGAAAACTGTATCACAACAACCAACAACAGAAGCTAGGGTATTGAAAGAAAGGCAGACTAAGTAGGCAATGAGAGTGGGAAGAGAATTATAGGCATGGGGAACATATTGGGGGAGGTCAGTGGAGAGGGGGAAGGGGGAAAAGGGAAGGAGATGGTACAGGAATTAAGAAGCATAGTAGGAGGGAGTGGAGTAGATAGGAAGATGTTGAGAAGCACTATATGCACAACCAATGGGCTTAATGGACTAAGCGGGAAACTGGAGGGAAGGGGGTCACTGTGTTGAGGGGAACAAAGGGAAAATAAATTGGGACAACTGTAACAGCATAAACAATAAAGCATATTTTAGAAAATTAAAAAACATATTACTACATGATCTGCACTCTCTGTACTGTTTGCAAAAGACATAATTTTACATGTCCTACATATAATGTGTTGTTACAAGCAAAATTTAAAGCTCTGTTTTATGACATTTAATTACTTATAGAAGTAATTTATGTCAACAGATAGTGTCACAAGAATTTTATTTTTCTCCACAATAGTAGTTCTCCACCCTGCTGACACGTTAAAATTACTTACAAGATTACACTTTTAGTGATTCTGGTTTAATTGGTTTAAGGTGGGAAACCAGACTCTAGGTTACATTTAATATCCACCTCTCAATAACCAATAAAAACAATAGAAAAACAATAAGGTTATAGATTTAAACAACATTGTTAACCAAATTGGTATAATCAACCTTTATACAATATTACACCTGGCTAATGTAAATTTATTTTCCTTCATCTAGAATCTTTACTAAGAGATGTTACATGTTGAGACTTTAAAATAAATCTCTACAAATCATAAAGTGATTGGAATATTTCATAATATGGGCTCTGACCACAATGTAATTACATTAGAATGTAGTGACAATAGCATATCTTGACTCCCACTTCTAAAAAAGACTCAGTTCAAATACCTTTCACTGGTGTCCAGTGTTTTCTATTCTCCTGTGGCTCTCGTGTGTCACTTTGTCCTTTATCTACTTGTTTCACATGAGCTTGCTTGTGCTGCATTGCATATCCTGTGAGAGCAGAGATCCATCTCATACTCAGAACCTCTTTAAAGTGTTAGACCATGGTTGTCACATGGGAGAAGCTCAAGAGTAGGAGTTGATGTCATTAATGCATAATTGTTGAGCATGTATCACCCACTAAACACTGATGGTTTTTTCCTGCTAAAATTGTTTGAGGATAGGTCTGGTCCAAGTGCCTTTGATCCATTCTCCTTACCTGTGTCCAAACACATCTCTCTCAACACAACCTCTGCAAACATCTAGGAAGTACTAAGAAAAGACACAGTGTGCAATTACTCCATTCAGCAAGTGTGCTGATGTGGAAAACCTGTAAAATATTGCATTCCTAAATTTCTCTGGAGCAGCAATTTCCTAGTATGCCAATGTCATGAATGACTCATAAGATATTGGCTTGAAGGGCAAAGATGCACATTTCTGTCTATGTATGCAAAAGGGAATTAGATCTGGAGCCCGCTGGGAAAAATTCTTTCCCCCAGCAATGGGATGGAGATAGCCACAAGATATATCAGGACTGTCTTTGTATACATGTAAAAGTTTAAAAGCTCAAGATGTAATTTGATCCCTGGCCACTTTACAGTATGGGGTGATCAATGGCATGCCATCTGAGAAAGGAAGAAAGACCACACTATCTGGTAACTGGAAATAAAGGTTACCAACCACATTTCAGAACAAGCTCTCTAGTCTCAGTATCAGCCCTGGTCATACATTAGAATCACACCAATTAAATCAGAATTTATAGGGGCAGGTTACAGGCATTAGTAATTTTTGAAGCTCCCCAAGAGATTTCAATATACAACCAAATTTAAGAATTACTAAGTACAATGGCAACAATATTCCAGAATTTCCATGCCTTTTTGCACCTGAATTATCTGGAAAGATCTCCAAATGCACATGTGATGGTTAATTTTCTGTCAGTTTGGCTGGACCACGAGGTGCCCAGGTACTTAGTCAAACATTGTTCTGAGTGTGCCTGTGAGAGTGTTTCTGGATGAATTTCACATTTGAATAAGTAGGCTGTATAAACCATACTTCCTACCTAATGTGGATGGGCCCATCCAGTCAGCTAAAGGCCTGAAGAGAACAGAAAGGCTAACCCTCCCATGAGTAAGACAGAACTCCTCCTGCCTGACTGCTTTGAGCTGGCATAGTATGCTATTTTCATGCTTTCTGGCATGAACAGAAATAACAGCTCTTCTTGGATATTGAGCCTGCTGGCTGTAAGCTAGAAATTAGATCAGTGGATCTCTGAGTCCGCAGATTGCTGAGTGCAGATCTTGTGACTTGTCAGCTGCCATGACTGTATGAGTAGTTCCTGATAATAAATCTATCTATATATAAATGTATATAAGTATATTACATATATATAGAATCTATTCTTTTATGTACACATAAGAATCTTGTATATATATTCAGAGATCTTTTATGTATATACAGAATTTTGTGTATATAAAGAAATATATATAGGGATTTTTTAATATACATATAAGAATCTTTTACATAAATGGAGAACTCTTTTTTTAAGTATATTTTGTTGATTATGATGTTACAGTTGTCCCAATTTCTTTTCCCTTTGCTCTCCTCTGTCCAGTACCCCCTTTCCTTCTAGCAATACCATCCTCTAAGTTCATGTCCATGGGTTGCATATATAAGTTCTTTGGCTTCACCCATTCCTATATTATTCTTAACACCCTCTGTCTATTTTGTACCTACCAATTAAGCTTCTTAATCCCTGCACCATTTCCCCTTCCTTCCCCCTTCCAGCTGATAAACCTCCAAATGATCCCCATACCTATGATTTTATTCCTGTTCTGATTTGCTTAGTTTGTTTTTGTTTTTATTTTTTAGATTCCATTGTTGATACTTGTGAGTTTGTTATCATTTTAATGTTTCACATTTTGATACTCGTTTTCTTAAATAAGTCCCTTTAACATTTCATGTAATAATGGCTTGATGATGATGAATTCCTTTAGCTTCACCTTGTCTGGGAAGCACTTTATCTATCCATTCTAAATGATAGCTTTGCTGGATAGTGTAATCTTGGTTGTAGGTCCTTGCTTTTAATCACTTTGAGTACTTTTTTCCAGTCCCTTCTTGCCTGCAAAACTTATTTTGAGAAATTAGCTGATAAGTCTTATAAGCACTCCCTTGTAGGTAACTCTCTGCTTTTCTCTTGCTGCTTTTAAGATTCTCTCTTTATCTTTAACCTGTGGCATTTTTTTTTTCTCTTGGTAAACCAGCAGTGGTCACTTTATTAGGCAAATATTGCTGTATAACAAATTACTCCAAAATCAGCAGCTTGAAACAACATTAACATTTAATATATCATGTGGTTTCTGTGGGTCAGAAGTTTGCAATAGCTGATGGTTCTGGCTTGGAGGTCTCTCATGAGTGAAGATGTTGGCCCAGGCTGGGTGCAGTTATATGAACTTGACTGGGTTGGGCAGTCTGCTTTTCTTTTTTTTTTTATAATTAATTTGTTTGTTTATATTTTTAGAGAGAGGGGAAAGGAGAAAGAGAGGGAGAGAAATATCACTGTGTGGTTGCCTCTCATTCGCGCCCCCAACTGGGGACCTGACGTGCACCCTAGTCATGTGCCCTGACTGGGAATCGAACCAGCGACACTTGGCTCACAGGCTGAACCTCTGGCATTTTAATTATGTGTCTTGATGTGATCCTCTTTGAGTCTAGCTTGTTTGAGACTTTCTGTGCTTCCTGGACTTGTATGTCTATTTGCTTTGCCAAATTAGGGAAGTTTTCCTTTATTATTTTTTCATATGTTTTCAATTTCTTGTTCATCCTCTTCTTCTGGCATCCCTATGATTTAGTTGTTGGTACATTTAAAGTTGTCCCAGAGGTTCCTAAGCCTCTCCTCATTTTTTTCTATTTTTGTTTCCTCATTCTGTACTGGTTGACTGTTTATTTCTTCCTTGTGTTCCAATTTATTGATTTGAACCCCGGTTTTCTACCCTTCACCATTGATTTTATGTGGATTTTCCTTCATTTCACTTAACATAGCCTCTACTTCCTCCCTTCTGGGTTTGCTATACTTAAGCATATTTAGCAAGCCTGTGAGCATCTTTATCCCCAGTGTTTTGAACTCTGCACTGTTAGGTTGGCTATCTCCTCATCACTCAGTTCTCCCACTTGAACCCTGATCTGTTCCCTCTTTTGTGCCATACTTCTCTGTCTCCTTATCCTGACAGGCTCCTGTGTTTGCCTCTGTGTCTTAGGTAGAGCTATCACACGTGTTACATTCTAAGGAGCAGAGCCTTAGCTATTCATCAGTATGGGGCAACCCCTTTCACCATGTTATAGTGCTGTATGTGGGGGAGGGGTCTGAGAAGGAACAATGCCTCTTGCTCGGCACTCACTCCTTTTCCAAGCATTTCTCCCACTTCCCGTATAGGACTGACACCTCTCTAGCTGTTGCCCTGGTTTTGGTTCCCAGAGTAGGTGGTTTTTTGGATGTTTTAGGATGATGGGGGCCCTCTAAACAAGCAGACTCTGCTGACAGATCAGCATTTTCTTCCATCACTCCAACCCCTACTTGTTTTCACAGTCAGATGCAATGAGGCTTTATTTTCCTTGATCCTAGATCTGTGAGCTACATGGTCTGGTCTGGTGCTGGGAGTGCTCCTGAAATGTCACTACCTACTTTTTTAAATGTGTTTCTGCACTTTCCGCAGGCTTCCCACTGCTGCCACTTCTTCCCCTGACACCAGTGCTGCCACACTGCACCCTCTCCACACCAGCTCCACCCCTCTTACCTGTCTGGATGAGTATTGCTTCTTTATATCTTTGTTTGTTGGACTTCCATGCAGCTCAACTTTCTGGAATTTCTGTGTGTCTCCAGTTTTAAGGTAGGTGTGTTCCTTCTTAGTCGTGGAGGGAAACACAACATGTCTATCTAGGCCTCCATCTTGGCCAGAAGTCTGAGGGCTCTTTTATATACAAGATTTATTTATTTATATATGCAGGAATTTTATATATATATATATATATAGGGATTTTTTATATAAAGACCAAGGAATCTGCATGGTTCTGTTTTTCTGGAGGAAAATCTTGGCTAATACACCACAGATACCTTGGTCCCACTCTCAAATATTCAGTTTCAACTGGAAAGGCATGGCCCAGGATTTTTGCTGTTATTATAGTACAGTTATCAGAAAGTTCTAATAAGACCAGACTTTTCAGTTTAGACACAATTGAATAATCTCATGCATGTTACTTAATCTTATCAAAGTTACTTAGCATCATGGTATGTAAGATGAGGATAACTAAACTACCTTATGAAGTTACTGTAAATTTTGAATAGTATATGATGCCCAACACATAGATAATAGGAAATATTTTTTCAGACATATCTATGCAGCTACAAAATACTTTTTTATAATAAATAATATTTATTTTTAATACAAATATAAAATAGTTCTAAATCATCAGTAATTTAATTCTTCTGAGTACAGTTTAAGACCTATATATGTCACTGATATTTCATTTTTTTAATTTGCCCCAAAACAATATGTACCTGCTTTTTGTTCTTTTTTCATTTATGATGGAAGCATTGGCCCAATACAGATAATCGTTGGCTCAAGAAAATTAATGTGCTTAACGTATTTTTGCCTGTCACTAATTTCATTCAGCTAACCTCCTTTCATAAAGCGCTGAGTATCTGAGCATCTTCATCTGAGCTCAGCTCCCTTCAGAGAAACAGATAATGATAACAAACAGTTACTAAGTGACATTGGAGAGAGGATTTTACCAAATACCATTGTTAGATATACTTGGTTTGAATTTTAAACCTGTGTTCCTCATTCATGCTGTTATACTGTTATTTGAAATTTGAAATTCCTTAAGTAATACATTTGATCTTAAAATATTGCAACATTTTAAGGGCTTTCATTGGCTTTAGGGTCTCCCGAACATGTCTATAAGCATAAATTAATGGGTATCTAACAATATTTTCTATGACAAATATTTTAGGTTACTTAAATATCATTTTCTACTTTAAAATATTGCTGCTTTTCTTGAACTTGAAGACTTGGTAATAGCAAATAACTGAAATAGTCTAAGCAGCAAGTATGATGCAGTTATAATTATCTGAATATGTTAACATTTAGAAACAGTCAGGAGCACTACTATAATTTAGAAAACTAGAATGAATAGTTCATGTAGACAGTAATTAATTAATAAAATTCTAATTATACTATATTAAGTATTGGAAATGACATTTCAATTTAAATATTCATCTACAAACCTGACCCATTTCCAAGCAACAATAAAAGCCAACCTGGCTGATATTCAAATTATAATTATGAATGTTATCACCTCTTTATCTACATTAATATTGAAACAATTAAAGAACACAGTAAAGAATGAAGCAGACATGTCCTGCTGATGACTGATTTTTAGATGTTGTTGAAGAATTCAGTACGTGCAAAGTGGCTTTTTAAAGAACATCAGCTTTGGAATTAGAAAGCTTGAGGTACTATCCATGCTCTATTAACTGTTTACGTTATCAGAGAGCAGTGTCTCCCTCGGTAAGATGTGGATAGCAGCAGGCATTTTCAGGACTGTTTTGAAGATCTGAATTGATGTCCATGAGTAATCTAGCGAGGGCAGTACACACTGGAGTTCTACGTTACATGGCAAGTATATTCCAGAACACTGAGGTCTGCCCTCATGGAATCTTAACCAGCTCAGTCAATCTTGCCTGGATATAAATCCTTATTAAATTAACAATTTTGTTGTACATCTTTGTAAGTTGAATTACATCTTTCCAGAACTGTGTAACAACAAAATCTCCTTTTTCCACTGTACAAATCAGAAAACAGAAATTTATAGAGTTGAGGTAAGGGAACTTTTTCACAGTTACCAAGCTCATATGTGAAAGGCCAGAAACTACAAGTTGCAGGTTCCATAGCCCAAGCACTTAAGGGCTTTGTCATAGCCTCTGCAGCATCAGACACAGTAAACCAAGAAAGTAAACCAGAAAGGATAAGACAGTTTTAGAACTGGCCACTGAAGAATAACAATGTTTCAAACCAGGTCCAATGGGCAACCTAAAATGACTTGACCTGGTAGAATGTATAGACAAATGCTCAGTAGTCAGACAGGAGACTCATGCTGATTCTTCCTGAAAAAGACAGAACTTGAGTGCAGACCTGGTATTATGATACAAATATTCAAATAGTCAGGATTTTGGATACAGTGGACAAGCTGGCTGTAAATATATTTGAGATGGCACTAGGTTTTATAACTTTCAAATCATATTATGTAATTAACCACCTCTTCGTTTTTACTTTTAATATAACTTGTAAAACTATTCCTGATTCTCAGGATAATATGAATGCTGCTACCAAGTTGTTGCTACCTGAGTTAAAACTTACTCCAAAAGCATAGCCTTCTAACAAGGGGCTTTCTTAGATTGGACCTCAATATGATGTAAACTGCTCTAGAGACCCAGAATGTTATCTTGAATGATTTCCCTAGCATCACAAGGCAAAAGATAATTGAGATAGGTCCTAGATTCAAACTTCTTTGCTTCAAATCCCATGATATTTTGGCAACAATTTCTATGATCTAAATTAAGCCAAGTTCCCAAGATTAAAATTATTTTATTAAGCTATCAAGAATTTCCCCATTGTAAGTTAAAACATTAATAGTTTGCTCATATGCTTTCTATTTCAAATATATTCTAATATAAAAGACCATTAAATAATTGTACAATTTTGTTTATATGAAATATGCAGGATAGGAACATTCATAGTAACAGAAGAAAGAGCAGAGGTTATTATTGATGGGAGCAGCAAGAATGGTGAGCGACTGTTTAATGAGCATTGGGTTTCCTTTTGAGGTGAAGAAATTTTCTTAAACTAGATGCAGTTATAGCTGCATAACATTGTAAATGTACTAAATGTCACAAATTGTAAAATTTATGTTATGCATATTTTGCCATGAAATAAAAATGATAAAATACAATTTTAGGAATATTTCATCCTGTGGAAATTAGAACAGTTTCATGGAGGACAAATATTGAGGGCAAAAATAGACTTGATCTGATCCTGACTCCACTACCTTCTCGATATATGATCTTGGACAACTGGCTAGATACCCCAGATTCCCCTGAACCTCATGTATCACAAGGGTTTTTTCTGAGGTCAGCCAGTTCAGATCAAACACCTTGCATAGTATTTGATGTATAGTAGAGGCTTAGTAATAGGAATGGCCATATAGTCATGGGTTCTCTAAGGTGATATAATGCATAAAAGGAGAGTGCTTTAGAGATTGGTTTTATTGTAAAGAAATTTCTTGAAAATGTGCAGCAGTGAATCCTGTGAGCCTGGTTTTAGTGTATTCTATCAGTTCACCAAGCTTTAGTCTTTTATTTTTCCCTGAGCTGGAACTCAGAGAAAAGAATATTTTGACATTTAAATAAGACCAATAAGAAAAAACATTATCTACCCAAATTATTGAGCTTCTGGGGTTGTCACTAATATTCCTGCTTGAGGTAAAAGATCCAGTTAGTATAGACAATACGTAAAGGGTTAAACTAATAGAAAAAACTATGTTTCTTATATGTATATTCAACATTTCTTTAAAGGGTTTATATATCTTGTAGAAAACTAGATGAAACAATAGCAGGTGAAACTATAGCTGTTAATTATACCAGCTAACACTTTCAGCCCTTACTATGCACTCAACACTGTCCTACACATATACACACCCTCTAAATACTAATATCATCATTATATTTAAAGATGAGAAAAATGAGGCACCTTGAATAGTTACCTTCCATTATTATGTACATAGTAAGATGCTTACTCAAGATTATAAACTCACTTCATCTCTCTCCAAGGATGTTGGTTTTAACTACCATGCAATAACTACATCTCTAATCCATATATCTAAGTTTCATATTGGCTTGAGGAATTTTTAACTTATAAGTTTATTTATTGCCTCTTATAAAACACAAAATATAAACAGAACTTTATATAGTATTATAAAGTTAACTCATTATAGTCATCTACAATAATTTATGAATATTTTTCTTTATATCTGTTATAAATTTCTAATTCTTCCTGTTAAAAATTTATAAAAAGTGTTGTGGACAATTAGAATATCATATTAGATATTAAGAATTATTTTCACAGCTTTTTCTTCTAGATATTTTGGGGTTTTGTTTCATGGAGAAAAAGCACACAAATATTAGAAGCCAATTGAGAAATGAAATACTATTTTAATAATCTTGGGGAGAGCTGAAAATTAGAATGTACCATTTAGGATGTCATTGGATACAAATTGCAGAACAAGTGACTAAAAGTGGGTTAAGTGGAAAGGATTTTACTGTCTTACACAACAAGTCATCTAGAAAGAGGTTATACTTGGGTGGGCACAGAGGTGTAGAGGCTCAATACTGTCTTCTGGGACCTAGGCAGCTTTCATCCTGCCTCTACCATGATCCTCAATGCATTCTGCAATGTGTTTTCATTTTGAGGTGTGTTGCTTCATGGTTGCAGGATGACAATATCACCTCCAAATATAATATGCTAACACAATTGTGCCCAAAGACTCAACCCTAAAAAAGCAGAATTATCTTCAAGCATCTTTTTACTTTTATTTAAGAGAAATATTATTTTTAGAAGTCTTGTAAAAGACATTTTTTTTTCTTATTGACAAGAATTAGGGCTCATGGTTACTTTCAATTGCAAGAAAATTGAGAAAGAGAATAAATGGCATTATAAGCTTCTACAAGAGAAATAACTCTGTCAATAAGAAGTGTAAAGATGTTTTAAAATGTAAGTTTTGTTATTATTAAGGCATAACAAAGCCAATAGATCACGAGATATTTGTCAGTAAAAACATAAGTTCTTACTTACAGTTTTCAAAAGGAGGAGGTGCGCCATACCATGCACGGCTTCACAGGGAAGCACCATTGTAGGTCAGAAGTCCTAGGGAGTAAAGGAGGAATGGGGGCAAGAGGTTTTCTTGTGATTTTACTAGGAAAGGCCAGGCCAGGCAGGCTACACAGGATTAGGACTGACTAGTTTGAATCATTTTATCATGTCATGGGGCATTTCATCTCTAGCTGCATGATACCTGGCCCTGGGGTGGTTAGGGACAGGGAACATTGCCCTAGAGTGTGAGAGCCCAACAAAGAAGTTGAGAAGCAAAGTTTATAACCTCTGGATTAGTTGGCTTGTATATGAAAGGTATACTCCTGGGAAAATGGTTCAGAATCTCTGAATTTTTCTAATCCTGGGAAGAGCAGTCAGATGCCATAACATTAAGAACATAAAAAGTAAAATGTCCAGACAGAAAAAACCCAAGACTAGATGGTTTCATTAGGATATCCTACTATACATTTAAAGAAAGATTAATGCAAATACTTCTCAAACTCTTCCAAAATATTAAAGAGGAGGGGATACTTCCAAACTCACTTTCTGAAGAAATACCAAACTCACTTTTGGTATTTCTTAAATACCAGAGTCAGATAAGGACACCATAAGAGAAGAAAATTACAGGCCAATATCCCTGATAAATACAAGTGCAACTATTCTCAACAAAATTCCAGCAAACTGAATTTGGCAGCACCACAATGAAGTGATATTTATTGCTGAGATACAAAACATAAACAAATCAGTAAATATGATATACCACATTAATAGAATGAAAATCATATGGTTCTTTCAACAGATGCTGAAAAAGCACTTAACAAATTTTAAACATCTCAACCCCTACATGATAAAAGATCTCAACAAATTAAGTATAAAAGAAACATAAACCAATATAATATAGGCCATATATGAGGTCTGTCCAGAAGGTATCCAGCATGTAATATGAAAAATAGAGATGTTTATTGAAGAAAATACAAGAAACATTGTACATAGGACAATGATGCCTCAGTCACACTCCAAATGGGCACCATGGGACCTCACACAGTTTTCCCAGTCATCATCAGCTGCCCCATAGTAGTTTCCTGAATTTCACTGATGGTCTGAAATCTCTTCCCTTTCAAAGGTGATTTTAGTTTTGAGAAAAGACAGAGGTTGCAGGGTGCCAAATCTGGGCTGTAGGGAGGCTGTCACCTGGGTGATTTGATGTTTTGCAAAAAAACTGCATAAAATGTGATACATGAGTAGGCACTTTGTTGTGATGAAGCTGCCAATCACCAGTTGCCCATAGCTGAGGTTTTCTGAATCATCCAAATAGTTTCCATGGAGGGATGTACAAGCTTAATGCAAAATTTGATGCAGATTCATTGTTCTACTTAGTCATTTTGAATGCAAGGGCCACATAGTACACATGCTCACTCAACAGCATCTGTTCACCCCCACTGAAGAGTACAGTGAAGTAATTATTGTTCATGTATGCACATTCCAGCCCCCTCTCCTTGGCGGCCAGCTTACATCAATGTCATATGAACTGTTCTTGTTATATTAACAATAACTGGACTTTTTCTGGACAGACATTAGCCAAAGCAATTAGTCAATAAAAGAAGCAAAAGGCTATCAAATTGAAAACAAAGAGGTAAAAACACCTCTATTTGCAGATGACATGATCTGATATATAGAAAACCTTAAAGACCACACCAAAAAAAGTTACAACTAATAAATTCAGTAAAGTTACAGGACACAAAACCAATTCGCAAAAAGCACTTGTATTTTCACAAACTAACAATAAAATATATTTTTAAAAATAAAGAAAATAATCCCATTTAAAATCCCATTTTAAAAATAAAGAAAATAATCCTCATAAGTAAATACATAAATAAATAAATTAATTAAATGCTTAGAACTAAATATAACCAAGGAGATAAAAGATTAATAAAAGCTATAAAACTTTTATGAAATTAAAGAAGACACAAATAAATAAAAAGATATCTCACATTCATAGATCAAAAAAATTAATATTGTTAAAATGAATATACTACCCAAAGGCATCTACAGATTTAATGAAAGCCATAACAAAATCTCCAGGGCATTTTTCATAGAAAAAAATTAAATTTATATTAAAGCACAAAAGACCTCACGCCAAAAACAATCCTGAGGGAAAAAAGAACAAAGCTAGAGGCATCAGACTTCCTGATTTTAAACTATACTACAAAACTGCAGCAATCCAAATAGCATAGTACTGGCATTAAAAAAGACACATAGACTAAAGGAGTAGAGAGCCCAGAAATAAATCCATGCATATACAGTATTTCCTCACTTATCGTGGGTATTACATTCTAGACCCCCCCAATGCTAGGTGAAACCTAGGAACCTTACATTTATTTTGGTATTTATATATCTTTTAAGGCTTTATAAACCCTTCATACACACTTATAAACCATTCCCAGTCCCTTATTAACCGTTCCCACTCCCTTATTAATCTTTTCCACACCTTTATAAACACTACTTATGTTCTTAAACATATTCTACATTCTTAAACCTACATAATTTTAACAACATACATATATAGTACTGCAAAATCCCGCGATATAGTGAAAAATCTGCGATAAATAATTAAATATAATATTTTTAAAAGCCCGTGGTACAGTGAGGCTGCAATAAGTGAACTGCGATATTGAGAGGGACTACTGTACATTCAACTACTATTTCACAAGTCCACCAAAAATATTCAATGAAGAAAAGAGAGTTTTTTAATACAGTATTGGAAAAATGGATATTTATATGCAAAAGAATGAAACTGGATCCCCAGTTTATACAATCACAAAAATAAATAAATAAATAACTCAAGATGAATTAAAGGCTTACATGTAAGGCCTAGAACCATAAAACTTCTAAAGAAAAACATAGGATAAAGCTTCTTGACCTTGGTTTTGGCAAATGTTTAGATATGACACCAAAAGCTAAAACAAATATGGCAGACTACATTAAACTAAAAAGCCTCTGCACAGCAAAAGAAATAATCAGAGAAATGAAGAGGCAAGCTATGAAAAAGGAGAAAATATTTATCAGATAAGGGTTTAATATCTAAAATACATAAGGAACTAATACAAATCCATAGCAAAATAAATAAGCAAAAACAAATAATCTAATTATAAAATGGGTACGGGATATGAATAAACATTTTTCCAAAGAAACCATACAAATGGCCAACAGGTACATGCAAAGGTGCTCAACATTACTAATCAACAGGGAAATGCAAATCAAAACCATAGTGAGATATTCTTTATAACTGTTAGAATGACTTTTATTAAAAGGCAAAGAAATAACAAATGCTGGTGAAGATGTGAAGAAAAGGGAACTCTTGTGGACTCTTGGTGGGATTATAAATTGGTGCAACCACTTGAAAAACAGTACAAAATTTCCACAAAAATTAAAAATCACACCACCTTATGACCAACAGTTTCACTTCTGTCTCTATATGTGAAAGAAATGAAATGACTCTCTAGAAAAAAAATAGCTGCACCCCCACACTGAAGTACTATTCAACCATTAAAAACAAACAAACAAACAAATGAAAACTCTGGCATTTATACTAGCATGAATGAAACTTAAGAACATTATGCTTGTGGGTTCAGAGTCTCCAGGAAATCAGGAGAGGGCAATGAGCTTATAGCAAAGCAATTGATTTATTGGGGACACTCCAGTGTGAAGGGGAACTAGACAGATCAGGACCAATTCTCACCTGAAAGGGGCTCAGATACTAGTTTTTAAAGCAACAAACTGCACTAGGGGGAAGTGTATGTTGTATAAGTTTCTATTGGTTACTTTCCATATTTTAGTGAGTTGTGGTTCCCTTATTGGCTTGGGGGTTTCACCACCTGATTCACCCCCTGCCCTGTATTCTTTCTGCTCCTGGAATGTGTTTTGTTCATTCTCAGTGTTCTGTAACCACTTTTCTTTTTTGTTCTTGTGGTCATTCTGTTCTTTTCTCTCCCTTCCTGTTTTTCTGTTCTGGGTTGTTAATTCTCTTAGCTATCAATGCCAACTGTATTAAGTCAGGCAGAGAAGGACAAAATACAAATATTGTACAATATCACTTGTATATGAAATCTTAATAAAAACAATCTCATAAAAACAGAGTGTAGAATGGTAGTTGCTAGGAACTGAGGGATGAGGGGCAAGGGAAATGGGGAAATATTGGTCAAAGGATTATGGAAAGCCAAAAGTGTTCTTTGTACCTGAGCACCAGATGTGAAAAGTGGAAGTACAGAGCCCAATTTTTGTCATAAAGGCAGGTACCCTCAATGAGATCCAAAGAATAGTCTGAATTCTGATCAATCAGAACAGTTCTGTCTTTGCCTTGAAGATTTAATCAAGGCATAAAAAGAGTCTGGGAGATTGGCAGAAGAAAGAGAAGCATTCTCCACCCAGAATAGCACTTTTGGCAGGAATTATTCCTTTTAATTGATTTGTGTCAAGTGTGGGTGAATTTGGCTGATCCTCCTCTGGGTCTGCCTTTCTGTTTGCCTCATCTAAGTTAGGAAAACGACAACCATGAATTAGAACAGTTACTGCTCTTTGAAAAAAGTGATTGGTCTTTGCATATGCAAATATACAAAGTTTATTTTCAAAGTCTCCCTCCACTGATTTCTGTGGAACCTTACATCTTTCACCGGGCTGTAAAATTGTTGACTGCTTGCATTTTTATACTTTAAAAACTGTCTATGATCACCTGTTTGGCTCTTTAGTTCTCTCTGTAGTCTGAGTTTTTGATCTCTGAGTTGAGTCTCTGTATTAATAAGGAATATTTTGAATAGGGATGCAGATTATAAGGAACCCCTTTTTAAAATATTTCTGGCTAATTTATGAACAAAACATTAGTCTTTACCCCCCTTGAATAGAGCCATAACACATCCTCTGTGACACGATAAAGCATCATCTCCCAGGCAGCAAAAAGCAAATAGGGGCATTAGCAATTAATCACTGCAGGCCCACTAGGACACTAAAGTACTGATGAGACAAAGTTGGAAATGAATTGCTTTTCCAAGATCTTAGTATAAGTAAAATCACACAGAGTAAGTGTGAGGTAGTATAAATTAGAGACTTGGACAAAGTAGAGCAAAGGCTAAAGGGTGATACTGATAGGCCCAGTCTGAGAACTCTGAATATTCATCAGTATTTCCTGTACCTTACCTCAGGTTCATGTTGGTGACTGGTCATCTACCAATTCCTTCTGAGTAGTATAAAAGATAGAAAGTTGCTTAAGTTATATGTCTTTAATCCAAACTTCTTCAAAACAGTCATTCAAGGAAAACATATATGTGGGTCCTGGTAAGAGAGATTGATCCAGAATCCAAGCTCTGGAAGCCAATACTTTATTTTTGTTATAAATTATCTGTATTTTGACTTTAATTGCTTAAATGTGTGTGATGAAAGGTGTGGTAATGGCATGAATAAGGAAGACTGCTCTAAGAGAATAAAGTGTCAGGCCAATGAATGGGTATGTGAGACTCTGTCTCAATGCCCATAGAAATAAAAGGAGTAAAAATATCTTTTTTCAAAAAGATCCCTCCAAGATGACTGTCCATTTTATTCTTGCTCCCATGTACATTGTAGTTGCACTACAAACACGCAACATTTTAATATAGTCTAGCTCTTTCATGGGATCTCAGGAAAAGCACTCCAGGGACACAGATAGGAGGCATGGTCTTGTGGTAAAGTTTATTAAAGTGAACACAAAGGACTGTCCAGGGTTCACCTGTTTTGCTGTGAAAAGAGCCCAACCAGGTATTCAATAAGGCCAAAAACAAAGGACAGTGTCCAGAGTTTCTGTTTCATATTAAAGGTTGGTCCTCTGGAGCTTATAGGTGCTTGTTAAGCAGCCTCAGTCCCCATCCAGGTAGCCTAGCATTGTTTCCAGCTGCACTGCTGTACCCAAACTGCTACCTGAAGCCTGGATTTGGAATCCACAGTGCTGTTGGCTATGTAGTTGCTAAGGTTACATGGCCATGGAGAGAGGGAGTGTGTGTGTGTGTGTGTGTGTGTGTGTGTGTGTGTGTGTGTGTGTGTGAGAGAGAGAGAGAGAGAGAGAGAGAGAGACAGAGACAGAGACAGAGAGAGAGAGGGAGATCTTTGTTCCCCTGGGATTACATTATCTTGTGAAGGATGAGGAGCTTTTTCAAAATAACTAATAAACTTCCCAAGCATTTGTGGGCTTCTGATGGATTTACCCCATAGTTAGACTGACAGACCCCTATTGTCAAGCATTTTGACTTCTAATGAGCATGTGTTTGCCTCCTCCTGTTCCCTCCAACAATGTAGTACTGAAGGGGAGAGGGTAGGAGTGTTAGTCCTTGGCAGGGCAGTACTGTGATCCCTAAAGTGTATGCAGCTGTAACTTCCCGGCGAAGCAAACAGGAGTATGCTCCCCAGCCCATTAGGCTCAACGATGCCAATTCCCTTTGCTTCCCTATTGTTCCAAATAAAGCATTTGGAGATCTGGGAGGACCTCAGAGAGCTCATCATGAGATTCTGAAAGTTGCTGTTCCCCATAGAACTATTCTGGAGCTGTTCTAGGGTTTGTCACAACTATCATTATGGAACTATAAACTTTAAAATATATACATAAATTTGGTAAAATGTCTAGTAAAAGAAGGCAAATTCATTTGGAGGAACACATGGGGAAAGTTCATGAAGGAACAAAGAAAACAAAACAAAAAATAGTTGTTTGTACCTGGTAGCATACAGTAGTGTGAAATTAGTTTTAAGAAATACTGGAAGTATCTACACTTGGCCTCCTTTTCCTTGTTCAAAAATGAGATTGAGAAGAGTTGGGCTGCTTAAAACATTTAACACTGTCAATGTAAGAAACGTCCAAACCTGTAAGAATTTTTATTTGAGCCAAACTGAAGATGGTTGCCAGGAAGCAAAATCTCAATGGATTGAGAAAATACTCTAGAGACAGGCAGTTATGGATTTTATTTTACATATTACAATCAAAGGAGGAGGCCTACAAATAGGATAGTTAACAGTCAACAATTAACACCATAACAATAACAATGAGGAGATTTCTGGTCTCTACTTTGGTGAGGTGGTTGTGCTCTGAAAGAAAATTGCTTTGATATTCCAAAGCTTTATTTTCAGGTATGTTATCTTAGATGCAAAAAGACAAGAGACAGGCTCAGTTAAGATGACTATTAACTTTTTTTAGAGAAAAATACCACACTAGGACATAACTACCTGCTATGACTTGCTTTTAGTTAGGAAGTCTTGATTTCAGACCATCCTATGTGGTACCTTGGTCTCCTAGTTTGTAAGGCTGTCACTCAGGCATCCCCTAAGCTTGCAGGTTCAGTATGTGGCCCTCTATCAAATTACAATATGTTCATCTAGAAGAAAAAAGCATTTTCTATTTTAAATTTGTTCATGCTAAGAGCAAAATAAAATAATTTTGAGTTTCATAATTGCAAGAATATATAAAATATCATATCAAACATCATTTCACCATAGTGTCAAGGTAATGCTACAAAGAAATTACTGAGTGAAAAAAAATTAAAACCTGAATTTTCTTAGCTCATAATAAAAACACTTGACATTATTATATGACTTTACAATATTTCTTAAATGTATTTCACAGACCAAGAGCATCGCCATCCCCAAAGTGCTTATTGAGAACTCAAGATTCCTGAACAATTCATTCAGAATCTCTGCAAGGGCTACTTTGAAGTTCACATTTATCATCTCTAGATGAGTATTAGTTTTCTATTGCTACTATACCAAGTTACCGCAAATGTAATGGCTTAAAATATCTCAAAGGCATTCTCATAGTATTCTGGAATCAGTTTCATTGGGCTATAACCTAGGTATCAAAGTCTTCATAGCCTGAAGCACATAATAACATGTGTCCTTGCTTTTTCCAGTCCCTGGAGACCATGTCTAATCCCTCGCTCATAGTTTCCTTTCATACTCCAAATTTTGTTTCTGTTGTCACATCCACTTTCTCCCTGATCTTTTGCCTCCCACTTTTAAGGACCCTGTGACTACATAGGGCCTGCCTGGAGAATACAGAATCTCTCCATCTCAAGATCATGACTTTAATTGCATCTGCAAAATTCCTTTTAATGTATAGGGGAGCATTCCCAGGTTTCTGGGATTAAGACATGGTCACTTGAGGGGAACATTATTTAGCTTGATTGTTATTTAGATGAACATTTGAGAATCATTGTCACAGTGTTCATAAGGTACCCTAGAATAACAGGATATTTAATGTGTTAAACTTCAATGATCTAGGTTACAGGCCATATACAGAAGACATTCTTAGAAATTAAAATAGCAACTAAACTATCAGTAGAGTATTATTCCACTCAAGTATATAAAATAGCTAGATTGAAAAGTTGAGAGTGAGAAGAGTATATAGATAGCTTTGCTTTACTTCATGGAGGGTGGGGACATGAGGGAAGGACTGTTTCTTCCCTTACCTTAACCCAAGTCAGAAGGGTGTACGAGGGGTAGATACTCAGAGAACTTGAAATGCATTTGAGATCATAAAGCCTAATATCTTACTCATACATAACAAGTTTAAAGATGAGTTTCAAAACAGGCCAGGTTGTAAGGAAATTTTTAGGAACTCCACTCTTCTCTTTTCATTTGGGTTCAATTTATTTTTAGCTTACCTCCTCCCACTATTTCCAAGCCTTTGGTTCTATGAACTTACCTTTCAGATATGGTGATATTTGTCACTTCCTATAACATTGAGAAAACTAATCTCACTGAAACACCTGGGACAAACCAACTTCTTCAGGCCTTTTTATTTTCTACTGCCCTAGTTTATATATAATAATTTCTGATGAGTAGGTAGCTGTAATTTCTATTTCTTTGTGTGAAATCAGTCTTTTATTTTGGAGCATCTTAAATATTTTCTCTTTGTTTTGATTTTAAACAATTTAAATATTATGTATTTAGGCAGTCTTTCAATATTCTCTTCATCTCTCTTCCTTCTCCTTCTGTTTCTCCTTCTTTCTTCTTTCTCCTCCTCCCCCTCCCACCTCCCCCCTTCTTCCCCTCCCTCTCCTCCTCCCCCTCCTCCCTCTCCTCCTCCTCCTCCTCCTCCTTGTTATATTTATCCTAGCTGGGTTTCTATTAGCTTCGTTTATGGTTTGACATTTACTGAACCTATTTTATTATTTTGGGAAAATTGACAGTTACTATATATCCAAATATTTATTCTCCCCTTTCTCTTCTCATTTAGGATTTGAATTACACATATGCTAGGCTATTTGGTATTCTCTCAGGGTTCTTTGATGCTGTTTTTCCTTTTTTTTTTCTCCTCCTCCTCCTTCTCCCCCCCCACCCCCACTCCTCTTCCTTCTTCTTCTCCCAATGTATTTCATTCAGGGTAAATTCTATTGACTTATATTCAAGATCATTTATTATTTCCTCAGCTGTCCAGTCTACTGATGATGAATCTATTGAAGGAATATTTATCTGTGTAAATGAATCAGAGGGACCTGAGGTAAATTATATAGAGGCCTAGAAAGGAGTATGTATATTCTGTTAGGCTGCTACTTTGAAGAATTTAGCTAATTTAGTTAGAAATAGTTATAGGTTTGAGATTTGGTGGTACTCTTGTGTTTTGGTTCAACACCAACTTTCTATGACCGTGGTTACTCCTATCCTCCAGATATTCTTCAACAGCCATGGACTAACAAGAGGGAGGGGGAACAAGGAATGGGGACTGGAATCAAGACTGCATTGTCTTTGGAATCAAATAGATCCATTAGCTACTGTTGATCACTGAGCTTTTCCTCTTGTGACTTGTGCAGCTTTGGCTAACTTATTTAAACTGTTTGATCCTCAGTTTCATAATCTCTAAAATAAGAATATTATTACCAACCTCATAGTATTGTTATGAATATTACATTAAATAATGTTTTATCTTATAATAAAACAATTAAGCAAAGTGTTTAACACAAAACCCCTAGATTTTTTCAGTGCATAACAACTCCATTAGTGGTATTTCTGTAATTCTCTTTCTCTTTCTTTTATGTTATTGTGAATTTCAAGCAATAATTCTCATATTGGCTATACATCACAATGTCCCAGGAAACCTTTAAAAATACTGACACCTGGGTCCTGCTCCCAGAGTTTCTGATTTAATTGGCCTGGGATCTGGTATTTGTGAAATCCTCTAGCTAATTCTAATGTGCAGCTGAAGTTGAGAATCATTGTAAGATTTTATAAATAACTACTACCTGAAGCTTCTCAATGACTTGTCCTGTTCAGTCCACCCCTAGGCAGTTCATGCAGAGTAGGGCTGACTCAGACTGATGAGTGTGGGCAACCACTCCTTGTGGTTTAAGGAACTGCAGCCCCAGCCTGAGCATGACAAGCCCCAGCTTTCTGGCTGCACTTGTCTCTAAGTCTCAACATAAGGCTGTGTGTGGAATATGACTGACAACCACTCAGAGGGTTGCCATGGGAATTGAATCAAAGGATGCTCATTATGCTCATTATATTTTAGAACTTGCTCTGCTTTCCTTATCAATAATGTAACATAAACAATATCTAGCAAGGAGTATATGAAACCTTGCACCTGGTCAAGATGTTTTATGGACCCTGACACAGACTGGTCACTGTGACCCCTGTACTGGTATGTGTAATCTGTTACTGTCAAATGCCTAATGGCTATTGACGATTTATGAATTTTAGCCTTGTATCTCTCATATGTATCCTCCTCAATAAAAGGCATAAGGGATGAAGGTTTGGCTGCTGGTCTCCATTAGAGAGGCAGTCACCTTCCTTCTCCAAGACATAACAAAGTGTCCTGGGTGAAAAGTTTGTTCCGCCGTGGTCACGAAGCCTCTGCTGGACAGAGCAACTTCCAACCGAACCTAGGGTGTGTGTGGCCCCTCCGCCATAGATGAGATCTCTGATGAGTTTTTTAAGACCTTTCCCAAAAACAGTCTTTTCCAAAACCCCCTCAAATACCTAGATTATTTCTAATCTAGTAACCTTTTTTGTACAGCATTAACAGATTCTGTTAAAATATATTGGCTTTCTTGTGTTTAATTGGGGTGAGCTATTTCTCACATTATGTCAGGTGCACCATCCATCCATACTCATGAAAAATGGTTTGTCAGAAGATGTAGGACATCCAGAGAGCAGAGACTAGACTAACAACTGGTGGAGCCTGAAGGAACTATGTCAGAAGTGCGTGACTGGAGCGAGTATACATAGATGAGTGCACCTTTGTGAAAGCTGGCAAAACTGCACAGAAACTTCATTTCTTTAATATGACATTCTCTCTTTTCCTTCCCTTTGATTGAAACTGGACTTATCGAGCCTAAGAGCACCCTGACTCACCTGCTTCTCTCTCTTTTTGCATGTCTATTTCTTAATCATTAAGCCCCCAGGACAATTAGGTTCTGATCAGCATCAAACACTTAGGAACAAAGCCTCAGGTCTGTTGAACACACACACACACACAAAACAGAGGTTTTGTCAAACTAAAGATAATATCTAAGCCTTAGTTTTGTTTCAGCTATAGACCCAAAAAGCAGAATGATCGCAAAACTAGACAAAGTTATGCCATGGCTGACATCAGGAACAGGTGCAATTATCTACTACCTCCTACCCTAGTGCCAACAAATCCGTAGAGACCATGACCCTGACCATAACCTTAACTTCCTTAGAACTCCAAATAATGCATCCCCTAGAAGCCATCGAAGAGCAAGGTCTTGGGGCACTCATTTACCTGTGACTCTGGGCTTGGTGACATTTAAAAAAAATAAATAAACCTGTTTGTGTTAGTTTGGTAACACTGGTACAACTGAGAGAAGTCCTGAGGACTCCAGCCTTAGAAGGAAGGTAGGAGGGAGAAGGAAGGAGGGGTAGAAGGAGAGAGTTAAAAAAATAAAAAATTCAGAATGCAAGGGCTAAAGGACCCAAAGACAAAAGAATGACTCCACTGTAGTTACATGTTCAATGTTTGTATTCTTTCTATAGTGTATTTGTACAGAAGCTACACTGCCTTATGTCTCCTGGAGTATGATTGCCAGCATTCTTCCTCTTATCAGAGGATATCTAAGTCCTGGGAGGGGTTAAAATTTTTATAACACCAACGTAATTTATTACGTTGCTTAATCACTTAAGAGTATTTAATTAAATGACATTTGCTCTATCAGTCTGTGGGCAATTTCTGAGCAATTATCAAATGCAAGGTACCCTGCTAAGGCTCTGAGGCATCTGAAAACATTCAGTCTTCAGAATTTGTACCGGAAGGAAGCAGGTGCTGCTTTTATTATCTCTTGATAACTATAAATTAAACTCGTTGTGGGTGGTGGTGGGCAGTGGAGCAAGAAACACCTGGCAAGTCAGTGAGCCTGCCATTAGTGCTGGCTTAGCCACCCACAGGCCACTTAGAGTAAATGGCCTCCTCTCTCTGATCACTAGTCTTTTGATATAGACAACATATACATCAACTTTGATCTTTCCTTCCCAGTGCTGGCATTTCCAAAATCTATGATACCATGCTCAGACATTTAGAAAGGCAACAATATGAAAATATAACATTGGTGGACATTGTTTGGAGAGTCCTTGGGCAAAACCACCAAAATTTCCTTAAAAATATAACAGCCATGTAGGTTTTTTCCCCCTCAGGGGATCAGGTTGGAATTCTAGATACAAACCATTGTTGGAAGGGAAGTTACCAAACAAAGGACTCTGAACTTCTTTCTGTAACAAAGACATATAGGGGAATATATCACAAGCCCTCTTTTGTTCATATTTGTCTTTTGTTTCCATTTTTAAAATTGAATTTATTGGAGTTAATAAAATTATGTAGGTGTGGTACATTTACACAATGGAATACTTCACAACAGAAATAAAGAAGTAACTCCTACCATTCTCAACAGCATGGATGAAACTGGAGAGTATTATACTTAGTGAAATAAGCCAGGTGGTGAAAGACAAACACCATACGATCTACCTATAACAGGAACCTAATGAATGAAACAAACAAATGAGAAAAATAGGACCAAAGGCATGAAAACACAGAACAGACTGACAGTGACCATAGGGGAGGGGTAAGGAGAGAAGGGGAGAAAAAAAGGGAAGGGTCTAGTCAAGCAACAAGTATAAAAGATCCATGGACATGGACAATAGGGTAGGGGTTGACTGTGGGAGTGGGGGAGTGGGGCAGGGGGGAGAAATGGGGGAAAAATTGACACAACTGTAATAGAACAATAAAAACAATTATGTAGGTTTCAGGGGCATAATTCTATAATAATCATTTGTATATGTATTGTGTGTTTACCACCCCAGGTCAAGTTTTTTTATTTATTTATTTTTATATTTTTGGTTTTTCAATTACAGTTGTCCCCTTTTCTCCCAATTTCTCTCCCCCACCCAATCCACCCCCTCTCCCGCAATCATATCCCTTCCCATTGTCCATGTCCATGAGTCATTTATATATGTTCTTTGACTAAACCCTTCCCTTACTTATCCCCCTTCTCTCCCTCCCACTCCCCCCTATTGACTGATATTCTGCTCTTTGTTCTATTTAGTTCTTTTGTTTGTGTTATTCTTTAGTTTACTGTATTAGTTGATATCATATGGTATTTTTCTTTCTTTGCCTGGCTTATTTCACTAAGCATAATTCTCTCTAGTTCCATCCATGTTGTTGCAAATGGCAGGAGTTCCTTCTTTCTTTCTGCTACATAGTATTCCATTGTGTAAATGTACCACAGTTTTTTGATCCACTCATCTACAGATGGGCACTTAGGTTGTTTCCAGCACTTAGCTATTGTAAACAGTGCTGCAATGAACATAGGGGTGCATAAGTTCTTTTGAATTGGTGTTTTAAGATTCTTTGGGTATAATCCTAGTAGTGGAATCTCTTGTTCAAAAGGCAGTTCCATTTTTAATCTTTTTAGGTAATTCCATACTGTTTTCCATAGTAGCTGCACCAGTCTGCATTCCCACCAACAGTGCAGTAGGGTTCCCGTTTCTCCACATCCTCTCCAACACTTGTTGTTTGTTGATTTGTTGATGATGGCCATTCTGACTGGTGTAAAATGGTATCTCATTGTGGTTTTTATTTGCATCTCCCTGATGGTTAATGATGTTGAGCATTTTTTCATGTGTCTATGGACCTTCTGTATGTCCTCTTCGGAGAAGTGTTTGTTCAGGTCCTCTGCCCATTTTTTAATTGGGTTGTTTGTTTTCTTGATGTTGAGTCGTATCAGCTCTTTATATATTTTGGACATCAGTCCCCTGTCTGTGATGTCATTGGCAAATATGTTTTCCCATATGGTTGGTTTCCTTTTCTCATCTTTCTGATGTTTTCTTTTGCTGAGCAGAAACTCTTTAGTTTGATGTAATCCCATTTGTTTATTTTTTCCTTTATTTCTCTTGCTTTAGGAGATGTAACCAGCTCCTAGTTTTGTTGATCTTTTGGATTGTTTGTTTAGTCTCTATGCCATTTAGTTCTGCACTGATCTTGATGATTTCATTCCTTCTTCTTGCCCTAGGCTTTGTTTGTTGTTGCTGTTCTAGTTCTTGTAGCTTTATGGTTAGGTTTTTTATTTGAGATTCTTCTATCCTTTTCAGATATGCCTGTATTGCTATGAACTTCCCTCTCAGAACTGCTTTTGCTGTGTCCCACAGGTTTTGGGCTGTTGTGTGCTCATTATCATTAGTTTCTAAAAATGTCTTGATTTCTTCTTTGATGTCATTGTTAATCCATTCATTATTTAATAGCATGTTATTCAATCTCCATGAGTTTGGGTGTCTTTGATTTTTTTTCTCTGAGGTTGATTTCTAGTTTCAAGGCATTGTGATCTGAAAAGATGCTTGATATAATTTCAATTTTCTTGAATTTGTTGAGGCTTGTTTTGTGACCTATCATGTGGTCTATCTTTGAAAATGTCCCATGTGCCTTTGAAAAGAATGTATATTTTGCTTCTTTGGGGTGAAAAGTTCTATATATATCAGTTAAGTCCATGTGGTTTAGTGTGTTGTTCAATGCCTGTATATCCTTGGTGTTTCTTTGCTTTGATGATCTGTCTATTGTTGATAATGGAGTATTGAAGTCCCCTACTATGAGTGTGTTGTTGTTGATATCCTTTTTCTGGTCTTCTAGTGTTTGCTTTATGTATTTGGGTGCTCCTATGTTGGGTGCATATATGTTTATCAATGTCATATCTTCTTGATGGATTGTTCCTTTAAGTATTATGAAATGTCCTTCTTTGTCTCTTTCTATTGCCCTTGCTTTGAAATCCATTTTGTCTGATATGAGGACTGCTACCCCGGCTTTTTTTCCGATTTGTTTGCTTGGAATATTTTTTTATATCCCTTTACTTTCAGTCTGTGTAAATCTTTTGTTTTGAGGTATGTTTCTTGTAGACAGCAAATATGTGGGTCCTGTTTTCTTATCCATTCCGTTACCCTATGTCTTTTAATTGGAGCATTTAATCCATTTACATTTAAGGTTATTATTGATGTGTATTTATTCATTTTTCTTTGTACCTCTGTTCCTCTCCTCTCTTGTTATTTCCTTCTTTTTTCTTAGAACACACCCTTTAGCATCTCTTGCAATGCTGGTTTGGTGGAGATGTATTCTTTCAGTCTTCCTTTGTCTGAGAAACTCCTTATTTCACCTTCTATTTTGAATGAGAGCCTTGCTGGGTAGAGTATTCTTGGTTGTAGGCCTTTGTTTTTCATTGCTTGAAATATTTTTGACCATTTCCTTCTGGCTTGTAGTGTTTCTGTTGAGAAATCAGTTGATAGCCTTATCGGAGCTCCCTTGTATGTTATTTGCTGTTTTTCTCTTGCTGCTTTTAGGATTTTCTCTTTGTCTTGAAATGTTGCCATTTTAATTATGATATGCCTTGGAGTGGTTTTTTGGGGGTTCCTCTTCATTGGAACTCTCTGTGCTTCCTACACTTGTATAACTTTTTCTCTCGTCAGGTTCGGAAAATTTTTTGTCACTATTTCTCCTATCAGTTTTTCAATTCCATGCTCCTTTTCTTCCCCCTCTCTAATTCCGATGATCCTGATATTATTTCTTCTCATGCTATCCTGTAATTCCCTTACATATTGTTCATATTTTTTTTTATCTTTTTTCATTTTGCTGTATTGTCTGGGAGTTTTTCTCTACATTATCTTCTAACTCACTAATCAGATCCTCTGCTTCGTTTAGTCTGCTTTTGACTGATTCTACTGTGTTTTTCAGTTGAGAGGTTGCATTCTTCATTTCTTCCTGGTTCTTGTTGATAGTTTCTATGTCTTTTTTAATGCAGGTGTAGTTCTCTGCAAGTTCCCTGTAATTTTCTTGGAGCTGCTGGTAACTTCCTTGGAGGTTGTCATAGTTGATTTTAAGGATGTCAAGTATATTGATCTTCTTTACCACCATTGTTTTAAATTCCATGTCTGATATTTGGCCTATGTCTATTTCATCTATCTCTCTTTCTGAGGATTCCTCTTTTATTTTCATTGAGGGGTTATTTTTGCGTCTTACCATGTTGGATTCTTTTTGTTTGTTTTTATTTATTTATTTGGTTTTTGGGGGGCGGGGATCGTCTGCTTTGACTTCCCTCCTTTGTGGTATGATATTCTTTATGGGAGATCTGGGGGTTTCAGTGGTGCAGTCTCTTTGATCTCCTGAGCCTGACGTTCTTGGGTTACCCTTTATGTCGTTTGTTTATGCTGTCTGGTTATATTTCAGATGTTCTTTGGTAGGATCTTCCTTCTGGCTAGTTGGTTGGGAGTCACTCTATCCACTTTGTCTTGAGTTCTCTTGTGGAGATGCTGTTAAAAACATAAACACACAGTCCAGGCAGGAGACCCACACCCTCAAAAAATATCCCCCACCCTCTATCCCGCTATTGTCTGCCAACGAGCCCGTATTAATATAAATATAAAGAGATTAGAGCTTTTATACTATAAGAAGAATAGATAAGAGTTGTTTTTAGGGAGGAAAAATATAATTTTTTATAGAGGGGGTGATAGATTAATAATAGTTGAGACTATGCAAGCCAGTAGGTAATATTTACATTGTATGTTAATAAAAATAGAAGAAAAGGACGGAAAAATGCATAATATAGTAAGAAAGTGGGATTGTATTGTATTGGGTTTATATAGTAATTATATTCTATTATTTAGAGTGATAAGGGGGCTAAACTAGACACACAAACAAATAAACAATGATTGAAGAGAAAGGATGAGAAGGAGAGGTTATATGCAACACGTTTGAGATAAAGTTTGTTTTTCTTTTGGAAAGGAAAAAAAACAACAAAAAAGAAGAAAGAAAGAAAGAAAAGAAAGAATAAAGAAGAAAGAAAGAAAGAAGAAAGAGAGAAAAAAAGTAAAAAAAAAAAACAAAACAAGGGATGTTTTTACTCCGTTTTAGCCTTGGTGTGTCGCCTTCTTTTTCTGCGTCCGCAGCTGGTCTAGTGTGGTGGTTCAGAGGTTCTTGTTCCATGCAGCAATGGTGTGCACCCGCGGTTGCCGGCAGGGCGCATTCCCTTGTTGCCCGCTGGAGCCACCTGAGGTGTCCTTGCGCACGCGCCCCTCCACGGGCGGGGCGGCCCGAGAGCTTGCCCCGCAATTGGCGCCTATTGTCCCCCAGCCAAGCCGAGCTCTGGGAGTTGGTCTCTCGCCTCTTAGGGCGGGGCCCCGGACACTTGTGCTCAGTGGAAGTGAGCATCTGTGAGTCGCTGCCGCCCGCTGTTCCTGTGCTGCAGCCGCCCACCTTCCCTCACCCATCTGGGTGGCACAAACAGAGCCTGCGCTAGTGATCTGCTTTCCGGCCTGGGTCCCGGCGCCCACAGGAGCTGGCTAGGGGTGTCTGCGCACGGTCCTCTGCATGTTCAGTGGGCCCTCCCTGTGCCCGTTGGGGCACTGATCTTATGTCCATTGGGGAGTGTCCGAGGGACATCTGGACTCACGGCCCCACACACCTGGGCCAGTGAATGATGGCACTTCCCTATGCGCGCCCCTACGACCCAAGGGTAGGGTTGGGGAGTGGATGAGCGCGCCTCTGCGCCTGCGCTCCTCAAGAATGGCCTACCACCCCCAAACATTCCTCCCCTCTCCACCATCCACTAGAGAAAAATATAAAGGAGAATTATGTTCTCACTTGCCCGGAAGCACGCTGTCTCCTGTCCTTCAGCACCAATGCCACTTGGTCGAGTCCCATCTCTGCCAGCGGGCAGAGATCTGCTCTCCTCCCAATTCCCCCCTGGGGAAGCCTGTGGTCGCCAAAAAGCCTTTGTGTACTTCCAGCCGCAGCTCCGGCAGCCGCCCCAGTCAGGAATCCTGTTTCGTCCCCCTTTCCTCTGCTATCCTCACTAAACAGGTTGTTCCCAGATGGATTTTCTCTAATCCAGCAGTGCCATGGCTCGACTCCTGCCAGTGTCCAGCTGCTCACTGAGATGTTCTGTTTCCAATTAGCCCAAACTGCAGACGGGTCTCGGGAGTCTGAAAGCGCAGCCTCCCCTCACTCCTCCGCCATCTTCTCTCCCAAGTCAAGTTTTCTGCACCACCATTTATCTTCCCTCTACCCTCTCCTACCTCCAATCATGCCCTTTTCCCTCTGATAATTACCATACTCTTTTTCAAATACAGTGAAGGAAAGTTGTGATGGAATTGTAGACCAGGGAAGGATTTACTAACTGAACTTCACCTGGAAATATTACCCAGTTGGTACAAATAAATCCCTTCACCCTTGGCTTTTTGAGGAAGGTTCCTAGGGTTTGGCTGTATTTTTTGAGTTACAGGCTGGCCCTGATCTTATAAACAGACAGCATGGGGTCTGGCCTCTTGTCACCATGTATCCATATAAGATGAAGATTTGTGGGGAAAGAAATAGAAATAGGTTTTTGTTAACAGTGTTCCCAATTTGAGGAAGCTATAAGCATTTCTGTTTTGAGCCTTTTTCTTCTGCAAGACACAACCTCCTAAAAATATTGTAACCCAAAGCTATCCCCATCATTGCTTACCTGTATTTTTGGAGCTTAAGCCACCCATGCAGACAGGTCTCCATCCTCTCTTGGGTGTGCACTTGTAGGTTTTAGAGCCACCATCATCTAACTGCAGCTCTCTCCAGGTCTGGGGTACACTGCCAGATTGCTCCAGACAGTCATGCAATGGAAGCTCCATCCACAAGGTACTTTCCAGTTCATGCCTCCATGTGCTCTCAGGACAAGAGAAAGAGAAGCAGTCCAGGACCCATGCTGCTTTGGGTCATAGCATCCCAAGGGTTGGAGCCCAGTGAGGCATGCCTCCCAGCATGGGACCTTTCCTCCAGGAGCTGGCTACGAACTGTGTGGGACCTAAGCCCCAGGTGTACCTGGTGTCTGCTGCTTCTGCCCATGTGGGACAAAAGCAAGAGCCCAAGAAGCCAAAAAGCCAAGAGAGCAGGAGACCCACAGCGCAAAGAGTGATCTTCTGCCTGCTTTCTGTTTAAAAGTCCTCTCCCAGAATCCCATGTGCTCTGGAAGCCAGTGGGAGTGTGCAGCTTTTCAACCAATGAGGGCCAGTGTTGGCCATGTTTGCCTTTGCTCCTCTTCTGGTCACCTTGTTTAGGGGGCAAGGTCTCTAGTCACACATGCCCTATACAAGCTCCCTTTTGCCGATTCATAAGCTGTTCAGCTTCCTGGGGCAATTTCCTTCCTCCAGTGGTCCCTCCTTTCACAGGGAGGGCAAGATGCTTCTAATCTTCAACTGCCTTGGGTTTTCTCCCTGCTCCCTGTCTTCTCCACTTCTGTGACACTCTGTTACAGTCTTTTCCCTTATCACAGGCAAACTGTGCCATTCCTGTGACAAGGGCAGTTTGAGTGAATGACACCAGCTCTCTTCAGGATGAGGCCAGGGGAGCACCAGCAATCTCCAGCTTTTGTTTGATGCAATGCTTCTGATGTACCTGTCTTCACCTCATTATAATGTACACAGTTGTCCCAGAAAAGGCAGGGCTCCTGACTGCTGGCCAGGTCCATCACTGATAACAAAAAGTCTCATTTGTCTGGTACAGCAGAACCCTGGAACAGCCTGCACAGCTCAAACCTGGCTTCCTGTGTATGTCTCTGCAGCCGATTATTCCCATTACCAACCTTGTAATGAGGAAATAATGTGTTATGCTACTTATATGAGTCTGACTAGCCATAGAATAAAATTAAAATGAGAAAATGCTAACAAACTAAGTTTACAAATGACTATAAAAAGCTACCCATCTTAATCTTAGTAAATGTTAAAGCTAGTTTGTTTCTCTGAAGTCATTTTTCTCTCAAAGTTAGAGTTGAATGTTAAAAGATTTTTTAGGACACTTCGTAGTTCAGAAATTTCTGTTTCTGTGAGAATCTAGGAACAGCCTGGCCTCAAGACTTGGTCACAGAGATTCAACTGTCAAAAAGCCCAGGTGGCAATTCAAGAATGGTGACCATAAGATCCATATCACGACCTATGGGAAGATGTCCTACAACAGCCTATACATCTTGCACATTCTACAAGAAATCATATACTAACCAGCAAAATAACCTCCTTGACTGAATAATATATAATAAACAATACTTTTCCCCAAGTCAGGAAACAAAATATATGCTTTAAAACAAAGACCCAGATACTCATGTCTGCCATAAATTGCTAACAATCTTCTTTTGAACATATTGAAAAATACAGCTGTCCTGGATCCTGCCTGGGCCTGGGGCAGCTTGAACACCATACTTAAGCTGACATTAAAGATTTATATCGGGACCAGCAAAAACACTGCCTGCATGTCCACAGCCCCCTTCCCCCTAATTTTGTTGTTCTGCTTTCTCTCTCTCTCTCTCTTTCTCTCTCCCCCTCTCCTGATAAAAACCCTTGCCTGTACTGTGATGTTAGAAAGGGTTATATGACAAAAATCACCCATCTTGAATAAACTGCTTTCCTTATTACCAGCAACTCTCTCATGAGTTTTGATTTCATTGCAGTAGGCAGCTGGACCTGAATTCAGTTTTAACCTTGTTTGTCCCCTATCTGGATCTGTAGTCCCTGGGTTTATAATAATGCCATTCCTGTAGTTGACCAGAAATGTTCTGCCCAAGATGATTACCTCAGAGACAATATCACTCAAATCATTTTTAAAGTAAATAAAAACATTAAAAACTTAGTAGAAACCTACAGCAATCAAAAACAGTTTGGTACTGGATAAAGACAGATATACAAACCAACAGAATAGAATGAAGAACTCAAAAATAAACCCTTGAATATATGGTCAAACAATTTTATGCAAGGGTGCTAAGACCACTTAATAGGAAAAGTACAGTTTTCTTCACAAACTGTGTTGTTGAAACCACATATTCACATGTAAAAATAAATAAATAAAGCTGAACCCTTACCTTATACTATAAACAACAATTAAATCAAAATTGATCAAGAACCTACATGTAAGAGCTAAAACAATAAAACTCTGAGAATGAACATAAATAAAAATCTTCCTGACATAAATTTTGACCCTCAAGGCAGACACAACTGAAGAAAAATAAGATAAGATGGACTTCACTGGAATTCAGAACATTTGTGCATCAAAGAACACTATGGATAGAGTGAAATGGCAACCTATATAATGGGAGAAAATATTGGCAAATCAAATATTCAATAAGGGCCTGATAGTCAAAATATAAAAAGAATTTCTACAATTAAACAACAGAAAACAAACAACCTTATTAAATAAAAAACAATTTTACTCTATGAAAATTTTAAAATAAAAACTTAAATGTGTATTGCATGTCATTTTATTATTTATTTATTTTTAATTTCTCATTTAATACTAAATAAAATTCAAACTTTAAGACAAACTTTCCTTCTCAAACTTTTATCACTTCTCTTAACATATAATCAACAGGTCGCTAATAAATATTTTTGTGATTTGTGCCTCAGATTTTACATTTGTATTTTAACAAATGAAAACACCCTTTTTTCACTTCCTTGTTAATAAATTTACTTGTTTTTGCCTTAAAAAATTCCTTACTTCTCCCAGAGAAACATCATCTGCTAGTATCTTTCCAGGTGAGGATTCATATATATTGAGAAAGACAGTACCATTTGAAGGGTTTTGTTTTGTTTTATTTTGCGTTATTTTGGTTTGGTTTGGTTTGGTTTGGTTTTGACCAACCTTTTAAAAGATTTCTGGGTGTTCATGTTATAAGGGAACTAAATGGTAAAGGAAAAAATACAATAAAGATTAAATTTTAAAAAACCAAAGCAACATTTTCTAAAATAAATTTCAATGGAAATTCATAGATTTTACTTTAGTTTTCAGTGGTGAAATAAGTTTGAGCAATAATGGGAATAGCATGGGGCATGAATCTCCATGAAGAAGATATAATTTGAAGCATGTCTCAAAGTGACACAAAGATTTGAAACCATAAAATCATCCTCCCCACTTTTGAACTTAATACTTTTATAAAACATGTTTTGGAAAAATCTTTTAAGGGTGACTATACTCCATCCTCTCTTTCTCCCCTCCCAAGGAGCAGGAACTATGGTCAAGAACAAAATGAGTCCTCAGAGATAACTAAAATTTCATCTTTGTGTGAGAGAATTTAATAGATTATAAGTTGAACTTGACAGGACATATTTGATTTTAACCCCGCATTGACTACTTGTTTCCATCTTCCATGTTTGAAGCTTCCTCTTTCTTGGAATTTTTCCCATCATTCTGATCTAAAGTGAAATCTACAGAGAAGAGGATAAGCAAGAAGAGGCTCAGAGGAAATATGAAAAGAAGTTTGCATGAGGGGACATGACCCTCAAATTTCAAACATGTTTAACCAGTTAATTTTTGTAAAGAGTAGACAAGGAATTAGTGGTAAATGTCTGTGTATGTATTAGGAAAGAGTCTCCAATAGGCTGCCTAGGCCCAGGGTGGTACACAATCTGACACCACCAGGGTCAGGTCCAAGAAGTGCAGATCAATCTAAAAATCAGAAACAAACATGAAGAGTCACAAAATGGGGAAACGAAAACCGCCCATTGAAAGGAAAGGAAGAATTCCCAGAAAGAGTGCTAAATAAAGTAAAGGAAAGCAAGGACTTCCGGCCAAGATGTAGGCATAGACAGACAGCTGCATCTCCTTCCACAACTAAGAAGGAGTACAACTACCTCAAAACTAGAAACAACCAGAAGTTCCAGAAAATCAAACTGCATGGAAGGCCAGCAAATAAAGCTATAAAGAAGAAATACTCATCCAGACAGGTAGGAGGGGCAGAGCCAGGGTGGAGAGAATGTGGTGTGGTGGCAGCAGCAGCGGCGGCAGTGGCAGACCAGCAGAAAGCACAGTCACACGTTTTAAAGTCAGGAGGGACACTTGGGAAGTGTTCCCAGCACCTCACTGGACCTAGCAGCTCACAGTTCCAGCATTGGGGAAAATCAAGCCTCATTGCTTCAGACTGTGCAGACCAGTGGAGGTTGGGGTGGAGACAGAAACTGCCAGTCTCTCAGCACATTCCACTTGTTTAAAGGCCCCCACAGTCCTAGAACATCCACAGACTGACCCGCTCTGGGAAAAACGGCCAGGGCAACAGCTAGAGAGGCGCCAGTCCTGTACAAAAGTGGGAGAAGTGCCTGGATAAGATTTTTCCTGGATAAGGGGTGAGTGCTGAGCATGTTGCATTGTTCCCTCTCAGACCCCTCCTCCCCACACAACATCACAATGTGGTGAAACAGGTCGCCCTGTACTGATGAATACATAAGGCTCCGCCCCTTACAATATAACAGGAGCAACAGCTATACTTAAGACACAGAGGCAAACAAACACAGGAGCCTGTCAGAATCAGGAGACAGAGAAGTATGGCCCAAAAGGGGGAACAGATCAAGGTTCCAGTGGGAGAATTAAGTGACGAGGAGATAAACAACCTAACAGAGACAGAATTCCAAACACTGGTGATAAAAATGATCACAGGCTTGACAGATATGCTTCAGTACAGCAAATACATAAGAGAAGAAGTGAAGGCTATGCTAAGTGAAGTGAAGGAAAATTCACACAAAACCAGTGATGAAGGGAAGGAAATCAGGGTTCAAATCAATAATTCAGAATACAAGAAAGAAAAAAAGTCAACCAGTGCAGAATGAGGAAGCAAGAATTGAAAAAAATGAAGAAAACTTCCCAAATTTGTGAAGGAGATAAACATACATGTCTGGGAAGCAAAGAGGGTCCCAGGTGAGCTGGATCCAGAGGGGACCACACCAGAATGCATCAAGACTGAGATGCCAAAGTTGAAAGATAAAGACAGAGTCATGGGGGTAGCCAGAGAGAGGCGGAGAGTTGTCTATAAAGGGGTGGCTATAGGGCTATTAGCTAATTTGTCAGAGGACAGTTTGCAGGAAGGAAGGGACTGGCAAGCAGTCTTCCATGTGATGAAAGGCAACCTGCAACTGGGACTACTCTATCCAGCAAGGCTATCATTTGGAATGGAAGGGCAGATGAAGTGCTTTCCAGACAAGGTAAGGCTAAAGGAGTTCATCATCACCAAGCCATTATTATATGAAATGTCAAAGGGACTTACTTAAGAAAAAGAAGATCAAACTATGAACATTAAAATGACAACAAACTCACAACTATCAATAACTGAATCTAAAAAATAAAAACAAAATCCAGCTAAGCAAACCAGAATAGGAACATAATCATAGGAATGGGCATCATTTGTAGGGTTATCAGCTGGGAAGTGGGAGGTGGAGAAATGGGGATACGGTGTAGGGATTAAGAAGCATAATTGATTGGTACAAAAGAGATAGGGGGAAGTTAAGAATAATATAGGAAAGGATGAAGCCAAAGAACTTATATGCATGACCCATGGATATAAACAAAGGGGGTGGGATTGCTGGAGAGAAGGCGGGTACTGAGCAGAGGGGAGCAAAAAGGAAAAAATTGGAACTACGCTAACAACATAATCAATAAAATATACTTAAAAAAAAGAAATATAGGAAAGCAGACTATCAGACATGGAATTCAAAATATGGATTATAACAAAGCTCAAAAGCTCAGAGAGCTCAGAGAAAACTACAAAGAACCCCAGGGAAAATACAAGGAACTTATTGAGAATTATACCAGCATTAAAAAGGACATAGGAGCTATCAATAAGGGCCAGACGGAAATAAATAATGCAACTTCTGAAATGAAGAACATGATAAATGGAATTAAAAGCAGTCTGGAGGGAGCACAAGATCAGATAAGTGATCTGAAGGACAACATAAAAAAAAATTCCCAGACAGTCCAACATAATGAAAAAAGACTGAAAAAGAATGAAGATATTTTAAGAGGGCTGCAGGGCAACATGAAACATAATAACATAATAACATCTGTATCATAGGAATATCAGAAGGAGAAGAAGAGGAACAGGGATAGAAAACCTGTTTGAAAAAGTAATGAGAGAAAACTTCCCTAACTTGATGAGAGAAAAAGTCACAAAAGTCCCGGAAGCACAGAGGATGCCATGAAGATGAACTCCAACAAGCCCACTCCAAGACACATCATAATTAAAATTGCAACATTGAAAGACAAAGAGAGAATCCTAAAGACAGCAAGAGAAAATCAGCTAATAACATACAAGGGACCTCAGATAAGCTATCATCATATTTCTCAGCAGAAACACTACAAGTCAGAAGGGAATGGCAAAAAATATTTCAAGCAATGACAAAAAAAAAAGGCCTAAACCAAGACTATTCTAACCAGTAAGGCTTCAATCAAAATGGAGGGTGAAATAAGGAGTTACCAAGACAAAAGAGGGATTGGAAGAGATGCTAAAGTGTCTGCTTTAAGAAGATGAAGAAACAGAGAGAGAAGTAGAGGAACACAGGTACAAAGGGGGAAAATGACAATAAATAAGTACCTATTGATATTAACATTAAATGTAAATGGATTAAATTTTTCAATCAAAAGACATAGGGTGGCTGAATAGATTAGAAAGCATGACCCACATATATGCTGTCTACAAGAGACTCACCTCAGCACAAAAGATCTACAAAGACTGAAAGTGAAGAAATGGAAAAAAATATTTCAAGCAGATGGACATAAAAAAAAAAAGCTGGGGTAGCAATACTTATATCACACAAAACATATTTCACAGAAAAAACCATGATATGAGACAAAAAAAGGACATTTTATAATACTTAATGGAAAAATCCACCAAGATGATATAATCCTTAGAAACATATATGCACCCAAAATATATAACAAAAATCTTGAAGAACGTCAGGAAGGATATTGACAGCAACACACTCGTAGTAGGAGATTTTAACACCCCATTGTCAACAATGGACAGACCGTTGAAGCAAAGAAACACCAAGGATATTGAGGTTTTGAACAAAACTCTAAATCAAATGAACTTAATTGACATATATAAAACTTTTCTCTCCAAAGAAGCAAAATACACATTCTTTTTGAATGCACATAGGATATTTTCAAAGATGGACCATATGGTAGGACACAAAACAAGCCTCAGCAAATTCCAGAAAATTAAAATTACATCAAGCATCTTCTCAGATTACAATAGCTTGAAATTGAAAATCAATTTCAAAGAAATAATCTCAAAAACATTCAAACTCTTGGAGATTGAATAACACGCAATTAAATAATGAATGGGTTAAAAATGACATCAAAGGAGAAATCAAAAAGTTTCTGGAAACAAGTGAAAATGAACAGACAATAGCCCAAAATCTATGGGATAAAGCAAAAACAGTCCTGAGAGGAAAGTTCATAGCAATATAAGCACACCTAAAAAGGATAGAAGACCCAAAATAAAAACTCTAACCCTACAGCTACAAGAACCAGAGGATCAACAACAAGCAAATCCCAGAGCAAGTAGAAAGAAAGAGGTCATCAAGATCAGCAGAATTAAATGACATAAAGACTAAACAACAATTCAAATGATCCATAAAACCAGGAGCTGGTTCTTTAAAGATAACAAAATCAATAAGTCTTTAACCAGGCTCATCAAAAAAAATAAGAGAGGACTCTAATAAAGAAAATCAGAAACGAAAGAGGAGAAATCACAAATGATACCAAAGAAATACAAAGGATTGTAAGAAATTATTACAAACAACTGTATGGCAAGAAATTTGCCAATCTAGATAAAATGGACAAATTTCTGGAAACATATAACTTTCCAATACTGAATCAAGAGGTAGAAGAAAACCTGAACAGTTCAATAACAGCTAGTGAAATTGAAGCAGTAATAGAAAACTCCAAACACACTAAAGCCCTGGACTGGATGGCTTCACAGGTGAATTTTACAAAATGTCTAGGAAAGAACTAACTCCTATCTTTCTCCAGCTATTCCAAAAAAATCCAAGAAGAGGGGAGACACACAAACTCTTTCTATGAGGCCAGTATTAGCATAATTCCAAAACCAGGTCAAGACACAACAAAGAAAAAAAACTACAAGCCAATATCACTGATGAACATAGATGCTAAAATCCTCAACAAAATATTGGCATACCAGATCCAGCAACACATTAAAAAGATCATACAACACAATCAAGTGAGATTCATCCCAGGGATGCAAGGGTGGTTTAACACTCGCAAATCAATAAACATAATACACCACATAAACAAAATGAAAGACAAAACTAACATGATGAAAAAACACTTGATAAAGTGCCACACCCATTTATGATGAAAATACTCAGCAAAATGGGAATAGAGGAAACATACCTCAACATAATAAAGGCCAGATATGAGAAATCTTAAGCCAACATCATACTCAATGGACAAACACTGAAAGCATTCCCCCTGAGATCAGGACAAGAAAAGGATGTCTACTCTCTCCTATCCTACTCAATATAGTGTTGAAATGTCTAGCCACAGCAATCAGACAAGAAAGAGAAATAAAAGGCACCCAAATTGGAAAGAGGAAGTAAAACCCTCATTATTTGAGATAACATGATAGTGTACCTAGAAAACACTATAGACTCCACTAAAACACTACTTGACATAATAAGAGAATTTGGCAAAATAGCAGGGTATAAAGTCAATATATAGAAATCTAAGGGATTTCTGTACACTAACAATAAAATATCACAGATAGAAACTAGAAAACAAATCCCATTTACTATAGCAATAAAAAAAAAATAAAGTACCTAGAAATAAATTTAACCAAGGAGGTAAAAAACTTATACTCAGAAAACTACAGAACACTGAAGAAAGAAATTAAGGAATATACAAATAAATGGAAGCATATACCATGTTCATGGATAGGAAGAATCAACATCATTAAAATGTCCATACTACCCAAAACAATATATAGATTAAATGAAATCCCTATTAAAATACCAATGACATATTTCACAGACCTAGAACAAATAATTCAAAAATTTATATGGAACAAAAAAAGACCCCAAGTAACCACAGCAATCTTGAGGAAGAAGAACTCAGTAGGAGGAATCACAATACCTGATATCAAACTATACTACAAGCCCCCTGAAATCACAACAGTCTGGTACTGACATAAGAACAGACATATATATCAAGGGCACAGAATAGAGAGCTCATAAATAAACCCAGATCTCTATGGACAACTAATATTTGACAAAGAGGGAAGAAACATAGATTGGAGTGAAAAGAACCTCTTCAACAAATGATGTTGGGAGAACTGCACAGGGACGTGCAATAAAATAAAACTAGACCACCAACTTACACAACTCACCAGAATAAACTCAAGATGGATCAAAGACTTAAAAGTAAGCTGTGACACCATAAAAGTCCTAGAGGAAAACAGGCAGGAAAATCTCAGATAGCCCATGTAGCAATATTTTCACCAGTATATCTCCTAAGGCAAGGGAAATAAAGGAAAGAATAAACAAATGGGGCTACATCAAACTAAAGAGTTGCTGCTCAGCCAAATAAAACTTCAGGAAGATGAAAAGGGAACCAACCATATGAGAAAACACATTTGGCAATGATACCTCAAGCAAAGGATTTTTCTCCAAATATATCAAAAACTTATATGACTCAACACCAAGAAGTCAGACAACCCAATTAAAAAATGGACAAAAGACCTGAAGAGACACTTCTCCAAGAAGGATAAGCAGAGGGCCCATAGGCACATGAAAGGATGCTCAATATCACTAGCCATCAGAGAAATGAAAATAAAAACCACAGTGAGATAACACTTCACACCAGTCAGAATGGCCATCATCAACAAATCAACAAACAAAAAGTGCTGGCGAGGATGTGGAGAAATGGGAACCATACTGCACTGTTGGTGGGAATACAGACTGGTGCAGCCAGTCTATATAAAACAGTATGGAATTCCTTCAAAAAAACTACAAATGGAAGTACTTTTTTTTTTTAAGTATATTTTATTGATTATATTGTTACAATAGTTCCAATTTTTTCCCCTTTGCTACCCTCCGCCCAGCGCCCCCCTTCCCCGACAATCCCCTCCCTAAGTCCATGCCCATGGCTCACCCTTTCATATATTCTTCTTCTTTTTTAAAAAAATAATTAATTAATTAGTTAAATATTTTAACAATAAAAAATAACAATCCCTCCCTCTCAGACTTAAGACCCTTTACAATCTTATAAAGGACAATGGACGAAGGTCTCAAGCTCCTCTAGCTGCTTCAATGTCCCACATTTGGGAAAAGAAGGGCTTCTTTGGAGGAAGGTATGCCAGGTACATCTCACCTGTCCAAAACCCTTTTGCCCATTATACTTAGTTTGGACTGAGGGAAATATTTTAGGTTTCCCCCCTCTCAGGCCTCTGGGCTCTTTCTGTCCAAGCCATTAGGATAGAAAAGAGAAACCAGTTTTAAAGTGAAGCCCACAGACCACCCCGTTCTTCACCAACCCAGCCACTTAGTTCAGCCAAACCAGTGAGTCTCAGGAGGCAACAATGCAGACAGGATTAAGTGAGGTCTGTACGTACAGACAATCACTCAGGTAATGAGATCGTAGGCTTATGCCCTTTGAAAACAGAAAACACATGTTAATTTATGTAACATAACCCACACACAAGTTTATAGATCTGTAGGACTGTCTTATCGGAAAGACATCCAGTTGCAAGGCATTTGACATTCTTCTTGCCTGTAAATTAAACATCTTTGATAATGCCACAGACATAGTTTAACTTTCAAATGAAAACAAATTTTAAATGAAAAGAAACTTTAAAGACGGTTAGCTGCACTACTTTATAGTCTACCACTGGGCATTGTGATCTTCCTTGAATCGTGATTTTTCTCCCTAAGATTACCCTCCTTGTCATTAAAGGGACTGCATTAAGTTCATTTTTTATTTATCCTGTTCATTTGCATAAACACAACAAGAGCAGCAAATGATCACTTATGATCTTTAGTTCTGCTTTGCTGGAACTTATGCAAGGAACATTTAGGGTGACCTTCAGTCTGCCCTTCAGGGCACAGAAGCATATCCACATACCTGGCATTCAGCCTTGCCTGTAAACACCTGTCTTTTCCAGGTCCTCCTGGTTTTCCATTGTGCCTTAAGGTCCCTTCTAGCCATCTTTCAGGAAAACAACCTTCGCTCCTTCCCTGGAAAGATTGCTATGGACCGCTCATCCATCCAAGGTACCAGGCCTTTTATCTCGTGGACTTTTATTACCTTTGAAAGTCAGTCCCAGTTGCTCAGGGCTTTTTGGTAACAACCAAAGCCCAAGCATGTCTCCTTTAGGCATGACATTCCAGTCAAAGTCTTAGTCAAAAAAATCATTATTAACAACTGGTCTTATTAGTTTTATGCACAGAAACTTAGGTCATTACTAATTCTTTAGAATGCCAAATTCTGGAGGGATCAGATAGGGAGAAAATATATACAGTGTGAAGGAAAAACCTTGTCCTTCTAATATTCACTGAACTTGCATTTCTATTCTTTATATTTTTATTTTCCCCCCACTAAAAATTTTTCTGTTTGTTTTTCCATTACAGTTGTCTCACTTTTTTCCCCCTCTTGCTTCTCTGCACCCTGTCCCTCCCTTCTCCCACATTCAGTCCCCACCCAGTTGTCCATGTCCATGGGTCATTTATACATGCTCTTTGACTAGACCCTTCCCCTTCTTACCACTTCTCTCCCTCCCATCTCCCCCTTTGTTACTGTTAGTTTATTCCTCATTTACATACCTCTGGTTCAATTTTGCTCATTTGTTTGTGTTGTTCATTAGTTTCCTTTAACAGGTGATAGCATAAGGTAATTTTCTTTTGTTGCCTGGCTTATTTCGCTAAGCATAATTCTCTCTAGTTCCAGTCATGTTGTTGCAAATGGTAGAAGTTCCTTCTTTCTTTCAGTACTTATTCATTGTCATTTTCCCCCTTTGTACTCATGTTCCTCTCTGTCTCTCTCTGTTTCTTCATCTTCTTAAAGCAGACCCTTTAGCATCTCTTGCAATACTGGTTTGGTGGAGATGTATTCTTTTAACCTTCTTTTGTCTTGGAAACTCCTTATTTCACCTTCCATTTCGAATGAGAGCCTTGCTGGGTAGAGTATTCTTGGTTGTAGGCCTTTGTTTTTCATTACTTGGAATATATTTTGCCATTCCCTTCTGGCTTGTAGTGTTTCTGCTGAGAAATCTGACGATAGCCTTATTGGAGCTCCCTTGTATGTTATTAGTTGTTTCTCTCTTGCTGCTTTTAGGATTCTCTCTTTGTCTTTGAATGTTGCCATTTTAATTATGATGTGTGTTGAAGTGGGCCTGTTGGGGTTTGTCTTCATTGGGACCCTCTGTGCTTCCTGGACTTGCATGATTCTTTCTCTCTTCATGTTAGGGAAGTTTTCTGTCATTAGTTTTTCAAAGAGGCTTTCTATCCCTTGCTCTTCTTCTTCTCCTTCTGGAATTCCTATGATACGGATATTATTACGTTTCATGTTGTCCTGCAGCTGTCTTAGAGCCTCTTCAGTCTTGTTCAGCCTTTTTTCATTTTGTTGCACTGTCTGTGAGTTTTTGTCTACGTTGTCCTTCAGCTCGCTGATCCGATTTTCTGCTTCCTCTAGCCTGTTTTTAATTCCTTCTACTGTGTTCTTTAATTCAGAGATCGTATTCTTCATTTCCTCCTGGCTCTTATTGATAGCTTCCATGTCCTTTTTGATGCTGGTATAATTCTCAGTAAGTTCCTTATAGTTCTTCTGGAGTTCACTGTAGTTTTTCTGGAGTTCTTTGTAGTTTCCGCTGAGCTCATTGAGCTTCTCCATAATCCGTGCTTTCAATTCCATATCTGATAGTTGGCTCCCCTCTATTTCATTGAGCACTCTTTCTGGGGACTCTACCTTTCCTTTCGATGGGGGGTTGTTTCTCTGTCTCCCCATTTTTGTGACTCCTATTGTTTGTTGGTGCTTCTTAGAATGATCTGCACTTCCTGGATCTGCCCCTGGTGGCGTCAGATCCTGTACCAGTCTGGGCCTAGGCAGCCTGTTGGAGACTTCCAGGGATCTACTGCCTTTGTCTGGCTTCTTAGTTGTTAATCTATTCAATCTGTGATTAGCTGTCAGGCTTAAGGACCGTGGGCTTGGCAGCTTAATTCCTGTAGGCAGGGCCTTTGCTTCCCCTCAGGCTGATGCCACTTGGCCGGGAATGGTCTGCCCGCAGTGTGGGGATGAGTCAGCACTGGGACCCGGCCGGCCGCTTCCCCAGCTCTCCCCTCAAAGCCACCACACCAAACTCTCCACAAGCATCTCCAGTCCTCTCTGCCTTTCCTCCGCTTGAGCCCAGGGTAAGTGGGGGTCAAAATATTTTTGTATGTGATCCGCTTAAGAGCTCTTTTTCTCCAGCTGTTTCTCTCTGGCTAGCAAGAAACCCTGTGGCTTTTCGCTTTTCTCAGCTGGATACTATTTTACTTTCCACTCTGTTGCTGTAGGCTGGGGATCCCGGCTGGGGGTTTAGACCCTGCCCTTCTCAGGGGGAATCCCCGGCTGCTGAGCTGTTTCTCAGTCCCTTCAGCTGCCACCCGTGTGAGCCCAGCCAGCCCTTCCGCGTCTCCGCACTCCCTACCGGTCACATTGTGATGTAGCGGTCTTTTTTGTCTCTCCGTGGTTATAAGACTTCTCTCCAGCTGGTGTTCAGTTGGTTATTCCAGATGATTTCTCCAAAATTACATTGTAAATCCAGACTAGTTCTGGGAGGAAGTTAGTGTAGCTTCCACTTACTCCTCCGCCATCTTGTTTCTCGGAAGTACCTTTTGAATCAGCAATTACGTTGCTAGGATTATACCTGAAGAATCCTGAAACACCAGTTCAAAAGAACCTATCCACCCCTATGTTTATAGCAGCACTATTTACAATAGCCAAGTCCTGGAAACAGCCTAAGTGCCCATCTGTAGATGAGTGGATCAAAAAACTGTGGTACATTTACACAATGGAGTACTATGTAGCAGAAAGAAAAAAGGAACTTCTACCATTTGCAGCAACATGGATGGAACTAGAGAGAATTATGCTTAGCAAGATAATGCAGTCAATGAAAGACAAATATCAGATTATATCACCTAATACAGGAAACTAATGAACAACTTAAACAAATGAGCAAAATTGAACCAGAGGCACGTAAACAAGGAGTAAACTAACAGTTACTGGGGGAGAGGGGAGAGGGAGAGAAGCGGGTAAGAAGGGCACAAATCTAGTCAAGGAACTAGTATAAATGACCCATGGACATGGACAATAAGGTCGGGATTGACTTTGGGAGAAGGGGTGGTTGGGATGGGGAAAACAATGAAGGAAAAAAGTAGGACAACTGTCATAGAAAAACAAAAAATATATTAACAATGGGGAAAAAAAGTCAAGTAAACCAAAAATGAGTATATCAATAAATAAACTGTACCTATTAAAAAAAGAAAAAAGTGCACTTACCAGGCATATCCTCAGAGCCATATATCCCTCCCAAAGAATATCTTTGTGTGTGTGTTGGTGGAAGAGTGGATGTCAGTGAAGAAGATGATAGAATATATGGAAAAGGAGGAAGATGATATGATTGTTATATTTTCAGGTATGGCTTGGTAGTAGAAGAATCAAAGGTCATCATCTAAGGCATCTGTTTTCCTCAGTGACAACGAATATATGATTTGCTCTATTTTCTAATTTATTCTTGCCTGAGATGTTTTCTCTAATATTTTCCACTCATCAGCATCCATCATAAAACATTCAGAAAACCCAAACTTCTTTTGGGTTCTAGGCAAAGATGGTCGAACAAAACTCACTTGTTATCCTTGTTGATGAGAAAAACACCAAGGGATGTAATAAATTATTTATATAAGTGCCCTCAACTATCACCTCTTTTTAATAAGTCTCCCACTCTTTATGTCAGGTAGGTCTTGAGTCTTTCAAATGGAATGCAGCAGAAATGACATTGTGATATTTCCAAACCTTAACCTCAAGAGGCCTCCTAGGCTTCTGTTCTTGCTGTTGGAACTTTGCCAGTGCCATACAGTAGTCCCTCGCTATATCGCGGTTCACTTATCATAGCCTCCCTCTATTGTGGGTTTTTAAAAAATATTATATTTAATTATTTATCACGAATTTTTTACTATATCGCTATATACGTGTGTTGTTAAAGTTACATAGGTTTAAGAGTGTAGAATCAATGTAAGGTTCTTACTTCACGGGGGCATCTGAAACAAAATACCCATGATAAGTGAGGGAATACTGTAGTAATAGGCATGCTGGATAAATTCTGGGAAGAAATGTGGCCAGTTCTTGTGTCCCCCAATAAACACCCATATGGGTAAGGCCATCTTTAATCAGCCAGACTCCAGGTTGCACACAAACTGACTTCAGACACATGTGTAAACCCAGCTCAAATCAACCAAGTCCAGTTCAAATCATCAGACCTACACAGCTGACTCAGATTCGTGATCAATAATAAATATTGTTATTTTAAGCCACTAAATATTCCATTGATTTCTTAAGCAGTAAAAAGCTAACTGGTCCAAGGAAATAGAGGCATAAAAAAAAAAAGATAAGTTTTAGAAGTAAGTCCAGGATTCTTGGGTAGCACAAAGGATGGGTTATACATGGTTTAAAAGATAACTCATAAGGAAGAATTACTAAAGTATATTATTAGGGTAAATATAGGAGCAGAAGTAGACAGGTAAGCAAGAAGTGCTAAATGTATACAAGACAATTCAAGCAATATGGAGTTTTAATATGGTGAGTCATTAGGAAATCAAGTTGGAAAGGGAAGCAGAGACTAACCTTGCTAAGAAGTTTGGCCTCCAAGTTCAGTCACCCTTCAAGGCCTAGTCAGCTCCCCACTTCTTGAGGTTTCTCTGACTGCACCACTGTAGCTTTTTGATTTTCTATAATATTCCTGGTCTTTATCTTTCACTGAACTCTCACTCAGCCTACAAGAAATATTCAGTGCTCATACCTGTCAGCTGTGAGACAGCTTTTCCATTCACAGATTCCAGATTTGTTTTCACTTGTAACATCTGTTTCATGTTTGTAACAATATCAATTGATGAAAAGGATGATAATTCACCTCAACCAACATTTGTCGGTCATCAATTATTTGTAACACGGTATATTCTCTGCTTTTCCTTCACATGGAGTGACATAAATTTTATAGGCCACACAGCTGAATAAGGCTGAGCATAAAAAAAATGAAGCATCCAAAAAACCTAGGGACAGAGAATCCATGAACCTACAGAGACTCATAGCAGCAGCTTGGCAAAGAGTCATAAGTTTGGATCCAGGTAATGGATTTATCAAGGCATGTTTCTTGTTAACACTATAACCTTGTGGTATGTCTTGCGTCTCATAGCCTTGGTTTATACATTTATGAAATATGAATATGATTAATTCAATTATTTAATTTAAATCACCATATATGACTAATGGCTACCAAACTGTATTGGACAATACAACTCTAGAGCTTGAGTGCACTAAATATGAATCCTGTTTATATAACTTAGTAGCTACCTGACTTTAGAAAATTTACTCAACCTTGCTGAGCCTCAGTTTCCTAATCTGTAAAATAAAATTTTAAATATTTAAAAAGTTATTGGGAGGCTAAAATGAGATGTGAATTTAGTAGGTGGTATATAAAGAACATTCAATAAACACGAGTTATTAGTTTGTTGCTTTATAATTTCAAGAATGTGTAATTTTACAAATACACTGATTGTGTCTTTGTCTTCCAAGTAAAAAATGAGATAAGTGGAACAGAATTGTCTAGGTTCATAAAGTTTAAGATTTTACCAGAAGGTAAAAGGTATATGCATGTTGTAGTACTTTGTGGTCAAGGGCGCAGAAGTAATTCCGGCAGACAGAATAGGATGGACGGAGGGCTGCTGCACGCTCAGGCAAGTCAGCACTGAGCAGAGCAAGCACCTTCCTTTTATTGAAATCTGAGGGCGGCAATTACAGGATACACATCCTATCGCTTAAGGAGAAAACAGGATACTCGGGTTCAAACATTAACTACTTAGGCACAAAACAGAACTGTAAGTCCTTAAGGCTAAGTTCCAAACAAGATGATAGGACAAGGGAGTAATGGAGTACTCAGCAAAGCTCTTTGTTCTCAGGATACCATAGCTCAGCAGCCTGAAACAGCTTGCAGCTGCTGGCGTTAGCAAGTCCAGCTCGCTTAACTGAGTCACAGGACACCTGGACAGGGGGACATAAAGTCCCTACCCAGAGACTTGATTTCCACCAACAATGCACATTAAGCAGTACTCAAACATGTTTTTTCTGGGTTCTGGAGATCTTTATGACTCTGTGTTAAATACAACTATAGTGTTACAAAAGACATGCAATGCAGATCCTGTTCTCAAGCTGCTTAGTGTCCAATGACAAGGGAAAATGATATATGGGAAAAAAGAAAATTCAATGCTCTGTTGGATGGTGTGTTCTGACCTGTGGTGGCAATGTTCCAGCAACACCTACACAGCTTAGAGGCCTTGAAAGGGATCCAACCACTCACCAGTGGTTCAGCAACTGGACCAGATTCTTAACATTTAATAACTTATTAAATGCCCATGCCAACCCTCCAATAGCACTATTATTTTCTGTATTCTACAGATTAGCTAACAAGAATTTGAAGTATGAAATAACTTGACCTCTTTCATTATTAAATCTGGGATTTGATTTTGTTCTTGCCAGCTAGTAAGTTAGCCTATTACAGTTTTATGTAGGTTGGCATAAGACCCAAGACTCCTGGATCAAAAGAAAGAACTTTATTACTCACAGCATAGCTAACAGCACAATTTACATCAATCCCTTTATCCCAAGTCCCATCATGAGCTTCAGTGGATGCTCTGCATTTGTATTACAGCTTAAAAACCTGGGGCTTGGAAAATCTACCTGGTTACAGCAAGTAGTAAGCAAACCCTGTTTTTTGTTTTTTGTTTTTTGTTTTTGTCTTCAACAAGAGACAGGACCTCATTCTCATGGTTGCTCATTAAAAACATAACCATGGAAAATGTTTTGGCAGAGGATAGTCAGGGCTTTGAATATTTGCCCTAATAAGCTAGGAAATTTCAGAGAGACTCAGGACTGTATTTGATTGCCTTTCCCAAAGATCCCAAGTAAGAAGTGCTGAATATTCTCTGGCTTTAAATTCCCACATGTCCCACTACACTACAATACTCCATAGCCATACAGATGAGCCCAACCACCATGACCTATGATCCCTACTGATATGCTCTTGACATCACCTTGTGCAGATGAAATTTACAATGTGATAATTAGTTTAAAGGGAACTACATTCTTTATTGGATCTCTAAGCAACCTACATATATTATTTCTAAACTTCTAAAAAATATTTTGAATAAAATATAATTTTTATTTTACATAAGATACAGAGGAAATAATTCAAGTGACCTGCCCAAGGTGATTTAGAAGCTTTCTCTTCTTACTCTGTTACTTCTTTTCTTATTATATTAATTCCCAGCTTTCTCCCATAGGAGAAGATAGTACTTTACTGCTGTCAGTGCTCACAAATCACACCTTCCTGACATGGGTTTATTTTCCTATCTTACATAGCATTGAGTCTAATGATACCAAGTCCAGAAACAATTTATACTCTCAGTTTTTCTTTTTATCTTCTCTTGATACTGAAAGAGATACGTGTAGACCAGCAGTTTAAAAAAAGAAAGAAAAGTCTGCTAAAAGAGCAAGAAAAATAAATAATTCTGATAAAACTCTGTTAAAATTGAGCAATTTTATAGCATTTAGAGGCTTCTTCACTTCAGTTAAACAGAGTGTAAATGATGAAACAGGTGATAGATTTCTTGGAGAAACACATCATTATGTGGTTCTGAAAACATAAAAAGTAGTATTATATGCCACATGGTACAAAAGGATATCTTTCTCAATCTTTACTCACCCAAAATAACGTCTTCTCATGCCTTCAACTGGGGCTTTCTAAGGTACTGTATTTTACCAAATCTTTTTTTAAAAATTATTTTACCAAATCTTTGCATAACTCTTTCCCACTTTCCTCATGAATCCCAAATTAGCATGCAGGTAGTCAGTATAGCATATGGGGGCCTGGGTGGATTCTTTTCAGGGATGGGCATAACCAAGCAGAGCCATAGCTCATGGTTCTATTTGTTGTTGTCCATTTCCAGCAAATAATTCAGAGGGTTGATGGCTGTGGAATAGTCCCTTACTACTGTAGAAGGCATGAATATTAATTGAAAGAACTATTCAGAATAATTTTAATGGCTTTTGGAATTAGGGGAAATATCAGGAACTCTCTGAAACCTCTCCTGACTCAGATTTCACTAATAAATTGGTATATTAGCTTTTTCCATAATTAAGAGAAAACACTACCCTGCATTCCAGTAAAGTTCAGTCTTTAAAAGAGAGAAGTTAGTTCCTCTTTTTTAAATACTGTATTTAATCTTAATTGGTAATATTTCAGTATAGTTTATCTCACTTATTGGATTATAAATTTCTTCAAAGTGAATGGAGAAGGAACCATCATATTATTAGTTGAGCATCCATTAAATGCTAGGTGTTATGTTTATTATTTCTATTCTTCACAAGGTGAGGAGCTCAATATTATTCTTATTTTTAGATAAGACATCAGAGGCTGAAAGAGTTATAACACTTATCAACTACACATAGGTGGAAAGAAGAGAGGCTGGCACCCAACCCCAGAACTGTACCTGAAGTTGTGTGCTTCTGATTGCACATCGCTGTCTTGCTCCCTCTGCAGATTACACTGACTTACATGCCACAATGTGGTGCACTAGTGAAGTAACCTGTGGATTAATGTTCACTTCATATCGCTGATTATTTCTATTTCAACCTCTTTATTTCATTTCTGATGGATTATCACTGAGGAAATTTTGTTCCACATTCAGAGACTCTGGGATTCAAAGTCCGACCTATCTGAGAAACTGGTCACCTCTAGCCTTTAACTATAATTTTCCATGACAGAAAGACACCTGAAGATAAAAGTGATTTAACTGCATAAGCACTGAGAGATACAGTAACCACAGAGAAGACCCAATGACCTCTGCCCCATTAACTCAGCCACACTCACAAGACCTGAATTCTGAGATGGAAGGCATCAGTTGAAGTTGAAGAAAAAATTTTCATAAGGACATGTGTGGGATGCAGAATAATTTTAGTATTGTTTGAGGGTCCAGGGAACCAAGTGTTATACAGCAAGACAAAGAAAGTAGCTTCCCAACTCTGTGGGAGCCTGAACACCAGAAAGTCTGCAGGGAAAGTGAAGCCATGTGACACCTGGAGAAGGGTGATGTCCCTAAATGAAAAAGCTTTCTTTTATGACAAGGCTGAGGATTCTGCCAGCAGACTTCAAGAAAGGACAAAACAAAAGGACACACAGGAACCCTGGAGAGCTATGCCCCAGAATTCTTGGACAAACCACAGAAACCAAAGATGGGATAAAAGTTTTTATTATGCAGCTAGAGGACATAAGTCAGGTATTTTTGAAAACCTAGGTTATTTTTAAAATATTTTGTCTCTTAAACCAGAGGAATTTAGTTCATGCAACTGAAGACACAAGGCATTATGTTAGATTGTAGATTTATATTCTAGTCTCTTCTATCCTATTCTGTTCCATTTTTACTTAGAAAAAGGCTAAATTAGGTAGCATAATAGTAATACCCTTTCCAGAAACCAAGTAAATCATAGGCCTAGGGAGAGCAAGTGAAAGCTATATAGTATGAGGAACAGTGTTCTGTTGGGCCCCCACTGTGTTTGTGCTTGTTCTTCTCAAATGGAGAGGGACTGACAGCTGATGAATATCAAACAATTCACGGAGTGTTAAGGCACCCAGCACAGTGCCAAGAACACCCAGGTATGTGTATGAAAGGAATAAGCATAGTAATACTTTGTACCTCATTTTGTGCAAGTAGCAGGGAGGCAAGGGCCACCATTTATTAAAGACTCAGGAAAACTGCCATGGAAAAAGTTATTATCCTTTGGGACAGGTCAAAGCTGGTCTGGTAGAGCAAAAAGGAAAGTTACATGCCATAAATCTCACACTCCTTGAAAACAAAACTTGTATATACTGTAAATCCTTATTTATTTATTCACTTATTTTTATTCTCACCCAAGGACATATTTTTTATTGCTTTTTAGAGAGAGAGGAAGGAAGAGAGAGAAACATCAACTGATTGCCTCCCATATACACCTGGACATAGGATTGTACACACCTGTACTGGGGATTAAACCCACAACATAAGCATGTATCCTGACTAGGAATTGAACCACAACCCTTCAGTTATGGGATGACCAACAGAGCCACACCAGCCAGGGCTTGTAAGTCTCTATTTAATGTGGTTGATAGAGTCTATAATTTTAAGGAAAACAAAACCAGTTTACTATATGCTAATTGATATAAACAAGAGTTGAGTTTCTATGGATTCTCATGACTATTATAACAAAAATGATGTTATTTGAGACCTTATTGAACTGACAGTAGTGTCATAGTAATATCAAAATCAAGTAGTTACATAAATCAAAGTAAATAGTTATTTGTTTGTTTATTTATCTCACATTCACTGACCACCCACAAAACACATGCCATGATGCTGAGTGTGGGAGTGGTAGGCATGAGTCAGAACCAGTCCTCATCTTCAATGTGCTCAAATACAGAAGTAATTCACAGCTACTTCAGTAGATGTGAGAGCTAACTCGTGCCAGGTGTGGGCACAACTGACAAGAAAACAATACAAATTATTACTCTGTGTCCAGCATAGAACCAAGATCTAGCAAAGACACTAAAGAATTGTAAGATGTGGTGCCTACCCACCAAGGGACTACTGTGCTTTGGGGAGATGGAGCGGGTTCATTCACAATTAAGTGCTAAGTGATTTGGCTCCTTTTTCTCCTCAAAATCAGCATAGAAATGAGGGCTGTTCCAATAATCATTAAATATTATCTAGCCATGTTTTCAGGACACCTGGTCACTGCAAATGTAATTTGTACTTGTAGCTCTATATCCCATAGATAAACAGGAAAAGACAAAGTTAGAAAAGTTAGAAGTTTCTTGTCAGAGGCAAAAACTTGAGGTGAAGGAGAGCAGAAAACTATTCTCATGAAGAAGCACATTCTATCTGAGAAAGTTTCCCAAATGTTGCTGAAATAAGCAAGCTGCTATTTGAACTGCACAAACCACATAAACACAAATCTCCCTTCCTCATTTCCTTTGTCCCTCACATGGCACACTCATAAAAGTTTTAACTTAAAGGACTTTTCCCATCAGAACAGGTGGCTGATTTTATATTAAAAGTTTCCAGAAAAAGAAGGCAAGATTTGTTTTATAGACACATTTTCTAGAATAAATTTATTCATTAAATCCAGGGTACCTTGCCAAGTAAAAAAAAAAAAAACTGCCCTATTTATAAGTGATAAGCCTCACTTCATGGACCAATTTAAAATAATTCAGACCACTTAAGTTTTCTATAAAAGCCATCATACCATCACTGATAATAAATTCTGATCTATCTTTACTTAGCTACATGAGGGCAGGGAGAGAATTTTTCGGTTTTGTCCCCAGAATCTAGATCAGTGTCTAAAACATTTTTGATGAATGAATTAATGAATGAATGGTGGGAGCTAGGATCCACTTCTGCATGGAGGAAAGCAATGAAAGCAAAACAAACAAACAGACAAACAAACAAACTCATGAATCTGACCTCTACCACCTTGGTGAGTCCTTAAGTTCTCCTGTTGCCTGAGATCATAAACTCTCCTTACAAGTCTAGAAATCATGATAACGATACTCAGCAGAATAAGAAAAGCTTTGCATGCTCTGAGAGTTTTTGTTCACTAAATTCATGCCATGGCAATTATTTTCTTGATCCAGGGCCTCTTCTTGTTTAACTGGAAAAATAAGGCAACAAATGGGTGTCATGGTAGTGAAAAATTTGTTATTAAAAAAAAAACAAAGGTCTCAAAATTGCTGTGTGCAATCCAAAGGACGCTCTGATATAGCCTTGGCCTTGGAAAACTTGAGAGATGAGGTCACTGCTCACCTAAGTTTTCACAATATACAATAAATGCAATTTTTTATTTTTTGTTTGTTTGTTTATTTTATTTTTAGAGAGAGGGGAAAGGAGAAAGAGGAGAGAAACATCACTGTGTGGTTGCCTCTCACTTGTGCCCCCAACTGGGGACCTGATGTGCAACCTAGTAATGTGCCCTGACTGGGAATTGAACCAGCAACACTTGGCTCGCAGGCTGACACTCAATCCACTGAGCCACAGCAGCCAGGGCACAATAACTGCAATTTTGACATCTAGTACACAGAAGGGACACCAAGACCTGGAATTAGAGAAATTAAGATCAAGTTTTCCTCTTCCATTGTTTGGAGCAAGGGTTGAAACTAGGTTTAATGGGCTTAAGGTGTATACTACTTTAGTGTTCCATCTTTAACTAAAACACACACACATACACACACAAAATGAAAAATGAATGTGAGGATCTAATGTAAAACATTGTGATGATAGTTGACAACACTGTACTGTGTATAACTGAGATTTTTAAAGTAGAACTTAAATGTTATAAATAAATAAATAAATTTTAAAGGAATTAAAAAGGATATGACAACATATTAGTGAAGCTTTGGATAGTCTGATCCCTTTTTTCTTCTTTGATACCAGACATGGTCACATAGAAATGCTTCCTGATGATAGTCTGATTTCCTCCCATACCTGGAACAAGCTACATCAGAAGCTCCCAAATGTTCACAGGACCTTGCACAATGAAGAGCCCTAAAGTTAAGTTCCATGATGTGATAAATGCTCACAATAAAACACCAGGACACAGGACTTCAGCAGCAAAGTGAGGCATTTATTCATGAGTCTGCAGAGTCGGGCACACAGCCAGCCAGGAGCATGCATGCCAAAGCGGTAAGAGCCAACTGTTTTTATCTCTAATGCAAAGTAGTCCCTCCCTATTTCTTTATTAATTGAATACTCTGGAGCTACAATCTAGCATGATTGTTCAGGGGTAATAGATAATAGGTCTGTCTCTAGCTCTCTTTGTTTTACTGTTGACTCAGAGACCAACCCCTGATTCACAATTCAGTTACAGAATGGTCTTAGCTGTTAATTATTTCCTACTTGGTTTGAGAGTCACCAGTTCCTTGTTTCTTACAATGGTGAACATGTCTTTTCAAATCTCTTAAATTCTTGATTTTTATATATAAAATAAATAATAGTAATTTTTCCCATGCTATGTTCTATAAGAATTAAGTAAAACAACATATGTAAAATTGTTTTGCATAGCTAATATATTTTGCAAAGGTTTAGTGTATGTCTACAGTGTTCCATGTAGAGTACAGCCCACAACAAAGCATGCAAACTAGAAGTGGCATAGAGAAGAAAGTGATAGTAAAGCCTGGGCAGTATGTGCTGGCTGGAAAAGCACAGTGTGAGAAGTCAGAAACATAAACTCTATTCTAAGAGCTAATGAAGTAGGTAGGAGTGGAGAAATCAATAGAGCATAATTGTGCAATTAAAGGAGCATTTTGACAAATGAATTTAGGATATAATTGGGATATACTGTTATCAGATATTGGTACTTAGATCAAATATGATAATATAAAAATTATGTCCAAAGTTGGAAATTGGAGAGCAGGACTTTGTAGGAAGGGTAGATCAGACATGTAAGTTCTGAAAAAGAGATAAGAAGTGATCAGAGAATATCCTGAAAATTAAAAGCATAAGTTTTGTTTTTTTTAATTCTGTGCAAAATTCTCGGCTACTGGAGGATACTTAATGGGAAAATGGTGGGCACCTATTAGAAGGAGATACCCAGGGGCAGAATGACAGCATAGCCATAGACCAACGGTATGAACTATGGAATAAAAGAAATGAGACTTATATTTCAGCTTCATCACTTATTAACTGGTTGTTCTTGGGTAAGTAATTTACCTTCCAAGGCAACAAAGAATCAGCTTTCTCATCTGTAAAAGGAATATGTAATAATAATAATTGAGATAATGTCCAGACCTGTAGGCTTGAATATAAAGTCTCCAATGATTCTGCATTTTGTCACCATGGTTTGTATTTTGCTTTGGAGGTAAGAATAGATAAGGCTGTCAAGAGTTGTAATTTCATGGTGGGTGAGTGTGTGTGTTTGTCTGTGTGTATGAGTGTGTAATCACCCAGAGGTGATGAAGTATAGATAGAGACTCTGCTTCCTTTCACTGGCCAAAATAAACTCTTCAAAGACATCCTGATAGAATTAATAGCCTCACTTTTCTTCTACCAGACAATAAGATTTTGTTTTCTTTGATTTTCTGGTTAATCTGGGTAAACATGCTATTTTTTTTATTTTTTTTTATTTTTAGTGTTTCAATTACAGTTGTCCCCTTTTCTCCCAATTTCTCTCCCCCACCCAACCCACCCCCTCTCCCGCAATCATATCCCTCCCCATTGTCCATGTAAACATGCTATTTTTAACAGGCAAACAGTACCTGCTTCTGAAGTATGTCTCTAGCATTACATTTGTCTTCTTTATCATGTTTCTGTGTAGATCCTTTTTATTGAATTTATTAGAGTGGCATTGATTAATAAAATTATAAAGGTTTCAGGCCTGGCTGGGTAGATCAGTTGGTTAGAGCATCATCCCAATATGTCAAGGTTGTGGGTTCTATCCCCGGTCAGGGCACATACAAAAATCAACCAATAAATGTGTAAATAAATGGACTAACAAAGCTCTCTCTCAAAATTAACAAATAAAATGTTTAAAATTTTTAAAAATTATATAGGTTTTAGGTGTACAATTCTGTAATATATTATCTTCATATTGTACTGTATGTTTACTACTCCAGGCCAAGTCTCCTTACATCACCATTTATATTTACCCTCCCTTTTTACCTCCCCCAAATTCCCACTTCCTCTGGTAATCACCATGCTATTTTCTGTATTTATGAGGGGTTTCTTTTTGCTTAATCCCTTCACCTTTTTCACCTAGCCATTTAACCCCACTCCCCTATGACAGCTGTCAGTCTTTTTTCTGTTTCTATTAGTCTGTGTTTATTTTGTATGTTAGTTTATTTTGTTTATTATATTCCACATATAAGTGAAATCACACAGTACTTGTCTTTCTGTATAGATTCTTAATGGACATTGGAATAGAGCATCAAAGTGTGTTCAGTGAGACAAAGGGGCAAATGTATTTTTTAAAACCCTTTGTGGTAACATCAGAATATCTCTATCCTCCATCTGGACCCTGGGAATCTACAAACACAACAGAGCTCCCACCATTCACATGTATTCATATGTGACTACTACCAAAATATCATTTTCCTTTAAGTTTTTTAGAATCAGTTCTAGAAAAATTTTCTCAAGAAATATGAAGTAATATTCCCAGCCCTGGATGTGAGGTGGATGCCCCAGGACCACCAGGGGACTTGGAATATGGCCAATGGACTCCAAAAGATCCATATGCTTTGCCAACTCAGCCAACCAGCTCTCCATAGCAAACTCCATATTACCTCCTCTCAATATCTTGAAGCAAGTGTGGAATGCATTCTAATTCAAGCATTTGATGGATTATGTAGGAGTTCTATTTCTGGTTGCTTTTTGCTTCTTTTAAATTATTTAAAATCCCAAACAGAATATGCTTAATAAGGAAGAGGAGCACAGCCTAACAAGCAAGTTTGTGAATTGTGTCCCTGCAGAGAGTGCAGAACAGGAGCTCAAACTTTGCAAAGGAAATAGAGGTTTGGTTTAGTTTTTAGTTTGGATTTTCACATTTTTAGTTTATGCTTTTTATTTTTTGCTGTGAAGTTAAATTGCTTTGTGAAAGTATTAGAAGTGGCCTTTTGACAGCCAGATGGGACTGAAGTAAAATTTTGATTTTAGTCAAACTGTTCTCACACACTATGCAATTTTCTTTATTCCCCAGTTTAAATTCAAGGCTCCTGTAGTGATATCACACTCAATCAAAGCCGACAGGTTATTTTTATTAAAGTTTGGCATTGAATAGAGACTAACTAGATTGGTGCTTCTATTGCTAACATTTCATTCCAGCAGCAGAGGCAATACCTGGGGTTGAGTTAAGAAGATAAAATTTCTAGTGCTGCTAAAATTTAAAAATAGATTTTTAGGGTAATTTGGTTTATTTAAATAAAATTACTATTTATTTTGATTTCCCCAAAATTACAGAGCTCTCTTATTCTAATGTTGCACCTGCCATCCTGCATCTTTCTGAAGGTATGTTCTCTCAGGATACCTGACCCTTTGGACACCAGGATCAGAGGTTAGCAGTACTAGATGCTGTAAATTTGCCAATTCTTGGTTATTGTGCAGAATGAACTCCATTTTATTGGATAATCTCTGAAGAGAAGAGAAAATACACAGTTCTGCTTTCCACAGACTTCAATTACAATTTCATACCTGTTCTGTTTGGTCCAACTGTAATAAAAGCTAACTCCCTATAATCACGTTGGCTTCTGTTAAAAGCAACACTGTTGTAGGTATTATGAATTCAGGAAAAGAGAAACTAATAGTTAATTAGGCACACATTTATGTGTGTAACTATAGATGTTCTTTTGGAAGAAAAACAAATAGAACGCAATTAAATGTTAAATTCTTTTAAAACAATCATTGATTTGTCAGAGCACAGAAGATGCTTTTAAAGAGGCCTAAACTTTAAGAGCAAATCAGAAATGCCCAAAAATATGTTTTCTAATATAAGCAAAATGAGTCCATCATTTTTTCATATGTTCATCAATATTGGATGAGCATCTTTAGGCACACAGCATCTGCATAAACAGTACTATGCTCAGTATAAATATTGGGAGATAAAAACGTTGAATTTTGGGTTATCCCAGTGCATTGAACCTCCATAGTTCAAATATTAACCCGTTGTGTGCCAACATCGCTGTGAGCAATGCTGACAAATGTTCCCAAATGTGTCAGGGTCGCTCCCAGTAACTCTTTTCTGATGGCTATAAATGTAAATGACAATGGAATAATTCATATTTTATGTTTTGTTCTCTCTATATATAAATAGATAGATAGAGAGATAGAGATATAGATATAACTTTTTCTCATGTTGCTCCAAATTTCAAATAACGCATGGCACATTGTTAAAAAGGTCAGTTAAAGTTCACTATTCAACATTAGGTCTTTATATCACAAGTTCAAGGATCTAGTTTCTTGATGTGGTTCTGTCTCTACTTAGCTGTGTGACATGTGTGGACAAAAAATGGGTCACATATTAAGCCTTGCAAGCTCAGAGCAGGCCTGTATGGCAGCATTACCAACACAGAAACCAAAGAAACCACATAGAATGATCTGAAATTAAAACTTTCTAACTAAAAGCAGTTCATGGCATGTAGTCATGTCCTGGGCTAGAATCTTCCCTGACAAAAGTCAATGTATCTTTTTCTTTTTTTCTCGGTTTTTCAATTACAATTGTCCCATTTTTCCCCCATTTCTCTGCCTCACCCATCCCACCCCCTCTCCCGCAATCCTTGAGTCATTAATACACGGTCTTTGGCTAAACCCTTCCCTTACTTATCCCCCTTCTCTCCCTCTTCCCTCCCCCCTATTGACTGATATTCTGCTCTTTGTTCTATTTAGTTCTTTTGTTTGTGTTGTTCTTTAGTTTCCTGTATTAGGTGATATCATATGGTATTTTTCTTTCTTTGCCTGGCTTACTTCACTAAGCATAATTCTCTCTAGTTCCATCCATGTTATCGCAAATGGCAGGAGTTCCTTCTTTCTTTCTGCTACATAGTATTCCACTGTGTAAATGTACCACAGTTTTTTGATCCACTCATCTACAGGTGGGCACTGAGGTTGTTTCCAGCACTTAGCTATTGTAAACAGTGGTGCAATGAACATAGCGGTGCATAAGTTCTTTTGAATTGGTGCTTCAAGATTTTTCGGGTATAATCCCAGCAGTGGAATCGCTGGTTCAAAAAGCAGTTCCATTTTTAATTTTTTGAGATAATTCCATACTGTTTTCCATAGTGGCTTTACCAGTCTGCATTCCCACCAACAGTGCAGTAGGGTTCCTGTTTCACTGCATCCTAGCCAGCACTTGTTGTTTGTTGCTTTGTTGATGATGGCCATTCTGACTGGTGTGAGGTGGTATCTCATTGTGGTTTTTATTTGCATCTCACTGATGGCTAATGATGTTGAGCATTTTTTCATGTGTCTATAAACCTTCCGTATGTCCTCTTCGGAGAAGTGTTTGTTCAGGTCCTTTGCCCATTTTTAAATTGGGTTGTTTGTTTTCTTGATGTTGAGTCGTATAAGCTCTTTATATATTTTGGAAATCAGTTCCTGTCTGTAATGTCATTGGCAAATATATTTTCCGATATGGTTGGTTTCCTTTTCATCTTCCTGATGTTTTCTTTTGCTGAGCAGAAACTCCTTAGTTTGATGTAATCCCATTTGTTTATTTTTTCCTTTATTTCTCTTGCTTTAGTAGATGTATCCGTGAAGAAATTGTTATGTGAGATATCTGAAATTTTCTTGCCTATGTTTTCCTCTAGGAATTTTATAGTGTCATGGCTTACATTTAAGTCTTTGATCCATCTTGAGTTTATTCTCGCGTGTGGTGTAAGTTGATGGTCTAGTTTCATTTTTTTTCAATTCACTATCCAGTTCTCCCAGCACCATTTGTTAAAGAGGCTCTTCTCACTCCATTTTATGTTACTTCCTCCTTTATCAAATATTAGTTGACCATAGAGGCCTGGGTTTATTTCAGGACTCTCTATTCTGTTCCATTGATCTATATGTCTGTTCTTATGCCAGTACCAGACAGTTTTGATCACAGTGGCTTTGTAGTATTGTTTGATATCTGGTGTTGTGATTCCTCCTGCTGTGATCTTCTGCCTCAAGATTGCTTTTGCTATTCGGGGTCTTTTTTGGTTCCATATGAATTTTTGGAGTATTTGTTCTAGGTCTGTTAAATATGTCATTGGTATTTTAATAGGCATTGCATTCATTCTGTAAATTGCTTTGGGTAGTATGGACATTTTGATGATGTTGATTCTTCCCATCCAAGAACATGGTATTTGCCTCCATTTATTTGTATCTTCCTTAATTTCTTTCTTCAATGTTATGTAATTTTCAGAGTACAGGTCTTTTATCTCTTCGGTTAAGTTTACTCCTAGGTACTTTATTTTTCTTGCTGCTATAATAAATGCTATTTTCTTTTTTGTCTCTGTCTCTGATATTTTATTGTTGGTGTACAGAAATGCCTTAGATTTCTGTATATTTATTTTGTACCCTGCTATTTTGCCAAATTCACTGATTATATCGAGTAGTCTTTTAGTGGAGTTTATAGGATTTTCTAGGTATACTATCGTGTCATCTACATATAATGATAGTTTTACTTCTTCTTTCCCAATTTGGATGCCCTTTTATTTCTATTTCTTGTCTGATTGCTGTGGCTAGGACTTCCAACACTATATTGAATAGGAGTGGAGAGAGTGGACAACCTCCTCTAGTTTCTAAATTTAGGGGAAATGCTTTTAGTTTTTGTCCATTGAGTATGATATTGGACTCAGGCTTCTTATATATAGCTTTGATTATGTTAAGGTATGCTCCTTCTATTCCCATTTTGCTGAGTGTTTTCATCATAAATGGGTGTTGTACTTTATTAAATGCTTTTTCTGTATCTATTGATATAACCATGTGATTTTTGTCTTTCATTTTGTTTAGGTGATGTATTATATTTATTGATTTGTGAATATTAAACCATCCTTGCATCCCTGGGATGAATCCCACTTGATCGTGATGTATTATCTTTTTGATGTATTGCTGGATCTTGTTTGCCAATATTTTATTGAGGATTTAAGCATCTACATTCATCAGTGATATTGGTCTGTAGTTTTCTTTCTTTGTTGTGTCTTGACCTGGTTTTGGGATTAGGGTAATACTGGCTTCATAGAAAGAGTTTGGGATTTTCTTCTCTTCTTCAATTTTTTGGAATAGTTTGAGGAGGTTAGGAGTTATTTCTTCCCTAAATGTTTTGTAGAATTTGCCTGTGAGACATCCGGTCCAGGGCTTTTGTGTGCAGGGAGATTTTGGATTACTGTTTCAATTTCCTTCTTTGTTATTGGTCTGTTGAGACTTTCCACTTCTTCTTGATTCAGTTTTGGAAGGTTGTATGTTTCTAGAAATTTGTCCATTTCTTCTAAATTGTCAAATTTCTTGCCCTATAGTTGTCTGTAGTAATTTCTAACTATCATTTGTATTTCCGTGGTATCAGTCATGATTTCTCCTCTTCCATTTCTGATTTTGTTTATTTGGGTCTTCTCTCTTTTTTTCTTCATGAGCCTGGCTAGAGGTTTCTTAATTTTTTTTATTTTTACAAAGAACCAGCTCCTAGTTTTGTTGATCTTTTTGATTGTTTGTATAGTCTCTATGCCATTTAGTTCTGCACTGATCTTGATGATTTTGTTCCTTCTTCTTGCCCTAGGCTTTGTTTGTTGTTGTTGTTCTAGTTCTTGTAGCTTTATGGTTAGGTTTTTTATTTGAGATTCTTCTGTCCTTTTCAGATATGCTTGTATTGCTATGAACTTCCCTCTCAGAACTGCTTTTGCTGTGTCCCACAGGTTTTGGGCTGTTGTGTGCTCATTATCATTAGTTTCTAGAAATTTCTTGATTTCTTCTTTGATGTCATTGTTAACCCATTCATTATTTAATAGCATGTTATTCATTCTCCATGAGTTTTGGTGTCTTTGAGTTTTTTCTCTGAGGTTGATTTTTAGTTTCAAGGCATTGTGGTCTGAAAAGATGCTTGATATGATCTCAATTTCTTGAATTTTTTGAGGCTTGTTTTGTGTCCTATCATGTGGTCTATCTTTGAAAATGTCCCATGTGCCTTTGAAAAGAATGTATATTTTGCTTCTTTGGGGTGAAAAGTTCTATATATATCAGTTAAGTCCATGTGGTTTAGTGTGTTGTTCAATGCCTGTATATCCTTGGTGTATCTTTGCTTTGATGATCTGTCCATTGTTGATAATGGAGTGTTGAAGTCCCCTACTATGAGTGTGTTGTTGTTGATATCCTTCTTGTGGTCTTCTAGTATTTGCTTTATGTATTTGGGTGCTCCTATGTTGGGTGCATATATGTTTATCAATGTTATATTTTCTTGATGGATTGTTCCTTTAAGTATTATGAAATGTCCTTCTTTGTCTCTTTTAATTGCCCTTGCTTTGAAATCCATTTTGTCTGACACGAGGACTGCTACCCCTGCTTTTTTTTCTGGTTTGTTTGCTTGGAATATTTTTTTATATCCCTTTACTTTCAGTCTGTGTAAATCTTTTGTTTTGAGGTGTGTTTCTTGTAGACAGCAAATATGTGGGTCCTGTTTTCTTATGCATTCCGTTACCGTATGTCTTTTAATTGGAGCATTTAATCTATTTACATTTAAGGTTATTATTGACGTGTATTTATTCATTTTTCTTTGTACCTCTGTTCCTCTCCTCTCTTGTTCTTTCCTTCTTTTTTCTTAGAACACTCCCTTTAGCATCTCTTGCAATGCTGGTTTGGTGGAGATGTATGCTTTTAGTCTTCCTTTGTCTAAGAAACTCCTTATTTCACCTTCTATTTTGAATGAGAGCCTTGCTGGGTAGAGTATTCTTGGTTGTAGGCCTTTGATTTTCATTTCTTGAAATATTTTTGACCATTCCCTTCTGGCCTGTAATGTTTCTGTTGAGAAATCAGTTGATAGCCTTATCGGAGCTCCCTTGTATGTTATTTGCTGTTTTTCTCTTGCTGCTTTTAGGATTCTCTCTTTGTCTTGAAATGTTGCCATTTTAATTATGATATGCCTTGGAGTGGTTTTTTTTGGTTTCCTCTTCATTGGAACTCTCTGTGCTTCCTGAACTTGTATAACTTTTTCTCTGATCAGGTTCGGAAAATTTTCTGTCACTATTTCTCCTATCAGTTTTTCAATTCCATGCTCCTTTTCTTCTCCCTAATTCTGATGATCCTGATATTATTTCTTAACATGCTATTCTGTAATTCCCTTACATATTGTTCATATTATATCAATCATTTTCATTTTGCTGTATTGTCTGGGAGTTTTTCTCTACATTATCTTCTAACTCACTAATCCAATCTTCTGCTTCGTTTAGTCTGCTTTTGACTGATTCTACTGTGTTTTTCAGTTGAGAGGTTGCATTCTTCATTTCTTCCTGGTTCTTGTTGATAGTTTCTATGTCTTTTTTTATGCAGGTGTAGTTCTCTGTAAGTTCCCTGTAATTTTCTTGGAGCTGCTGGTAACTTCCTTGGAGGTTGTCATAGTTGATTTTAAGGATGTCGAGTATATTGATCTTCTTTACCACCATTGTTTTAAATTCCATGTCTGACATTTGGCCTATGTCTATTTCATCTATCTCTCTTTCTGAGGATTCTTCTTTTCTTTTCATTGGGGGGTTATTTTTTTGTCTTACCATGTTGGATTCTACTTGTTTGTTTTTATATTGTGGGGCAATAGTCTGCTTTGACTTCCCACTTTTGTGGTGTAAGATTCTTTATAGGAGATCTGCGGGTTTTGGTGGTGCAGTCTCTTTGATCTCCTGAGCCTGATGTTCTTGGGTTACCCTTTATGTTGTTTGTTTATGCTGTCTGGTTATATTTCAAATGTTCTTTGGTAGGATCTTTCTTCTGGCTAGTTGATTGAGAGTCACTCTATTCACTTTGTCTTGAGTTCTTTTGTGGAGATGCTGTTAAAAACATAAACACACAGCTCAGGCAGGAGACCCACACACTCAAAAATATTCCCTACCCTCTATCCCTCTATTGTCAGCCAGTGAGCCAGTATTAATATAAATATAAAGAGATTAGAGCTTTTAAACTATAAGAGAAATAAATAAGAGTTGTTTTTAGGGAGGAAAAATATGATTTTTGATAGAGGGGATGATAGATTAATAATAGTTGAGACTATGCAAGCCAATAGGTAATATTTACATTATATGTTAATAAAAATAGAAGAAAAGGATGGAAGAATGCAGAATGTAGTAAGAAAGTAGGATTGTATTGTATTGTATTTATATAGTAATTATATTCTATTTGTTTAGAGTGAAAGGGGGGCTAAGCTAGACACACAAACAAGTAAACAATGATTAAAAAGGAAGGATGAAAAGGAGAGATTATATTGAACACATTAGAGATATAGTGGTTTGTTTGTTTTTTCCCCTTTTCCTTTTTCCCTCTCCCTTCCCTTCCCTTCTTTTCCTTCCCCTCCTCTTTTCTCCTCCCTATTCCTGTTTTTTTTAAGGAATGGGAAAAAAAGAAAAAAAAAAAAAAAAGGAATGTGTTTACTCAGTTCAGCCTTGGTGTGTCATCTTCTTTTTCTGCGTCCACAGCTGCTCTAGTGTGGTGGTTTAGAGGTTCTTGTTCCTTGCAGCAATGTTGTGCACCTGCAGTGGCTTGCACGGCGCGCTCCCTTGCTGCCCGCTGGAGCCAGCTGAGGTGTCCTTGCCCGTGCGCCCCTGCAAGAGCAGGGGGCCCGAGAGCTTGTCCCACAATTAGCACCTATTGTGTAGCAGGGCCGAGGTGTTTTCGCGCTCGCGCGCCCGTGCCCTTAGTCCGGAGCGCCGGGAGTTGGTCTCTCTCTTCTTAGGGCGGGGCCGCAGACACTTGTGCTCAGTGGAAGTGAGCGTCTGTGAGTCACTGCCGCCCACTGTTCCAGCACCGCAGCCGCCCGCCTTCCCTCACCGGTCTGGGTGGCACAAACAGAGCCTGAGCTAGTGGTCTGCTTTCCGGCCTGGGGCCTGGCGCCCACTGGAGCTGGCTAGGGGTGTCTGCGCATGGTCTTCTGTGTGTCCAGTGGGCCCTCCCTGTGCCCGTTGGGGTACTGATCTTATGTCTGTTGGGGAGTGTCTGAGGGGCACCTGGACTCACAGCCCCGCGCACCAGGGCCAGTGATTGAGGGCACTTCCCTATGCGTGCCCCTGTGACCCAAGCGTAGGGTTGGGGAGTGGATGAGCACGCCTCTGCACCTGCGCTCTTCAAGAACGGCCTACCACCCCCAAACTTTCCACCCCTCTCCACTGTCCACTAGAGAAAAATATAAAGGAGAATTATGTTCTCACTTGCCCGGCAGCACGCTGTCTCCTGTCCTTCAGCGCCAATGCCACTTGGTTGAGTCCCGTCTCTGCCAGTGGGCAGAGATCCGTTCTCCTCCCAACTCCTCTCTGGGGTAACCTATGGTCGCCAGAAAGCCTTTGTGTACTTCCAGCTGCAGCTCAGGCAGCCACCCCAATCAGGAATCCCATTTCATCCCCTATTCCTCCGCTATCCTCACTAAACAGGTTGTTCCCAGACGGTTTTTCTCTAATCCAGCAGTGCCATGGCTCGACTCCTACCAGTGTCCAGCTGCTCACTGAGATGTTCTGTCTGCAATTAGCCCAAACTGCAGATGGGTCTCGGGAGTCTGAAAGCGCAGCCTCCCCTCACTCCTCCGCCATCTTCCCTAGTCAATGTATCTTTAATTGAGCCTGATATTGTCTTTTTTTCATCTATGATCACATACTTTTGAAATGCCAAGGTAGCTTCCCTTTTTCCAGACCCCACCAGAAAAAACCACTGCACCAGAAATATTGTAGAATGTTAGTGGAAAAAAATATTAAAAAAGGAATTTTATGTATAAATTCCAGAACCTAATTATGGGAATATGTTTACCCTCTAAACCAACAAGGCCTACTAACTATAATATATTAATTCAGATAGAAGTTGAAGAGGTTATAAAAACATGACCCTCTGTAACTGCTGCTGAGGCACAGGAAAATTTAGTTATGAAACTCTTACTGTCTTCCTGGCTTTTGGAATTTTAGGCAGAAATTTTAATAACAACACCAGAGTGCTTACAATGGGAAGTAGATGGGCCATAGTAAATAGGAACCCATCTCATGGTCAGATTATGAAAACTGAAAAGGCATATGGTGTGCACTCAAACTATAAGATAATGTACTAGATGCAAAATACAGAGAAGTGAGACAAATGGCAAAATTTGGATTATGGTAGTTTATATGTTAAAAATAATCAGAAGTGTTTTTCTTAATAAGGGTCCTTAAGACCTTATTACTTTGCATTTACCTGGAAAGAATTTGTCCTTGACTTACGTCTAAGGTTATGGTTTTCCCCCATCCACAAGGTCCATCATTGAGCAAAACTAAAACTTTCTAAAAATAAGCCTTCTTAGCCCTATGAGGACAAATTATCCACCCAAAATTTTGGCCATTAATGTATAGTCTGGATTCATTGATGATTAAAACAGGAAAGTGTGGGCAAAAAGGAGAGCACATACTATACCTGAGAAGATCAGGGGAGCCCTGCATTACAGCTTTACAAATTCAGAGACTTAAAACAACCACAAAGACGACTTCTGGCCAAGATGACTGCCTAGACAGACACGCTGCATCTCCCTCCACAACTAAGAAGGAATACAGCTACCTCAGAACTAGAGACAATCAGAAGTTCCAGAAAACTGAGTGCATGGAAGTCCAACAAACAGAGATATAAAGAAGAAATACTCATCCAGACAGGTAGGAGTGGTGGAGCTGGGGCAGAGAGGACAGTGTGGTGGCAGCAGTAGTGGCAGCAGTGACAGGCTGCCAAAAAGCACAGTTCTACATTTTAAAAAGCCAGGAGGGACACCTGGGGAGTGCTCCAAGCACCAGACCAGATCACACAGCTCACAGTCCCAGTGCAGGGGAAAATAAAGCATCACTGCTTCTGACTGTGCAAACCAGTGGGCATTGGGGTGGAGACAGAAACAGCTGGTCTCTCAATAGATTCCGCTTGTTTAAAGAGCCCCCACAGTCCTAGAATATCCCCACCCACCCACTCTGGGAATGACAGCCAGGGTAACAACAAGAGAGGTGCCAGTTCCATATGAAGTGGGAGAAATGCCTGGAAAAGGGGTGAGTGCTGAGCAAGTGGCATTGTTCCCTCTCTGACTCCTCCCCCACCTACAACACCACAACGTGGTAAAATGAATCGCCCTGTACTGACAAATACCTAAGGCTCTGCCCCTTACAATGTTACAGAAGGAACAGCTCTACCTAAGACACAGTGACAAACAGACACAGGAGTCTGTCAGAATGAGGAGACAGAGAAGTATGGCCCAAAAGGGGGAACAGATCAAAGTTTCAGTGGGAGAACTAAGTGATGATGAGATAGACAACCTAACAGACACAGAATTCAAAACACTGGTGATAAAGATGCTGACAGACTTGACAGATATGCTTAAGTATGGCAACGCATTAGGGAAGAAGTGAAGGCTATGCTAAATGAAATGAAAAAAATATCCACACAAAACCAATGGTGAAGGGAAGGAATCTGGGGTTTAAATCAATGATTTGGAACACAAGGGGAAAACAACAGTCAACCGGTACAGAATGAGAAAACAAGATTGAAAAAAATGAGGAAAGGCTTAGGAACCTCTGGGACAACTTTTAACATGCTAATATCTGAATCATAGGGGTGCCAGAAGGAGAAGAGGAAGAGCAAGAAATTGAAAATTTATGTGAGAAAATAGTGAAGGAAAACTCCCCACATGTGGTGAAGCAAATAGACATACAAGTCCCGGAAGCACAGAGAGTCCCTAAGAAACTAGGCCCAAAAAGGACCACACCAAGACACATCATAATTAAAGACCAAAGGTTGAAGATAAGGAGAGAATCTTAAAAGTAGCAAGAGAAAAGCAGAGAGTTACCTGCAAAGGGTGCCTATAAGACTGTCAGCTGATTTCTCAAAAGAAACTTTGAAGGCAAGAAGGGACTGGCAAGAAGTAGTTAAGGTGATGAAAAGCAAGGACCTACAACCAAGATTAGTCTATCCAGAAAAGCTATCATTTACAATGGAAGGGCAGAAAAAGTGCTTCCCAGACAAGGTAAAGCTAAAGGAGCTCATCATCATCACCAAGCCATTATTATATGAAATGTGAAAGGGACTTGCTTAAGAAAAAGAAGATGAAAATTATGGACATTAAATTAACCAAACTCACAGCTATCAACAACTGAATCTAAAAAATAAGAACAAAATCTAACTAAGCAAACCAGAATAGGAACAGAATCATAGGTATGGGGATCATTGTGAAGGTTATCAGCTGGGAGGGAGAAGGGGGAGAAATGAGGAAATGGTGCAGAAATTAAGAAGCATAATTGGTAAATACAAAAATAGAGTGGGAAGTTAAGAATAGTATAGGAAAGGGTGAAGCCAAAAAACTTACATGCACAACCCATAGACATGAACTAAGGGGGGTGGGATTGTTGGAGGGAAGGGGGCTACTGGGCAGAGGGGAGCAAAAGGGAAAAAAATTGGAACTACTGTAACAACGTAATCAAGAAAATATACTAAAAAAAGCAAACAATTTTTGAATGCTAAAAACCAAAAACAAACAAAAAACAACAACCACAAGAATGGTCTAAAATTAAAGCTTTCTAACTAAAGCAGTTCATGACAGGTAGTCATGGGCTAGGCTACAATCTTCCCTGACAAAAGCGAATGTTTATCTTAATTGAGCCTATTGTCTTTTTGCATCTATGGTCATATACCATTGGAATGTCAAGATAAATTCTCTGTTTTGGACCCTTCTGGGCACTACCACCTCACATTATGGAGATCTCTCATATTGTTGTTATTATGTTAATTATTGACTGTTAACTATTCCATATATACAAATGTCAAAGAAGTATGTGTCTATGCATTTTACATTTTATCCAAACCCAGAGATTTTCCCCTGTTGCTTTCTTCAACCTCCCTAATATATCACCAATGAATTCAATGTAACCCCCTTATGTCTTGACCTTTGATTTCAATATATAAAATGAGTGGTAAAACTGCAGTTATCTGGAATATTTTCTCAGTATGCTGAAATTTTGCTTCCCAGCAATTTTTGTCAGTTTCACTCAAATAAACTTATAAAAGTCCTTACAGGTTTGGACATATCTTATGTTTCCATATGAGACAAATTTATAAACTATCTCCACCAAGGAAAGAAATGTAGGGGTTATATACAGTCACCCAATCCTATAAGGATCTCCATATGTAAGTTTTTAAAAATGTATTTATTGTTTTATTCTACAACAGTTGTCCCATTTTTTTCCCGTGGCTCCCCCTCACCCCACTCACCCCTTCTGCCACAGTCCATCCCAACCCTTTACCCTGTTTCCCATGTCCATGAGTCATTTATACTAGCTCCTTGACTAAACCCTTACTCTTCTTTCCCCCCTCTTCTTTTCCCCCTCCCACCTGGTCACTTTCACTCTGCTCCTTTTTTATATGCCACTGGTTCTATTTTGCTCATTTGTTTGTGTTGTTCATTAGTGTCCCGTGTTAGGTGATATCATATGGTATTTGTCTTTTCTTGTCCAGCTTATTTCATTAAGCATAATACTCTCCAGTTCCATCCATGTTGTTGCAATGGTAGGAGTTCTATCTTTCTCTCTGCTGCATAGTATTCCATTGTATGAATGTACCACCGTTTTTTAAAGTATATTTTATTGATTATATTGTTACAAGAGTTCCAATTTTCTACCCTTTTCTCCACTCTGCCCAGCACCACTCCTCCCCCATCAATCCCACCCGCCCCCCCAAACCATGCCCATGGGTCATACATACAAGTTCTCTGACTTCACCCTTTTCTATATTCTTCTTCTTTTTTTAAAAAAAGAAATAATTAAAATTTTTTAACAATAAAAAATAACAATCCCTCCCTCTCAGACTTAAGATCCTTTATAATCTTAAAAAGGACAATGGGTGAAGGTCTCAAGCTCCTCTAGCTGCTTTAAGCTGGACATGGTTATCGTCCTACCTACCTTGGGTCCAGAAATCCCTAATAAGAGTCTGGATGTGGAGGGGAGAGTGGCCTTCCCACATGGGGAAGGATCTTGCAGACTCCAGGTCAGTTGGCTGTCCCCAGATAATGGCATGCTTGGTTTAACAGGCTGGCATCCTTGTTGTATTCTGGGGGCAACAGATTTGACAAAAGGGTTAAAAGACATCATTCAATCCATAACCATTAGATGACAAAAGGCAGGTATTAATTTTTCAATGTCCACCATTAGGGAAAAAAGGGGGCTTCTTTGGAGGAAGGTGTGCCAGGCACATCTCACCTGTCCAAAACCCTTTTGCCCATTATACTTAATTTGGGCTGAGGGAAATATTTTAGTTTTCCCCCCTCTCAGACCTCTGGGCCCTTTCTGTCCAACCCATTAGGATAGAAAAGGGAAACCATTTTTAAAGCGAAGCCCACAGACCACCCCATTCTTCATGAATCCAGCCACTTAGTTCAGTCAAACCATTGAGTCTCAGGAGGCAGCAATGCAGACAGGATTAAGTGAGGCCTATACATACAGACAATCACTCAGGTAATGAAATCATAGGCTTATTCCCTTTGAAAACAGAAAACACGTGTTAATTTATGCAACATAACCCACAAACATGTTTCTAAATCTGTAAGACTATCTTATTGGAAAGACATCCAGTTGCAAGGCTTTTGACATTCTTCTTGCCTGTATACTAAGCATCTTTGATGATGCCACAGACATAGTTTAACTTTCAGATGAAAACAAACTTTAAGTGAAAAGAAGCTTTCAAGATGGTTAGCTGCACTACTTTATTGTCTACCACTGAGCATTCTGATTTTCCTTGAATCGCGATTTTTTCTCCTTAAGATTACCCTCATTGTCATTAAAGGGACTGCATTAAGTCTATTTTTAATATATCCTGTTCATTTTCATAAACACTACAAGAGCAGCAAATGATCACTTATGATCTTTAGTTCTGCTTTGTTGGAATTTACACTAGGAACATTTAGGGTGACCTTCAGTCTGCTCTTCAGGGCACAGAAGCATATCCACATACCTGGCATTCAGCCTTCCCTGTAAGCACCTGTCTTTTCCAAGTTCTTCAGGCTTTTCATTGTACCTTAAAGTCCCTTCTAGCCATCTTTCAGGAAAGCAATCTTCACTCCTTCCCTGGAAAGATTGCCGTGGACTGCACATCCAACCTAGGTACCGAGCCTTTTTTCTCATGGGCTTTTATTACCTTCAAAAGTCAATTCTAGTTCCTCAGGGCTTTTTGGTAACGACCAGAGCCCAAGCATGTCTCCTTTAGGCATGACATTCCAGTCAAAGTCTTGGTCAAAAAAAACCTCTATTAACAACTGGTCTTATTAGTTTTATGCAAAGAACCTTACATCATTACTTACTTCTTCAGAATGCCAAATTCTGGAGTGATCAGATAGGGAGAAAAATATACAGTGTGAAGAAAAATCTTTGTCCTTCTAATATTCACTAAAATTGCATTACCATTCTTTATAGTTTCTTTACTTCCCCCACTAAATTTTTTTTGTTCATTTTTCTATTATAGTAGTCCCAATTTTTTCCTTATTGCTTCTCCACCCCCTGTCTACCCCTTCTCCCACAGTCAGTCCCCACCCAGTAGTCCATGTCCATGGGTCATTTATACATGTTCTTTGACTAGACCCTTCCCCTTCTAACCCCCCTCTCTCCCTCCCCCCTCCTCCCTTGTCACTGTTAGTCTATTCCTAGTTTACATACCTCTGGTTCATTTTGTTCATTTGTTTGTGTTGTTCATTAGTCTTGTGTAATAGGTGATAGCATAAGGTATTTTTATTTTATTGCCTGGCTTATTTCACTAAGCATAATTCTCTGTAGTTCCATTCATGTTGTTGTAAATGGTAGAAGTTCCTTCTTTCTTTCTGCTACATAGTACTCCATTGTGTAAATGTACCAGTTTTTTAACTCACTCACCTACAGATGGGCACATAGACTGTTTCCAACAATTGGCTGTTGTGAATACTGCTGCTATGAACATAAGGGTGCATAGGTTTTTAGGAAGTGGTGTTTCATGATTCGTTGAGTGTAAACCTAGCAATGGAATTTCTGGATCAAAATGCAGCTCTATTTTTAGTTTTTGGAGGAAATTCTATACTTTTTTTCATAGTGTCAGCATTCCCACCAACAGTGAAGTATGGTTCCCTTTCCTCCACCTCTTTGGCAGCACTTGCTTTTTGTTGACTTGTTGATGATGGCCATTCTGACTGGTGCAGCTTTAATATCTCATTGTGGCTTTAATTTACATATCTCTGATGGCTAGTGATATTGAGCATTCTTTCATCTGCTTGTGGACCCTCTTTACATCCTCTTTGGAGAGGTGTATGTTCAGGTTATTGGTCCATTTTTTACTTAGATTGTCTATCTTCTTTGTGTTGAGTCATATGAGTTCTTTATATATTTTGGAAATCAAACCCTTGCCTGGGGTATCATTGCCAAATATCTTTTCCCACATGGTTGGTTCCCTTTTCATCTTGCTGATTTTTTTTTTTCTGAGCAGAAACTTTTTAGTTTTATGTAGTCCTATTTCTTTTTTCTTTCCTTCATTTCCCTTGCTTTAGAAGATATATTTGTGAAAATATTGCTATGTGGGATATTTGAGATTTTCCTGCCTATGTTTTCCTCTAGGACTTTTATGGTGTCATGGCTTACATTTAAGCCTTGTTCCATCTTGAATTTATTCTGGTGTGTGTTGTAAGTTGGTGGTCTAGTTTCACTTTTTTGCATGTTTCTCTCCTGTTCTCCTAGCACCATTTGTTGAAGAAGCTTTTTTCATTTCATTTTATGTTCCTACCTTCTTTGTCAAATATTAGTTGTCCATATACACCTGAGTTTATTTCTGGGTTCTCTATTCTGTTCCATTGATCTATATGTCTGTTATTTTGCCAGTACAAGACTATTTAATTACAGTAGCCTTGTAAATAGAATGTCATCAGGTATTGTGATTCCTCCTACTGTGTTCTTCCTCAAGATTGCTGTGGTTATTTGGGGTAATTTTTTGTTCCATATAAATTTTTTTAGTACTTATTCTAGGTCTGCGGCATATGTCACCGGTATTTTAATACAATTGCATTGAAGCTATAAAATGCTTTGGGTAGTATGGACATTTTAATGATGTTGATTCTTCCCACCTATGAACATGGTACATGCTTCCATTTATTTGTATCTTCCTTAATTTCTTTCTTCAGTGTTCTATAGTTTTCCAAGTACAGTTATTTTACCTCCTTGGTTAAGTTTATTTTGAAGTATTTTATTTTTTTGTTGTTATATTAATGGGATTTTTTCTAGTTTCTATCTGTGATAGTTTCTTGTTGGTGTACAGGAATGTCTTTGAATTCTGAATATTGACTTGGCACCCTGCTATTGTGCCAAATTCACTTATTTGGTCGAGTAGTTTTTTAGTGGAGTCTGTAGGCTTTTCTAGGTACACTATCATGTCATCCTCAAATAATGACAGTTTTACTTCCACTTTTCCAATTTGGATGCCTTTTATTTCTCTTTCTTGTCTGAATGCTGTAGCTAGAACTTCCAACAGTATGTTGAATAGGAGTGAAGAGAGTGAACATTACTGTCTTGTTCCTGATCTTAGGGGAAATGCTTTCAGTGTTTGTCCATTGAGTACGATGCTGGCTTCAGGTTTCTCATATATAGCCTTTATTATGTTGAGTTATGCTCTCTCTATTCCCATTTTGCTGAGCATTTTCATCATAAATGGGTGTTGTACTTTATCAAATGCTTTTTCATCATCTATTGATATGATCGTGTGAGTTTTGTCTTTCATTTTGCTTATGTGGTGTACAATAGTCCCTCTCTATATCGTGGTTCATTTATCATGGCCTCACTGTTTTGCAGGATTTTTAAAAATATTGTATTTAATTACTTATATGGATTTTTTGCTATATTGCAGGATTCTATGGCACTCTATATGTATGTTGTTAAAGTTACATAGGTTTAAGAGTGTAGAATAAATGTAAGTTTCCCACTTCGTGGGAGTTCTAGAATGTAATACCCACAATAAGTGAGGAAATACTGTATTATGTTTATTGATTTGCGATTGTTAAACCATCCTTGCATACCTGGGATGAATCCACTTGATTGTGTTGTATGATCTTTTTAATGTGTTGCTGGACCTGGTTTGTCAATATTTTGTTGAGGATTTTAGCATTTATGTTCATCAGCGATATTGGCCTGTAGTTTTCTTTCTTTGTTGTGTCTTGACCTGGTTTTGGAATTATGCTAATACTGGCCTCATAGAAAGAGTTTGGGTGTCTCCCCTCTTCTTGGATTTTTTTGGAATAGTTGAAGAAAGGTAAGAGTTGGTTCTTTCCTAGATACTTTGTAAAATTCACCTGTGAAGCCATCCAGTCCAGGACTTTAGTGTGCCTGGAGTTTTTTTATACTACTTCAATTTTACTAGTTGTTGCTGGTCTGTTCAGGCTGTTTTCTTCTTCTTGATTCAGTATTAGAAGGTTATATGTTTCCAGAAATTTGTCCATTTTATCTAAGTTGTCAAATTTCTTATGATGCAGTTATTCATAGTAATTTCTTACAATCCTTTGTATTTCTTTGGTATCAGTTGTTATTTCTCTTCTTTCATTTCTGATTTTATTAATTTGGGTCCTCTCTTTTTTCTTTTTTCTTTTTTGATGAGCCTGGTTAAAGGCTTATTGATTTTGTTTATCTTTAAAGAACCAGCTACTGTTTTTATCGATCTTTTGAATTGTTTTTTTTTTAGTCTCTATAATTTTGCTTTGATCTTGATGAATTCTTTCCTTCTACTTGCTCTGTGATTTGCTTTTTGCTGTTCCTCTGGTTCTTGTAGCTGTAGAGTTAGGGTTTTTATTTTGGATTCTCCTATCCTTTTCAGATAGGCTTGTATTGCTATGAACATCCCTCTCAGGACTGCCTTTGCTGTTTGCCATAGGTTTTGGGCTATTGTCTTTTCATTATCATTTGTTTCAGAAACTTTTTGATTTCTTCCTTGATGTCAATGCTAACCCATTCATTATTTCATAGCATGTTATTCATTATCCATGAATTTTAATGTTTTTGAGTTTTTTCCTAGAGGTTGGTTTCTAATTTCAGGCCATTGTGATCTGAGAAGATATTTGATATAATTACAATTTTCTTGAATTTGTTGAGGCTTGTTTTGTGCCCTACCATGTCATCTATCTTTGAAAATGTGCCATGTGCACTTGAAAGAATATATGTTTTGCCTCTCTGGGCTGAAAGGTTCTATATATATCAATTAAGTCTATTTGTTCTAGAGTGCTGTTCAATGCTTCCATATCCTTGGTGTTTCTTTGCTTCAAATATGTGTTTATTGTAGATAATTGGGGTGTTAAAATTTCCTATTATAAGTGTGTTGTTGTTGATATCATTCTCGTAGACTTCTAATATTTTCCTTATATATTTCAGTGCTCCTATGTAGGGTGCATATATGTTTACCTGGGTTATATCTTCTTGATGGATTGTTCCCTTGAGTATTATAAAATGTCCATCTTTGTCTCTTTTTATGGCCTTTGTTGTGAAATCTATTTTTTCTGACATAAGTATTGCTACATCTGCTTTTTTTTTTCATGTCTGTTTGCTTGCAATACTTTTTCCCATCTCTTCACTTCCAGTCTGTATAGATCTTTTGTTCTGAGGTGGGTCTCTTTTACACGTCATATATGTGGGTTATGTTTTCTTATCCATTCAACTATGCTACACCTTTTTATTAGAGCATTTAATCCATTTACATTTAATGTTATTATTGATGGGTACTTGTTCATTGTGATTTTGCCCCTTTTTACCTGTGTTCTTCTCTCTCTCTCTCTCTCTCTCTCTCTCTCTCTCTCTCTCTCTCTCTCTCTCTCTCTCTCTCTCTTTCTCTCTCTTTTTCTTTATCATCTTAAGGCAATCCCTTTAGCATCTCTTGCATTGCTGGTTTGGTGGAAATGCATTTTTTAGCCTTCTGTTGTCTGGGAAACTCCTTATTTCACCTTCCACTTTGAATGATAGCTTTAATGGGTAGAGTAGTCTTGGTTGTAGGCCTTTGTTTTTCACTCTGGAAAAAAAATATTTTTTTCGCCACTCCTTTCTAGCTTTAAGTGTTTCTGTTGAGAAATCTGCTAATGGTCTCATTGGAGCTCCCTGATATATTATTTACTCTTTCTCTCTTGCTGCCTTTAGGGTTTTCTCTCTGTCTTTTAATATCACAATTTTAATTATGATGTGTCTTGGAGTGGTCCTCTTTGGGTTTATCTTCATTGGGACCCTCTCTGCTTCTTTGACTTGTGTGACTTTTTCTCTCATACAGTCAGGGAAGTTTTCTGTCATTAACTTTTCAAACAAGTTTTTTTATTATGCTCCCCTTTTTCTCCCTCTGGTATCCCTATGATATGAATATTGTTATGTTTCATGGAGTCCTGCAGCTCTCTTAAACCCTCTTCACTTTTTTTCAGTCTTTTTTCATTTCGTTGCACTATCTGGGAATTTTTTTGTGCATTGACCTCCAGCTCCTTGATCTAATCCTCTGCTTCCTCTAGCCTGCTTTTTATTCCCTCTAGTGTGTTTTTCAGGTCAGAAATTGTATCCTTTATTTCCTCGTGGCTCTTATTGATAGTTTCTATATCTTTTTTAATGCTGGTGTATTTCTCAGTAAGTTCCTTGTGACCTCCCTGGATTTCATTGTAGTTTTTCTGGAGTTCATTGTAGTATCTCTGGAGTTCTTTGTAGTTTCCCTGGAGTTCTCTGTAATTCCCCTGGAGTTTGTTGTAGTTTCCTCTGAGTTCTCAGAGTTCTTTGAACTTCCTTATAACCATTCCTTTGAATTCCATGTGTGAGAGTTTGCTTGCTTCTGTTTCATCTAGCACTCTTTCTGGGGACTCCTCCTCTCCTTTCGTTTGGGAGTTGTTTCTTTGTCTCCCCATTTTAGTGACTCTTCTTGTTTGTTTTTGTTTCTTAGATTTGTCTGCTTTGATTTTCTGCCTTTGTGGTGTGACCTTCTGTAATAGGGGACCTGGGGGATTCAGTGGTGCAATCTCTTCGATATCCTGTGCTTGATGGTCTTGGGATGTCCTTTATGCCATTTGTTTAGGCTGTCTGGTGGAATTTCAGTTTTGGTTGTAGTTGTGTTGTTCTTTGATGGAAACTTCCCTCTCGCTAGTTGATTGAGAGTCACTCTGCCCACCACATCTTGTGGAGATGCTGTTAAAACATAAATAAACAACCCAAGCAATAAGCCTAAACCCCTCAAATTATCCCCCATTCACAATCACACTATCTGCAACAAATGAGCCAGTTTTAATATAGATGTGAAGAGAGCAAGACTGTTATACTAAAGGAAAAACTTATAAGAGTTGGCTAATTGAAAGAAAGATGATTTTTGAGAGAGAAGGTGGAAGGGTAATAATAGTAGGAAGCAGGAACAAGGCAATTCAAGACAGTAAGTAATATTTACATTATATGTTGAAACAGGGAGGGAAAAAGGCATAATAAAGTGAGAGAGTGGAAGCACATAGTATTAGGTTTATACAGAAGTAATATGTTATATGTTTAGTGCAAGAGGGAGCATAAACAGATCAAACAAGAAAAAGAAATATAGAAGAAGAAAAATAAGAGGGAGAGAAGGTAGGAAAACAGATCAAAGAAAGTGCTTTTCCCCAGTACAACCTTTTGGCTATGGTTAATATAGGTGGGATAGGAATAAGAGGAGAAAAAAGAAAGAAGAAAAGTTTAAGAGTTCTCCAAAGCAAAGAGATGTGTATTTGAGATGATAGAGTAGGTAGGTATACTAAGAATTAGGAGTGAAAACCAGACTGAGAGAGGGAAGTTTTTTTTTTTCAATTTAAGCTGAAGGTATGGATAATATTTGTAGTAGGAGAGAAGACAGAATTTAAGATAAAAGTAAGAAGAGGAGACTGGATGTTAAGGTGGGGTAATACAAGGGAGGAGGAACATATGATATTTGGAATAAATTATAACAACTAGCGACTTAAAATGCATAAACTGGAAGGACATAAAATAACTCACGATAAATACCATGGTGAAATCAGTCACAGTAATATCTGGTTTTTACCACTGTCTCCCCTTTCTGGGTCTGCCCCTGGTCAAAGTTCCATGGGTTTCATATTTTTCTTTCTGGTTGTCTGGCTGTGAGGATATCTAGCTAAATTCTGGGGCTACTATTCTCTTGCTCGTGTGTTTGCTGCAGCTCTCTGCTGTGAGCTGCACTGAGTTGGGTCCCTCCCACTGGTCCTGTTGTACCCTCTTGCACTCTTTGTTTTTGTTTAGCAATGCTACTTTGCCAGTGAGCTGGTGTGCATGCTCATAGTCCTTGACCAGTCTCAGGTCTATTCTCCCCTCCTTTTTCAATAAAGTCACTGTGTGGCTTCCAAATTGTAGCACTGGTCTGTGTTTTTGTCTGGCAGTGATTTTGTGAATGTACACCTGCAGATGCAGGGTTGGCTGTTCAGGGCCCCTACCAAGTCCTGGATTTCGACTCAGGTTTCCCTCATGTGAGCCCCTTTCTGCTGTTCAGTTCTTTGTTTTTGCCTGGCATTGCCTTTTTGTGTGCATGCCCATGGATGCAGGGTTGCCAGCCCATGGGGTCCCTATCAAGTCTTAATTCACACATTTCTCACTGACTCTTTCACCAAAACTTCTCGCTGACTCCCTCCCAGACTCTGCTGGTCAGGGCGCCTATTTATGGAGCACAGTTTCCAAGCAGATCTTGGCTAGTGATCTGGGTAGCAGCTTCCTCTTTCGGTGTGGTGTATGTGTTGGACTGGGAAGCCAAGTAACTCTGCTTGGAGAGTGCAGGCCATGGTTTCTGCCCTCTCCCATGCTGCTCCCACACTCCCATCCCTGTTTGCTCTATCTGAAAGCTATTCTCACTCACTCTCCACTCTGTGTTTGTACTCCTAGTCCTTCTGCAATGCAAGCAAGCGGACAACACTGCTACTTACTCCACTGCCATGTTTCTCAACAAATGTATAAGTTTTTAGTAGAGATAAGCTCTATGAGTAATTTTTAAAAAATTAATCAGATTTCATGCAAAATGAGTGTCTATGCAGTGCTAAGCAATAATGGGAAGGAATAAATCTGGCACTTTTGGAGTGTCTCTGCAAATACAGTAATGCCCAAACACTCCCTGGTGTACCAGACTGTACCCACCTGCCTTGCAGTATGAGTATCTTATGAATACTGAAACTAGACTCAACAAAACAACATAAAAAAGTTCCCATATCTACCAGAAATTCACAAGGACTCGGTATTTTATTCCACAGTAAGAATGAGAGTAAGTGGGTCTGAGAGAGATTGAAAGAGAAATTCCCCAGAAAGAAAGAATGCAGATGCTCTTGTCCTTGCTCCTGGATCACCTACTCAATTATTCACACAGGGACAATAAGCATCTCCCAAAGGACAGGGTGGTGCTAGTGTTGGGGGACGACAGTGAGCATGGACAGGTATGGTTTTACATCTTAACAAGGGACTGATAAAATCAACAAATGAAACCAGAGCAGCAACCTGGGGCAGGTGCCAAAAATATTAACATGGTAATAGGTGAGAATTAAATGGATGACTTAAGAAATATTAGTCTCAATAGGATACTAATAAAAATGCTTAGAATTTATTAAATTGATACCTGAAAGTAAATATTATTAACCTCATAAAAGCAGATGAGAAAACTGAATTGGATGTATTAAGTTACTTATCCAAGTCAGGAAACAATATACAGAATTTGAGCAGGTTTCTTCAAATCCAAACTGCATTCTTATGATGACTGTATTTTTTCCCCTACCCTCTATTGAAATGATTAACTTTATTCATTTTTCTTTCCCTTATATTGATATATAAATGTATACATTTTATTCATTCCTGAAATAGTTACCTTTACTTTTGAAATTATATTATCAAAGCATAACTTATTTACAATAACATATATCAAATTTTAAAATGCAGTTTTATGTTTTTTGACACACTTATGTAGCCAACAAAATAATCAAAAGATAAAGCATTTTCATCACACTCAAAACATTTTCTTAGGCCATATCCCATTCAATCTCACCCTATTTTAGCCTCAACCAACCACTGAACTCTTTCTGTCATTAAAATTCAGACTTGGATTTTCTAGGGACTCATATACATGAAATTACAAAGTATATATCCCCTTCACTGTGCCTGCAAAATTTATCAGTGTTGTGTGCATTGGAGAGTTTATTCCTTATTATTGCTGAAAAATATTCATTGTATGGAATCAAAAGAACTTGTTTATCTATATGTTGATGGGCAATTGGCTTGCTTCCCGGTTTGTCTATTAAATATTAAGCTGTGAAAAACATTAGAGAAGATCCAAGATGGTGGAGGAATAAGTGGAAGCTACATTAACCTCCTCCCAGTACCAGTCTAGATTTACAATTTAATTGTGGAGAAATCATCTGGAATAACCAACTGAACACTAGCTGGAGAGAAATCTTATAACCATGGGGTGACAGAAAAGGCTGCTACATCACAACGTGACTGGTAGGGAGTATGGAGATGCAAAAGGGCTGGCTGGGGTCCCACAGGTGGCAGCTGAAGGGACTGAGAAACAGCTCAGCAGCTGGGAGTTCCCCCTGAGAAGGGCAGGGTCTAAACCCTCAGCTGGATTTCCCAGCCTACAGCAACAGAGTGGAAAGTAAAATAGTATCCAGCTGTGAAAAGGAAAAAGCCACAGGGTTTCTTGCTAGCTGGAGAGAAACAGATGGGAAAAAGGAGCTCTTAAGCGGATCACGTACAAAAATATTTTGACCCCACTTACCCTGGGCTCAAGCAGAGACAAGGCAGAGAGGACTAGTGGCACTTGAGAATTTGGTGCGGTGGCTTTGAGGGGAGAACTGGGGGAGCAGCCAACTGGGTCCGAGTGCTGACTCATTCCCAGTACTGCAGGCAGACCATTACCCTCCAAGTGGCGTCAGTCTGAAGGGAAGCAGAAGCCCTGTCTACAGGAATTAAGCTGCCCCACCCTCGGTCCTAAGCCTGATGAATAATCACAGATTGAATATATTAACAACTAAAAGAGACAGACAAAAGCAGTAGATCCCTGGTAGTCTCCAACAGGCTGCCTAGGGCCAGACTGGTACATGATCTGACGCCACCAGGGGAAGATCCAGAAAGTGCAGATCAGTCTAAGAAGCAGCAACAAACAATAAGAGTCACAAAAAAATAGGGAGACAGAGAAACCACCCCCCATCAAAAGTAAAGGAAGAATCCCCAGAAAGAGTGCTAAGTGAAATAGAGAGAAGCAAACTATCAGATGTGGAATTCAAAACAAAGATTATAGAAAAGCTCAATGAGCTCAGAGAGCTCAAGGAAAATTACAAAGAACTCCAGGGAAACTACAAGAAACTTACTGAGAATTATACCAGCATAAAAAAGGACATAGAAGCTATCAGTAAGAGCCAGGAGAAATGAAGAATACAATTTCTGAATTGAAGAACACAGTAGAAGGAATTAAAAGCAGGCTAGAGGAAGCAGAATATTGAATTAGCGAGCTGGAGGACAACGTAAAAAAATACTCCCAGACAGTGCAACAAAATGATAAAAGACTGAAAAAGAATGAAGGGGGGTTAAGACAGTGGCAGGACAACATGAAATGTAATAATATTCGTATCACAGGAATTCCAGAAGGAGAAGAGGAACAAGGGATAGAAAACCTGTTTGAAAAACTAATGACAGAAAACTTCCCTAACATGATGAGGGAAACAGTCACATAACTCCAGGAAGCACAGAGGGTTCCAATGAAGATGAACCCCAACAGGCCCACTTCAACACACATCATAATGAAAATGGCAACATTCAAAGACAAAGAGAGAATCCTAAAAGCAGCAAGAGAGATACAGCTAATAACATACATGGGAGCTCCAATAAGGCTATCATCAGATTTCTCAGCAGAAACACTATAAGCAAGAACGGAATGGCAAAAAATATTCCAAGCAATGAAAAACAAAGGCCTACAACCAAGAATACTCTACCCAGCAAGGCTCTAATTCAAAATGGAAGGTGAAATAAGGAGTTTCCAAGACAAAAGAAGGCTAAAGGAATACATCTCCACCAAACCAGCATTGCAAGAGATGCTAAAGGGTCTGCCTTAAGAAGATGAGGAAACAGAGAGAGACAGAGAGGAACACAGGTACAAAGGGGGAAAATGACAATGAATAAGTACCTATCGATAATAACATTAAATGTAAATGGATTAAATGCTCCAATCAAAAGACATAGGGTAGCTGAATGGATTAGAAAGCATGACCCACATATATGCTGTCTATAAGAGACACACCTTAGAACAAAATATCTACACAGACTGAAAGTGAAGGGATGGCCAAAAGTATTTCAATCAAATGGACATGAAAAAAAAGCTGGGGTAGCAGTACTTATACCAGACAAAACAGATTTCACAGCAAAGGCAATAAAAAGAGACAAAGAAGGACATTTCATAATACTTAAAGGAAAAGTCCATCAAGAAGATAGAATCCTTGTAAACATATATGCACCCAACTTAGGAGCACTCAAATATATAAAGGATATAGACAGCAACACACTCGTAGTAGGAGACTTTAATACCCCATTGTCAACAATGGACAGATTTTCGAAGCAAAGAAACACCAAAGATATTGAGGCATTGAACAACACTTTAGATCAAATGGACTTAGTTGATATATATACCCCAAAGAAGCAAATATACATTCTTTTCAAGTGCACATGGAATGTTTTCAAAGATAGAACACATTGTAGGACGCAAAAACACCACTATCTTTCAGTAATGTATAAGTTCCACCTGTTCTATAATCTTAACTTTTACTATTGTCATAACTTTTGATTTAGCTGTTCTAATGTATGAATTGAAGTATTATGTTTTGTTTTAATTTTTATCTCCATTCTGACTAATCATGGGGGCACACTTTTTATGTGCATATTAGCTATCCATTTGTACATCTTCTATGGTTCAGTAACAATTCAGTTTTCTGATGATTATTTTTATTGGCTATTTGTCACATTGTTGAACTGTAAAAAGTCTTTATATATTCTGTGTATAAATCTTATATTTATTGAGAATATTCAAATTATGAGCCATTTTTTCACCATTTTAAAATTAATTTATTTAATTTATTGAGGTAACATTGGTTAATATAATGATATAGGTTTCAGGTATACAACTCTATAATACATCATGTTGTATTGTGTGTTTACAACCCCAAGTCATTTCCTTCCATCACCATTTTCCCCCATTACCCTCTTCTACATCCTCCCACTCCTCTTCCCCCTGGCAATCACAATACTGTTGCCTGTGTCCATGTTTTTCTTTCTTTTTCTTTGTTTAATCCATCCAATTCTTCTCACCTGCCCTCAACCCCCTATCCTCTGACAGTTGTCAGTGTGTCCTCTGTATCCATGAATCTGTCTCCATTTATTTTGTTCATTAGATTCCACAAATAAATTAAATCAAATGGTAATTGCCTTTTTCTGACAGGCTTATTTTATTTAGAATAATACCTCTGGGTCCATCCATGCTGTTGTTAAAGGTAATATTTCCTCTTTTATGATTGAGTAGTATTCCATTTATATCCATTCATATACTGATGGGCACTTGGGTTTCTTTCAAATATTTGCTATTGTAAATAATGCTGCAATGAATATAGGGCTGCATATATTTTTTAAATAAGTATTTCGGGTTTCTTTAGATATATCTCCAGAAGTGGAATTGCATTATTTTTTACATTGTATCTTTGGAAGAGCAAATATTTTTTTAAATTTTCTGACTTTATGTTTCATTGATCTCTGTATTTATCCCTCTGCCAGTGCCACTTTTTTTAATACTGTAAGCCACAATGCTGGGAACAATAATTATTCCTACTTTAATTTCCTTTGTCAGATTGTTTTATTATGTTCTAGAAACTGAACCTTGAAAAAGAAGACACCTACTAAGAAGGGCTCCTGGTGGTCAATTGGGCTAAAAAAAAATCTAGCAGTCATTTCTACAAAAGAGCCTATCAAAAAAGCCACACTTCAGGTAGAGGTCTGCACTGAACTGCGTGCCCGCACCAGAGCCAACTGTTATAAAGTAGTTCCTGGAATTTTATTTCAACCAATAAAACTGAGGCTTTTCCTATCCAAAGATTCAGAATCCTCATTTGCATGAGGACACACCAATCAGGGAGCAGGAGTGGGGACTTCTATATGTATAAGCCAGCTTCCCTCTAGCTCTGGGAGCACACATTATATTTGCACCAAAGACTGAAGACTGTCTCCCTGGTTTAGCTGAAACACCAGCTATGTTTCACCAGAGCAGGACACAGCAGACAAGTACAGACCAGAACCCACTAGCACAGAATGGAGCAGACCAGCACCATATAAAGCAGACTCTCAAGGAACAGAGCAGAGCTGTCTAGATTGAGATAGGGTTTTCCCAAGGGCCACCTGACCCCAGGTCTGCCTCACAGCCATGCTGTTTTCACAACTGTGATGTATTACAATTGAACCATTTTGTACTGAATAAATTTCCCTTCTTCACTACATGCCTAATTGGGAATTTCTGTTGGAATTGAGTTAGCACCAATGGCCATCAGTTGACAGACAGGGCTGTGTATTTCCATATAAATATTAGAATAAAATTTTGTGTCCATTAGCAAAAGCTGGCTGATATTTTGCTAGAAAGAGAGTTAAACATAAAGACAAATTTGGAGAGAGTTGATTACATGAATCTTCCAATTCATTAATGTGGTATATATCCCTACATATGTAGTTCTTCTTTCATTTATTTTATCACCATTTTGTAATTTTCGAAGTAAAGATTGCACACAGGTTTTGTAAAATGTATACCTAAGTATTTCTTTCCCTTTGGTAGAAATATAAGTGTTATTGCATTGTTGATTTTAGTTTCTACATGCTTATAATTAGATATGTTATTTATTTGTGTATGTTGATCTTATATCTTGTGATCTTATTGAATCCATTTATTAATACTACAGTTTGCTTCTTTAAAAAATTCTCATTTTTTACAAAGATAACAATATTATCTGTAAGTAAAAATATTTTATATATTTTTTCATTTTGACCTATGCCTTTTATTTATTTTTCTTTCCTTCTTGCGGTGAGTAAGACTTCTGGGTCTTCAGGCAAAAATGTTAAATGAGTGATGAAAGTGGACATCTTTGCCTCATCTCTGATTTAAAGGAGAAAGCATTCTGTTTTTTACCATTAATTATGATGTTCAGGGTTTTTTATCAATTCTTTTTATTGTTGAAAAGCCTATACTTCAATCTCTATGGTTTTCCTGTTTTTAATTTTATTGATTTATTATTTTCTTTATTATATTTTTCCTTCTGCTTGCTTTGGATTTATTTTGCTACAGTCTTTCCAGTATCTTGAGGTAGGAAGTTAAGTTACTTTATTAGATAACTTTTCTGTTTTCCAACATAAGTTTTTAATATAGAAAATTTTCTTTTGGTGTTATCTACAACTCATGAAATTGGACATACTATGTTTTTATTCAGTTTTTAAAAATTTTGTTGAGACTGTCACTTGACCCATGAATTATTTAGAAGTAATTAATTAATGAAATTTGTTTCATGAATCAAATATCATCTATCTTGGTGAATGTTCCATGGGAACTTGAAGGAAAAGTGTACTGTTATGATTGAGTGCAGTATTACATTATTTAAATTAAATCCTGTTGGTGGCTGGTTGTGTTGCTGAGTTCAACTATACGGTTGATTTTCTGTGTTATGGATGTATTAGTTGCTGGGGTGAGGTAGGATGGGTGGAGCATTGAAGTTTTCAACTACAATCGTGAATTTGCCTGTTTTCTTTCATTTCTATCCATTTTTACTTTATCTATTTTGAGCTCTGTTGCTTGGTATATATTTAGTTAAAATGTTCTGTATTTCTAAGAGATTGATCTTTCCACTTTTTTGTAATGCACCTCTATATCTCTAGCAACTTTCTTTGCTCTGAAGTACACTTTGGCAGAAGTTAATATATCCAATCCTACTTTTATAAATAATTTTGCATGCCGTATTTTTTCACATTTTACATTCAACTTACCTATCTCTTTAAATTTGAAATTATATTCTTACAAGTAGCATATAGTTAGATTATGTTGAAAACCAGATGGCTTTATTTTGATAAAGTTCAATTTATTTGTTATTTTATGACAATTCTAATATCCCTATCTAAAGTAATGTTTTAAGGCTGCAAAGATTTTCTTGCATGATTTTTTTAGTTTTACAGTTTTAGCTTTTACAATTGGATTAAAAAACATTTTGAGTTAATTATTTTGGATGCTATAAGGAAATGGTCAAACTTCATTTTAAAAGTGTGCATATGGATATCAACTATTCCACAGTTTTTAAAACTATTATCTTGTATTGAAGTATATTGACACTTCGTTATAGTAACAGCTGATCATATATGTAAGAACATATATCTCTGTACTCTTTTTTTGTTTATTTATGTTTATTCTTACACCATGTGTACACTATCTTGATTACTATTGATTTATAGTAATTCTTGATATTTAGCAATATTACTCTTCTAATGTTCTTGCTTCTTTTATTTTTCAGTGCAATAAACGTATTTTGAGACAGTTTCTAATTCTTAGATGTTTACAACCAACAATAATAAAATCATTATGGGTAACTTTCTCAATCATTAATATATTCCTAAGATTAAATATATATACTACCCCTGACTGTGTAGCATGGTTAGAGCATCAAATGATATGGGTTTGTGTTGGTATTTTTCCTATGCAATTCATCCCCCTTATACCTTTTTCCACCTCCCTCCACACCACCATTACCACAGTGCTGTTCATGTCCCTTAATCTATTTTCTTTATTTCATTCAGGTGTGGAATCTAATGTTCTTCTTTCAAAAGTGAATGGCTATTTTAGATACTTTGGATTTTCATATACATTAAAATCAGTTTTTTAATTATTAAAAAGTAATCTGCTTTGATTTTGATTAGAATTATGTCAAAACTATAGACCAATTTGAAGAAAATTGATAAATAACAACATTGAATCTTTCAAACTTTAATATATATGTGTAATATTCTTTATGTGCTTAGGTCTTCAATGTTTCTTATAATTTTTGTCTTTGTTTGGCTTTACTTTTCATATCTATTATTTCATATTTTATATTTATAATGCCCTAATCAATTAATTTTATCTTGCTAAATGCATTTATGATTCTTACTAGCATATAGAAATGCTACTAACTTTGTAGATTATTTGTTCTTCATGTTGATAAATTCACTAATAGTTCTAGTAGTTTTAAAATAGATTTAGACTTTTTACATTCACAACATATAACATCTTTAAATAAAAAATAATTTTACTTCTTTAATATATACAGTATTGTTTCTTTTTCATGCTTAAATTATCACTCACAGAGGGAAGATGATATAAAGATAACAAAGTGACACACAATGGAGGCAGAGATTGGACTGATGCAGCTGCAAGCCAAGAAACACTAAGGATTTTGGCTACCATCAGGAGCTAGGCAGAGGCAATAAGGATTCCACTGAGAGTCTTAGATAAAACATGGACCTAGTGACACCTTTACCTTAAATTTCTAGCATCTGGAAACAGAGAGAGAATTAATTTATGTCATTTTAAGCAAACCCAGTTTGTGGTATTTGTTATGGCAGCCTCAGAAAATTAATGCAATGTGTAAGAAATTTTTGTATCTATTTTAGAGCCTGTTGTCAATTTTTACCAAAACATAAACCCACTCAGATTATGACTAGTATTCTGTCAAATACATAGTCCAATTTGAGTAGAATTTACATATGAACAATATGTAGCTTCCCAACCTGAAAATACGTTCTATCTTTTTGTGTGGTTTTTTTTTTTTTTTTTTAGTTTGTTTGTTTTTCTATTGGAGTTGTCCCACTTCTTTCCCTATTGCTTCCCAGCACCCTGCCCACCCCTTCTCCCACAGTCATTCCCCACCCAGTTGTCCATGCCGGTGGGTCATTTATACATTTTCTTTCACTGGACCCTTCTTCTTCTTACCTCTTCTCTCCCTCCCCTCTCCCCTCCTTGTCACTGTTAGTCTACTTGTTTATATATCTCTGGTTCAATTTTCCTCATTTGTTTGTGTTCATTAGTCTCCTGTAATAGTTGATAGCATAAGGTATTTTTCTTTCGTTGCCTGGCTTATTTTGCTAAGCATAATTCTCTCTAGTTCCATCCATGTTGTTGCAAATGGTAGAAGTTCCTTCTTTCTTTCTGCTACATAGTACTCCATTGTGTAAATGTACCACAATTTTTTTAAACACTTAACTACAGAAGGGCACTTCGGTTGTTTCCAGCACTTGGCTATTGTAAATAGTGCTGCTATGAACATAGGGGTGCATAGGTTCTTTTGAATTGGTGTTTCAGGATTCTTCAAATAAAATCCTAGCAATGGAATTGCTGATTCAAAAGGCAGTTCCATTTTTAGTTTTTTGAGGTAATTCCATACAGTTTTCCATAGAGACTGCACCAGTCTGCATTCCCACCAACAGTGCAGTAGGGTTCCCTTTTCTCCACATCCTCCCCAGCATAAGTTGTTTGTTGATTTATTGATGATGGCCATTCTGACTGGTGTGAGGTGGTATCTCATTGTGGTTTTTATTTGCATCTCTCTGATGTCTAGTGATATTGAGCATTCTTTCATATGTCTACAGACACTCTGTATGTCCTCTTTGGAGAAGTGTTTGTTCAAGTCCTTTGCCCATTTTTTAATTGAATTGTCTGTCTTCTTGGTGTTGAATCATATAAATTCTTTATATATTTTGGAGATCAATCCCTTGTCTGAGGTATCATTGCCAAATATGTTTTCCCATATGGTTGGTTCCCTTTTCATCTTGCTGATGTTTTCTTTTGCTGAGAAGAAACTCTTTCATTTGATGTAGTCCCATTTGTTTATTCTTTACTTTATTTCCCTTGCCTTAGAAGATATATTGATGAAAATGTTGCTATGTGGGATATTGGAAATTTCCCTGCCTATGTTTTCCTCTAGAATTTTTATGGTGCCACAGCTTACATTTAAGTCTTTTATCCATCTTGAGATTATTCTCGTGTGTGGTGTAAGTTGGTGGTCCAGTTTCATTTTTTGCATGTCCCTGTCCAGTTTTCCCAACACCATTTGTTAAAGAGGCTCTTTTAACTCTATTTTATGTTCCTTCTCCATTTGTCAAATATTAGTTGACCATATAGACCTGAGTTTATTTCTGGGCATTCTATTCTGTTCCATTGATCTAAATTTCTATTCTTTGGCTAGTACCAGGCTGTTTTGATTACTGTGGCCTTGTAGTATCGTTTGGTACCAGGTACTGTGATTCCTCCTACTGTGTTCTTCTGTCACAAGATTGCTGTGACAATTCGGGTTCTTTTTTGGTTCTATGTAAATTTTTGAAGTACTTGTTTTAGGTCTGTGAAATATCTCATTGGTATTTTAATAGGGATTTCATTCAATCTATAAGTTGTTTTGAGTAGTAATTGTTTTGAGTAGTATGGACATTTTAATGATGTTGATTCTTCCCATTTATGAACATGGTATATGCTCCCATTTATTAGTATCTTTCTTAATTTCTTTCTTCAGTGTTATATAGTTTTCTGAGTACAGGTCTTTTACCTCCTTGATTAATTTTATTCCTAGGTACTTTATTTTTCTAGCTGCTATGATAAATGGAATTTTTCTTCTAGTTTCTCTCTCTGATATTTTATTGTTGGTGTACAAAAATACCTTCAATTTCTGAATATTGACTTTGTATTCTACTATTTTGCTGAATTCACTCATTAGGTCGAGTAGTTTTTTTGTGGAGTCTATAGTGTTTTCTTTATTTTTATTTTTTTAGTTTTTGGTTTTTCAATTACAGTTGTCCCATTTTTACCCCACTGCTCTCCCCAACCCAACCACCCCTTCTCCCACAATCATATCCCTCCCGTTGTCATTGTCCATGAATCATTTGTACACGTTCCTTGACTAAACCCTTCCCTTACTTATTCCCCTTCTCTCCCTCCCCCATCCCCTCTATTGACTGCTATTCTGCTCCTTGTCCTATTTAGTTTGTTTGTTTATGTTGTTCTTTAGTTCCTGTGTTAGGTGATATCATATGGTTTTTTGTTTTTTTTTTTCCTTACCGGGCTTATTTCACGAAGCATAATTCTCTCTAGTTTCATCCATGTTGTCACAAATGGCAGGAGTTCCTTCTATCTCTCTGCTACATAGTATTCAATTCTGTAAATGTGCCACAGTTTTTTGATCCACTCATCTACAGGTGGGCACTTAGGCTGTTTCCAGTACTTAGCTATTGTAAACAGTGCTGCTGTGAACATAGGGGTGCACAAGTTCTGTTGAATTAGGGTTTTAGGATTTTTCTGATATAATCCTAGCAGTGCAATCGCTGGTTCAAAAGGCAGTTCCTTTTCTAGTTTTCTGAGGTAATTCCATACTGTTTTCCATAGTGGCTGCACCAGTCTGCATTCCCACCAACAGAGCACTAGGGTTCCCATTTCTCCACATTCTCACCAGCACTTGTTGTTTGTTGATTTGTTGATGATGGCCATTCTGACTTGTGTAAAGTGGTATCTCATTGTGGTTTTTATTTGCATCTCTCTGATAACTAGTGATGTTGAGCATTTTTTCGTGTGTCTGTGGACATTCTCTATGTTCTCTTCAGAGAAGTGTTTGTTAAGGCCCGTTTCCAATTTTTAAGTGGGTTGTCTGTTTTCTTGATGTTTAGTTGTATAAGCTCTTTATATATTTTGGAGATCAGTCCCCTGTCTGAGATATCATTGACAAATATGTTTTCCCATATGGTTGGTTTCCTTTTCACCTTGCTGATGTTTTCTTCTGCTGAGCAGAAACTCTTTAGTTTGATGTAGTCCCATTTGTTTGTTTTTTCCTTTATTTCTCTTGCCTTAGGAGATCTATCCGTGAAAATATTGTTAGGTGGCATAGCTGAAATTTTCCTGCCTATGTTTTCCTCTAGGACTTTTATGGTGTCATGGCTTACATTTAAGTATTTGATCCATCTTGAGTTTATTCTTGTCTGTGGCATAAATTGGTGGTCTAGTTTCATTTTTTTGCATGTCCTTCTCCAGTTCTCCCAGCACCATTTGTTAAAGAGGCTCTTCTCATTACATTTTATGTTCCTTTCTCCTTTATCAAATATTAGTTGACCATACAGGCCTGGGTTTATTTCTGGGCTGTCTATTCTGTTCCACTGATCTATATGTCTGTTCTTATGCCAGTACCAGACTGTTTTGATCACAGTGGCTTTGTAGTATTGTTTGATGTCTGGTATTGTGATTCCTCCTGCTGTGTTCTTCTGCCTCAAGATTGCTTTTGCTATTCGGGGTCTTTTTTGGTTCCATATGAATTTTTGGAGTATTTTTTTTTAGGTCTGTGAAATATGTCATTGGTATTTTAATAGGGATTGCATTGAATCTGTAATTGCTTCGGTAGTATTGCCATTTTGATGATGTTGATTCTTCGCACCCAAGAACATGGTATTTTCTTCTATTTATTTGAATCTCCCTTAATTTCTTTCTTCAATATCATGTAATTTTCAAAGTACAGGTCTTTTATCTCTTTGGTTAAGTTTATTTCTAGGTACTTTATTTTTCATGTTGTTATAGTAAATGATTTTTTTTTATTTCTGTCTCTGATAATTTATCGTTGGTGTACAGAAATGCTTTAGATCTCTGTATATTTATTTGTACCCTGCTATTTTGCCAAATTTGCTTATTATATTGAGTAGTATTTTAGTGGAGTTTATAGGGTTTTCTAGGTATACTATCATGTCATCTGCATATAATGATAGTTTTACTTCTTCTTTCCCAATTTGGATGCCTTTTATTTCTTTTTCTTGTCTGATTGCTGTGGCTAGAACTTCCAACACTATGTTGAATAGGAGTGGAGAGAGTGAGCAGCCTTGTCTAGTTCCTGATTTAAGGGGGAATGCTTTCAGTTTTTGTCCATTAAGTATGATGTTGGCTTCAGGTTTCTCATATAGCCTTAATTATGTTAAGGTTTGGTCCCTCTATTCCCAATTTGATGAATGTTTTCATCATAAATGGTCGTTGTACTTTACCAAATGTTTTTCTGCATCTATTGATATGATCATGTGATTTTTGTCTTTCATTTTGTTTAGGTGATGTATTATATTTATTGATTTGTGAATATTAAACCGGCGTTGCATCCCTGGGATGAATCCCACTTGACTGTGGTGTATGATCTTTTTGTTGTAATGCTGGATCCTGTTTGCCAATACTTTGTTGAGGAAGTTAGCATCTATGTTCATCAGCAATATTGGCCTGTAGTTTTCTTTCTTTGTTGTGTCTTGACCTGGTTTTGGAATTAGGGTAATACTGGCTTCATAGAAAGAGTTTGGTAGTTTTCCCTCTTTTTGGAATTTTTGGAATGGTTTGAGGAGGGTAGGAGTTAGCTCTTCCCTCAATGTTTTGTAAAATTCACCTGTAAAGCCATCCGGTCCAGGGCTTTTGTGTGCCGGGAGATTTTTGATTACTGTTTCAATTTCCTTCTTTGTTATTGGTCTGTTGAGACTTTCTACTTCTTCTTGATTCAGTTTTGGAAGGTTATGTGCTTCTAGAAATTTGTTCATTTCTTCTAGGTTGTCAAATTTCTTGCCATACAGTTGTTTGTAGTAATTTCTTTCAATCCTTTGTATTTCTGTGGTATCAGTCATGATTTCTCTGCTTTCATTTCTAATTTTGTTTATTTGGGCCTTATCTCTTTTTTTCTTGATGAGCGTGGCTAAAGGCTTGTCGGTTTTGTTTATTTTTTTTGAAGAACCAGCTCCTAGTTTTGTTGCTCTTATGAATTGTTTGTTTAGTCTCTATGTCATTTAATTCTGCTCTTATCTTGATGATTACCTTTATTCTTCTTGCCCTAGGCTTTGCTTATTGTTTTCTAGTTCTTGTAGCTTTAGGGTTAGATATTTTATTTGAGATTCTTCTATCATTTTCAGATATGCCTGTATTGCTATGAACTTTCCTATTAGGACTGCTTTTGCTGTGTCCCATAGGTTTTGGGCTGTTTTGTGTTCATTACCATTAGTTTCCAGAAATTTCTTGATTCCTTCTTTGATGTGATTGTTAACCCATTCATTATTTAATAGCATGTCATTCGTTCTCCATGAGTTTGGATGTCTTTGATTTTTTTCTCTCAGGTTGATTTTTAGTTTCAAGGCATTGTGGTTTGAAAAGATGCTTGATATAATTTCAAATTTCTTGCATTTGTTGAGGCTTGTTTTGTGTCCTACCATGGTGTCTATCTTTGAAAATATTCCATGTGCCTTTGAAAAGAATGTGTATTTTGCTTCTTTAGGATGAAAGCTCTATATGTATCAACTAAGTCCATTTGTCTAGAGTGTTGTTCAATGTCTCAATATCTTTGGTATTTCTTTGCTTTGAAGATCTGTACATTGTTGGCATGGAGTATTAAATTCCCCTACTCTAAGTGTATTGCTGTCTATGTCTTTCCTGAAATCTTTCAATTTTTTTTTTTATATATATTTGAGTGCTCCTATGTTGGGTGCATATATGTTTACAAGGGTTCTATCTCCTTGATGGACTTTTCTCTTAAGTATCATGAAATGTCCTTCTTTGTCTCTTTTTATGGCTTTGCTGTGAAATCTGTTTTGTCTGATATAGGTATTGCTACCCGAGCTTTTTTTTCATGTCCATTTGCTTGAAATACTTTTTTCCATCCCTTTACTTTCAGCCTGTGTAGATCTTTTGTTTTAAGGTGGGTCCCTTGTTGACAGCATATATGTGGGTCATGCTTTCTAATCCATTCAGCTACCCTATGTCTTTTGATTGGAGCATTTAATCCATTTATATTTAATGTTATTATCAATAGGTACTTATTTGTTGTCATTTTCCCCCTTTGTACCTGTGTTCCTCTCTGTCTCTCTCTGTTTCCTAATCTTCTTAAGGCAGACTCTTTAACATCTTTTGCAATGCTGGTTTGGTGGAGATGTATTCCTTTAGCCTTCTTTTGTCTTGGAAACTCCTTATTTCACCTTCCATTTTGAATTAGAGCCTTGCTGGGTAGAGTATTCTTGGTTGTAGGCCTTTGTTTTTTATTGCTTGGAATATATTTTGCCATTCCGTTCTTGCTTATAGTGTTTCTGCTGAGAAATCTGATGATAGCCTTATTGGAGTTCCCTTGTATGTTATTAGCTGTTTCTCTCTTGCTGTTTTTAGGATTCTCTCTTGTCATGGACCTCTGACCAGCAGAGTCCACTGCATTGTGGATGAGGGAATAAATGCACAGTGACTGCAAAATCCTGTGGAGAAGAGTGGACAGAACTGGCCACTTTCTATAAGAGATAGCGCAGTTTGCCCCTGCCTTTACAGGCCTTTATTGATTTCTTAGGTGGATTACATCGAAAATTGTGAACTATTGTGCTAATTATTGCCTTATATGATTATTACATTCACATATAGGGAAAAGAATATTACACATGCATGGATGATAAGAATACCTTGTCTAGCCATATCCTGTTCTTAGACATTGGCCCAAAACAGGCCCTAAGAAATTGCTTCAATGTTACATGCTGAACACCTGTTGTTCTCAGCCTAGGATGAGGGGGTCTTTTAGCAGAAAGCAAGCTTTTTAACTATTATATAAATACAGTCCTGGTTCCTTGTGGCAAAGCCGGTGTGAGGAGTGGGTCCTGCATACCACCATGCTCCCAGTGTTTTTCCACTCTGGGTCTAAGCTACATTTGCCACCACCAAGAGCCCTGGCATCCCATACTCTCTTTGTCTTTCAATGTTGTGATTTTAATTATGGTGTGTCTTGAAGTGGGCTTGTTGGGCTTCATCTTCATTGGGACCCTCTGTGCTTTCTGGACTTGTGTGACTCTTTCTCTCATCAAGTTATGGGGAGTTTTCTGTCAGTTTTTCAAACAGGTTTTCTATACCTTCCTCCTGTTCTTATCTTTCTGGAATTCCTGTGATCCAGATATTATTATGTTTTTTGCTGTCCTGCAGCTGTCTTAGAACCTCTTCATTCTTTTCCAGTCTTTTATCATTTTGTTGCACTGTCTGGGAATTTTTTTTTTTACATTGTCCTCCATCTTACTGACCCAATCTTCTGCTTCCTCTAGCCTGCTTTAAATTCCTTCTACTGTGTTCTTCAATTTATAAATCATATTTCATTTCCTCCTGGCTCTTATTGATAGCTTCTATGTTCTTTTTCATGCTGGTGTATTTCTCAGTAAGTTTTTTGTAGTTTCCCTGGAGTTCTTTGTAGTTTTATTTGAGCTCGCTGATCTCATTGAGCTTCCCTATAATCCATTTTTTGAATTCCATTTCTGATTGTTTGTTTCCTTCTTTTTCATTTACCACTCTTTCTGGGGATTCTTCCTTTACTTTTGATGGGGGTTGCATCTCTGTCTCCTCATTTTTGTGACTCTTCTTGTTTGTTGCTGCTTCTTAGATTGATCTGCACTTCCTGGGTCTACATATAATATATCTTTCTACTCAGCAGTTTTTCTATAATTTATCTTTTAGTATTTTTTCTGGTTGAACATCAAAGTAATACTGGCCTATAAAAATGCCTTGGTAAATCTTCCCTTCTCTATCTTTCAAAAAACCTTTGTAGTACTGAATGTTATTTCTTTTTGATATGTCTGACAGACTGGATCAATGAAACCATCTAAGTCTGATATTCTTTGTGAAAAAGACTTTAGTTTACAAATTCAATTTCCTTAATAGATGTTATGCTGTTCATATTTTCTTTTTTTCCTTTGGTTTTGATATTTGTGTCTTTGAAGGAATTTTTACATTATAAAGTATTTAGTTGTCCATAGTATTTAGTTATGGTCCTTAATGGTTGCACCATTTATGTAATGATTCCTTTTTAATTACTGATTTTAATAAAGATGTGTCTCTCTTCCATCATGAGTCTAGGTAATAATTTGTCATTTCTATTAATCTTTTAAAATATAGACTTATGGCATTGACTTTATTTTCTTTGCATTTTCTTTCCTTATCTTTAGCATCTCACGATTTATATTTTTTACTTAATTTTCTCTTATTTTCTAGTTAATTTATATCAAAATTTTACTCATTAATTTCAGATTTACTTTTTATAATATTGGGTTGGCCAAAAAGTTTGATTGTTGTTTTCTTTTCTGAAAGATGATATCACTGTGCATTAAAAAATATCAAAATTGGTGAATTGTTTTGTACCCATTTTAATATTGAAGTTGGAAGAAAATAAGCAACATTATTGATACATTATGCTTTATTGTCTCATTACAGGTAAAAACACAACTAATAGGCAAAATAATATTTGTGTAGTGTATGGAGAAGGTGCTGTGACTTATTAAATGTGTCAAAACTGGTTTTCAAAGCTTCATGCTAGAAATTTCTTGCTAGATGATGCTGCATGGTCAGGTAGACCTGTTGAAGTTGATAGCAATCAAATTGAGACATTAATTGTGAACAATCAATGTTATATCACAGAGAAAATGGCGATATACTCAAAATATCCAAATCAATAAATTTACTTGTGAACGTAAAAGTGTCTTTTATTTTATAAAAAACAAAACAAAACAAAACAAAAAACCTTTTTGGCTATCTCGATATAATAACTTAAAGCTCTAAATTTCTTTCCAAGCACTATTTTACCTGCACCCAACAAATTTGGTATTTTAAAAATTTTTGTTGAGTGTACAATATTTTTAATTTCACACGTGATTTTTCCTTATAGCCTTGCATTATTTAGGATAGCTTTGTTTAATGCCCACCTTTTGGAGGATTTTCTGGATACACTTCTGTTTTTAATTCACCTAAATTTGTCTCTAATCAAAAAATGTATTTTTCCTTTGTTGTTGCAGCTTTATTTTTTAATCTTCTTTTATTGTTATTCTCTTACAGTTGTTTCAGCTTTCTCTCATTGGCCCTCTTCCACCCATCGCCCCCCCACCCCCACCATCAATTCCCACACTTGTCTATGTCCATGGATCAATCATACATGTTTTTGTCTAGCCCCTCTCCCTTTTTCACCATTAGTTTTAATGATTTCAATCATTTTATATTTGTTTAGACTTCTTTTATGTATCAGTATATTATCTATCTCAGTGAATTTTCCATATTCACCTGAAAATGTTTTCTGTTTTTGTATTGTAGTGTTCTAGAAATGTAAATTAGAGTATGTTGGTTGGTACCATTTTAAGTCTTCCATTTTCTTAGTTTTTGTCTACTTGTTTTATCAATTTTTGAGAAAGATATAGTAAAATATCCAAATTTAATTGTTGAGTTTATTATTATGTTTTTAAATTCCTCAAGTTTTGCTTGATATATTTTGAATCTTTGTCATTAACAGCATATCTGTGATTGTTGTTTCTGCCTGATAAATTGACCCTTTTGTCATCATGAAATATTTCTATAATTCTATTTTTTATGAAGTCTGATACTAACATAGCCCTTTTAGCTTTTGTATGCTTATAATTTTCATATTATATCTTTTCCCAATCATGTAATTTTATTTATTTCTGTCTTTATATTTAAAATACATATTGTATACACAGCATAAGATTGTACCTATTTTATCTAGTTTGCCAATCTCTCTCATTTATTTGGAATAAATTAATGATTTACTTTTAATGTACTTATCAGTTTGGCTGGCTATTATCTATCATGCTGCCATTTGTTTTATTGTGTTTTGGTCCACCTTGTTGACCTGAAAATAAAATGTCATAGTGAGAGGCAACATTTATTTGAGATAAAAAATAATTAGCTATTTAGGAAGCACTTAGTCAGGCAGAAGTTTAAATAATGTTCTCATTAGGAAACAAAGGTAAGGGGTATTATGAGAAAGGAAAAAAATACATCAATAGAAGGAAGGCATTTTTATTGGCACATATAAACTAACAGAGTGACATTCATTCCAAGCAACTTTTAAAATTTTTTCAGTCCAGTAGTTGTAATATATGCTTTCTTGTTATCATTGTAAACAGTACTTTTGGACATAGTATTGTTGTAGACATAGTTTAAAACTTATATTTCCCCCTGTGAGACATGCAAGGCAGTTACAACTCCATTTTAAAGTGGCTCCATTAGTATTATTTTTTATACTCTGAAATTAGTAATATTTTTTCTTTTCTCAAGTTCTTTATTTATATTATTTCAGTATTTTTATGATTTAATTTTAACTCTACCATTGGTATATTAGCTATATGTTTTTGTCCCTTTATTTCATTGTTTCTCCTTTTCCTTGAAAGTTTATATTTAAAATATGTACGTTTAACTTATCACAATGTACATTCAGGCTTAGTGTTAGAATTTTACAAGTACATTTTTATTTTTCCATTATTTGCTGTGCTATTTCTGACATATAATTAATAATTACATATGTTATAAACATTTTGAAATAGTGCTATTGTTTTTATTTTAAATAGGCAGTTGTCTTTTTAAAGACTGAATATTGAAATAAAGGTTATTTGTTTTTTTCCTATGAATATGCCACTTCCAATGTTTTCACTCTTGTATATAAAGTTTTCATCTGGTATAATTTTCATTTCACATGAAGAGCTACTTTTAATATTTTTTTCTAGTCTAATGTTACTGGTGATGAATTATCTTACCATGAATACTTGGAAAAAACATTTTGTATTTGTTTTCAGTTTTGAACAATATTTTCACTTTGGTAAATTTCAAAGTGACAGGTTTTTACCACCACACTTTCAAGATATTCTTGCGTTGTCCTCTGGCCAGCAGTTTCTGAGAAGCCTGAGATTGTGTTTATTTGTGTTCCTCTGAATCAATATTTCTTCCTGTAAATGTCTGTAAGATTTTTTTTTATGATGATTTTGGGGGTAATTGGATTTACTTCTTTTGGTGTGATTTACTTTATATTCATGTTTACTGAATTTTTTTTTGCAGCATTTAATATATTCTTTATCTTATCATTTGTACTTTGAATTTCAGGAAAATATTTTCTTTTTATTTCTAATTAGCTTCCATTTATCTTCTCATTATGTGTATGTTTTTAAATTCTATAAGGAGTTAGTTATGGATGTAAGAAGTTTGGAATTCAGGACACCATCCAAACAAGTAAAAAAGAATGAACTAACTAAAAAATCAACAACTATTCTTGGATTTGTAAAAGAATCAAGGACATGGGGAAAAAACTGATATTCCATGATTGGAGAAACAGGTAAACACAGAGAGTTGCAGCTTGTCAGAGCTCAGACTCCCAAGAGAAGTTGACTATGGGGAGCAAAACTGAGTGGTAATCAATGAATTACTGACCGCTTAATGGTGGAAAAGACTGTGAGTTAAAAATTTCAGCAAACCCAGACATAAGGTGACATCCTGCATAATATTATAAAATGTACTTCTAGAAGCTCTACCAAGTTCCCACAGTAAATATTGAAGAAAAATTCCTTTGTGCTTCCAGAAGAGGAGGTGAAAAGGAAAGCCATAAAATTCTGTTCTTCTAAAGGTCTGCACTCAGGGAAAACTAGCTAACCAGAGCCTAACTGACCTAGGGAAAGAAGAATACTTAAATCCAGCCTACCTACTTCAGCCATTCATTGTTGTATAAAGAAGGAAGAAAACTGATAAACTCTTGGGAAGCTTACTGTACAGAAGCATAAGCTCACTAAAACACTGAGACCTAATCATACAACAATAGGATACGTTTGTTACTCCCCCACCTTGTTGCCACAGTACCCAGTACATTATCCTCCGCTATCAAGAAAATAACTACAAGTTATATCAAAAGGAAAAATATAATTTGAAGAGACAGAAAAAGCATCAGAAAAAGAAATTTCAGAATGTTGAGTCTAAGACTGGGCATTTAAAACGACTACTGAGGGCTCTAATGGCTAAAGTAGAGAGCATGTCATAACAGAAGAGCTGCTAAGTAGTGATATGGAGATATAAAAACCCTAAGATACAACCTAAAAGAAACTCTAGAGATAAAACACACTGTATCAGAAATGAAGAATGTCTTTGAGGGGCTCATTAGTAGACTCACCATGACTAAGTACAGAATCTTTGAGGTGAAAAATATATCAATAGAAACCTCCAAATAAAAAAAGTAAAGAAAACCAAGTCCAGAAGTACCCCACAGAATACGCAAGCACTGTGGGACAACTACAAAAGACATAACATACACATAATAGGAATACCAGAAGGAGAAAAAATAAAGAACCAGAAGAAATACTTTAAACAATAATAACAATTTCCCCAAATTAATGACAAACACTAAACCACACAGCCAAGAAGTTAAGAAAACACCAATAGAAATGCAAAACAAAGAACAGACCAAAAAACAAAGAAAACTTATGCCTAGATTTCCGGCCAAGATGGAGGCTTAGACCGACATGCTCGGTCTCCCTCTACAACTATAAAGGAATACAACTATCTCAAAACAAAAGATAACTAGAAATTCCAGAAAATAAAACTACATGGAAGCCCAACGTACAAAGATATAGACCAGCAGTGCTCATCGGACAGGTAGGAAGAGCGAAATTGGGCAGTGCTGTTTGTGGTAGCAGTGGGGACAGCAACAGGGGGAGCAGTCCCAGCTGCAGTGAAGCCCCAGCAGCTCGCGACCCCAACGCTGGGAAAGGCAGCCCCTGCATTGCTTTGGACGGTGAGGCCCAGAGGGCAGGAGGACAGATCCCAGTCTCCCAGCAGAGAACAATGGCAGGAATCCATCTTGGACCCCTGCCCCCACACAAAGCGCCACAGCACCGCAAAAAATGTTTCAGATCGCCACCGGTCGCCAGGTAGTGATGCCAAAGCACCACAGCGTGGCAAAAAAAGATAGCAGATCACAACAGGTGGCCAGGTTGTGACGAGTACATGGGCTCTGCCCCCTATAACCTGCCCAAGAAGCAAAGTAAAACATGAATCTGTCAAAATGAGGCAGACAACTATAGAAATCCCAGTAATGCAGCTCACCAGGCAGCAGATGAAGAATCTGACAGAGGAACAAATAAGAAACCTTTCAGAGCTATAGTCATTAGGTAGCTTACAGAATTAAAAAAAGATTTGGAACAAGACAAGAAAGAATTGAAAGCCACTCATACTGAAAAGAATGAAAACATGTATGAGACAAGTGGTAAGAAAATAAAATCCAGAGATCAAATCAACAAACTGGAACATAGGGAAGGAACAAACAGTCAACCAGTGCGCAAAGAGGAAACAGAAAACAAGAAAAGTGAGGAGAGGATCAGAAACATCTTGGACAGCTATAAGAGATTGAACATATGGATTATAGGATTGCCAGGGGGCGAGGAAGAAGAACTAGAAATTGAAAAATTATGTGAAAAAGTAATGAAGCAGAACTTCCCGAGCTTGGGGAAGGAAATAGACTTACAGGTCCAGGAAGCACAGAGAGTTCAAAAAAACTGGACCCAGGGAGAAATGCTCCAAGACACATTATAATCAAATTGTCAAACATTAAAGATAAAGAGAGAATCTTAAAAACAGCAAGAGAGAAGAAAAGAATCATGTACAAAGGGGTAACAATTAGACTATCAGCTGACTTCTCAAGGGAGACCCTGCAGGCAAGAAGAGACTGGCAAGAAATATTCAAAGTAATGAAAATCAAAAACCTACAACCACAAATACTCTATCCAGCGAAACTGTTATTCAGAATAGAAGGGCAGAGAAAGTGCTTCCAGGACAAAATAGAACTGAAAGAGTTCATTAGATCCAAACCACTATTATATGAGATGTGAAAGGGACTGGTTTAGAAAAAGGAGGATCAAAACTATGAACATTAAAATGAAAACTGCAGCACAAGAACCAAAAACAGAAGCTAGGGAATCAAAACAAAGACAATCTAAATAGGCAACGAGAGTGGAAAAAGAACCATAGGTATGGGGAACATATTGGGGGGAGGTCAGCAGAGAGGGGAAAGGGGGAAAGGGAGGGAGATGGTATAGGAATTAAGAAGCATAGTAGGAGGGAATGGAATAGACAGGAAGAGGTTGAGAAGAACTGTATGCACAACCAATGGGCATGGACTAAAAGGGGGGAACAACTGGAGGGAGGGGGGCCACCGGGTGGAGGGTAGCAGAGGGAAGGGAAATTGGGACAACTGTAACAGTATAATCAATAAAACATTTAAAAGAAAAAAAAAGAAAACCTATGCCTAAACATATAGTTTTTACTATAGAAAATTATTTAAAATAAAAAAATTATTCTGAGAAAAACCAAACACCTTACCTAAGGAGGACCAGAGATAAAAGTTATATCCAACTTGTCCTTAGAAACCATGTAAGTAAAAAGGCAGTGCAGCAAAATGTTTAAAGTGTTGATAGAAAAAACACCTACCTAAAATTTTTATACCCTGTAAAATTATCTTCAAAAGTGGAGAGGATGGCCCTGGCTGGAACAGCACAGAGTATTGGGCAATGTCCCAGAAACCAAAAAATCACAGATTTGATTCTCTGTCAGAGCATGTGCCTGAGTTCTGCATTCAGTCCTAGATGGGGTGTGTGCAAAAGGCAGCTGATCAATGTTTCTCTCCCACATTGATGTTTCTCTCACTCTACTTCACCCTCCACTATTATCTCTCTAAAATCAGTAAGCGTGTCCTCAGTTGAGAATTTTTTTTTAAGTATAGAGAATGACATCACCAAGTTGGCACAGTAGGAGACCCCAGGCTTGACCCCAAAATAAAGAGCAACAACTAGACAGCTTTCCAGGGTCAAAAATAACTCTGGGAGATCTCAAGGATCCACTTAAGAAGTTTTTGCATTATAAAGATAACCATCAAAAAGTGAAAATACCTACTGAATGGAAGAAGATATTCGCCAATGGTAAATAAGGGGTTAATGTCTAAAATATATAAGGAACTCATACAACTTAATGCCAAAACACAAACAATCCAGTTAAAAATGGGAAAATGACCTGTATAGACATTTCTGCATAGAGGACATTCAGATAACCAAAAAAAATATGAAATTATGTTCAGCTTACTAATCTAAGAAATGGAATTAAAACCTAAATGAGGTATTATTCTCCAACTATCAGAAGGCTATAATTAATAAATCAACAAATGACAAGTGTTGGTGAGGATGTGCAGCAAAGGGAAGCCTCATGCACTCTTCATGGGATTGAAAATTGGTGCAGCCACTCTGGAAAGTAGTATAAAGTTTCCTCAAAATATTAAAAATAAAAGTACCATATTACCCCAAAATTCTAGTATTAGGTATTTATCTGAAGAAATCCAAAGTACTGATTCAAAAAATTATATGCAACCCTTGCTCAGTCCTCTGAAGCATTATTTATACTAGATGAGATGTGGAACCTAAGTGTCCATCGAGAGATGAATAAATAAAGAAGATGTGGTGCATATATGCAATGGAATACTACTTGGCCATAGAAAGTGAACCTACAGGGTATTATACAAAGTGAAATAGACAGAGCAAGACAAATACCATATGATATCACTTCTATGTGGAATCTAAAAAGCAAATAAAAAACAAAACAAACAAAACCAATAGATACAGAAAACAAGCTGAATGCACCATATGAAAGGTGTGCTGGAAGATATGTTAAAAAAAGTAAAGTATTAACAATTACAAATTGCCTGTTATTAACAGTCACAGAAATGTAAATTACAGCATAGAGAATATTGTCAATAATATTGTAGTAACTATGAATGGTACCAGATGTGTACTATACTTATTGGGGTGATCACTTCACAAGATATAAGTGCCTAATCAATACACTGCAAACCAGAAACTATTATAATATTGCATGTCAACTGTAACTGAAAACTAATTTTTAAAAATCCCTTGTGAAGCACAATAAAGTGAAACACAATTTTAAAAATAGAAACTTCAGCAACAGTGTGGAGAAAGACATCTGAGAGCAACACCAGATAAAGATTTTTTTTTTTTTAATTTCAGTTTGCCTGCCTTGTTTCATTCCCTGGTCTATCACATGTCAGACCCAGGAGAAAACTTCCCATGCAAAAAAATGTTTTCCTCACTGGGCAAAAGAGAGCAGAGTGTATGATCAGCTTTCCCAGTCTTTTGGCTCACTGCAAAAAGGATCTGCTTTAATTTCACCCTAACCAGCAACTGGTATAGCTGATAGTTTTATAAATGTGTAGAAACAAGAGATGTCTACTAGTATTAGTCTGTGATAGGATCAACCATAGTTCCCAGTGACCAGCTCTGTAGACTATTCTAGTAGCCTTCATCAATGAAGACCTCAACAGACTTTCCAGACATTGCAGAGGCCTACAAGTAATATCACTGACCCCATTGCAACCCCAATAGATTGCTTCACAAAGGATTCCCAAGGCTTTTACAACTGAGAAAACTAAGTTCTCATAGCTGCTGCAGACCCTCTGCAGAGTTCACAGCTAAGGACCCCATGAGATTTTGCAATCTGACTTCAGCTGCATGAGTTCCTTTTGGCCTTTACCCCACTTTGCCCTACTGAAATCACCCCAACCAAAACTACCATAGATACCTCATACCCCAGGATTTAAACTGGCTGCCAGTCAGGTCCTAAATCGACACACACACTCATGATAACAGCACAGGCCCGCGTGACTGACCCTTACCATAGTTATTTCCTGCTACCAAACAAGTGTACATTAATGGCCTGGGTACCCATAGCTACTTGGGCCCCAGGGCTGACCCTAACTCCTGTCATTGGCCAACTCTAATGCACATGTTCACAGGTAGCTCCCTAAGTTTGCATCTACATGCCAGCAGCCTCAACTGTTGTCATTGGTCTTCAATGTTGTGTGCCTGCCCATGTCTAGCCCCTATAGCCACATAAGTTCATGCTTCCAGCTAAGACCCCTGAAGCTTCTGTGGGCTAGGATCCAGCTCCAATCCTGCCACTGACATATATGTCTGTATGAGTTCATAGCTAGACACTGCAGCTGCCACCTGCACATTGTAACCCCAACTATTGTCATGAGTGCCCACTGGGATGTTTATATTTACAGATAACCATTTCAGCCACATGAGTACACACTGACAATCAAGACACTACAGCTACCCATGAGCTAGAACCCCACCATTATTATAGGATTTCACTGCATCACACTCCTGTAGCTATTCTCTGAAGCCACATACCTACATCATGGGCTCTGACTCTGATCATAGACTTCACTGACATATTGTGTCTATGGGTGGTCCCTGAAGCTGCATAAGTGCATGCCAACAGCCCATGCCCCATTAGATTCTCAGGTACCCAATTATGCTCTGAAAATCATCACCAGTCCCCACTGTCATGCTTATGTCTACATTGGTCTCTATAGCCAAGCAAGTGAAAGAAACAGTCCAAGTTCACAAACTGTGCATGAGTCCATAGTTGGCCCAATGTTCTGCCAATATCCTAGGCTCTCACTACCACATATGTGCCTGCAGCCAACTTGCAGCCAGCCTCTGCATGTGAGCATGTCACACCACAGCTTCCAAAACTCTGGTCCCAGGTTGCTGGATCTAAAGGTACAGATGAAAACGATGACAGACCTTGAAGTGACAAAAAAAAAAAAAAAAAACAACAAAAAACAAAAAACCTGAAGCTTTTGCCACCAAAAAGCATGCACTGTCAATGCCATGAATCTCAGCTGCCATGAAACACCTTGTCTAACTGAACTGAGCACCTCCACACACCCTTATACTTGTTGCCTTGCACAAATACTCAGGGTCACAAGGCACTCCAACATCTCTCTACTACAGTTAAAATACTTTCCTTATCAAATAAAGTTAATAAAATATGGAAAAAGTAACTGAGTCTTCAAGTGCATTGACACCTAAACAAGGCAACAGGCACCCCAAAATTAATACCACTAAAGAAATATAATAAACCTCCAATAACTGAACCTAAAAAATAAAGATACACAAATTTCCTAACAAAGAATTTAAAATAGACTTCCAGCTAAGATGGAGGCCTAGACTGACATGCTCCATCTCCCTCCACAACTAAGGAGAAATACAGCTACTGTAAAACCAGAAATAATGAGAAGTTCCAGAAAATGAAGCTACATGGAAGTCCAACATATGAAGTTATAAAGAAGTGGTGCCCATCTGGATGCAAACGAGGGGCAAAGCCAGGGCGGAGAGGTCAAGCCATGCTGGTGGCGGCAATTGCGGCGGCAGTGGTGGGACGGCAGTAAGCACAGACACTCATATTTAAGGGGAGGGGAGAAGGACCTGGAAATCACCCACAACTGCAGACCAAACCAATCAGCTCACGATTCCAATGCCAGGGAAGACAGACTCCCATTGCCTTGGACTGTAAAGGCCGGAGGGGGTGGGGATGGAGAAGGAAGCTCCTGGTCTCTCAGCAGAAAGTAAATGGCAAGAAACCATCTTGAACCCCCTTCCCCACACAAAATGCCACAGTATGGTGTGAAGGGTTGCCCTGTAGTGACAAGTGCACAGGGCTCCGCCCCCATCGAGTAGAAAGTGTGATAGCCCCGCCCAAGAAGCAAAGGTAAACACAAAACTGTCAGGATGGCAGGGATCATGATAGAGATCCCAATCACCCAGTTTACCAGACAGCAAATATATGATCTAATAGACCAGCAGATAGGAAATCTTTCTGAGGCACAGTCAGAGCTTTGGTTATAAGAAAGTTTACAGAGCTAACAGCAGATCTTACACAAGACGGGGAAGGAATGAAGGCTAGTCCTGCTGAAATGAATGAAAACACATATGAAACAAGTGGTGAGGGAAGGAAAACCAGGGATCAAATCAACAAATTGGAACATAGGGAAGGGACAAACAGTCAACCAGTGAGAAAGAGGAAACAAAAAGTGAGGAAAATGAGGAGAGGCTCAGAAACCTTTGGGACAGCTATAAGCGGGCCAAACTCTAAATCATAGGGTTGCCAGAATGTAGAAGAAAAAAAACTAAAAATTGAAAAATTATGTGAAAAAATAATGAAGCAGAACTTCCTGAACTTGGGGAAGGAAATAGAATCACAGGTCCAGGAAGCACAGAAAGTTCAAAAAAACTAGACCCAGCGAGAACCACACCAAGATACATTATAATCAAAATGTCAAAAGTTAAGGATAAAGAGAGAATCTTAAAAGCAGCAAGAGGAGATGATTCCCTACAAAAGGGTCCCAATAAGACAATCAGCTGATTTCTCAAGGGAGATCCTGCAGGCAAGAAGGGACTGGCAAGAAATATTTAAAGGAATGAAAAGCAAAAACCTACAATCATGATTACTCTATCCAGCGAAGCTGTCATTCAGAATAGTAGGGCAGAGAAAGTGCTTCCAGGACAAAGTAAAATTGAAGTAGTTCATCAGATCCAAACCACTGTTCTACGAAATGTTAAAGGGACTTGTTTAGGATAAAGAGGATCAAAACTATGAACATTAAAAAGAAAACTCTATCACAACAACCAACAACAGAAGCTAGGAAACTGAAACAAAGGCAAACTAAGTAAGCAACAAGAGTGTGAAAAGGATTATAGGTATGGGGAACATTATGGGGAGAGGTCAGCAGGGAGGGGGAAGGGGAAAAGGGAGGGAGATGGTACAGGAATTAAGAAGCATAGTAGGAGGGAGTGGAGTAGATAGGAAGATGTTGAGAAGCACTATATGCATAACCAATGGGCATGAACTAATGGTGGGGGAAAACTGGAGGGTGGGGAGTAACTGGGTGGAGGGGAACAAAGGGAAAAGAAATTGGGACAATTGTAACAGCATAATCAATAAAGCTTATTTCTTTTTTAAAAAAGAAAATAAAAGCAAAACAGCCCTGGCTAGTGTTGCTCAGTGGATTGAGTGCTGGCCTGTGAACCAAAGAGTCACTGGTTTGACTCCCAGTCAGGGCACAGCCTGGATTGCAGGCCAGATCCCCAGTTGGGGGTGCATGAGGGGCAACCACACATTGATGTTTCTCTCCCTCTCTTCTCCACTTTCTAAAAATAAATCAATATAATCTTTAAAAAAAGAAGTTTAAAACTATGATCAATAAAATGGCGATAAATACATATCTATCAACAGTTGAATCTATAAAACAAACTAAGCAAAAAAGAAGAACAGAGGCAGAATCATAGCTATGGACAGCATTTTGATGGTTCCAAAATGGGGGGAGTTTTGGAGGAATGAGTGAGAAGGTGAGGGGATTAAGAAGTACAAATTGGTAGTTACAGAATAGCCATGGGGATGTAAAATATACTAGAGGAAATGGGGAAGCCATAGAACTCATACACATGGCCCAGAGACATGAACAATGGTGTGGGGATTGCCTAAGGGAGGGGGATTGCCTAAGGGAGTGGGATTGCTGGGTGGAGGAGGACAAAGGGGAAAAATAATAGCATAATAAATAATAAATAGCATAATAAATAAAATGTAATTAAAATAAAAAATCTAAAAACTGTAACAAAATGGCAGATATTAATTCCATTGATATCAATAATCACTTTGAACATCAATGGCATAAACATACCAATTAAATGACAAATATTGGTCAAGAGATCAAAAAATAAGACCCAACTATATGTGGCCTAAAGAAACACACTTTAAATATAAAGATAAATATCAATTAGAAGTAAATGAATGAAGAAAATATACCATTCTAAAATTAATCAAAAACAGCAATAATTATATGAACAGATTTCAGTAAGGACAGAGATGAGTTCAAGAACATTATATAATAAACATCTAAAAACTACTTCACCCAAAAGGAGCAAGATAGTGGATCAAAGCATAGTGGAATTAAATTAAAAATCCAAAACAAAAATATAATTGGAAAATTATCAATTGTGAGGAGATTAAACAATCAGTTTCTGAATGACATATGGGTCAAAGATAAAATATCAAAAGTAATTTTAAAGTATTTTAAAAAATAAAAATAAAAACACAACCTACTAAAATTTGTGCAATGCAGCAAAAAGCAGTGCTTAGTGGGAAATTTATAGCATTGACTGCATATATTAGAAAAAGAAAAGACCTAGAATCAATAGTCTAACTTTCCACTTGTGGAAACTAAAAAAAAACAAAAACAAAAACAAATTAAAGTCTGGGCAAGCAGAAGAAGAGAAATAGTAAATATTACACAAGAAATCATGAAATTAAAAATAGAAGCTAAAGAAAATCAATAAAACCAAGTACTGATTTTTTAGAAAGCAGAGAGAGGACACATTGCCAATGATGGGGGAAAAGAAAGGTAAGTTCTTGTGAACATTAAAAGGATAATAAAGAAATATTATGAACAACTTTATGCCAACAAATCTGAAAACCTATATGAAGTGGACAAAGTCCCTGAATGACACTATAGGCCAAAACTCACACAAGGAGAAATAAACAGTCTAAATAGACCTAAATCTATTAAGGAAGTTGAATCCATAATTAAAAACCTTCCAAAAGAGAAAGTGTCAGATGGGTGAATTCTATCAAATATTTAAGAAAAAAATTATATCTACAATGTCTTTAAGAGGATAAATACAAAAGGAATGCTTCCTAACTCATTCTCTGAGGCCAGTGAAACAAAAAACAGTCAAACTAATACATTACAAAAAAACAGGAAAACACATACCAAAATCTCTCAGCAAGTAGATGTGAATCCCTCAACAAAATATTAGCAAATTGAATCCACCAATGTAAAAAAAGTTATATATGATTTCAAGTGGGATTTATCCGAGGAATGTAAGGCTGATTCACCATTTGAAAATAAAGTAATGTAATCCATTACATTAATGAAATAAAATTTAAAATTACATGTCTAAAATAATTTTTTTTTACTCAGCAAGTAATTCATTCTCCAGAAATAATATACACTTTTATAGCAACTAAAGCTTAGAGTTTGGATTCACATCATTTAATACCTTTTATTGTTTATAGTTAGAGTGTTCTAGTTTGCTGAATTTTGATACAGATAATACATATATCTTACTTGTCTATTTTTGTAAGTAAAAATACCTTTTGTATGCAATATTATTTTAATATTTTGGATTGGTATTTAATTTTCCAATCACTACTACGTTAAGCATTTTAAAGTACAAAAATAAAATAAAATAAAGATGCTCTATTCTAAAATAAATAAAGTTATATGTAACCTTATGGTGGAGGTGCCACCCTAGGCTTGGTTGGAAGTTGCTCTGTCCAGCAGAGGCTTCGTGACCATGGTGGAACAAACTTTTACCCAGGATATTTTATTATGTCTGGGGGAAAAAAGGTGACTGGCTCTCTAGTGGAGACCAGCAACCAAACCTTCATCCCTCGTGTCTTTTATTGAGAAGGATACATACAAGAGATACAAGTTGTCATAAATTGTCTATTTTATTCAGGTATTTGACAATAACAGATAACATACACTAACTTGGGAATCACACTGACTGATTAGAGTCAAGGTCTATAAAACATTTGGACCAGGTGCAGGGTTTCATATAGTACCTGCTAAAGATAGCTTATACTACATTGCTGATAAAGAAAGCAGAGCAAGTTCTAAAGCACAATGAACTTAGTAAGCGTTCTTTGATCTAATTCCCATGGCAACCCTCTGAGTGGTTGACAGTTATGTTCCACACACAGCCTTATGTTGAGACTTAGAGACAAGCATGGCCAAGACGCTGGTGGCTTGTAATGCTCAGTCTGGGTCTACAATTTCTTAAATCACAAAGAGCAGTTGCCCACATAACCTTACCATATAATTCATGAATTTCACCCTTAGAAATTTACCCAAGAGGACTTCTGGCCAAGATGGAGGCCTAGAAAGACACATTGCATCTTCCTCCACAACTAAAAAGGAATACAACTACATCAAAACTAGAGACAAACAGAACTTCCAGAAAATTGAGCTGCATAGAAGTCTAACAAAGAAAGATATAAGGAAGAAATGTTACAGAAACAGGGGAGTCCAAAAATCACCAGAGTTTGTGGCTGGGGGATGGGGAGAAGGAAGCAGCTTTTAGAATGCCTCCATATGCCTGAGGCTGATGGTCGGTGTCTTTCATTATGTGAATTACTTTAATGCATCCAAAGCCTCAGGTGGATGGGAGGAGTCTTCAACCAGGTGATGGTATGGAAAGCACACAGAGCCTACATGGGGTTCTGCCAATGGTCAGAACTATTGGCAACACCCAGTGTGTCAGAGGACGCAGTCAGGGATATATAGGCAGCTGCGAACACTTTAGGCAGGGCACACTCGGGGGGACTCTGGTGGGCACGCTCTGGGGCTGTCTCCCTCGCTGGCGAGTGTTCACAGAGGTGCTCTGGAGAAGGAGAGGAGATCCACGCGGTTTACAGAAAGAAGACAGTTCGCAAGGAGGCTGAAAATCCAGGCGGCCCTGCATTGAGAGCTGGAGGACACCACAGCATAGAAAGGACCTCGCCAATCAGATTGCGTGATTGGCTGCTGCTGGTAATGCTGAACTGTGCCTAGGAGGCAGGGAAAGGGTGTTTCTGACCCCCCTAAAACTGGTTAGGTTTGGTAGAGGGGAGGCAAGGATATGTGTAACTGTTAAATAAGCAATTTTTCTTTCCACTCAAATATAATGTTCAGAGTTGTAATTTTGGCGGCGGGCAATCGGACCCCTAGCTAAAGGGCCCGTGGGTTTGTTTTCAACTGGAGCAGCCCAGGGGTTCTGTAACAATTTGGCACCCCAGATGGGACATTAATAAATTGCTCGTGGCTGGCCGACCCCGTTGGAAGACATCTTCTGAGGGCGCCGACCGCCTAAATACGCCTGGAGAGTGAAAAGAAAAAAAATGAGAAGGGGGTTGCCTAAGTGGTATATATGTTTTCTGGTCCTTGCCTCTCCCCAGGTAGAGGTGGTTTCTGTGGCACTGCCCTCTCCCGAGGTGGACACGGTTTCCACAACACCACCCACTCCACAGGTGGGAGTGGCTTCCGCAGTGCTCACCCCTTTGCAAATTCAAGGGACTTTTCTCGTACCACCCTTTTTGGTTCTGGCCTCTGAAGTGACTGCAAAGCCAATGACTCCACCCCTGCAGGAGGAGAAATGTGTCTCTCCCTCTAGAGCCTGCATGAAGGTTGTGAATTGAACACTGAGCCTCATAGGTATACTGCCATTTTGGGTAAGCCATGTGAGTGCTTTACCATGGTGGTAGAGTCACGTGGGTTTGCCACCATCTTGTGGGTGGCACTTATGGGTGCCGCCATCTTTAAAGATGCTGCATGTAATGGTACCATCTTTGAAGTGGGCAAAATGGTGGGTTAGGTATGCTCTTAAGGTGATGTGCTTTGTTTGTAAAATGGTATATGTCTAAACATTTAGGTCATTGCTGCATGACAGGTGTTTACAAGGTCTAAGCTTCAGAAAACTGCAGGATATCTCTACAAATCTAGGGAACTTTTAGCTGCCAGGTACTGAGTTTGAGTATAGTCCTTTACAGTGTGGAAAAGAACAAGAATTGGAAAATAAGTTATGGTTAAAATCTGAATGGGTAAATATATGGAAAGTCTGGAAATGTTGTATCATAAGTTTGTAAAAGTTTTTAAACCTGGGAAAAGGAAATCTCAACAACTTGTGGTCTTATTGTATGGTTACCATACCTCTGTATTGGCATTTAGCCTTGAGACCTATGAAAGGTCTAGAATTCTCAGACCTAGGAAGGGTCTGGAATTCTCTGTATTGGTATTGGCTATTGAGACCTATGAAAGGTCTAGAATTCTCAGACCTAGGAGAGGTCTGGAATTCTCTGTATTGGTACTGGCCATATATAGAAGGACAAGGATTTTCCTCCACGCTGTGTATTTTTCTCCTTACCTGATCCCTCCAGAATTTGGCAATTTTGAAGAATTAGGTAATGACATTAGCTTTCTTTGCATAAGACTAACAAGACCACTTGTTAATAGAGGTTTTTACCAAGACTTTGGCTGGAATGACATGCCTGAGGAAGGCATGCTTGGGCTCTGGTTGTCACCAGAAAGCCCTGCGGAACCAGACTTGACATTTGAAGCTAAGGAAAGCCCAGAAGAGAAAACCTGGCACCTTGGTTGGTTGTGCGGTTCATGGCAATCTTTCCAGGGAAGGAACGAAGGTTGCTTTCCTGAAAGGAGGCCGGAAGGAACCTTAAGGCATAATGGAAAACATGAAGGATTTGGGAAAGCAGATGCTTAAAGACAAGGCTGAATGGCAGGTGTGTGGCTCAGCTCCTGTGCCCTGACGGGCAAACTAAAAGTCAACATGAAGGTTCCTACTGTAAGTTCCAGCAAAGTAAACTTAAAGGTCATATGTGATCAATCACTGCTCTTGTTGTTTTTATGCAAATGAACAGGCTAAACTATAAAGGGACTTAATGCAGTCCCTTTACTGACAAGGTGGGTGATCTTAGGGAGAAAAATCAAGACTCAAAGAAAATCATAATGCTCAGTGGTAGACCATAAACTAGTGCAGCTAACTCTCCCTCAAGTTTATTTTGATTTAAAGGTTGTTTTCATTTAAAAGTTGGACCAGGCCTGTGACATTATAAAGGATGTTTTATTTATAAGCAAGAAGAATAGCAAGTGCCTTGCAACTGGAGGTCTTCCCAATTAGACAGTCTCGCAAATTTAGAGATTGTTTTGTGAATCGTGTTGTGTGACTTAACGTGTGTGTTTGTTTTTTGTTTTTTTCCTGTTTTCATAGGGCATAAACCTATGATCTCTACTGGAGTGATTATCCATATATATAGGCCTCACTTAAGAAGCCCATCTGCATTCCCACCTCCTGAGACTCAACGGCTTGGCTGAACTAAGTGGTTGAGTTGGCGAAGTATGGGGTGGTCTGTGGGCTTCACCTTAAAACTGGTCTGTCTTTTCTGTCATAGTGGTTTGGACAGAAAGGGCCCAGAGGTCTGAGAGGGGGGAAATCTTAAAGTATACCCCTGAGCCCAAGCTAAGTGAAGTGGGCAAAAGGACTTTGGACAGGTTTGACACGCCCTGCACACCTTCCTCCAAAGAAGCCATTTCTTTTTGTAATGTGAGGCATTGAGAGATAAATCCCTGCTTTTTTTGTCATCTAATGATTATGGTTTTAATGATGTCTTTTGTATATAGTGGTTGTAGGTTGAATTGTGTTTGTTTTTTTTTTAACCCTGTTGCCTTTTAAATCTGTTGCCTCCAGAATACGACAAGGATGCCAGCTTGTCCAGCAGTGCCAGCCCTTGGAAACTAAGCATACCGCTACCCAGAAACAGCCAACTGACCTGGACTCTGCAAGATCTTTCCCCAGGTGGAAAGGCCACCCTCCCCTACATCCCCACTCTTATTAGGGATCTCTAGACCCAAGGGTAGGTAGGACGACGACCACATCCAGCAGGAAGGAGTTAGAAGAGCATGAGACCTTCACCCATTGTCCTTTCTAAGATTATAAAGGGTCTAAGTCTGAGAGGGGGAAACTGTTAAGAAAACAGTGGAGTCCAAAAATCCCTGGAGTTTGTGGCTGGGTGATGGGGAGAAGGAAGCAGCTTTCAGAATGCCTCCACATGCCTGAGGCTGATGGCCGGTGTCTTTCATTATGTGAATTACTTTAATGCATCCAAAGCCTCAGGTGGATGGAAGGAGTCTTCAACCAGGTGATGGTATGGAAAGCACACAGAGCCTACATGGGGTTCTGCCAATGGTCAGAACTATTGACAACACCCACTGCATCAGAGGACGCAGTCAGGGATATATAGGCAGCTGTGAACACTTTAGGGGGGGCATGCTCGGGCGCATGCTGGGGAGCACACTCTGGGGCTGTCTCCCTCGCTGGTGAGTGTTTGCAGAGGTGCTCTGGAGAAGGAGAGGAGATCCACGCGGTTTACAGAAAGAAGACAGTTCGCAAGGAGGCTGAAAATCCAGGCGGCCCTGCATTCAGAGCTGGAGGGCACCACAGCACAGAAAGGACCTCGCCAATCAGATTGCGTGATTGGCTGCTGCTGGTAATGCTGAACTGTGCCTAGGAGGCAGGGAAAGGGTTTTTCTGAAACCCCTAAAACTGGTTAGGTTTGGTAGAGGGGAGGCGAGGATATGTGTAACTGTTAAATAAGCAATTTTTCTTTTCACTCAAATATAATGTTCAGAGTTGTAATTTTGGCGGCGGGCAATCGGACCCCTAGCTAAAGGGCCATGGGTTTGTTTTCAATTGGAGCAGCCCAGGGTTTCTGTAACAAACACTAATTCAGACAGGTAGAAGGGGCAGAGCCAGGGCAGAAAGGACTCAGTGTTGTGGCAGCAGCAGTGGCAGAAGTGGCAACAGCGGCAGCAGTGGCAACAGTGGCAACAGAGGCAGAATGGCAGAAAGTGCATGAAACATTTAAAAGTTTAGAGGGACAGCTGTGGAGCAGACCACACAGCTCATGGTTCCAGCACCAGGGAAAATAAAGCCTCGTTGCTTCTGACTATGAAAACGAGTGGGGGTTGGGCAAAGGCAGAAACTGTCAGTCTCTCAGCAGAATCTGCTTGTTTAAAGGGCCCTCATGGTCCTAAAATTTCTGCAGTCCCACCTACTCTGGGAACAATGGCCAGGGCAACAGCTAGAGTGGCGCCAGTCTCATTTAGAAGCAAGAGAAATGCCTGGAAAATGAGCGAGTGCTGAGCAAGTGGCATTGTTCCCTGTCTGATCCCTCCCCCACCCTATACTGACTAATACCCAAGGCTCCACCCTTTACAACATAACAGGTGCAACACGGAGGCAAACAAACACAGGAGCCTGTCAAGATGAGTAGACAGAGAACTATGGACCAAGAGGAGGAATGGGTCAAGGTTGCATGAGAGAACTAAGTGATGGGGAGGTAGCCAACTTAACAGACAAAGAGATAGCCAACCTAACAGACACAGAATTCAAAACACTGGTGATAAAGATGCTCACAGACTTGACAGACATTCTTAAGTATGGCAAACACATAAAGAAAGAAGTGAAGGCTATGCTAAACAAAACGAAGGAATATCCACATAAAAGCAATGGTGAAGAGAAGGAAACCAGGGTTCAAATCAATGACTTGAAACATAAGGAAGAACAAAAACAGTCGACCAGTACAAAATGAGAAAACAAAAATTGAAAAAAACAAGGAGAGGCTCAGGAACCTCTGGGACTACTTTAAATATGCCAACATCCAAATCATAGGGGTGACAGAAAAAAATGAAAAGCAATAAATTGAAAGGTTATTTGAAAAAATAGTGAAAGAAAACTTCCCAAATTTGGTGAGGAAATAGACATACAAGTCCAGAGAGCCCAGAGAGTCCCAAAGAAACTAGACCCAAAGAGGACCACACCAAGACACATCATGATTAAAATGTCAAAGGTTAAACGTAAAGAGAGAATCTTAAAAGTAACAAGAGAAAAGCAGAGAGTTACCTACAGAGGGGTGCCTATAAGACTATCAGCTGATTTCTCAAAAGAAACTTTGCAGGCAAGAAGAGACTGGCAATCAGTATTCAATATGGGGAAAAGCAAGGACCTACAACCAAGATTACTCTATCCAGCAAAGCTATAATTTAGAATGGAAGGGCAGATGAAGTGCTCCCCAGATAAGGTAAAGCTAAAAGAGTTCATTATCACAAAGCCATTATTGTATGAGATGTTAAAGGGATTTATTTAAGAAAAAGAAGATCAAAACTATGAACATTAAAATGACAACAAACTCACAATTATCAACAACTGAATCTAAAAAATAAAAACCAAATCCAACTAAGCAAGCCAGAATAGGAACAGAATCGTAGGTATAGGGATCATTTGGAGGGTGATCAGCTGGGCGGGGAAGGAGGAGATGAGGTAATGGTGCAGGGATCAAGAATAATAATTGGTTGTTACAAAATAGACAGGGGGATGTTAAGAATAATATAGAAAAGGATGAAGTCAAAGAACTTAAATGCATGACCCATGGGCATGAACTAAGGGGGGTTGGGATTGCTGGGGGAAGGGAAGTACTGGACAGAGGGGAGCAAAAGGGAAAAAATTGGGACTACTGTAACAACATAATAAAATATACTTAAAAATTTTTTTAAATAAAAATGGAACTATCGCATGGCCCAGTGATTTCACTTATGGGAATATATCTGAAGAAACTTAAAACACTTATTTAGAAGAATATATGCACCCCTATGTCCATTGCATCATTATTTACAATAGCCAGGATTTGGAAGCAGCCCAAGTACCCATCATTAGATGAGTGGATAAAAAAGCTGAGTACATTTACACAATGAAATAATACTCAGCTGTAAAAAAGAAGGAAATCTCACCTTTTGTGACAGCATGGATAGAAATGATTATTATGCTAACTTAAATAAGCCAGAGAAGACAAATACCATATGATTTCACTTACAGGTGGAATCTAAGTAACAAAGTAAACAAAGAAAATTGCAACAGACTCATAGAGACAGAGAACAGACTGACAGCTTTCAGACGGGAGAGGGGATGGGGACCTCGGTGAAACAGGTGGAAGGGTTAGGGAAAAAACCCTCATAGAGTATCAACAGTATGGTGATTACTAGATGGGAAGAGGGGTGAGGGTAGATAGAAAAGGGTAAAAGGGGGAAAAATGGTGATAGAAGGAGACTTGTCTTGGGGCGACGCACACCAATATGATATACCGATAATGTATTATGGAGTTATACACCTGAAGCCTATATAATTTTATTAACCAATGCCACACCAATAAAAAGAAAATAAAAATGTACCAAAGTTTTTAAGAATACCTAATCAAAGAAGGTAAATAGATGGTAAATAATCATGAGAATGAGATCAACATCACACGTGGTCAGGGAAATACAATGTAAAACAGCAATGAGATACCCCAGAGATAATTAGATATCCTCACTGTGTTTATTAAAATGGTCAAAATCCAAAACTTGAAAACACCAAATACTGATGAGTATGTGGACAGAAACTCTCATTCATTGCTGGTAGGAATGCAAGATAGCGTAGCCATTTTGGAAGATAGTTTGACTTATTTTCACACAATCCAGCAATCATGCTTCTTGATATGTACCCAAAAGAACGGAAAATGTATACCCTCACAACAATCTGCACACAGATGTTTATACAAGCTTTATTCATAATTGCTAAAACTTAGAAGAAACCAAGATGTCCTTCAGTAGGTGAATATATATATATATAAAATGTGGTAAATCCAGACAATGGGCTATTGTTTGGTGCTAAAATTAAATAAGTTATCAAGACATGAAGGGACCTTAAATGCATATTACTAAGTGAAAGAAGCCAATCTGAAAAATTAAGCTATATAATTTTAACTGTAGGACATCCTGAAAAAGACAAAAATATAGAGACAGTAAAAAGATAAGTGGTTGAGTTAAGAGGACAGGTATGATTAGGTGGAGCACAGAGAATTTTTAGAGCAGTGAAAATATGCTGTTTGATGCCATAATGATGTATTCATGGCATTATGCATTTATTCAGCCCCACAGAATGTACAACAATATGAGTCAGTCATAATGTAAACTATGGCTTTGGGTGATTATAAAGTGTATAGGTTCATTAGTTTTAACAAATATATCACTCTGGTGGGGTTGTTTTTAATAGGGAAGGTATGTATGTGCTGGGGCAAGTGGTATATGAGAAACCTGTACCTCCCTTTGAATTTTTCTGTAAACCTCAAACTGTTCTAAAAGGTTTTTTAAATCTATAAACATTATAATACATATAATAGCTGTTTTAAGTTTTTTCATCTGCTAATTTCATCACCTCTAGCATTTATGGGCCTGTTTCTAATGACTGAATGTTTACTTAGTTGTGTCACAATTTGCTGCATCTTTGTATGTCTAATAATTTTAAATGGGGTGTTAGGTATTATGTTATTATATGACTTTAAAGAGTGCTTAAGTTTTTTTAACAAGAGAATTAAGTTATTTTGTATTAGGTTGATTCATTTGTGACCTGTTTTAACCTTTGTTAAGGTGGGTCTACTGTGACCTTTAGACTAGTATTATTTTACCATACTACTTAGCCTTACTACAAATAAGTGACATTTTTTAGATTTCTAATGATTATTTGGTGTCTTTAGTGTGTTTTATCTTGTCTAGCCAGACAGAATTCAAACATCTCCCAATCCTGTATGAACTCTGGGAATGATTTACTTTGAAACTACTCAGAAACTATTCTTTCCTGACCTCATGAAATTGTTACCTATTCATGTGCAGATTAGGATCCAGCCAGATATTCAGGAACATCCATGAAAATTTTTGAAGTTTTTTCTGAGTATCTCTCTTGGTTAGTACTCTGCCCCCCAAATGCCATTCCACCTGAACTTCCCTGGACTTTGTTCTCTGTCCACTCAACTCAACAAGATTCTTCTGCTCTGTGTATGTTCCCCTCCCTGGGTGGTGGTCCCTAAAAATGCCTTCTTTATAAATCTGGGCATTCTGAGGGATGACCCCACTGGTTTTCATATCTCTGAGATCACAGCCATATACCACTTGATAGTTTTCTTGTGTGTGTGTGTGTGTGTGTGTTTGACAGACAAGTAAATCTGATCCTGCTTACTATTTCATGACCCAAAGCAGAAAAATATGCTGAGGATATCTGGAATTAATTAATGCATAAATAAATTAATGACAATTTTATGGTTAGTATTTTATTTTTATTTTTTTATTGTTTTTTGAGGTTTCAGTATTTTATTCAAGTTTTATTTTAAGTGATGTTAATTACAATTAACAAATTGTAATTTGTTAATTACAGTGTGTTTGACAGACAAGTAAATCTGATCCTGCTTACTATTTCATGACCCAAAGCAGAAAAATATGCTGAGGATATCTGGAATTAATTAATGCATAAATAAATTAATGACAATTTTATGGTTAGTATTTTATTTTTATTTTTTTATTGTTTTTTGAGGTTTCAGTATTTTATTCAAGTTTTATTTTAAGTGATGTTAATTACAGCATTTGAAAGGGATGATCTAATTCCACACAATGGAAGACTCTACGATGTACCCATTAAACTGCTAGAAAATAAACTGAGTGGCGAGAATACAACAGAAGTCTAATTTAGGTTCCGAGTGTTGTCACCATGTGCTTACAGTCACAGAGACTCTTCCCAGCTTGCAGCTGGAGCTCTTAGAAGCTATTTCATACTCTGGTGCAAGGGCAAAAAACCACAACGTGAGAGGGAATTAGTCCTGAATTATTGGCTTGATCATATCCACCTTTTCCACCCCAAAATGGCACAAAAGAAACATCTACCACACCCTGCAAACTACTTTTGGTGTAAAAGAGGTGATGGACTGGGGTGGAAACAGGTCGTGAAGATCTGTCTTAAAAAAGTCCCTTCAGATGAGTTTGTACACACCATCAAACAGTGAATCTCTCTCAGTTAGGGTAGGAAGTCAAGGTTCAATTCTCAGGAAGTCACAATTTCATTCATTGAAGCAATACAAATTTACAAAGTGCTTACAAATCTCAGCTTCCACTTGCAGCCATTTCTAGATAAAAAAAGAAACCTGACATCTCTAGAGGGGCTGCCAAGGCCCCCCAAGTCTACAGCTGAAAGGACCTTTTTTGGAATCGGGTTTCTTCTGTACCTCTGAAAGGGTAACACCTTAAAGCTGAATCATCTTTAAACCTGGAGTTCTAACATGATATTTAGCAATACTTGCATCCCAGACATACAACATTAAAAGGTACACTACATTCTGCAGGTAGCTACGCTGCAAAATAGTTTAAAATTAAATGGTTGTACATCTTCATTTATGCTTGAAATTCCAGTCCTAGACCAAGCTTGTGGCCACCCGCATTGACATTCTTGCCATCCAGCAGTGCTGACAGTGTCAGTTTGATACCTGGCTTTAGTGTCTGAGTGTATCTGAGCCCAATCAGGCTGGAGTTGTTCACTTTAGCCGAGAAGCAGGCATCGAGGTCGATCTGATACTTGGCTGCTATTCCGATGCGAGTGTAACTGTTTCCTGCCGTCCAGGCGAGATTGACAGCAGTCTCCAACTTCTTGTTCACCTTCTGATAAATGGAGCCACCAAACTCCGTCCCGTTGTTTACATTGGTGTGAAGCTGGAATTCATCCGTCTTGTAGCCAACCGCAAAGTTGCTCTGGGTCACTCGAGACTTTGCGGTCTCAAATTCATCTGGTAGCCTGCCAGCCAGCCCTCATAACCCAGCACCAGAGCACCTCGGATTGAAGGCCCGGCAATGTCGAAATCCACGTCGCAGCCCAGATTGACGTGCTCCCGTTTGTACCCTGTCTTGATTTTAGCATTCTTTTTCCCAGTGTTTGGTGAGAAGGATGAATCGAAGGTCAGCTTCAGTCCACGTGCAAGCTGGTCTTCCACCGTGATCTCAGTAACCAGCGTGTTGTCAGTGTTCCACTTCTCCGTGAACGTCAGGCCATACTCGATCCACCTGTACTTGGTTTCCAGGCTGCCCGTCACTTTGGTGGTCTCGGTGTTGGCTGAACCTGAGCTCGTAAATTCCAGTCCATTCTCAGATTTTGTTTTCAACTCGAGTTTTATTAAGCCAAATCCATAGCCCTTGGTGAAGACATCCCTGGCGGATTTGCCAAGATCAATATACGTGGGAGGCACAGCCATGTTCTGCTCAGAGAAGGTGACGGAGGGCTCAGCGGCAGCTACGGTGGGGACTTATGGTTAGTATTTTAAATGTTGATGAGCTACCCACTTGAAAACAATCAACATGCAATTAAATATCTGACAGTTTGTGATATTGATATATATAAGAGATTTATTTTCATGGACCTGAAAATTTATGTCTGAGGAGTAGAAGTCAGAATAATTATTCTCAAGTAATAGATATATTAAATACTCATAAATTGCTGAGTATCAATGAATGAGTAGAAGTGAACAAATAGTGACTACATTTTATGAATTAAATTTTATAAATTTTGCCAGAAGATTTGCATATGCTGATGGAGAAATAGCAGTTTAAAGAAAAATGACTGCCCTATTATAAATCATTCAAATTAGTAGTTATTTGTATTTCTCATCTAATATTACAGAATCCTTATGTATATCCTAGAATTCATTCCCAGTTTTTATGAATATATTATTTAGGAGCTTAACCAACATGAATAAACTGTGATGAGCTAAAAATGTATTTAAGCTCACAGAACTCAAGTGATATAGACATTATATATATATATATATGAATAGCTTTGGGTAGCTATTACATGTGAATGTTCAGATATAGGATGAAAATGTAGTAACCAACAACTAAAAATAAATGACCTCTTTTTATCTGTTGATCTTATCTTTTTATTATTAATATAAATTTATAATCTATTAGTGTCAGAAGTTTTCTTACAGAGTAGATAGTATTTATTATCAGAATGAAAATCAATTCCAAAGTAGATTAAATAGCTAAAGAGATCATGTACTAAGTTAGTGGCAGCACCAGAACTAGGTAGGACTCAATCATTCTGACTTCCTGTCTAGCTCTCTTCCATGAGTAAACATGTGCCAACAACTAGCTGCCTGTTCACTAAATGTTTCTTATTCTTCCTGACCACAAAATTCAACTAAATCCCCAACCTTACTTGAAGTTAGGTAGCTTCATCTGTCCTTATGGCCTGCATATTAAATTCCCCCACAGCAAATTGTATTCTTTCTCTCTGTGTTGGTATCTTTGAAATGAATATAAACCTAGAAACTACATATTGGAATGGCAGAGCTTCTGTTAGTCCATACCCTGCATAACTGTGAGCATCTTCTCCCTTCTACCACCTTCATTTGAACTCTGTATAAATAATAAATACATTTATATTGTCTTGTCACTGAGATTAAAGGAATTATCTTTCAAAGCAGCAACTGTTTCCTTAGTTAATAAAGGTCTATAACCTTGTGTAAAATAATAACCTGAGACATATTTTAATAGTTAAGAATACAAGCCACGGGGAAAATGGGTATGAAGAATAGTACATTCCAAAGTTACTCTCTTCTCCACATTCCCTTTGTGCCTTGTGTGAATCTATCTCAATCATAAGGGAGAGAGACTGGCTCAGGCAGGGATGGTTTCTTTACAACCTGGGGTAGAACTGATCATCTCTATTCAATGTGCAGAGATGCTGAAACTGGAATAGAGCTAAGTTCAAAGCAACACAGGAAAGCATAATTTTGTATTTAGGGCAAGAAGTTCTAGGAATAGACAAGTGCAAGCAAAAGTGTGAATGTGGGGTACAATAACCTTTTTTTTTTATTTAAGGTATCAGGCTCTTAAATTTTTCTTTATGAGCCACCCAGGACATGGTATACAGTTCAATTTGTTTCCTTCACCTTAATTTAGAGAGAAGACATCCATAACATATTTCTTGATGGTCATGGTCATAACAGTACCTCTCTTCTTCTGAAAATAACCTCTGAGATCAAGTATTCACCATTTTTTCCTGTAAGAAAATTGACCATCCATTCCCATTAGCAAACCATTCCTGGTCAGTCAACATCACCTACAGAAGCCACTTAAGACAAACTGCGGAACTGGATGTTGTGCACTGGGCCACCATGTCAATTTTTCCTTGTATTACAATTTGCTCACCTAATTTTATTGTTTCTCTGAACACAGCCATCTATCTGTGTTCACTGACTGGTCTAGATTTACACAGGTTATTTGAAAGATAAAGGTCAGATATACACCACATTGCTAGAACCACACTTATTAAGCACAGGTCCCCCATTCCCCACCCCCACCTGCTCACTGACTTTCAGCATCGTCAGTGTCATCTGGAACCAGAGGGCTATAAATTCAGTGTGGCAGAACATGAAAGGAGAGCAAAGGATAAAGTCACTGATCAGTGATAGAGGATGCCAAGTTCAACCTTATTAGCCTTTGAAAAACCACAGTGCACTTTTAAAACAATATCTAAACCTCATTATATAGAGAGAGCCTAGACAGTCCAATTGCTGCTGGTTTTAGTCAGAGGATGACAAAGAGGCAAGTAGATATGGCTTGGAAATGAAGATGAAGTCCTTCTTCAAGGGGATTTGCTGCTGGCTGAGATTTCAGCATATAACATTTTAAAAAATATTTCTTCATTCTCTGTCTTGAAGCCTTGCTAATTTTATACCAGCATTCTTCAGACTTTGATATTTTTTGAGTCATGTATATGTATTTATACAAGGCATCCTCAAGAAAGAAACTATATATAGCTCCCATGCTAAGAAGGGGCCAGCTTGTTCCCCCCTAGTTTCATCAAACTCTAATTTTGATGATGCCCTTTGGGGCAGTATCTTTAGAGGAGGCCAACAACATAAAAAACTGGGACACATCCCAGGATGCAGAATCTATAAGATATGACTGGTCTTCTGCAATTACTATTAGGATGATTAGGTTATTTTTCTTGATTAATATTGTGGGAAGTGGCAAGCTATTCAAAGGGCAGGGGTGAGAATGTTGGGAGGCCCTGAGGGCTGACTCTTATCACAAAGTCCAAAAGGCTGGAGTGAACTAATGAGGTTAAAACAAGATATCAACAGGCAACTTAATGAAGGTAGGTCACAAGAATGATTCTTGAGAAGACCAGAGCATGACTTGCAGTATGCTTTAGCTGGCAAGCCAATAGTGCACATTAAAATGAGTAGGTGAGGAGATCCTGGAAATGCAATTTTTACAAAGAAATAAAAATTAATTGCATCTAGCACTTGAGTCTGTTTTGTCTCATATATTGTATAAGCTTTTATACTAGTTAAAGAGAGTACTGAAAAACAAGAAAATTTTGATCTGTCTGAATATAGGATACTGTGAGGGAAACTAAAAGAGGCAAAAGAAAGCCATCAGGGTAAAAAGAATAGAAAAAAATAATAAACAAGCTTAAAGTATACTGCATATTTGGCCATTAGAAGCAGAGCAGGAGGAGCTAGAAGCTTAAAATTAATAAACTCAAAGATCAGAAGAAAGCTCTAGTGCCATGTTCAGAGTACAGTATTCCCTCACTTATTGCAGATATTACTTTCTAGACCCTCCCGCCCCCCGCGATAGGTGAAAATCCGCGAAGTAGGAACTTTACATTTATTTTAGTATTTATATATATTTTAAGGCTTTATAAACCCTTCCCACACACTTATAACCCATTACCAGTCCCTTATTAGCCTTTCCCACTCCCTCATGAACTTTTTCCACACTTTTATAAACACTACTTATGTTCTTAAACAAATTCTACACTTTTAAACCTAGGTAACTTTAACAGCATATGTATACAGTACCGCAAAATCCCGCGATATAGCGAAAATTCTGCGATAAACAATTTAATATTTTAATAAGTCCCGTGATACAGTGAGGCTGCGATAAGTGAACTGATATAGAGAGGGACTTCTGTATTGAATCAAAGTCTTGCTACTGAAAGCCGAGTCCAGAACCAGTAACATCTGCATCTCCTGGGAGTTAATTGAAGAAACAGACGTTTAGGCCCCACCCTGCTTACTGAATCAGACTCCACATATTAAGAAATGATTAATAGGCTATAAGTTTTTGGAAGCACTGCATTCAAGATCTACATCAAGATTTCATTTTTTTATGACTGAGTAATATTCCATTGCATATTTGTACCATATCTTCTTGATCCATTCATCTGTCACAACACTTAGGTTGCTTTCGTATCTTAGCTATTTTAAATAACGCTGCAATAAACAGAGGTGCATATGTCTTTTGTTTTTGATTTCTTCAGATAAATGTCCAGCAGTGGAATTTCTGGGTCACATGGTAGTTTTATTTTTAGTTATTTTGTGGAAACTCCATATGTTTTACACAGTGGCTGCATCAATTTGCATTCCCACAAACAGTGCAAGAGAGTTGCCTTTTCTCCACATCCTTGTCAACATTTATTTGTTGATTTATTGATGATAGCTACTCTGATGAGTTTGAGTGGTGATATCTCATTGCAGTTTTAGTTTGCATTTCCCTGATTCCATGGATGGACCTAAAGGGTATCATGCTAAGTGAAACAGACTAAAACAAATACCATATGATTTCACTTTTATGTGGAATCTAAAAAACAAATGAACAAACAAAACAGAAACAAACTCATAGATACAGAGAACCAATTGATGGTTACCAGATGAGGGGGAGATGAGGAGTGGGTAAAAAAAAATGAAGCGATTAAGAATACAAATTACCAGTTATAAAAGTAGTCATAAGGATGTAAAGTGCAGCATAGGGAATAGTCAATAATATTGTATTAACTATATATGGTGCTATGTGGGTACCAGACTTACCAGGGTGATTACTTCTGAAAGTATATACATTTCAATCACTATGTTGTACACACAAAACTAATATAATATTGTGTGTCAACTGTAATTGAAATTTTTTTAAATTTAAAATAAGAAAAAAATAAATTAAAAATATATGCATCAGAAAAGTCAAAACACATAGCAACCCCTGAGTAAGGGGATGTAGCAACCTCTGCTTCTAGGCTAAAAGTCTAAACTTTCTTTGAAGAAAATGAGCTGCCTGCCAGGCTGAGTTGGGCATGAGAAAGAAGTGGGGTAGCCCCAACAATTGACAAAGAGGGAAACCAGGGAAGGTGGTTTTGCTCAGGAGGAGATTCATTCAGACCACACGCCTTGGTCTCAGAATCCTGCTCTGCCTGCTTTTGATCCACACTAGAAGCGAATTTGTGTTGTTTGCATGCCCCAATACCTGATAAGAAATTACAGGTGTCAAACAGAACTACCCTACTCCTGAGAAAATCAGCCACCTTCACCAGCTCACCCAGCTCTTCATTTATAACTATAAACAGACAACCAAAAACATCAAGCATGTGAATAAAACAAAGGTCATAAAGAAATTCAATGAAACTATTTAACAGGTAATGTGGCATGGGCTCTAACCCTTGAAAACATGTACTAGCCATAAACATTCAGAATTACCACACGAGATCCAAAAAGCAGAGTGTCATTTATGAACCTCAGAGAGAACAACCAAAATCAGTGCTTGTCAGCCACAGAGAGGAATTGCCCAAATTGCTGATGAAAACACAACTTGCTGGACCTTGCTCCAGAGATTCTGTTTCAGTGGGTCTAAGGCAGGGCTGGACAATTAATTTCTAATGAGGTCCCAGGTGCTGCTGATACTGCTGGTTCATGGCCATACTTTGAGAAGTACTGGCCAAGATGATCAAGCAGAACAATCAAACTGGGAATAAAATAAGGAATTATTCAGATAATAAATGAACAATTCTAGGTGTGAGAATCAAAAATGTGTCCAGACATTGCTGAAATTCTCCAGGGAGACAAGGCATACATTGCCCCCAGTTGAGAACCACTGACTTAATCTAATCACTTGTAAGAATAAAGGAGCTATATTATCCATTTAGACCAGTGGTTCTCAAACTCTAGCATGTTTCAGAATCACCTAAAGGGCTTGTTAAAACACGGATTATGATCTCAGCCCCAGAGTTTCTGGTTTCCAGGTGATGCTAATACAGTGGGTCTATGCACTACAGTTTGAGAAACAGTGGTTTCCAGGGCTTAAACCAATCCATTTTTACCCCCTGTAGCTGGAGATGGGATTTCCATCCTGAAAGTAAGTGGATTCAAAGTGGACAGCTCTGTATATCTGTGTTCTGTTTAAAAATTAAAAGTGGGGAATGAATATTATTAGGGAAAAAATCAACAAGTTCTGCTACTATTCACAGTCTGGCCAGTGGATCTTAAGGGTCAGTAGTAGTCTGAAGCATAAGAGAAAGATATCAGGGCCAAAGCAATGATTGTGTGAGGTAGGACCCTTCCAGGAAGCCCTACTGCAGAAATCTGTGAGGTTGAGCTTGGGGAATAGAGTTTAGGGTTAAGACATCTCTCTGCCTTTCACTCTGTGCCCCAATCAAGCACATCAGCTTCCTTAAAACTTAGGCTTTTACCACATTTAGCAGCCCCAAGTAAGACAGAAGTTGGGGGCAGAGAGATCTGCGAGCTTGCCAGGGATGATGACAAGTTCATCATTCCACTCAGAGTACATGGAAGAGAGGAGGGTAAAGAATGAGGGATCACATCACAGCTACCTTTTAATACAGTCAGGCTTACCAATTATAAAATATTGTCTGCTATAAGTTCTGGAACTTTAATAAGATTATGCTTCCTACATATTCTTCTGTATGTAGAATGGGAGCAGGTGGGTCATAGTGATGGTTACAAAGGAAGTACACAGAACAGATTTAGCACAGAGAGGAGAAAAAGCATTCCCTCCCATAGTAACAAGTCTCATCCTCTGTCACAGAAGGTCTCTGCCTCAAAATGATCTCTATAATGCTAAGCCAGACCTCACTTTCCTTTGTGGCCCACCTTAAGTTCTATCTGTTTTATACCAGTCTCCCACCCAACTTCATTCCTATATCATCTTGTTCTTTTCTAATTCTTTTGTATTTTAATTCTGTGCTGTCTTTCACTGTGCCATCATTTTTTAAGGTGGTAAGATAAAACTACACAACTATATGTAAACTCTTCCAGGAGTACAGCAGGGATATTTTTCTGTTTGCTTCTTGCTTGCCAGGCCAGTGTACTATCTTCTAATATCCACATTCATTCCTACAGTGAAAGAGAAGCACCGCATAAAACTCAGAGAAATAAAGGACAAGTTATGGAGCAACTATGACTTGAATTCTTCATTCCTTTACCTAATTGTGTGACCCTGTGCAATTTAACCTGCCTCTGTGTTCTAGTTCTCTTCTGTGGAGAAGAGGATAACAATTGTTTTCAGTATACAAAGTGGTCGAAAGTGGGACAAAATAAATATGACAATTCTTATTACTGAAAGATCAACATATGGATACCCCTTTGTTTACAAACTGGCTCCTCATGACACAGGCCAGTGTACATTTTACCTATGATCCTAACTCTCCTGGTTCTCCCAGATGTCTACTCACAGCTCATTATTTCCATCATAAGTCTGTCTTATCTGCCTTTTCTTGCCTATTTCTGATGTGGATTTCCTCTTTATTCTTGAAGTGGACCCCCATGTGGGCCTTCTGTGACAGCGCGCCTCCCAGTGGGTGCAGCCCACTCCCCATCACCGAGCAGACTCACCTGAAGCCTTCAGGAAACCTGCTTAATTTACCTGAATCCCTTTGGTACACTTACATGTTATTTCCTTCATTTTTCATTTAATTTGTTCTAGATCTCAGTTGTATGTAGCACTTAATAAGTTGTACATAACTTATCTGTTAATATGTCTGTCTCTGTCACCAAAACAGGAGACCTGTGAGTAGACACTGTTATATCTGTCCTTGTATCCTTATTGACTAAACATATAGACTAGACATCAGAGGCAGAGGCATACATTTGATATCAGTTGGATTCATGGCAAAATTGAGCCGTTTTCTGTACAGGCAACTAGCCGTACAAACTTAAGTAGCTTCCAAGGGTTTCATCATATCAATATAAAGCTGCTTGGATTTACTTAGGATTTAAACTTAGAGGTAAGTCTTTTGATAAAGACAGGATTTATTAGTAAAGCCAAAGGTTATTTTTTAATTCAGGAGTTTGATTGGTTGGATTTTAGAAAGCTGATGTTTTAGAATGAAGACCTAGTTATTACTTCCTCTCCCCACATCTCATAGAAGCAAAGATATTGAATCCATTGTAACCAACACTCTGCTTCCCTCAAATTGTGAGGTAAGAGAAGTTTAGCTTTTTGTTGAATAAAAAATTCTGGGGTCATTGTTAGGAGGAAGGGAGATTTAAAATGATGACAAACTTTTCCCATCACCACTGAAATCATACCATGTGGAGAACCCAATTTTGTCTTTGAATTATTGAGGATGAAGTAACCAACTGTTAGTTTAACTCTCCTTAGCTCCTCCTAGATCTGTTGATGGAGTGTGAATGACATGATATGGTTAGAAAGGCATTATACCATTTTTGTGTTTGCTCCAATGTGCATTCGTTTTTCAGCTCAGTTCACATTATTGTACTCAAGGCAGCTTACAGGCCCTTTTTCATATAAGAAGCAAATGCTGACCCTGTAGGATCAGAGTGCTCATTTCTGTAAAAGTGTCAAGATACTTTACACCACACACATATGTATGCATGAGTGCACAAGTTATGTATGTATTATATAAATATGTATACACACATATAAGAGAAAGAAATACAGAGAAAAGGGAGGTGTAAGGACATCTCTTTGAGTTCTAAATCTATTCAAAATAATTTTAAACATTTTCAAACAAACTTGCTTTTCTATAACCTAAAAAAAAGTGACTTGAGACATTTGAAATAGAATGTAAAACATTCAAAGGGATATAGTCTAGAGTTTGTCTTACTTAATGAAATTGTCATAGATCAAGTGAACATAGGCTTGTGGAAATCACCTTGACTGAAAACAAACAAACAAACAAATAAACAAAAAAATCAGCATTTCATCTGAAACTCATTCTGGGGAATGTGGCATTTGATCCTTTACTTCCAGTTTCAACAAATGTCATATTTTCCCAACTGGTGAGAGTCCTCTTCTTTAGTTTGACACTCCACTAGGCGTCAGTCAAGAATCAAGAGCCAATGGCCAACTATTTTACTGTTGCTTTTCCCTAAAGTATTTATAAGCACAAGTGATTTGTGAGAACAAAAGAAGATAATTAAGTGCTGGATTAGATTTGATTTATTAAGCATGGGATTATTTCTGACACTAAGAGTATTACTAAGAGTGTTCAGAGCTAGAAAATATGTACTCATTACTTTGTGAAATGTTTATAGAAGAGAGAGAGATGTGACCTGGGGCTAATATGACCAACTGGAAGTTCATCTCCAGTTCCCCTCCTCCCTGGTGGTTCATGGCAGCTCTAGCACCTTTATCACAAGCTCTTCACAAGAGCCAAGATCCTCATTTGCTTTCTCTACACACCATGTCAAAACCTTTTTACTTTCATTTTAAAAGAATTTAGAATTTAAAGAAAAAAATGCAAAAATAAAAACAGTGTGAAGAATATCCATGTACCATTTACACAGACTGACCTGCTGTTAACATTTTATTTGCTTTATTATCTACTTAATCTATCTGATTATTTCTCTATCTATCTATCACCTATCCATATATCTATCATCTACCTGCCTACCTAATCTGGGGATAAACTAAATATATCAACCTTTTCCCCTAAATGCTTGTGTGCATTTTCTAATAACAGGGATACGCTCTTAAACTACCATACTACAAATACCTCCTTCAATACGTTTAACATTGGTACTATAATTTTACCTAACCTACTCTCCTGACATAATTTTATCAGTTGACTCAACAACATCCTTTGTAGCATTATTCCCCTCTAGTTTAGCATCCAGTAGAGAGTTTGAGTACACCATTTAATTTTCATATTCCTTTGCCCCTCTTTAATTTAGAATACTTTCATAGGCTATCTTTGACTTTTCTGACATTGTCATTTTTGAATAATACAATCTCCCTTTTTAGATTAAATACAGTGTATTTCATTCTGTATTTTTCTGATGTTTCTTCACAATTAGCTTAAGGTTATACATTCTTATGAAATTTACACAACTGATGTGTTTTTTTCAGGGTATTGTATTTCATATGGCTGAATGCCCTTCACAGGTGAAATTAATTTGGGTTACTTAGTGAAGGAGTTTCCCAATTTCTCAACCAGATAATTATTACCTCCCTTTACACTAATAAATAGATTATAGGGAGATATTGTAAGGTCATGCAAATATCCTTCTTCTTATGAAAATTTTCCTACATGTGGCATCTATTGGTGATTTTTGCCTAATGCAATGTTTTTCCTAACACTACCTCCACATTTAACAGACAGTCTTCAGCATTCTGCTGTAATTCCTCTCTACAATTTATCTGCCTGTCTATTATCCATATTGACTCATAAATTTCCATTTTAAATGCTTTACAATTCACTTTATTTGATTTTCAATGTGTTCCACATTTGACTTGTGGAAATCCCTCATATGTCCTTGTAACATGCTCCCATAATTTTTTTAACACTCCTTATTTTCTAACATGTTACAAGATTCCCCAAGTTCATCTTGTACCTACCTTGCCCAGCCTTGAAATCAGCCATTTCTGTATTTGGCCTGGTGCATTTTAATGGAAATGTTATTAAGACCAAGATCGGAGCATTAATTGTGCTGATTGCTACTAGAATGGCTTTTTTTATTGGCTCTTCCAGCAGACAGAGATAGGAAAAAGCTGTTTATTGTTCTCATAAGCATGAACATATATATGTAAGTTCATCCATATATATATTTTAGAAACTCTGAATTCATTTCAACATCTTCAGTTCTTATTCACCTACTAGTTCATATTTGTATGTTAATTATTTTAAAGGGAGAAAGTTGGCTCCCAACAGCCTTAACACATTTACTTATTTTTTTCAGTTCTAAATAGCTCCAAAATTATGCCTATAAATCTAAAAAAGCAAACCTTCTCAAAAGTTCAGAATGTTGTGACCTGTACCCTTCAACATATACACTATCTTATCCTGCCCAAAATTAAGGGTATAGAGTCAAATACTGTGGCCATTATTTACTAGCATTATTTCTTTTCCTGATTTCTTTCTCCTAGGTAAATATATAGATATTAGTTTTTCTTCCTATGTCTCTTCTCCATGAATCTCTTTATCTAAGTCTTCCTTCATGCTGAATGGTAAAAGTGAAAGAAAAACACCTACATTTTTCAGACACCTGACACCATTAACCCTCAGAACACCCCTAAGAAGAGAAGTACCTTTTTTTGGCCTGCGATAATGGAATTTTCACCTGGAAAAATACTGTTCATCTGGGAGCAGAAAAGAAAAAAGAATTTGGTGCATCTTCAACACTTGTGACTTGGAGATCAGGAGATAGGAATGTATCAGTGTCCTGCATATTTCTATGATTAGAAACCCTCCAGACTCAGCCATTCTGAGACTGTGGGCATGCCTTAGGAAAATGGTTTTACATCAGACTAAAAATTAGAAAAGGTGGGTCTCTAAAAAGCTATAACTTTGGAAGTCAAAACCTATGGTGGCTGCCACCAAGTGAATATCCTAACACTATGGAAGAGAGACACAGCTCCAAAAGCAACTGCAGACTCTCCAAGACCCATCTGTAGGGGGTGGAGATGGCACCTGGCTGCTTGGTCATCAGTGATGACTTAGCAAGGATATACATTATGCAGTGAGCAACCAGACCACCTGGGTTAAAGCAGTGTACTGTGCGGTCATCACAGTAAGTGAAAGAACTGTACACAGCCTGGCAATCACATTCCTTCCCTTAAAGGTGATAATAACCAGGGGTGTCTTCTTAGACTGAGGGAATTCACCTGGATGCCTTGAATTTATCTGAGCAAGAAGGATTGTAAGGACAGAAAATAGCATTCTCAAAATCAGCTGAGTGGAAAACCTTGAATCATTTGACTATTTCAAAGAATGTGATCATATTTCATACCTCAATGAATGAAGGTTATGCTAACTTTATAGATGAAAAAACAGGCTCAGGAATACTAAGCAACTTGGTGAGCACTATACATTCAGTAAATGGCATTACTAGACTTATAACCTCAAACTTTCTAAATACAAAGTCCATTTCTTGAGAATAATACAGAAGAAGTCAGGGACCTGGGGTCCCAACCTGCATATCTCTAGGCAACTTACATATCTTCTCCACTGCTCACTTTCTCCACCTGTTCATTTAGGAGGTAAAGTTATATCTTTAAACTATTTTCCAGTTCCAAAAGGAAGTTTAACCTCTGCGAGTATGTGTTAGGGGAGGGGAATCATTTTCATAAGCAAAAGAAATGAATCAATTCAAGGAAGATGTGGGAAAGACATAGGTTGGCTAGTGTGTGGATATTGAGGTTTCCTGGTCCCTACTGTCAT